>NW_028227258.1:80223333-80855000 GCF_978045245.1 Mus caroli | reverse complement strand
GGCTCACTTACTCCAATGCATGGTCATTAGGGAGTGGCACTACTAGACAAGGTTTAAGAAGTGTGATCGATCTTGTTGGAATAGATGTGGCCTCATTACTAGGAATGTACTTTGGGGTTTCAAATGTTTAAACTACCTCTCTAGGACTATGTCTGTCTGTCCTACCATGCTTCCCTCATTGAGGAAAATTGATTAAATAAACCTCTGAACCTGTAAGCCAGTTCCAATTACAGTTTCCTTTAGAACAGTTACCACGGTCATAGTGTCCCTTTACAGCAAAAAATAAAAAAAAATAGAAAAATACAAATAAAAAATACTGACTAAGACACAAAACATGTGTCTTAGGGCACAGTTCTTAGTAAGTTTGCTTGGGGTGAGCTTTAATGCTGGGAAGGTAAAAGTAGGTATAAGGAACAGGGTTTGTTCAGAAAGCATTTAAATTAAATGCTATAGAAATTAAGGAAAGTCAATCAATGTCCTGCTAAATTTATGTTTATTCCATATGCTCTTTAGTTGAAGGAACTCAGACAGTACAAAGAGACATAAGCCAGCATGGGAATGCCTCACAAAGTGTTCCAATCTGTAGGAGTAAGGTTTTATAGTCTTTTTATTTAATGAAAATACAAAACAGTCTCTAAAAATTTAACGTAGAGACATTGAAGCCTTGTGCATAAAGGTTAAAAAAAACTAGCAGCGAGGAGAAAAATCAGAAAATCATGCTGAAATGGTAAATAGGACCAGGCTGTAGGGAGGACAGTTCTGATTGTGGCTGCTCATAGCAATAGGTCAGAAGATAAAAGCAGAAATCCAGGCTAAGTTATAGAGGTAAAACCTACTGACATGCCTACATGGTTGCCAACACTGAAAACTGCTAAATCAAAGTACTCGCAGATAGTTAAAAGGAAGTTTAGGGTGCAGAAGGCATGCGGACAAGGGAGATGAAGCAAGCAACAGGAAGTTAGTTTCGGTTCAATTCCAAAAAGCCTAAAGAGTTCAAGGTCTGTCTAGATAGCAGAGTTGATTCAAGAGTAGACAACCTAGTGAGTGAATAAATCCTGATAAAACAATTTTGCTGAGATGTTTTAACTGGAAGACTAGCTAAAAAACATTGTAATGAATATCAATACAAATGATCATAGAGCCCAAGACATTAAAAACATGTAATAGAACATAAATAATCAAACTATGAACTCATTCCAAATGGTGTGTGTGTGTGTGTGTGTGTGTGTGTGTGTTGGTCTATAGTCAAAGAACCCTACAGTAATGAAGGAGAGTGATGAAGAACTTAATGCTGGTTTCATAATGCTAAGTCATAGCTGGGTTTTAAAGAAAGTGTGGAGAGAGTGTCCTCTCCTGAGTCTGGTAGAAGACAGTCATGAGTGATGAAGCTTCCACTGGAAAACCATGGCAAAGTGACTTCCCGTGGGTCACATAGAGTTGCACAGTTGATGTTTATGGTCAACTGGGTTTCTTCAAACTCACGTTTAGAAGTAGTAATTAGGACAAGGTTTAGAAATGGGTTTAGAGACTTCATGGGGGCGTAGAGCTAAATCAGTCTCTTTATGAAAGGAACACAAGACAAAAGCGGCCTGAACAACGGGCCTTCAATGAGATGAAGTTGCACTTCAAGACTTTCTGTGGAGAATTGGAACTGTGCCTAGTCTGTGGCTTGGAATGTAGCATGCCTCTTTCTATACCACATACCTATGCACTAAAGTTGAATTTGTACTTTAAATTCAGCAAGAAATTTGGCGAGTATCTGGAGAATATGAAGCAATAGGTATGTGCTGTGATGAAAGGTAAGAGTGCCTTTTCTTTCTGTTCTTTTGTGTCTCTTTCACTGTCTTCATGTCTCTCTGTCTCTGTCTCTCTGTCTCTGTCTCTCTCTCTCTCTCTGCTGGGTCTCTTTCTCTCTGTGTTTTTTTCTCTTTCATATATATCCTATCTCTGAGTTTTGTCTCAAATGACATGATTGTATTCACCTTAGTTTTAACACAAAGGTACTGGTTGAATGTGGTTAGCTGAAAGCTTATAGAACAAATCTGCAGGTGGGGAAAGTGGGAGGAGAAGAGTCTACAGTAAGGAAAAATACAGTTTATACGCAGACAAAACATTGTCCCAGTTATTTTTTTAATAAAAAGGCTGACTACACAGTTATTATTACTTAAAAATTGCTATTTATATCTCTCTCTTAATATCTCTCTCATTCTCTCTCTCCCTCTCTCCCTCTCTCCCTCTCTCTCTCTCTCTCTCTCTCTCTCTATATATATATATATATATATATATATATATATATACATGAATACATGTATATATGTGTTTATGTTTATGTATGATTTTATGACTCATGTGCAGGTTCTTATGGTGGCCAGAAGAGAACATTGGATAACATGGAGATGGATTTACAGGCTGGTATGAGCTCTTCCTGGATACTAAACTCAGGTCCTCTTTAAGATCAGCAAGCACTGTTAAGGGCTGTACCATATCACCAGCTACTATATTAATATTATTGATAACCTAGTATGTTCCATCTTTTCTTCATTAAAATCCCATTCCCATGGCTTCTTAGCAATTCCCTGACCTCTATTCCAAATGAAAAGCACATAAATCAAGATTCAAATCTAACATCTGTAGATGACATAAAATGTGATGTCTGTCTTCTGGGTCCAGATGATTCTGCTCAGAATGATTCTTTCAGCTCCATCCATTTATCTGTGAATTTTATTATTCTTAGTAGCTAAATAATATTCAACTTTGTAAACGTAACACCTTTTCAATACTTATTCATCAGCTGATGGACATCTATGTTGCTTTAATTTCCTATATTGTGTAAGTAGTGTAGTAGGTGTAGCAGTGAGCATAGATGCGCAGGTATTCTCAGAACAGGATATGAAGTTCTTTGAGAATTTCTTCTGAAGTAGATCACGTTTTATTTTATTTTTTTATAGTTATATTTTATTTATTGATAGTAAATAATAAAATCAATAATAAATAAATAATAAGATAAATAATAAAAAGACTGTGACATTTACCAGGCACTAGAAATGGAAAGATGAACAAACATAAACCCAGAGCTCTGTCTTATAAAGCTTAGATAGTAATGGAGAGAAATGTTAGCCACAAATTGTATACACAGCAGCAGCTGTCCCTTGCCATTATGGAGATTTGTGGTTCAGGCACAAACAAGAATTGTGTCAATTTTTGCAGAAACTATGTCTTTCCTCTCAACCTTTCACAATATTTTTCTTAATTCACAGGTTCCATTCTCTAAACTGATGAAATCCAAACATTCCTGAAAGAGAAAAACACAATTTTGTGTTTATATGTTTCCTATTTCTAACAGCTTACAATTCAGCATCACCAGCCAGGAGCTTGGGTCATTCAAGTGCAGCCTGCTTCTTCTTCTTTTTTTTTTTTTTAATTAGGTAATTTCCTCAATTACATTTCCAATGCTATCCAAAAAGTCCCCAATACACTTCCCCCCCCCCTAGTCCCCCACCCACCCACCCCCACCCCCTTGGCCCTGGCATTCCCCTGTACTGGGGCATATAAAGTTGGCAAGTCCAATGGGTCTCTCTTTCCAGTGATGGCCTACTAGGCCATCTTTTGATACAAATGCAGCTAGAGACAAGAACTCTGGGGTACTGGTTAGTTCATAATAATGATCCACCTATGGGGTTGCAGTTCCCTTTAGCTCCTTGGGTAATTTCTCTAGCTCCTCCATTAGGGGCTCTGTGATCCATCCAATACCTGACTGTGAGTATCCACTTCTGTGTTTGCTAGGCCCCGGCATTGTCTCACAAGAGACAGCTATATCTGGGTCCTTTCAGCAAAATCTTGCTAGTGTATGCAATGGTGTCAGTGTTTAGAAGCTGATTATGTGATGGATCCCAGGATATGGCAGTCTTTAGATGGTCCATCCTTTCTTCACAGCTCCAAACTTTATCTCTGTAACTCTTTCCATGGGTGTTTTGTTCCCAATTCCAAGAAGGGGCACAGTGTCCACACTTTAGTCTTTGTTCTTCTTGAGTTTCATGCGTTTAACAAATTGTATCTTATATCTTGTGTATCCTAAGTTTTTGGGCTAATATCCACTTATCAGTGAGTACATATTGTGTGAGTTCCTTTGTGAATATGTTACCTCACTCAGAATGATGCCCTCCAGATCCATCCATTTGCCTAGGAATTTCATAAATTCATTCCTTTTAATAGCTGAGTAGTACTCCATTGTGAAAATGTACCACATTTTCTGTATCCATTCCTCTGTTGAGGGGCATCTGGGTTCTTTCCAGCTTCTGGCTATTATAAATGAGGCTGCTATGAACATAGTGGAGCATGTGTCCTTCTTACCGGTTGGAACATCTTCAGAATATATGCCCAGGAGAGGTATTGCTGGATCCTCTGGTAGTATTATGTCCAATTTTCTGAGGAACCGCCAAACTGATTTCCAGAGTGGTTGTACCAGCTTGCAATCCCACCAACAATGAAGGAGTGTTCCTCTTTCTCCACATCCTCGCCAGCATCTGCTGTCACCTGAATTTTTGATCTTAGCCATTCTGACTGGTGTGAGGTGGAATCTCAGGGTTGTTTTGATTTGCATTTCCCTGATGATTAAGGATGTTGAACATTTTTTCAGGTGCTTCTCAGCCATTCGGTATTCCTCAGGTGAGAATTCTTTGTTCAGTTCTGAGCCCCATTTTTTAATGGGGTTATTTGATTTTCTGGAGTCCACCTTCTTGAGTTCCTTATATATATTGGATATTAGTCCCCTATCTGATTTAGGATAGGTAAAGATCCTTTCCCAATCTGTTGGTGGTCTTTTTGTCTTATTGATGGTGTCTTTTGCCTTGCAGAAGCTTTGCAACTTTATGAGGTCCCATTTATCGATTCTCTACCTTACAGCACAAGCCTTTGCTGTTCTATTCAGGAATTTTTCCCCTATACCCATATCTTCGAGGCTTTTCCCTACTTTCTCCTCTATAAGTTTCAGTGTCTCTGGTTTTATGTGGAGTTCCTTAATCCACTTAGATTTGACCTTAGTACAAGGAGATAGGAATGGATCAATTCTCATTCTTCTACATGATAACTGCCAGTTGTGCCAGCACCATTTGTTGAAAATGCTGTCTTTTTTCCACTGGATGGTTTTTGCTCCCTTGTCAAAGATCAAGTGACCATAGGTATGTGGGTTGATCTCAGGGTCGTCAATTCTATTCCATTGGTCTACTTGTCTGTCACTATACCAGTACCATGCAGTTTTTATCACAATTGCTCTGTAGTACAGCTTTAGGTCAGGCATGGTGATTCCTCCAGAGGTTCTTTTATCCTTGAGAAGAGTTTTTGCTATCCTAGTTTTTTTGTTGTTCCAGATGAATTTGCAGATTGCCCTTTCCAATTCATTGAAGAATTGAGTTGGAATTTTGATGGGGATTTCATTGAATCTGTAGATTGCTTTTGGCAAGATAGCCATTTTTACAATGTTGATCCTGCCAATCCATGAGCATGGGAGGTTTTTCCATCTTCTGAGATCTTCTTTAATTTCTTTCTTCAGGTACTTGAAGTTCTTGTCATACAGATATTTCACTTCCTTAGTTAGAGCCACGCCAAGGTATTTTATATTGTTTGTGACTATTGAGAAGGGTGTTGTTTCCCTAATTTCCTTCTCTGCTTGTTTATCCTTTGTGTACAGAAAGGCCATTGACTTCCTTGAGTTAATTTTATATCCAGCTACTTCACCAAAGCTATTTATCTGGCTTAGGAGTTCTCTGGTGGAATTTTTAGGGTCACTTATGTATACTATCATATCATCTGCAAAAAGCGATATTTTGACTTCTTCTTTTCCGATTTGTATCCCCTTGATCTCCTTTTGTTGTCTAATTGCTTTGGCTAGGACTTCAAGTACAATGTTGAATAGGTAGGGAGAGAGTGGGCAGCCTTGTCTAGTCCCTGATTTTAGTGGGATTGCTTCCAGCTTCTCACCATTTACTTTGATGTTGGCTACTGGTTTGCTGTAGATTGCTTTTATCATGGTTAGGTATGGGCCTTGAATTCCTGATCTTTCCAAGACTTTTATCATGAATGGGTGTTGGATTTTGTCAAATGCTTTTTCAGCATCTAACTAGATGATCATGTGGTTTTTGTCTTTGAGTTTGTTTATATAATGGATTACATTAATGGATTTTCGTATATTGAACCATCCTTGCATCCCTGGGATGAATCCTACTTGGTCAGGATGGATGATTGTTTTGATGTGTTCTTGAATTCGGTTAGCGAGAACTTTATTGAGGATTTTTGCATCAATATTCATAAGGGAAATCGGTCTGAAGTTCTCTATTTTTGTTGGGTCTTTATGTGGTTTAGGTATCAGAGTAATTGTGGCTTCATAGAATGAGTTGGGTAGAGTACCTTCTGATTCTATTTTGTGGAATAATTTGTGAAGAACTGGGATTAGTTCTTCTTTGAAGGTTTGATAGAACTCTGTACTAAACCCATCTGGTCCTGGGCTTTTCTTGGTTGGGAGACTATTAATGATTGCTTCTATTTCTTTAGGGGATATGGGACTGTTTAGATCATTAACCTGATCTTGATTTAACTTTGGTACCTGGTATCTGTCTAGAAACTTGTCCATTTCATCCAGGATCTCCAGTTTTGTTGAGTATAGCCTTTTGTAGAATGATCTGATGGTGTTTTGGATTTCTTCAGGGTCTGTTGTTATGTCTCCCTTTTCATTTCTGATTTTGTTAATTAGAGTACTTTCCCTATGCCCTCTAGTGAGTCTGGCTAAGGGTTTATCTATCTAGTTGATTTTCTCAAAGAACCAGCTCCTCGATTGGTTGATTCTTTGAATTGTTCTTCTTGTTTCCACTTGGTTGATTTCACCCCTGAGTTTATTTCTTGCCTTCTACTCCTCTTGGGTGAATTTGCTTCCTTTCGTTCTAGAGCTTTTAGGTGTGTTGTCAAGCTGCTAATGTGTGCTCTCTCTAGTTTCTTTTTGGAGGCACTCAGAGCTATGAGTTTTCCTCTTAGAAATGCTTTCAGTGTGTCCCATAAGTTTGGGTATGTTGTGGCTTCATTTTCATTAAACTCCAGAAAGTCCTTAATTTCTTTCTTTATTCCTTCCTTGACCAAGTTATCATTGAGAAGAGTGTTGTTTAGTTTCCACGTGTGTGTTGGCTTTCTATTATTTATTTTGTTATTGAAGATCAGTCTTAGTCCATGGTGATCTGATAGGGTGCATGGGACAATTTCAATATTTTTGAATATATTGAGGCTTGTTTTGTGACCAATTATGTGGTCAATTTTGGAGAAGGTACCATGAGGTGCTGAGAAGAAGGTATATCCTTTCGTTTTAGGATAAAATGTTCTGTAGATATCTGTCAGATCCATTTGTTTCATAACCTCTGTTAGTTTCACTGTGTCCCTGTTTAGTTTCTGTTTCCATGATTTGTCCATTGGTGAAAGTGGTGTGTTGAAGTCTCCCACTATTATTGTGTGAGGTGCAATGTGTGCTTTGAGCTTTACTAAAGTATCTTTAATGAATGAGGCTGCCCTTGTATTTGGTGCATAGATATTCAGAATTGATAGTTCCTCTTGGAGGATTTTACCTTTGATGAGAATGAAGTGCCCTTCCTTGTCTTTTTTGAGGACTTTGGGTGGGAAGTCAATCTTATCAGATATTATAATGGCTACTCCAGCTTGTTTCTTCTTACCATTTGCTTGGAAAATTGTTTTCCATCCTTTCATTCTGAGGTAGTGTCTATCTTTTTCTCTGAGATGAGTTTCCTGTAAGCAGCAAAATGTTGGGTCCTGTTTCTGTAGCCAGCCTGTTAGTCTATGTCTTTTTATTGGGGAGTTGAGTCCATTGATATTAAGAGATATTAGGGAGAAGTAATTGTTGCTTCCTTTTATTTTTGTTGTTAGAGTTGGTGTTCTGTTTTTGTGGCTGTCTTCTTTTAGGTTTGTTGAGGGATTACCTTCTTGCTTTTTCTATGACGTGGTTTCCATCCTTGTATTGTTTTTTTTTTCTGTTATTATCCTTTGAAGTGCTGGTATCGTGGAAAGATAATGTGTGAATTTGGTTTTGTCGTGGAATACTTTGGTTTCTCCATCTATGTTAATTGAGAGTTTGGCTGGGTATAGTAGCCTGGGCTGGAAATTGTGTTCTCTTAGTTTCTGTATAACATCTGTCCAGGGCCTTCTGGCTTTCATAGTCTCTGGTGAAAAATCCGGTGTAATTCTGATAGGCTTGCCTTTATATGTTACTTGACCTTTTTCCCTTACTGCTTTTAGTATTCTATCTTTATTTAGTGCATTTGTTGTTCTGATTATTATGTGTTGGAAGGAATTTCTTTTCTGGTCCAGTCTATTTGGAGTTCTGTAAGCTTCTTGTATGTTCATGGGCATCTCTTTCTTTAGGTTTGGGAAGTTTTCTTCTATAATTTTGTTGAATATATTTGCTCGTCCTTTGAGTTGAAAATCTTCATTCTCATCTACTCCTATTATCTGTAGGTTTGGTCTTCTCATTTTGTCCTGGATTTCCTGGATATTTTGAGTTAGGATCTTTTTGGATTTTGTAATTTCTTTGATTGTCGTGCTGATGTTCTCTATGGAGTCTTCTCCACCTGAGATTCTCTCTTCCATCTCTTGTATTCTGTTGTTGATGCTCGTATCTATGGTTCCAGATATCTTTTCTAGTGTTTCTCTCTCCAGTGTTGCCTCAATTTGGGTTTTCTTCATTGTTTCTACTTCCCTTTTTAGGTCTTGGATGGTTTTATTCAATTCCATCACCTGTTTGGTCTGGTTTTCCTGCAATTCTTTAATGGATTTTTGTGCTTCCTCTTTAATGTCTTCTACCTGTTTACCAGTGTTCTCCTGCAATTCTTTAAGGGATTTTTGTGCTTCCTCTTTAATGTCTTCTACCTGTTTACCAGTGTTCTCCTGCAATTCTTTAAGGAATTTTTGTACTTCCTCTTTAATGTCTTCTACCTGTTTAGCAGTGTTCTCCTGCAATTCTTTAAGGGATTTTTGTGCTTCCTCTTTAATGTCTTCTACCTGTTTACCAGTGTTCTTTTGTATTTCTTTAAGTGTGTTATTAAAGTCCTTTTTGATGTCCTCCACCATCATCGTGAGATAAGCTTTTAGAACCGGGTCTAGCTTTTCCGGTGTGTTGGGGTGCCCTGGACTGGGCGAAGTTGGAGTGCTGGGTTCTGATGATGGTGAGTGGTCTTGGTTTCTGTTAGTAAGATTCTTATGTTTTCCTTTCGCCATCTGGTAATCTCTGGGATTAGTTGTTATTGTTGTCACTGTTTAAAGATTGGAGCAGACTCGGTGTTCCACTCACCAGAAGTCTCAAAATCCTGTGGCGGGTGTCGTGGGTAGCTGGCGGGTGTTAGCAGACCCTGTGCTCTACCTACCCCGGTGCTGTTCAGACCGGAAGAGGCTTGTGGCCCTACTCAGGCCGGATTTCTGCCTCCCCAACCAAAGCAGTCTCAGGTCCTGCGCGACTGGACTGGAGCAGAAGCTGTGTTCCACTCACCAGAAGTCTCAAAATCCTGTGGCGGGTGTCCTGGGTAGCTGGAGGGTGTCAGCAGACCCTGGGCTCTAGCTTCCCAGGTGCTGTTCAGACCGGAAGAGCTAGATCACATTTTAAAATGGCACTAGAAGCTAACTAATAAAAAGCCCAATACCAGAAGTAGATCACTTCTTTTCGAATTGTTAGAAGACCCATAGATCCCAAAACAGCACCAGATATTGCAATGTAAGCTCTTGCAACAAAAAATAATCATAAATCATAGTGAGCTATGAATCCTGTAAGATACAATGAATGACCTGGCTAGATGGGCCAGCTGATGTAGTACTGGCAATAATAGTATGTGTATAACCAGCTATTTTATGATTGAATTAAAGTCTTATTCCATGAAATGAAAGCAACACCTAACATCATTATCAGGCCAAGAACCTATAGCTATACTATTTTGTTAAATGAACATAGCATTACATTGATTCCTAATGACACACACATATATATATATATATATATATATATATATATATATATATACATATACATTTCATGAAATGCTCCCCAAACTAATAAAATGTGTGTGTGTGTGTGTGTGTGTGTGTGTGTGTGTGTGTGTGTGTGTGTGTGAATGCATCTCCCAACCTTCATTAGAGATGATTCTATTTGCAGTACATCTAGATTAACACTGAGACCCACAACTGGACAAAGTGTAGAGACTAAGACTTTGCAGGATGCTCAGCCCTAGATGGAAACATATGCTCCATCTTCCCCAAATTCAGGGATCATTGCAGAAGATGAAGTGGAGAGTATGAGCTAGAGGAAGTGGATGGCTACATTTTCTTCTGGACATGGCAGGACACCTTCACATATGAATTTACAACACTTGGAACAGCATAAAATAAACCTATGCAAACTCAAACCAAATCCCAGGGAGTTTGGCCATATAATCACACCCATAACACGTAAATTATTGGCAACTGTTAGCTGCCGAGAAAGAGGAAAATTGTTTTTTTCTAGGTGTATAGCTGTAGTAAGATAATACTCATGAGAGGAAAATCTCAAATACAAGAATATTTGGGAAGCAAGCAGTCATGAAGTGATAAAACAATAAACAAACAATGAAGTTGACTGTGTATGAAAGAGAGGGTGGACATGAACAGAGTTCAGGGAGAGGACAAATATGACTTTTCATGAAATGCTCCCAAAACTAATAAAACATGATTTGTGTTTAATATTAAAATATTTAAATTTATTTATTAAAATATTTTATTTAGTTATTTATTATTAATCATTTTGTTATTGTTGAGTGTAAAATTCATAATAGCTTTACATTTCAGTGACATGGGGGGGGAGAGAAAAGGCAAATGGACTCAGGATAGTGACAAGTATGGGTTACTAGATATGCATAACCAACTTTTCTTCAAAATTCTATAGATCAATAAATAAAGAATTACTTAGGAGAGTTTCATTGAGTTTGGCTACATTTTCTTTCCCCAATGGGATTCTAATCTTTCCAGGTCTGAAGTTTATTGCTTCAGCCCCATTTGATTTATAAAAGCAAGAAGAAAAATCTTAACAGTATTTTTTTTATAACTGGAGAAACATATTTATTCCATTTTCACATAACTCACAAATAGCTAGACAGATTTTGCTTAAGCCTTCAGAAGAAATTCCATTTTAGACTAGACACTAATGTGGAAAACTTGAGGCCAAATGACTTAACTTTTTAAAGTCATATCTAGGAGGGAGGAGAGAGAGGGAAAGAAAGGAGAGAGGGAGGAGGAAAAAGAGAGGGGAAAAAGGCGAGGAGAGGGAGAAAGAGAGAGAAGCAAGCAGAGGTAAAAGGAAGACAGAAAGAGATAAAACTATTTGTAGGTTTTTTTTTAGAATCATTACACATACACACTCTCTCTCTCTCTCTCTCTCTCTCTCTCTCTCTCTCTCTCTCACACACACACACACACACACACACACACACACACTTTGACATTTTACTTTCTAGCTTGCATGCTTGAAGTTAATGTGCAAAATTGCATGTTTTAATTTCAGTTGAGTTGTATCTGGAAAAGCATACAGGTTAATATTTTGTCTGAGTCGCTCCATTAAACCAATCTTTCTGTGATAAGGTGAGGAAAAGCAGATTCTAAAGCTGAAGTGTGTATCAGTTCAACCCTCCTCCACTTATGAAATGTGGGAGGAAAGCAGAAGGCGAAGATCTGAGTTCCCAGACAGCCCTTCCCTGCAGGAGGACTCCCATGGACTTCAAAGGCTTGACTACACAAAACCCAGACCTGAGATACAGAGGAAAGAATGAAAATCTGCCAGCAATTGCCAGTCGCAGCGTTGCAGCCAATTTTTACAAACTTGGAGGTTGTCCTTTTTGATTTTTATCAGTGAAAATTGTCTGGAATGACTGGAGTCACTTCTGAAGTTCTCATTTTTTTCTTTTTTCTTTTTTTTTTCTTTTCTTTTCTTTCTTTTTTTTTTTTTTTTTTTAGCAGAGACTAATGTAAGATGGAAAATGTTTTGGTTTTCATTAAATAAGTCCCAATTATACTACCACGAAGTGTTAATACCAATAATTTCTTCAGGGGCAAGTAAAACTTTGCTTTTATTTCTATGTCTTTATGAGAATTGTAGTATTTCGGGTGTGGGCAGACTGCCAAATATAGTAGGGAGCTAAGGTATGTGACAGTACCTTCAAGTGTGATTTTTGCATTTTCTGGGTTTGTCTGTTTTCTGCTTTAGATAGGACACTCTTCCCGATGCTCGTCTGCTTCTCCTGGATGAAAAGAGAACCATCTTCCTTCATTTTCCCAACGGTGGCCTTTGATTTGTTATTTATTTGATCAAACTATGGGGAAACAGCCTGGAAGTAGTGTAACAAAGGACCTTGTTAGAAAACCGCACCTGAGAGCTACAGGTTGTTCAGTTTGGTGTTCTGTTTTCCTCTTTGGAAGATAAATGTACATAAACGAAATGTACACAACAAAGCCAAGCAATTCTGTCAGACCAGAACAGTAAACCCTACCATGACAGCTCATTGTTTGATGTTTTACCTTCCACTTTGCTAATGAAACTTGCTGAAGCAATGCTTTGTGTTTTAGACAGTTTCACCAGCAGAGTATGCAACAGTGGATCAATGCTGCATACTCCCAGTCAGGCGCATGTGTTATTGTGTATCTTGTAGAACAAGTTACGGCTTTGATGGTAAAGGTGGCTTTGAGAGAAGCTACTGATCTCTTGTGTACCTTAACCTGAAACAGGGTGTCAATAAAGCCAGAAAGTAGATGTGGGAGGATGCATAGGTGCATCAATTTAGAGTCTTTTTAATACTCCACTTTGCATTCTAATGGTTCTCTGATGTTCAAAGCCTGTTTGCAGAATGAAAAATATATAATGTAATTTATTAGCTAATTGTATCCAAAGATGTGATTAAGAATGCTGAAAACTGTCTACTGTGTCACCACTGGATGAGCAAAAGTGTTATATTAGAGAAGTTGTTATATGATCCCTATTTGAAATATAACACAAATTGAATTTAACATAAATGTAAAACATGATAATACATATCATACAGTTTTGTGGGGAAGGAAATATTTGGTTATATGGAAGAATTACATGGAAGGAAGGGTTAGGGGGTGGGCAAGGTGGTCAGTTTTCCATAAGGGAAAGTATAGTGGAGATAATTCTACAATTTGCCTGGCAAAGTCTTTCCACTGTTCATCATTGTCTGCTGTCATCGCAAGCAGCCAGTAACTTACAATAAACTTACTATGAATAGAAATTCTTGTGGTTTTCATCACCACTTTTACAACCTACATTTTACTCATGTGTAGGGAGGAGAGAGATTTACAGAAGGAAGAGGCCAGGCATTGTTTGTGTTATACAAAATTGTAAAGAACAGAGAACTTGAACCTATACAAAAGTAATATGTGTGGGCACTTACTTTCAAATACACACAGGAACAAATGCCAGGCTGAGCAAAGTTGCCCGTAATTCTTCTGTATGCCCTCCTTTCAAATATCTTGCTCCATTTCCTTGTTTAACATCATGACTGTTATGCAGTTGATTTTCTATGATTGCAGTGGTCTTCTGATTGACTTCCAAATTCATTTCCCCAACAGAAGGGTCTCAATAAGATATACAGGTTTGATTTGAAAGTATGAATTAGTGAGTATTATTTTTCTTATAGCTCCAAATCCACAAATCCATAGGGATCTCACCCATAGAGTCTTTAGCAAGGAGTCCAGAGTTGTACATTCTCTCCTTTGACAGCTTTCGGGAGACTCTCCGAATCTTTCTCTTCCTGCACTGTATTTTTACTGCTTCTGAACCGTACTAAGGACAACTCAGCCTCGGGATCTTTTATTTTTCTCCTTTTACTTGGATCATTCTTCTTGATAGATGCATTCTGAGCTAACTCCTCCTTGCCTCTGTATTTGCCCAAAAAATTTTAGACCACCCTAACTAAAATATCTTCATACCCACCACTATATTAGTTAGGGCTCCTATTCCTGTGGTAACACATCCCTGACCAAAACATACTTGAGGATAAAAGGTTTAGTTTGGTTTATAGTTCCAAATCATAGTCCATCGATGGGCGAGGTCTGGACAATGACTCAAACAAAAGAGGAACCTTAAGGTAGGAGCTGGTGTAGAAGGTCAATGGAGGGGTGTTGCTAATGACTTGTTCTTCTTGGAATGTTCAGTTTGTTTTCCTGTACGTCCCTGGAGTGGCATGACCCCTAGTAGTTTGTACTTTCTCACATCAGTCATCAAATAAGATTACTCTACAAATTTGCTTATACGTTGTTCTATGGAGGTATATCTCAACTAAGATCCTTCTTTCCTGATAACCCTAACATGGCAAATTGACATTAAACTATCCAGCATACACACTTTTCAAAATCACCTTCTCATCTGATTTAAATACTATCTATTACTACCTGCTGCTACATTTTCTGTACCTTTTCACTCAAACTTTTCGGGCTTTTCTTATTGTTACTACAGATTCTAAAGGAGTTCCTGCCTGTAGTGGGCATATATATTAGCTAATGTAGAGTTCAAAAATTGAATACAGGTCAGTATGAAGCAATAGCTTTTGAATTCCTTTAAAATAGTTTCTATAGTCTTGATATGAACTAAATACGCCAGGCAGTACACCACTTTAATCCCAGCTCTGTGCAGGATTTTTAGTTCTTATTTCTGAAAGAAGTTCAGAATCAAAAAACTTGAAGTGCAATATTACAGTACCCTGACTGGAAGTAAGCCATCCAACAGAAGACAGGAATTATGAAGGTACAAATTCACGTCTCACTCTGGAGGCAGAGGCAAGCAGATATCTGAGATCAAGGCTAGCCTGGTCTACAGAGAGTTCCAGGACAGCTAGAGACAGGGAAACCCTGTGTTGAAAAACCAAACTAAATATATTCAGGAGATCATCATGAGAAAACAAGAAATAACTAGCTCCGTAATTTAATATTTGTTTGTTTGTTTTGCAAAGGGAACTGATGTGGAAATCTGATGACAATAGAAATCTAATTCAATCAACGTTTTTCTTGTTGGCAAGGAAATGCTATTTGTATATCCAGATTAGACAGCTTGACCTCCAAAGAGTTCCCTTTTATCCAGGCAAATAGACAGTGAGTTAAGCGAACATAATTCTTGGATAAATACAATTCATTCAAAGTCTCCATTGGAAATTAAAATAAAGTACATAAAGTTCTGAGAAGAGCCTATTTTTCTTTAAATATTCTTGTGTTTGCTGTACAAATGGTGAACTAATTATTTTTTATTACGTATTTTCCTCAATTACATTTCCAATGCTATCCCAAAAGTCCCCCATACCCCCCCCACTTCCCTACCCACCCATTCCCATTCTTTTGGCCCTGGCATTCCACTGTACTGGGGCATATAAAGTTTGCGAGTCCAATGGGCCTCTCTTTCCAGTGATGGCCGACTAGGCCATCTTTCAATGCATATGCAGCTAGAGACAAGAGCTCCGGGGTAATGGTTAGTTCATCATGTTGTACCAACTATAGGGTTGCAGATCCCTTTAGCTCCTTGGGTACTTTCTCTAGCTTCTCCATTGGGAGCCCTGTGATCCATCCAATAACTGACAGTGAGCATCCACTTCTGTGTTTGTTTGGCCCCGGCATAGTTTCACAAGAGAGAGCTATATCTGGGTCCTTTCAGCAAAATCTTGCTAGTGTATGCAATGGTGTCAGCGTTTGGAAGCTGATTATGGGATGGATCCCTGGATATGGCAGTCTCTAGATGGTTCATCCTTTCGTCACAGCTCCAAACTTTGTCTCTGTAACTCTTTCCATGGGTGTTTTGTTCCCAATTCTAAGAAGGGGCACAGTGTCCACACTTTGGTCTTCATTCTTCTTGAGTTTCATGCATTTAGCAAATTGTATCTTATATCTTGGGTATCCTAAGTTTTGGGCTAATATCCACTTACAGTGAATACGTATTAGTGAATTCCTTTGTGATTGTGTTACCTCACTCAAGATGATGCCCTCCAGGTCCATCCATTTGGCTAGGAATTTCAAAAATTCATTCTTTTTAATAGCTGAGTAGTACTCCATTGTGTAAATGTACCATATTTTCTGTATCCATTCCTCTGTTAAAGGGGAATCTGGGTTCTTTCCAGCTTCTGGCTATTATAAATAAGGCTGCTATGAACATAGTGGAGCATGTGTCCTTCTTACCAGTTGGGACATCTTCTGGATATATGCCGAAGAGAGGTATTGCTGGATCCTCTGGTAGTACTATGTCCAATTTTCTGAGGAACCGCCAAAATGATTTCCAGAGTGGTTGTACAAGCTTGCAATCCCACCAAAAATGGAGGAGTGTTCCTCTTTCTCCACATCCTAGCCAGCATCTGCTGTCACCTGAATTTTTGATCTTAGCAATTCTGACTGGTGTGAGGTGGAATCTCAGGGTTGTTTTGATTTGCATTTCCCTGATGATTAAGGATGTTGAACATTTTTTTCAGGTGCTTCTCAGCCATTCGGTATTCCTCAGGTGAGAATTCTTTGTTCAGTTCTGAGCCCCATTTTTTAATGGGGTTATTTGATTTTCTGGAGTCCACCTTCTTGAGTTCTTTATATATATTGGATATTAGTCCCTTATCTGATTTAGGATAGGTAAAGATCCTTTCCCAATCTGTTGGTGGTCTTTTTGTCTTATTGATGGTGTCTTTTGCCTTGAAGAAGCTTTGCAGTTTCATGAGGTCCCACTTGTCAATTCTCGATCTTACAGCACAAGCCATTTCTGTTCTATTCAAGAATTTTTCCCCTGTGCCCATATCTTCAAGGCTTTTCCCCAATTTCTCCTCTATAAGTTTCAGTGTCTCTGGTTTTATGTGAAGTTCCTTGATCCAATTATATTTGACCTTAGTACAAGGAGATAGGAATGGATCGATTCGCATTCTTCTACATGATAACAACCAGTTGTGCCAGCACCATTTGTTGAAAATGCTGTCTTTCTTCCACTGGATGGTTTTAGCTCCCTTGTCGAAGATCAAGTGACCATAGGTGTGTGGCTTCATTTCTGGGTCTTGAATTCTATTCCATTGGTCTACTTGTCTGTCACTATACCAGGACCATGCAGTTTTTATCACAATTGCTCTGTAGTAAATCTTTAGGTCAGGCATGGTGATCCCACCAGAGGTTCTTTTATCCTTGAGAAGAGATTTTGCTATCCTAGGTTTTTTGTTATTCCAGATGAATTTGCAGATTGCACTTTCTAATTCGTTGAAGAATTGAGTTGGAATTTTGATGGGGATTGCATTGAATCTGTAGATTGCTTTTGGCAAGATAGCCATTTTTACAATGTTGATCCTGCCAATCATTGAGCATGGGAGATCTTTCCATCTTCTGAGATCTTCTATAATTTCGTTCTTCAGAGACTTGAAGTTTTTATTATACAGATCTTTCACTTCCTTAGTTAGAGTCACGCCAAGATATTTTATATTATTTGTGACTATTGAGAAGGGTGTTGTTTCCCTAATTTCTTTCTCAGCCTGTTTATTCTTGTGTAGAGAAAGGCCATTGATTTGTTTGAGTTAATTTTATATCCAGCTACTTCACCGAAGCTGTTTATCAGGTTTAGGAGTTCTCTGGTGGAATTTTTAGAGTCACTTATATATACTATCATATCATCTGCAAAAAGTGATATTTTGACTTCATCTTTTCCAATTTGTATCCCTTTGATCTCCTTTTGTTGTCGAATTGCTCTGGCTAGGACTTCAAGTACAATGTTGAATAGGTATGGAGAGAGTGGACAGCCTTGTCTAGTCCCTGATTTTAGTGGGATTGCTTCAAGCTTCTCACCATTTACTTTGATGTTGGCTACTGGTTTGCTGTAGATTGCTTTTATCATGTTTAGGTATGGACCTTGAATTCCTGATCTTTCCAAGACTTTTATCATGAATGGGTGTTGGATCTTGTCAAATGCTTTTTCCGCATCTACCAAGATGATCATGTGGTTTTTGTCTTTGAGTTTGTTTATATACTGGATTATGTTGATGGATTTCCATATATTGAACCATCCCTGCATCCCTGGGATGAAACCTACTTGGTCAGGATGGATGATTGTTTTGATGTGTTCTTGCATTCGGTTAGCAAGAACTTTATTGAGGATTTTTGCATCAATATTCATAAGGGATATTGGTCTGAAGTTTTCTATCTTTGTTGGGTCTTTTTGTGGTTTAGGTATCAGAGTAATTGTGGCTTCCTAGAATGAGTTGGGTAGAGTACCTTCTGTTTCTATTTTGTGGAATAGTTTGTGAAGAACTGGGATTAGATCTTCTTTGAAGGTCTGATAGAACTCTGCACTAAACCCATCTGGTCCTGGGCTTTTTTTTTTTTGGTTGGGAAACTATTAATGACTGCTTTTATTTCTTTGGGGAATATAGGGCTGTTTAGATCATTAACCTGATCTTGATTCAACTTTGGTACCTGGTATCTGTCTAGAAACTTCTCCATTTCATCCAGGTTCTCCAGTTTTGTTGAGTATAGCCTTTTGTAGAAGGATCTGATGGTGTTTTGGATTTCTTCAGGATCTGTTGTTATGTCTCCTTTTTCATTTCTGATTTTGTTAATTAGAATGCTTTCCCTGTGCCCTCTACTGCGTCTGGCTAAGGGTTTATCTATCTTGTTGATTTTCTCAAAGAACCAGCTCCTTGATTGGTTGATTCTTTGAATAGTTCTTCTTGTTTCCACTTGGTTGATTTCGCCCCTGAGTTTGATTATTTCCTGCTGTCTACTCCTCTTGGGTGAATTTGCTTCCTTTTGTTCTAGAGCTTTTAGGTGTGTTGTCAAGCTGCTAATGTATGCTCTCTCTAGTTCATTTTGGAGGCACTCAGAGCTATGAGTTTTCCTCTTAGAAATGCTTTCATTGTGTCCCATAAGTTTGGGTATGTTGTGGCTTCATTTTTATTGAACTCTAAAGAGTCCTTAATTTCTTTCTTTATTCCTTCCTTGACCAAGGTATCATTGAGAAGAGTGTTGTTCAGTTTCCACATGAATGTTGGCTTTCTATTATTTCTTTTACTATTGAAGATCAGCCTTAGTCCAGTGTGATCTGATAGGATGCATGGGACAATTTTAATATTTTTGTATCTGTTGAGGCCTGTTTTGTGACCAATTATGTGGTCAATTTTGGAGAAGGTACCATGAGGTGCTGAGAAGAAGGTATATCCTTTTGTTTTAGGATAGAATGTTCTGTAGATATCTGCCAGATCCATTTGATTCATAACTTCTGTTAGTTTCACTGTGTCCCTGTTTAGTTTCTGTTTCCATGATCTGTCCATTGGTGAAAGTGGTGTGTTGAAGTCTCCCACTATTATTGTGTGAGGTGCGATGTGTGCTTTGAGCTTTACTAAAGTTTCTTTAATGAATGTGGCTGCCTTTGTATTGGGAGCATAGATATTCAGAATTGATAGTTCCTCTTGGAGGATTTTATCTTTGATGAATATGACGTGCGCCTCCCTGTCTTTTTTGATGACTTTGGGTTGGAAGTCAATCTTATCAGATATTAGAATGGCTATTCCAGCTTGTTTCTTCCTAACATTTGCTTGGAAAATTGTTTTCCAGCCTTTCATTCTGAGGTAGTGTCTATCTTTTTCTCTGAGATGAGTTTCCTGTAAGCAGCAAAATGTTGGGTCTATTTGTGTAGCCAGTTTGTTAGTCTATGTCTTTTCATTGGGGAGTTGAGTCCATTGATATTAAGAGATATTAAGGAAAAGTAATTGTTGCTTCCTGTTATTTTTGTTGTTAAAGTTGGCATTCTGTTCTTGTGGCTGTCTTCTTTTAGGTTTGTTGAGGGATTACCTTCTTGTTTTTCTATGGTGTGGTTCCCGTCCTTGTATTGGTTTTTTTCTGTTATTATTCTTTGAAGGGCTGGATTCGTGGAGAAATAATGTGTGAATTTGGTTTTGTCGTGGAATACTTTGGTTTCTCCATCTATGTTAATTGAGAGTTTGGCTGGGTATAGTAGCCTGGGCTGGAATTTGGGTTCTTTTAGTGTCTGTATAACATCTGTCCAGGATCTTCTGGCTTTCATAGTCTCTGGTGAAAAATCTGGTGTAATTCTGATAGGCTTGCCTTTATATGTTACTTGGCCTTTTTCTCTTACTGCTTTTAGAATTCTATCTTTATTTAGTGCATTTGTTGTTCTGATTATTATGTGTCGGGAGGTATTTCTTTTCTGGTCCAGTCTATTTGGAGTTCTGTAGGCTTCTTGTATGTTCATGGGCATCTCTTTCTTTAGATTTGGGAAGTTTTCTTCTATAATTTTGTTGAAGATGTTTGCTGGTCCTTTGAGTTGAAAATGTTCATTCTCATCCACTCCTATTATCCGTAGGTTTGGTCTTCTCATTTTGTCCTGTATTTCCTGGATGTTTTGAGTTAGGATCTTTTTGCATTTTCCATTTTCTTTGATTGTTGTGCCGATGTTCTCTATGGAATCTTCTGCACCTGAGATTCTCTCTTCCATCTCTTGTATTCTGTTGCTGATGCTAGCATCTATGGTTCCGGATTTCTTTCCTAGGGTTTCTATCTCCAGTGTTGCCTCATTTTGGGTTGTCTTTATTGTGTCTACTTCCCTTTTTAGGTTTAGTATGGTTTTGTTCATTTCCATCACCTGTTTGGATGTGTTTTCCTGTTTTTCTTTAAGGACTTCTACCTGTTTGGTTGTCTTTTCCTGTTTTTCTTTAAGGACTTCTACCTGTTTGATTGTGTTATCCTGTTTTTCTTTAAGGACTTGTAACTCTTTAGCAATGTTCTCCTGTAATTCTTTAAGTGAGTTATTAAAGTCCTTCTTGATGTCCTCTACCATCATCATGAGATATGCTTTTAAATCCAGGTCTAGCTTTTCGGGTGTGTTGGGGTGCCCTGGACTGGGCGAAGTGGGAGTGCTGGGTTCTGATGATGGTGAGTAGTCTTGGTTTCTGTTAGTAAGATTCTTATGTTTACCTTTCGCCATCTGGTAATCTCTGGAGTTAGTTGTTATAGTTGTCTCTGTTTAGAGATTGTTCTTCTGGTGATTCTGATTACCGTCTATCTACAGACCTGGGAGACAGGCTCTCTCCTCTGAGTTTCAGTGGTTAGTGCACTCTCTGCTGGCAAGCTCTCCTCTTACATGGAAGGTGCACAGATATCTGGTGTTTGGACCTCCTCCTGGCCGAAGAAGAAGGCCCGAAACAGAACCTTTCCCAGATGCTGTGTTGCTTTGGCAGGTCACAGAAGCTGTCAGCTTCTGTGGTGCACACTCTCACCTGTGCAGACTAATTGCCTAAGTTTGGCGGAGTCCTGGAATCAAGATGGCGCTCCCTGCTCCTGAGGCAGAGGGCTCCTGTGCTGGGCGGACTCTTCTCCTCCCCGGCTGGGAGGGTGGCCGGATGTCTGCAGCCCAAAAAGGGTGCTGCCTCAGCGGCTCTGTGGCTTCTGCCTGTCCCAGAAGCTGTCAGTTTCTGTGGTGCACACTCTCACCCGTGCAGACTAAGTTCGACGTAATTATTTTTTAAGATACATCATTTTAAACTGATAAATACCTTCATATGAGGGATGATGAAAGAGGAATAATCAATCTTGTGAGGAACAAACTATAGGTATTTTAATGTTTGTTATAGTGAAAAACATTGTGGATTTTTATTTCTTCTCCAAAAAAAATCTGAAAGATCAGAGCAAAGAACTTCAGGGTACTAGGTCATGGTACCCTGACCAGAGGTAAGCCATTCAGCAGAAGACAGGATATCTGAAGACCCTAATTCATATTCTACTTCAGGAAAGGTCCTTTATCTGTAGTCACCTTTACATGCACACTGAGAGATCTTTTGGATCTTGTTACAATGGTGTAAGTCTTGTGAAATAAGTCAGTCGTGATTCCATCCAGAGTCCAATGACAGGTGACTTGGTACGTATGTGTGATAACTTGCTATATATGCATGGGATTAAATGTCCTAGCCTTCTCTGAAGTTCGGTCTAAGATCTGTTCTTTGGATTAGTACATGATTGTAAAATGTGGCTGAGTTAAGAGATTCTCAGAACATCTAAAACCACCATAACCACTTCCAGTAGATGAAAATATAAGCATCATGGATGAGCACGATACTGGACATCAGAAAGACTGGATTTACTTCTACATAACATGTATGCCTTCCTTCCACTCCTAGGATCCCATGTTGTCTCAATCTTAAATACTGAAAACTAAACATAGATTTTAAAAATATATATAAAATAAAAACAATTAGGAAAATGTTAAGGAGAGTTCAAATTTTTTACATGGATAAAATGAGTGTTCATTGCAGACCCTACAGAGCAGGGTTAAGGAAATAAAAACACCCAAAGTTACATAATAAAGTTACCATTCTACTGATCAATTTAAGTGTACAGAAAACGATTTGAGCATAAATTATTTTGACCACTTGAATGAAGCTATGCAGTACAAGGCTGGCGAGTTCAGTTCTGTCCAAGTGAGTCCACATTAATGAATTCACAGTTTTTGGTTTTCTTCTCTTTCGTTTTTTCTTTTCTTGAAAACATATCTTTTCTGCTCAAATTATATATCCAACTACAGTTACTACTCCCTCTACTGCCCCTAGTCCCTTCCCACATGAACTTCTAAACAGATCCACCCCTCTCTTTGTCTCATTAGAAAGCAAACAGGCTTCTAAGGAATAATAATAAAATATAAGAAAATAGGTGATAAGAGAAACCTAACAAATAAGAATAGGTCAAAACAAATAAACAGAATGAAAAGTACTAAGAAAAGACACAATAAACAGATATAAACAGAGTCTTACTCATTTGCACACTCAGGAATCTTTTAAAACCGCGAAACTGGAAGCCATAATATATACACAAAGAACCTATAGGGTAAAAAGAGAGATTATATATCAAATATATTTTAATGTTTGTAATTAATATTATATTCACATAGCATATGTATATAGAATATATATTAGAATAAGATAAAATTTTAAAAAGGGAAAAACTCTGACAAGACGTTATGAGACAAAGACCCTCGAAAGATGTCATTCAGCTAATACTCTGTGGATCTTCTACTGCAGCCTACCCTCAAGAATAGTTTGATTTCCTAGCTGAGACTCCCTTGAAGAGAAGTAATCTTTATTTTACAAGTCCTTATAGGTAGAAAATAGCTTTTGCATCAGAGATGGGGGATGCCTCTCTACTTGTCCTCTCAGCTTTAGTACCCTATCTGTTATAGACTCATGAAGACCCTGTCAATGCTGCCTCAATCTATGTGAGTTAGTTGTACTGATCCTGTTGATTTAGAGGGCCTGCTTTCCTGGTGTCTTCCATCCTTTCTGGCCCTTAGACTTTTCTACTTATTCTTCCTCAGGGTTCTCTGAGTCCTGATGTGAGTGGTTTGATGGAGACATGGTGTTTAATGCTAAGTATTCCAAGATCTCACTCTCTGCATAGTATTGGGCTGTGGGTCTCTGTATTTGTTCCCTTCTGCTACAGATAGAAGCTTCTCTAATGTTAGCTGAGAAGGGCACTAATCTTTGACTATAGTAGAATATTATTAGGAGTCATTTTATTGTTACTTTTGTTTGGTTTTAGAATAATAGTATTTTGTTTTATCCTAGGTTCCTGGGCTATCTACCCCCAGGAATTGGGTTACCAAAACAGCATATGAATTCAGTATTGTGGAGTGAGCACTAGTTCAAATCAGACATTGGTTGGTGCCACACAAGCTTTGTGCCTCTAGCATATCTTGCAGGTAGGGCAATGTGGTAGATTAAAGAGTTTCTGGATCAGTTGATGTTTCCCCTTCTCCTTTGGTATCATTCAGAATAGCTTCCTGCGCCCAAGACACTATTATATAGGAGTGAAGGCTTTTTGTAGGCAGCAACTCAACTGTTGCACCCACAATGACTTGTGTAGATGTTGTCTTCAGTAAAGGGATGTTGCCTTGCAAAGAGCAGCCCATAGTTTTGGCAACAGCTTAGTGTGATGAGAATTTTAGTTTTCTTTTAAACATAGAAATGTTATGTGAATGTGCTTTTATTTCAATCCCAGAGGTGGGGTGTGGGACTTTTTTAGATTGTCCATAGCAGCAGACTATTATTTGCCCTGTGCCTTGAGAGAGACATGATTTTGTGGGCTGCAGATAGTTTTTCAAGTGTATGCCATCTGGAATTCTGGGGATTCTTGAGATGGTATAAAATATTAGAGCCCTGAGAGGAGTGACTGATGCTCCCCCTACCTCTGCTGCTTTTCCCTCTGCTGCTGCTCCCCCTGCTGCTGCTGCTGCTCCCTCTGCTGCTGCTGCTGCTGCTGCTGCACTTGCTGTTGGTTGCTGGTTGCTGGTTGGTTGCTGGTTGCTGGTTGCTGGTTGCTGGTTGCTGGTTGCTGGTTGCTGGTTGCTGGTTGCTGGCTGCTGGCTGCTGGTTGCTGGTTGCTGGTTGCTAGTTGCTGGTTGGAAATATCCTGAAGATGAAGATCAGACTTGTTCCAAGGAACTTGATGTCTCTAATCAGCACGAAGTAGTCTAACGCTATATAGATGCCCCCTTTCCCCTCTAACTTTTCTTTCCTACCTAGTACTTGGGAGTTGGCAGAGTGGAGAAGGGTGGTAGGAAAAGAGCCCAATAAAGTAGCCTAAAGCCCAGTTATAGCTTAGGTTGTTTGCAAGTTGCTACAGGACCACATTTGTCCAACAGTTCAATTAGATATAAATCATTCTTAGTATTGGAAGCTTAATTGGTAACAACAGGTTTTCAGTTGAGGCTCTGTCTCCCCCATTATTTGGCAATTTCACTTAGATCATTTTCATATATGAATATATTTTAGGAAGCTTCTACTATGTTGAGTTTGCACACACCTCCTTAAATGGCCCTTAAGTTTAGATTTCTCTCCCTTATACCTTCCCTCCTATTTCTATCCCCTCCCATACCCATTTGATGCTCCACCACCATCCATCTGTCCTTCTGTCAATCCACAACTCTCTATTCTATTTCCTTCTCCTAGAGAGATCTATCTGCCCCCCTTCCAAGTCCTTTACCCTATACCTAACCTCTATGGTTATGTGAATTGTAGCTTATTTATGATTGACATAACAACTAATACCCACATATAAGCAAATATGTAGCACATTTATCTTTCTTCATAGAGATTACATCACTCATGATTTTTTTCTAGTTCCATCCACTTGCCTATGAATTTCATCATTTCATTTTTATTGACTATTACTATATTACATCAAGTAAATGTACCACATTTTTTCATTCGTTCACTAATTTAGAAACATCTAGTTTTATCATACAAGTCTTTCATTAGTTTGATTTTCTTCAGTCATCTTACTGATCTATCTAATAATTCAAATATTTTATTTGAATAGGTATGGAGAGAGTAGACAATCTTGGCTTGCTCCTTAATTTAGTAAAATTTCTTTGTGTTTCACTCAATTTAAGTTGATGAACTTGCTGTAAACTGCCTTTCTAATGTTGAGGCACGTCCTTTTATTCCTAATCTCTAGGACTTTTATCATTAAAGGGTGTTGGATTTTGTCAAAGGCCTTTTCTGCATCTCATGAGATGATCATGTGAATTTTGTTTTTGAGTTTGTTCATATGGTGGATTCCATTTATTGCTTTG
The DNA here is from genome assembly GCF_978045245.1 of Mus caroli. Lineage (NCBI taxonomy): Eukaryota > Metazoa > Chordata > Mammalia > Rodentia > Muridae > Mus > Mus caroli. Next base: position 80,829,346 of record NW_028227258.1, on the reverse strand, counting down.
CATATATTGATCCATGTCTGCATCTCCAGAATAAAGCCACTTGATCATGGTGGATAAACTTTTTTGATGTGCTCTTGGATTGAGTTTGCAAATATTTTATTGAGATTTTTTTGTATCTATATCCATAAGAAAAATTGGTCTGTAATTCTTTCTTTGTAGAACTTTACATGATTTGGGTATCAGGGTAACTGAGGACTCATAAAATAGATTGGGCAGTGATCTTTCTGTTTCTATTTTATGTGGCATAACTCGAGGATTATTGGCATTAACTCTTCCATGAAAGTCATGTAGAATTCTGCACTAAAATCCTGTGGTCCTGGTCTTTCCTTTGGGAGGTGTGTGGTTTGGGAGTCCTTTAACTTCAATTTCACTGTGTAAGTCTGTTTAAATGGTTTATCTGATCTTAATTGAACTTTGGTAAGTTGTACCTACCCAGAAAATTCCAAGAGCAAGAACCTGTCGTCCCTGGCCTCTGTGCAATCCAGGGACCCAGAACCAGCTCTTCAGGGGAACCCAGAGCCGTCTGTGGTACCCAAGAGTCGGAGCTTGACTCTGGCAGTTTCGTGGAGACCTCGGTCTGCACCTGCTTTACTCCCAGTGCAGGATCCCGAGGTTTCTCACAGTCCAACACACCTACCTGGTCTGTCCACCTCGCCCAGAGGCGCTAGCCCTGAGCAGATTCGCAACCCCAGTTTTTGTCCCACAAAGATTTGCTCAGTTTCCACTCGTTTGCTAGCTTTCTGTTGTTTCTACTGTTATTAATACCCAACTTTAATTTGTGGTGGTCAGATATGATTCACAGTATTATTTCAATGTTCTTGAGTCTTTTGAGGCTTGCTTTGCCTCTCCAAATGTGATCAATTTGGAAAAAGGGATCCATGACATTTTGAAAAGATATGTTCCTTTGTGTTTGTGTGAAATGTTAGGTAAATATCTGCTACATTCATTTGATTTCTTACACGAATACAGCATTTCTCTATTTTTTGTCTTAATAACTTGTCCATTAGTGAAAGTGGGTAATGAAGTCTCCCACTACCAGTATAAGAGTCAATATATGATTTATTCTGCCGTAGTGTTTCTTTTATGACTGCTGTTGCCCTTGTGTTTGGTGCATAGATGTAAGGATTCACAAGATGCTCTTGCTGAACATTTCCTTTGGAAAAATTCCCTTATCTCTTCTAATTAGTCTTGGACTGATGTCTATTTTGCCAGATACTAAAAAGGCTGTGCCATTTTCTTAGGTCAATTTGCTTGGAAAATCTTTTGACTACGGTTTTTACCAGGAGATGATGTCTGTCCTTGGTGTTAAAGTATATCTTTTAGAAGCAGTATAGGGGTGGATCCTGTTTTTTAATCCATTTTTACTCTGTGTCTTCTTATTGAGCACTGAGACCATTAGTACTGAGTTATCAATGAACACTGATTGTTGAATCATGTTATCTTGTTCTGGTGTGGGTTCCGCAGTACCTCTCCTCCTCATTTTTTATTTTCGGCTTTGGGATTATTTATTCCTTGTGTTTTCTTGGGTGTGGTTAACCCCTGTAAGTTGGAGTTTTCCTTTTAATGCCTTCTGTAGTGCTGAATTTTTTTAATCTTTTTTAAAATTATGTATTTATTTCATTTACATTTCCAGTGCTATCCCAAAAGTCCCCCACATGCTCCCCCACCCACTCCCCTAACCACCCACTCCTGCTTCTTGGCCCTGGCGTTCCCCTGTACTGAGGCATATAAAGTTTGCATGACCAATGGGCCTCTCTTTCCACTGATGGCCGACTAGGCCATCTTCTGATACATATGCAGCTAGAGACACGAGCTCTGGGGGTTACTGGTTAATTCTGAATTTTTAATACTGTTATTGCTTTAATTTGGATTAATAATAAACTCTGCCCCAATCTATTGTGACTGAAATTTTTACTGGGTATAGTAGTCTATGCTGGCATCTATTACTTCTTAGAGTCTGTAGAAGATCTACCAGGTCCTTTTAGCATTTAGAGTGTCCATATAGAAGTCAGCTGTTATTATAATGTGTCTGCCTTTATATGTTATTTGTTCTTTTCCCTTGCAGCTTTTAAATTTCTTCCTTTCCTTTCCTTTCCTTTCCTTTCCTTTCCTTTCCTTTCCTTTCCTTTCCTTTCCATTCCTATCCTTTTCTTTGTTTCTTTCCACTTTTTTGTTCCATATGTTTAATATTATGATGGTGAGGGGACTTTCTTTTCTGGCACAGTAGATTTGCTGTTCAATATGTTTTTTGTACCTTGATAAGTGTCTTATTTAGGGTTCTACTGCTGTGAGAGTTCTTCATCTTCATCTGAAGGCTGCTAGCAGAATGCTAGGCTTTAAGACAGCTAAGATGAGGGTCTTAAAGCCCACACCCACAGTGACACACCTACTCCAACAAGGCCATACCTATTCCAACAGGGCTCTGCTTCTAATAGTGCCAATCCCTGACCCTACCATATACAAACCATCACAGTCCTTTCCCTGGCCCCCATAGGCTTGTTAAAACATATGACTCTATGGGGGCCGTACCTAAACATAGCATAATAAAAAATATATTTACTTCAACTTCCAAAGCCCCATAGTCTGTATCAGTCTCAGCATTGTTAAAATCTAAAGTTCAAGGTCTCTTTTTAGATTTATTCAATCATTTAATTGTAACCCCCCAAAGCAGGACAGGAAACCAGCTGGGCAAACTCCAAACTCTGCATCCCGATGTCTGATGTCAAATCAGTCTTCAGATCTCCAACCCCTTTTTCATCCTTGTTGACTGTAACAAACTTCTTTCTCCTGAGCTTATTCCACCCCATTATTAGCTTTCCTCAGGAGATAACCTATGGCTCTAGCATCTCGAGAATCTTGGGGTTTCCAAGATAACTTCTATGTTATAGCTTCTTGTTTCAGTGTCTAGGATCCACACATGATTTTCTGGGCTCCACCAATGGGCTGGAATCACTTCTCCAGCTCTGCCTTCTGTAGTACTCTAAGATCAGGTTGATCCACTCCACTGCTGCTTCTGTTCTTGGAAATCTTTCCATGGTAATGACTTCTACAATGCAATGGGGTCTTCCACTGCAGCTAGGCTTTACCAGTAGTGTCTCATAGGCTTTCTTCATGGTGCCAAGCCTCAACTCCTTTTCATGACCCTTTCAGTCCTGGACTATCAACTGTAACTGAGGCTGCACTTTCTCCAATGGCCTTCCATGGCCTCTCACAGTGCTGAGCCTCAGCTGTTCTTCATGATGCCTTCATGCCTCCAAAACTAGTACCACCTGGTTGACTCTTACACATTATCAAGTCCAGCTGCTACAGGAGGTATAACCTTGGCTATCTCTGTAATACAGCTTCTATGTGCTCTCAGAAAACACTTCCCAGAAGATTTCATCTTGGTGATGCTGGTCTCTTCTTATTCACCACTAATTTCCTAGCTCCAGCTAACCAGCATCAGTTGTCCCAGTAGTCACTTTATTTTTGACTCTATAGCCAGAGCCACATGGCCAAAGCTGACAAGTTCTGCTGCTTGCTGGGACTGGAACAGGGTCTCTTTGTTCTACTATATTATCACCAGCTTTCTATTTTCCAACTCCTTCACTGCCTAAGCTTGGCTGTCCTGGAACTTACTATGTAGACTAACTTTGAATTCAGAAATTTGCATGGTTGTCACCTAAGCATTGGGATTAAATGTGTGGATTTAAACCTGGATTTAAGTTTTTCTTCACTTAGAACTTCTCTTGTCTGGCCTTGACCTCAGAGATCTGCTTGTCTTTGCCTCATGGGATTAAAGGTTAGTGACTACCATGCCTACAACTAAATTTAGCTGGATGGAATCTTGTCCCAAGGTCATTAATCTCTTAATTCAATTTAATATCCTTGAACACAGCTTCCAGATCCATTTTACTTCCTGGTACTCCTTTAATGCATGAATTATATTTTATATTTTCCCTTTCTCAGCTTGCTAAGCATGTTTAAAATGCTCTTCATGAGACTGAACCAGAGAACAAAGACTATGATAGGCATTTCTGAGACTTTGTCTCTTCTCATGAGAGTCTGGCTAATTAATATGTATGCCTTCTCATCCAATTTTTGACCAACATAATATTTTTATTAATTATTTGGGAATTTCATAAAATACACCCCAATCACGCTCACTTTCCATTCCTCTCAGAACCACCCTTCTACCCTTGTGCTCTCCTTCTAAGAACAAACAAAGAAGCAAATATCAGAAAAGATCCACCAGGTCCTATTTGTGTTGCACATATATTCATTAACTTACTCATCTAATTTTAAGTGTATAATTATGCAGAGAATATTTTTAAAATAGAGACTATATATTGCTATTAGATGAGGCCGAATTACATTCCAAAATGGAGACATCAATGTAAGCTTCATGAGGAAGACAAGAAAATATATTTGGAAACTGATTTTTCAGTGGAATTTGGAAGAACAATTTTGAATTTCAAGGACCAAGGATATTGGAAATTGGGTATTTTTATGAGGCTGGGACAAAGAGAAGGACCATACTGAAAAGCATTAGTTTCCTTATCTTAGGAAGGTTTGAGTTTTGTTGTTTCTAGGTATGTAGAACAGTCAAGATATGTACAGATTTTCTTCCTCTTCTTAACAATGTTTCCGAGTATATTTACAGTAAAAAAACAGAAATAAAATATAATTGTATAATATTTCATGTGAGAGAGCAACCGAGACACACACACTCACACACTTAGACACGCACAAAGAGTGTATTCTATTTAAATAACTGCATACATTAAATGGTCCAAGTCCATTTCTAGGCAGTCTAAATTCTCATGGTAGACATGACCATAAGACTTGGACTTTTGTCTAAATTGGGAGGATTCCTGAGAGTCTTCAACCTTGGGGTCTGCATGGTTCTGGGTGTTGCCACCAGGAACCATGCCAAGCCAGCATGTCCCTCTGTGTTTACTCCTCCCTTCTTCTGCCTTTCTATCCCTGTTCCTCTCTCTTCCTTCTCCCCCAGCTGCTCTCTCTTTCAGTGATAACTTAAAGGATTCTACCCTTAGAGCTCTGGCATACTGAAACAGCTCAGCACTGATTTCCAGTGACCTCAAGCAGCTACAGGAGCAACTGGGATTTCTGCTTCTGGTTCAAGATATTCACAAATAAGCAAGAGATAGTCGCTGCTATCTGAGTAACAAATATGTTGGGTAGCACTTTGGGATAGTTAAGCTTTCAAGACAACAATTTCTTTATGTACATGGATGGAATATTTTATTACATATATTATTTTATGTGGAATTTTTCAGAAGAAATTTAATCCTGTGACTTGTGGACTAAAATCATTTTTTTTCTACTTTATTGCCTTCAAAATTATTTAAGTAAATCCAGTTTAAAGGTTTTAATTATTTAATCACTATTATGTGTCACTCACTAATTCACACTAATTTAAATGTATTAAATGTATGTTTTCATCTTGGAGGACATCTCTTGTGATGGTCATATTTAAGCTTCTTTTGGGAAATGTACACAGACATTACTAACTCTAGGTGCCTTTTGCTGCTCAGTGGATTTATTCATGTTGACTAAATATGTTTGCTAATTTAAATTGCTACATAAGGTTTGTTAAGGTGTTAAGATTCCCATTGGAAGAAATCCTAAATATATATTTACTAGTATAAAGATGTTTCCTAAAGATTTTAAAATAGCAGGTAATTTGAATTTTTCTGTTATTCTCTTCACTTGTAGCAAAGAGGAGAGCAAAGAGAGAGAAAATGAACATGAATAAAAAGAAGCACTGGTCTGATCCTGAAGAAAAAGAACTTTTAATAATCCTAACAACTTAATGCAAAACATAAAGATTCTAGCAAAGTCGTAATATTTATTAAGAAAAATATTGCTCTCAAAAACAGTTATCTAATTGGAGGCAAGTTCAGTTGTTAGAATATACATGTGTGTGCACATACATCTGTTACATAGGTGTACATGTACTTACACACACAACTGAACTTGTGCATAAACATACAGAGAGAAGGTGGGGGAGAGAGAGATGGAGAGGCTAATAACAAAGGCTGAGCTAATAGCTTTGGGTTTCATTGTTCTCTGGAACAGTAGCTCCTTCTAAACAGGGAGCCACAGGAGAATTATAGAAAGTTATTTCCATCCCTGAGACCAGACATCTGGAGGGCAGCCATACTGAGTATAAAATGTGAAGCCAAGCGTTTTATTTCTTACTGAATCCTAGACTATTTCTGACTTTCATCATTGAGTGAGCTTTGACATGGGTGTCCACATCTGTAGCAATGGATTGTGTGAAGCGTTTGTCCAGGCAGCCCCACAACTTTTTTTTTCTCCCAGCACCAGGGAACATTCTTCCAGTCTCAGGAGCAGCTGAGATAGTGTTGAAGAAGCCCAGGCTGAGGGTCTCTGGCTTCCTTCCACATATCCACAGGCATAAATTAGTACCAGGTCAGAATCACCTCAAGAGAAGTCTGAATTTTTGGTGCTTTGGAGTCACACAGAACAATGTCCACTCATTCCCAGAAGTCTCATGAGTTGGGTCTCAAAGTTGAAGGGTTCAGTCTCCATTTGTGATATTGCAAAAGCTATTTAAATTCTTCAAGTGCACGGTTCTTTGGTCAAGTGAGACATAGAACACAAATCTTTGTTGCCAGGTTAGTAAACATTTTAAGGACAGCTGGACTTTATATGAAATCATGCAATTTAAGTTTTGTCAAAATTTACTTTTAAATTATATAAGATAAAAACGCAGGTATTGGATGAGATTATAAAAAGAAATGCCAAGAACCATTTCATATTTCCTCCCTTGGCCTATGATGTCAAAATTTTTCAATTAATATTTTGTACATTCAATCATTTTTCCTTTATTTTTCATTCTTAAAAAAAATGTCATATATGTCAGTTGGGCTCTATCTCACCCCAAAGAAATCCACACAAAATTCTCTCCACAAGAACAATAGACTTTCCCATGTTGTACCAGGCTTCACAGGAGCATTTGATCGAATGTAAGCATCCCCCTCACCTCAGGGGAGGGACACTTTTCACTGGGAGTGTGGTCACTGACTGGTAAACTAACACATTTATGTAAAGGACCACCAACTACTCTGTTGTATTTCAACCTGTTTGTAAACTACACAAGAAATAGTCCTGTCTCATCTCTTCCTCATCACACTCAGAATGACCTGTGTGGCTGAGATTAGAAGATTCAGGAAACATAGCTTGAGGAAATTAGTGACTTTGTTTTCACATGTATCATATATTTCAAAATTGTATAGTTTGTCTTTTGGGAGCATAAGACATTTTGTGATATGCAATAGGATAATAACCTTTCCTCTCTCCTCTCAAAGCCAGGAATGTTGGATCATCAAGCCTAGTGTGCTCCCTACAGGAGATCAATATTTTGATAGATGTCTATTTAAATATTCTCTTTACAGGAGCTAGAAAAGCATGCATTTGCTTTTCCTGAGGCATTGACCTTTCAGATAGTCTTTAAATACGCAATTGATATGTCTGGCAAAAATGTCACTGGTGGGGAAAAGGTCATAGGACACCTTCTAGGAACATTTGTCTCCCTCATCGGTGTTATATAAACCATACTCAAGGCTCAATCTTCCTTTTCATCTCTCTCCTCTCTCCCTTCACAGTTTGTTTGCAAATGATTTTCACTCTTCCCTTGCACTCACTTATTTTGAGAAAAGCTTTCATTTATGTGTTTGAGAGACTCACAGGCTCATGACACTCCATTACTATTATGCAAACCTCCCTGGCTAGTCATGTGAGGATTTCTAGTCTAGGTTAACTGAGGGGAGAAGACCCACTCTAAGTATAGGGAATACTATTTATTCTCTGGGCTAGAACAGACTAAATGAAATGGAGAAAGAAAGCAGAAGTTCAGTATTGACCTCTCTGTTTCCTGACTGAGGATGCAGTGTAACCAGCTGCCTCATGGTTTACTCACCATACATACCACTGATGTACTGGATACTCAAACTATGAGCCTCAAGTTACTGTTGGGAGGTAATTTATTAGAGCAATGTGATAGGTAATTAACTATCTAACACATGGCCTTTTGATTAAGATCAAGTAAATGATACACCATATACAACTAAGGTACACTGTACTGGCAAGTGATAGTGTTCTAAACGAGATGTTATATGAAATTATTTTCAACTATGGTTTACTCACTTTAGAATGGATACACCTGGATGTAACATTATTGAAAGCCAAGAATCATGCATATTTACAAAAATCAAAGATTGCAAGCTTGTGTCACAAAAACTAGAAAATCAGGAGCCTCTTTTACTGATGGCCTCAAAACAGCCAAATTCCAGGCTCTCTGGTGGAAATTCTAACTGTAGTCTCTATGCCACACAAGATGTGTGGACATCGGGGGGGATCCTAAATCCGTGCAGGATGACAATGAAGCTATCTCAATGGAAGCAGTATTTCCAGGTAATTTACCTCCTTGATTTGCAGAGGCAATTTATAAGACTTCCAGGAAGAGCAAAATGTACCAATTCGCTGCTAATGTGTTAATGTGACTTTTCCACAGGAAGAACACCATTCCTCTTGCCTTATAAGACCATTTCTGCCTTGCTTGGCCAAGACTAGCCTAGTATAATCACTTGCTATATCCTATTGCATCTAGATAGACAACCAGAACCTGGGCCATGGTGTAGAAATAGAAGTGTTTGTAAAATAAATACTAGGAAGGCAGATTGTGTTTGCTGATTTATATATAAAAGGTCATAGGTTTAATATCACAGAATATGTTCTGTGGATAATAAAATTAGATTGACATGACTTATAAAATGCTTATGTCACTTGCTAGAAGTTATGCTAACTGTTTGCATTGTTTGTTGATTACAATATAGACATAGTGAAGACCTATGCTAAAACAATCTGAAGTGATTAATATGCCTAGTCTAATCTAGACTACAGGCCACTGAATTATATCCCTGGCCTCCAGTTATGGTTAGTGGCCTATATTTTTTCTTTCATTTGCTTTTTATAGTTCATAAGCTAAGATTTTTAAATGACATATATGTAAATGGTTATATAAAGATGCACTTTATAACTTTTATTTAGACTCTTAATTTAGCAGTTATTGTCCTATATGAAAATATTAGCTAAAGAGATAGGTCAATGTTTAGGAACACTTACTGCTTCTATGAAAACCCAGCTTTGGCTCCCAGCATATACATAATGGCTCACAATTTTATGTATAGGGAATCTAACACCCTCCGATCAAAGTGGCACCAACTATAAATGCACCTTTTATTTGCCAGATGTATTTGTCATCTCTGACGCTTACTGCTGAATAAACTCAGTCTTTCTAGCCCTTTCTGAACACCAGCTTGTTATTCCAACTCAGCTGTTCTTGCCCAAACTTCTCTTCAAGCTGACTGAGTCAAACTGGCTTATCTTGGCTTCTGACTGAATTCCTCTGCCTTGCCTCATACTAATGTTAGCAATATGCTCTAATCCTCTGGCTCCTTGTCATTCTCTTGCTCATTCTGTCTTCACCTACAACTTGGCTTTGTAAAAATGTCCCATTAAAATGGAAACTGCAGCCCCCTCTCTCCTGTTGCTGCTACTGCTCTCTTAAGTCATTTCTTTTTCCAGTCTGTTCTTGCAAGTGTATATACTATCTGACTCATTCTTCAAGTTTGTTTCTGACTTGTTACTTTATTTGTCCCTCAACTAGAAACCACTTTCAGACATGGTTGCTTCCTTCTACAAACTAGTTTTACCTTAAAATTGTATATTAAGGGTTTACCTGTATTACAGACAGAAGAAATGAAGGTATACTAGTCCAGGAGGATCCACACAGACCTCAAAGGATGTAGATGTGATTCCTTCCCAGAGCAGCTATGTTGCTGTATTAAAATTCCTCTACAAGCAACCGTATATGAGATGCATATAGAAACACATACACACACATAAACTCTCTACAAAAAAAACTAAAAATAATTAGCTTAAAAAAAGAAATAAACTGTTTTCTGATCCCCCAATCCCGTCTCAGAAGGAAGAAATCCAAAATTAAGACTGGAATGGTCTATTGCTCTTTGTCTTCATCAGTAAATCTTCACGGAATCTTGCTTTCAAATCTCACGATTATATTTCATCAGAAAAATTTAAATTGAGAATAGTTTTGTATATACATTCTTACAAAATCTTTATAGTCTATAATTCATTTTATTTTCACATTGAGTTGCATTGGGCAATGTTTTATCAGAATATGGAAAACATCCAGAATGTGGCTGATGATGGCTGCTCCACCAGCTATGACTGAATGGGACATGAGTCTTTATTGCTATATTTCTTTTTGAGAATCAGTAACAATGACCTCTTTCTTGGGGACATTTCTCTGCAGCACTGAGGAATTTTCATATTTCGGAGGAGATGTCACAGAGAGATACTGTGGTATCCATGTAAGATCTTTGAGATGTCTTACATAGTATTGGACCAGATTCTGAGCAGTTAGCGAATACATGAGCTAAACACTGACACTACAATGTTCCTATGTCTTCTAACCACCATGATCTAGCCTCTATATCAGAGGTTCACAAACTATGGTTCCTGACCCCTTTGGTCGTGAACAACCTTTTCACAGTGGTTACATATCAGATATCCTGCATATCAAATGTTTACATTACTATTCATAGCAGTAGGAAAATTATAGTTATGAGGTAAAAATGAAATAATTTTATGGTTGGGGTCAACACTACATGAGGAACTGTATTAAAGAGTCACAACATTAGGAAGGTTGAGAACCACTTCTCTAAATCTTTTAAAAACCTGATAGACCATAAATTAAGTCAATCCTGGCAGACTAGAAAGATGGAAGATATTAATCTGAATTATGAGTAGCTAGTTTTTTAATGTATATACAGGAGTTTTCAAGATAACTTTTTTCTTTTTCATAATTTAAGAATTTCACATACTTATGCATTGAGAAATGTCCACATTCATCTTTATTTTCTTCTTCAACTCTCTTTGAAACCCCCATTGAGGTCCACTTCCTAATTTCTTATACTCTTCTTCCAGGGTGAGTTTCTCTGAACCTCAAAGGTAAGAAACACTCGGAAGTCACAGTATTATTCAGAGACTTTTCCATTCTTCTAGAGTGATCCAAATGCCCCCTCCCCCACTGACTTTCCTCCAAATCGGAGCCAAATCAGATGTCACAGTAGGCGAATGAGCTTCCTTGCCCTCTCTTTTGTAGTAGGATAATGGAAAAATGTAAGGCCAGTCTCAATCGAGCTCCTGGCAGCTGCTGTGTTGGCAATAATTAAGGGAGATTTTAAGCTAAAACTTTGGCTGCTGAAAGATTTTGGACTTGAGGCTTGATGTTATCAAAAATTTCATCTGGTCTGGTGCAGAAACATATTGCTTAATCTAGCAGGAATGTGAGCAGGTTGTCCCTCACCGCACATGGCAGATCACTCTGTCTTCTTTTGTGGTGAAGTCCACAGCAGTTTCTCTGAGTAATCGGAGCCAAGTATGTCTGAGCACAGAGGACTCCACCACATTTTGGTTTAGTCTGTTTCAGCCCTCAGGCTGATTCTAGCAAGATGTCTTAAATGAATACAACAGTGGTTAAATTTCTTGGTTCCTTTTGCATAGTTTGATTTTTTTTTTTTTTGTAATCTTAAATTAATTCTCTCTTCTAATCAGATTTTGAGTACATACTCCAGGAATCATTTTCAAACTCTCACACACATAGAAAAATGATCTTAATATGAGGATCTATTTATTTGACTCAGGCAAAGTACTTTTATTGCTTGAAAAATATTATTTCTAATAATAAAGTATGTTTAACCTAAATTGGTCAATCTCTTTATGTCTGTTCTACTGTTTAATTATGCTCTTTTCATTGTTGGTAAACACGACTAAGGGCATCATTTACAGCGTCATCTTTAAATGTTTAACATCGTATTACATTTTGTGAGGTGGTCAAATAGCTCCTCTAAAACATGCAAGTGAAACAGTTTAGTTTTATACTCCTTGTTGGGAAAGAAATAAATGTCAGCAACTGTGTCTGTAGGAGAATTTCTTCCCAAGATTAAATACTGTACTAGCTCATTCATGAGGCTATGGATGGCTTGAACAACAAATAAAAGTTTAAGAGGCTGGGACGTCCCAGGTCAAAGCTCTGGCATATCTGGTGTCTGATCAGGGCTTACATTCTGGCTTGTAAATATCTGTCTGCTTGCTATGTCTTTATGTAGTAGAAAGGAGGTCCAAATTCCAAGGGCTGTCTCGACACTAGTGTATAGAGAATGCACTAGTCCCAGTCATGAGGACACCACCAACAATGTCTACCTCTTAGAATAAGATGTTTCCTGGAGCTGACCAGGGGTTGCAGCTAGCAGTAGATGCCCAGGATCATGTGAAGTGCTTGTTATGCCAGCCCAGGGAGCTGCTAACCTTCCATAAAACTTACTTACAAATATAATGCATATGGAGTTAGTGTTTTAACTACTGAATATGTAAACTCTTTAAGCTCCGAAAACTTTGACCATGAGTTATGATTGGTAGACTCAAAGGAAAGCTGATACTCAGGTGAAAAAGCATCTAAACAAGAGAAGTAAGTTCCTTAGTGATGTGAATAGAGACTGTGCATCTACTCTCATCATTACCTACATTGTTCTATCTATTGCTTATGCTATATCGCTATAACGTCTGTTTCCTTCTAGTTTATGGGCTTCTGATTCTGTTGAATAGCCCCAGCCTTCAGAAGTTTAAGTCTGTTTATTTTTGGTATTATGGACACAGGCCAGATAGTATCTTTAAGGCTTATGAGATAATCTAATTCTGAATTCTGAACTTTATTAATCTAATTTCTTTGGTGAGCCATTTTCCATCTTACATTTACCTATACAACATTTTCTCTGGATATTTGTAGAATAAGGTAGTGTTTGGTAATTTTAGGTGATTTATTCATTAAATAATCTGAAATGGTATGCTCCTTGTGTGACTATGCTAGTTCATACTACTTAAACAGTGAGATCACAACCACTTGACAGTTCTTTGGAATGCTAATAAATAACTTTCATATGATCAAAGATGTTTTAAATTTATTATTGCTGGGTTTTTATATCAATAGACTAACAAACACTTCAGGATGACCTGAGGATCCAATGCGACTGTGCCTATAACTTCTGCTTCCTACACAATACAGAGTTTAAAATTCAAGAATAATTAATCACATCTAAGTCCCTGGCCTCCCTTTTGTGCTATAATACTTTGCCAAGACTATATAGAAAAGTGAGTGGTTGTTCCAAGTATTTAGAGCAATCTAATGTCTGGCAACTTTCCAGAAGTTAAAAGTCTGAAATAGGAGGGAGGCTCTAAGACTTTTTATATACAGATGTTCCTCAACTTCTGATGAGTTTCAGCTAAAGTACTAGAAGGTGAAAGGACACCAAATCTACAGAGTATCTTTGCTTAGCACCATTTGGTATCTTCTGTTTCCTCTGGAGCTGACAGGGAGGGGCTTCTAGCTGCAACATCCCAGGATCACATAAAGTATCTTAATGCTATCCTGGGAAAACCATCAATGTTTGAACTTTGAAGTAGGTATCTACTGAATCTGCTCTGCTTTTGCACCATGATGAAATGTAAAGTCCTTAAGTCAAAGATGCAAGAAATTGGAGACTAACTGTAATAGTATCCTAACAAAACAAGGGTGTAGGTGGAGAACTAATTTTTATAGCTCTATTATATGGCATGTGTATACAAATGAGAGTGAGACCTCCCTGCTGAAGATGGACTGTTCACTGACTTCCTGCAGAGCCTGGATAATTCAGTTAGGTACAACTCTTAAATTTTTTTGCAACCTTTACTCCTCATTATTTTTGCTGGGCACTTTCCTGTACCTAGAGTGAACTTCCTTCAAATTGTACATTTTTAGAATGTCTTTGGCATGTGACTCATTTGTAATATAAGCTGCTTCCCTAATCATTAAAAATGATGTTTATAAATATGTGTGACAAAGGTTTACTTTCTCTATGTACATCTGGGTCTTAGAATTTTCATACCTTTGAGTCTAGCTCCCAACTATAATCGTTGGTATGACATCTTTAAGTACTACAGATGTAAAATTACCTAATTCCTGTTTCACAATTCTTTTCTGTTAATAATAAATAATTGGTTATAATTGGCTCCTCTAGTCTACTGTTTTTTTTTCAATTGAGCTGATTTGCTTCAATTAGCAAATCCTATTTTTTTTTGTTAGCTTGTAGTCAAATCCCTTGACCAGCCTGTTGTTCTACACTCTTAACTGTACTTGAAACTTTGCCTATGAGATGTTTAAAGTGCTGGTACCTTGATTAGAAGCAGAATTTCTGCCATCAAGCAACCAAAGCTTTGTCTTTAGTTAGGTGTCAGCCCTTGATAACCTACACTCTTATTATAACAGGAAAGTGATATTCTCCATATTATAAATGTAGACATATATTACAGTGCTGGCTTTTAACAACAGTACATATATGATAACTGCATCTTCCTGCTTCTTCTCTTCTTGCAGTCTCTTTATCATATTGAGAAAGAAGTTTATGCTTTGAGCATGAGCTGTATCCCAGCGCCCACATGACCACTCTTTGGTATGTATCTCATGAAACTATTGAGCTGATGGTGTAGAAAGTTTAAGAGGTTGAGGCTGGAGAGATGGCTCGGCGGTTAAGAGCCCTGACTGCTCTTCTGAAGATCCTGAGTTCAAATCCCAGCAATCACATGGTGGCTCACAACCATCTGTTAAAAGATCTGGCACCGTCTTCTGGAGTGTCTGAAGTCAGCTAAAGTGTACTTACATATAATAAATAAATAAATCTTTAAAAAATGTTTAAGAGGTGAGGACAAACTGAAAATAGATCTCCGAGGAAGTGGTTCCATCACTGTGCCTGTACCCCCATTACCTTTCTGTTATACTGGGATGTGAGCAGGCTCCTCTTTCTCCAAGGGCTTTCCCTGCCACGGCACTTGGCCTCAGTGTGAATACACAGACAATGTAAGTAAGGACTATGAATTGCAAACAATAAAACATAAAAGCCAAGTAACCCCCATTATGTGGTTTCTGTGAGGTATTTCAGTTAGAGCAACACAAAAGTAGTCCAGAAGATTTAAAAGACATGCACTAGTACCATGTCCTTAATACTATTTTATCAGTTGGCCCCCACACAAGAACAGCAAACTTCTGTGTATCCCATATCTCCAGTTTTCAAGCTCTGTAGCCTCAGTAAAAGGTACTTGTGCCACTTGTTAAGTACTGGTATCAGGTTAGCTTCAGCTGTCAACTTGAAACCAACCTGTCAAGTTTTGCTTCACGTGGGAAGAAGGAATCTCAGTTGGGAAATTGCCTACATTTGATTGGCATGGGGTTATTTTCTTTATTGATAATTAATGTGGTAGAGCCCACCATACTGGCTGTGGTATTATTCTAGATTGGGTGTCCCTGTTAAGTATAAGACAGGTAATTGAACATGGTCCTGGGAATAATCAGTAAGCTGAATATCTCCAAGTTCTCTGCTTCAGTTCCTGATTCCTGGTTCTTGCCATGAATTCCTAGCTTTGCTTCCCTCAGTGGAAAACGTTTATCCTAGAAGCCAAATAAACCTTATATTCAAGATGATTTTGGTTATAATGTTTATTATAGCAACAAAAAAGCAAGCTAGAACAATGGTCTTTAACAGAGAGAAGTTTGAAGATAAAATGTGTGTGTGCGCATGTGAAATAGTGAAAATTACATCTACTTTCTATGTGCTATAGCAGACTGAGAAAGTCAGAGGTCATTTAGATAGATGCAATAAGACAACGTAGATAATATGAACTGGATTAGCTCTGACAAAGGGGGAAATGGAATACGTATCATCAGCAAGGCCCATGTTGCAGTCACAGAGGAGTTGGAGGTTACAATACTATTCCATATATGGAATTCAAAGTAACAGAATAAACACAGAGTAGGATACACTTAAATATGGACAATGCATATCAATAGATTGCTGGAAGCAGTAATCACTCTTTGGATTTGAAGAATAGCCCTGGAGGTTGAGTTCTGATGCCAATAGATCTATTAAAATGTCAGACAATGAAGGGGTGTATCTCAACATATTGGTCTTGAGTCATCACTAGGTTCTAGACATTATACATAATTACAGTGTGGCACATGCCACTGTCATGTGCGGTTGTGTTGATGTGGGACACCAGAGGAAAGAAATCGTCTTCCAGTACAGGGGTGAAGGGAAGGCATCCTGGAAGGCCTGGGCTCAAAGCCAGGTGTTGCATATGACTGCAGTGACCCAGAAGGATGAACCCTTCAGCACTGACAATGTGATATCCAGACATAGTTCTCATAGGAGAGTCTTCAAGAGAACAGAGTTGGTTGTAAGCAGAAAGGGCCACTGATGTCAAGGATAAACTAGATACCAAACTGTTTATCTCTGTGATCCTAATAAAAGAGGAGCTTAAATTTTAACGTGGAAAACCAGGTAAAAACTATGCTCATCTCAGGCTCTCCAGGAAACAAGTCATCCAATGTTGTTCACAGGGTTATTGATGTGATGTATCTCCTTCTATTGAGATGTTCAAATGCAAGCATCTGTGGCTCCTTGACCAGTAACCAGAGCCTTCCTCTGCTATTTGCTAAGAGATGGTGTTCGTGGAGCAGTTTAACACATGGTAATGTACTTAATCATAGCATGAGAGGGGAGATGGAGAGTAAAGAAGATGGTTGATGGTTACTCAGCTTTATATCTGATCTCAGATGTAAATGTTCATCAGGAAAATGTGCTCAGATTATACAAACATCAATTGGTCTACTACAAACACACCCAGAGAAGGACTTTGAAATTTGGGGACCACTTGAGGGTCATTTAGAATCATCTTACCCCTAAATATGTTCCCTAAATGTGCCTATTAACAACTTGTTTATAGTGTTCATTTTTATATAATTATAGGTAATTATTTATCATTTTGTCTTGGGTTGTGATAGTTCAGAGAGAAGTAATAGCTCTGAGTGCTTTCTGTTCATCCCTCATTATGACATCATCAGTTCACCCAAGGAAGGAAAGTGAAGTATTAATCTTTTATTACCAATAAAAGAATTGAGAACATAACTTATAAGGGCAGGTGCTTAACTACTAAATGATAACAAAGCAAGATCCAGTTAGGAGGGAGTAAACTGCTCATGTTGGGCAGTGCTTCAGTTACTGTGTTTTGTTTCCAAAAACAGACTCCATTCTAAACAGAAAAAAAAATCATTAGAGGCTGTTACCATGATGACCAGAATTTGATTTCAAAGATATACAGAGAGATTCAAAGACCAACTATAATGTAGAATATTCTTTTGTAATAACACTACTGGGATCATGTATAAGAATTTCACCTAGAGTTCATTGTTATGCCCCCTTGGCATTTAGGGCAGGTTTCAAGAGAAAAACACTTGTTAGAAAATCAGTTTCCTCTTGAGTAGTTTTATTCTTGAATTAGTCTATCACCTTGGTCAGTTTATTCAGTAGGCATGATGTCTTAGGTAACAAAGAAACCTGGCCATACAACATTTCTGTTTATTCATTGGAAAGAAAGTATTGGTACACTAATTATCTAATCTATAGAAGGTGTGTTTTCTAGATGCTCTGTAGATTCATATAAATGTTCAGTATTATGTTTAACCTAAACAGTTGATAAGAGCAGTTCAACTCTTTCCACTCACCTCTCTTTGGGCTATACCCATGTCTGTAGGAATGCTTTTTTCCTGCTGTCCTCCAATCTTCTGAGAGCTGCCTGCAACATTACTACATGTTAAACCTTCTCACAGTGCAGACTCTCCACTTCTTTATTCTTCAGCAGGAGCTGACATTCTCTCAATGTTCCTGTCTGAAGCCTGAAGTTTCTGTACACTTTGATTTTTCAAAACCTACTTTTAATAAGGGTTCTTATATGCTTTAACCTCCCTTCTAGTCCTAATCCCCACCAGAATGGATATTAGGATATGGAAGAAGTGGATCTGTTTAGAAGTAGTTCCTTGGGTGATTTTGATCTCTCATTGTCAGGATATCACAGTCTAGTTCAGTAGTGGCAGGATAGCAAACACCAATCAGCAACTGTGGCACAATCCAGCAGAAACAGCCAGGCTTCCATCAAATTGGCAGGAGTCAGCAGGAGCAACCAGGATCAGGAGGAACATCAGAAGTTCTCTGCAGTACTCCCTCAATGACATGAAGAACAGCGAAGATGAAGACCTGTAACCAATGAAAATTTGCAAAGGCTATGCACGCACATCACCACTGTCTGTTGAGTCTGATTTATACTCATTCCAAACATCATGTGTGCTCTCATGATTCTTGCCTCAGCAAAACTCCATATGAGTCTGTCTTAGTAAAACTCTAAACAAATCTATGTCGGCTGAACATATCCAAAAACTTCACTTCATTCAGCCAATTCCCCTAAGTCCATGGAAGCAACAAGAAGCTGTCAGAACACCATCAGAAGTTTGTTGTTGTTTTGTTTTTTGGTGTTTTTTTTTTTTTTTTTGGTGTGTTTATTTCTATGAAGTAATGAAAAAGAATGACTAGTTAGGAATGGCAAGGTGTGGGGCTGGTGAGATGGGTGGGTAAGAGCACCCGACTGCTCTTCCGAAGGTCCAGAGTTCAAATCCCAGCAACCACATGGTGGCTCACAACCATCCTTAACGAGATCTGGCGCCCTCTTCTGGAGTGTCTGAAGACAGCTACAGTGTGCTTATGTGTAATAAATAAATAAATTTTAAAAAAAAAGGAATGGCAAGGTGTACCAATACCATCTAGCACAGTTGGGTTATATTCATATTTCTTTTTAATATCATGTGTCCTTTCACATGTTTACTTTAGCAAAACATCTTACCACTTGTGTCTCCTTTAGGAAAATATTCTTTCATGTGTTTGTTTTAGTAAAATATCCTTTCACCTGTGTGCCCCAGGAAAACATCATTTGACATAACTGATTTTCCTAAGAAACCAGAAATTTCCACTTCCAGTTTCCTCTTGGGAAGCAGCTCTGCAGAAGGCAAATAAAACAACAATGCCAGAGACACTATCACTCTCCAAGTCAACAAAGAAAGAGAATTCTAAATAAGTCAATGTATTCCCAGAAACAAGTAAAGAAATGAGAATGTTATAGCATATTTCTATTCTAACTGTGTGATATGAGAAAGCATTAAGAAAATTAAAAACTGTATTGTAGCCTTCTTGATGTATGGGTTCATTTAGCTAGGTACCAGAGTTGACAAAGGTGCCAATGCTCAAAACTCAACTGCTGTTGAGATGAGCCTACTTAGCTCTTAGCAAGATTTTCCAGCCTTATATCACACAAATCCACATCCAAAATCTCTGTCAACCCCATGTCCTTTTCTTTGTCCTTTACAGTGTAGGTGAGGCCTTTCAGGAGTCACCAAGTGTTTTGAGCTACAAAGGTTTTCCATTTGACAGTTACATTCTTTGTTAAGTACTTTTTTGTTTTTGCATTATTTTCCCTGTTCACTCTCAGGATGAACCAGAAAGAAGCCTGCTAATCATCTCCAACAGCCCCTAAATTTTCCAAAAGCAGTACCACAAATACATCAGGTTCTAAGCAGATATTTTTCTAAGAAAGGCATGATTAAATCATAGAATAATTGTATCACATGAAAGATTTTACTATGTTCTTAATACAAGAAAAATGGTTCCTCCATGATTACAGAGTCCAAATATGGCTAGGAATGCAGGGCAGAAGAGCCGTAATTCACCAAGATAGTACATTATCAGGTGTTCTCTGTGCAGTGGGATTTCTAAAGGTGGACAGAGCTGACTCTGTGATGACTCATAAAGGAGCAATAGAAGCAATTACATTCAAGGGCAAGCAGTTCAGGCTTAGGGATTGAAGAGGGAAAAGATAAACTGTATGAGAATGCAAGGTATAATTTGTCATTGCAGACCAACCCTGTCCTGAAAGATAAACGTTGGGTCTGTCAGCAACACATCCCACTCTTCCTTTGCATCCTTTCAGCTCCATTTGGGATTTAATTTTGAACCAGAACTGATCTCTAAGAGTTCAGAGTTTCACACTGGAAAAAGTATATATGTTCTTTTCTCTTTGACTCAGCTTAAAGATGCAGCAATTGAGAAGGACTCATAAAGGGAAAAGCTGGATCATAAATGGTAGTATTGCAATAATGTAACACATGGACAGTCAGGTATCTTGGTTTTGGCTACTGGGCATTTTCTCTATATATGTAGTTGTCTTTAAAATGTTTTCCAGAATATAAGAAGAGAATGGAAGCTACGTGCCTCTATAACTTGTAGTTTTAATAACATTTGTTCAGTTAAAAGTATTGGTTATAGGAATTGTGAGTATCAATCTCCCAGGAATTTTGACTGAAATGTCAAACAAAATAGGTTGTAGATATCATTAGTTACATGAAAAGAAACCTAATCATTTATCCTGTCCTATTCCTTTTTGTTTAGGGTTTAATCACACATTCTACTATGAACAGTCAGCAAAAAACAAAACAAGAGGACCAATATATTTCAACCAATATCCCATTGTGACTAATGTTCTTATTTCAACTGATTGCTTGTTTCATTTCCCATTTGATTCCCAGGATTTCTACTGTTACTGTTGAACAGAGAAATTTCAATTTGGTATAAATGTTAGGAGAAGATCCATAAGCATTTTGCTTCACTTCTGATATTTACTTTCTATATGGATCATTTATTAAATATAATGATAATAACAAAAACAAATTTCCCATTCTCTTTTTTTTCCTTTTTTTTTTTTTTTTGTTTGTTTGTTTTTCGACACAGGGTTTCTCTGTATAGCCCTGGCTGTCCTGGAACTCACTTTGTAGACCAGTCTGGCCTCGAATTCAGAAATCTGCCTGCCTCTGCCTCCTGAGGGCTGGGATTAAGGCATGTGCCACCCACATTCTCTTTAGGAATAAAAATTTTCTCTTTAAAACTTTACTATAACCACTTTGATGTAAAAATTAGTCTTGTTCATATCTCATGCTTAGAGATTCTTTAGTTAAATTTTCTATGAGACACTACAGCTAAGGGTCTTTAAGCAAAGTCTTTATTTTCTGATGAAAAATTGACTTCATTCAGACCCCTGAGTGGAATCAGAGAGTGATAGAAAAGCCCAGGGAAAGACAATTGCTACTCTACACAAGGATTGACCCTTGGAAGGTGGCTTGTGCATTTGAGAACATTCCAGACACTCTGCAATCAGAAAACCAACATCAGCCCAGACAGGATGTATGAGTCAAGGATATCTAAAGGAGATGGAACACGTGGCATCCAGGCACTTGCAGCATTCCTGCTGCCAGGCTCTGCTTGCGGTCCATCTCACTGGTTGGAGTATCCTGGAAAGGAAACATAAACAGTTTAAATTGGGCAGCCGACTTAACAGCTCTCATGTGATTTTCTGAAAAGATGAATGAACTGCTCAGAGTCACCAGAGTCCTTGGTGTGTTAGGGAAGTGGAAAAAGAAAATCCTTACCACTCTGAGCAGAGAATATAGATGGACCAGAAAGCATGCAAAAATCCTATGATCTGTCTTAAAACATATGCTACTCAGACAGCTGTGTGGAATTCCACCAAAGGCCAAAAGTTATACCTTAAGCCAGTTTATCTGGTTTTGCTTTGAAGTAGCAATAAAGCCCAGGAAGCCTCCTGACCTAGGTCATTTCTCAAAAAAGTTGCTTTCTTTTAGTTTACTTATTTTACAAACAGTTATATTTAGAGGTATGCACGGGCAAGGGAGAGAAGAACCTCATTTCTTAACAGAAAATATGAAAGAAATCCTTTCCAATGTATTACTGGTAGGGGCTTTGCATTTCATAGGTGATCCACAATAAGTGGGTGTGTAGCAAGCACTAAACAGCATCAGTGTCTTCAGGGACCTTATCACATCCAAATGACACCTGTGATTGGAAGCTGAACCCACATAGAAATTAGATGAATTAGAGGTCTTGCTTTGTGAAGAGAGGGCTTACATTTTGAAGGAAACCTTTCTTCTTTATGTGACTTTTACCCTCGCTAATGCTTCTGGAGTAGTTAAGGGGCAGTATTCCACTCCTGTTTGAAGGCTCAAGGAGTGGTATTATTTTTGAGATGGTCTAAAGCTGACCTTGAAAAGATTTACTTTCACTAGTGATATAACTATTAGTTGCTTTTGGCAGGGGTGGGGTAAATCTACGAAAGAGAGTAATACACTGTTTCCTGACTTTATGCACAGATATGTTTCATGACATATGATGGGGTGTTGGGTACTCACGTTCTGTGTGTGTGTTCGTGTGCATGTGTGTGTGTGCGTGTGTGTGAATGTGTTTAGAGACTCTTGGGTATCCTAGAAATATAGTAGCTGCTATACAAATAATTGAACCAACGCTTGCATTCAACAGAGAATTTCTTTTTTAGAAAAAGTAGCAAAAAGAAACATGAAGTCAGATGCTACTTACTTCTGTAAAAAGAAGAGTAGAGCAATTTTATCATCTAAGCTACCATTTCTTGCTCATCATTTCATGCTTCTCTCAATGTCATTCGTCGAATGGAGGGATGGATGGAGTTTTCTTCCATGTAAGTACTGGATTTATTTTTGAAGCAAATTAGAATTCCTCACAGAAGGGAGCACTGTGGGAGTTTGGAGTATGATATCTTGGCAAAGAGTGTATGAGAAACTTTCTCCATTGGGTATTTCTGTTCCCACTGGAGAGAAATAACAGGAATGTGCCTCAATCTGTTCTCAAAAGTCTTGAACTTGAAGTTCACACACCCACAGAGTTCAGATAAGAATCTACGAAGATCCCTGCTCTGTGGATGCTTCTTACTTCCCTAGGGGGAAATTTCCACCTTTTGATGGAGCTCCCTCTCAATCTGTCTATTAATGCAGAACAGAGAAGAGTGTTGAAATAAAAGTCACAATCAAATACAACCTTCTCGGTCCATTTTCAAAACCAAGTAAGGTAAAACAAGATAATGTTGTCCCTCAGACATGGAATGTCTCCCAAAGACTTCAGAGTTCCCAGAATGCAGAGTACTGTTAGGATCTGCTGAAATCCATAATATGTGGGGTCTGCGGGGAAGGTCTTCAAGTTACTAGAACAACTCTAGGAAGATTATATGACCTTCATTAATCCTTCTTGGTCTTTAGCTTCCTGGCCATGAGATCAGTGCACATTTTACTACACACTCCTGACATTGTGGCCTTGCCTGCCATGCCCCAGACAACTGGGAATTCCAAAGCCATAAATTAAGAGAGGCGTTGCTCCTTCTCAAGTTGGAAATCACAGGTATCTGTTGCTGCAGCAAAGCTTGCTAGGAAACTCAGAGGAAAATATAGAGATGTTTCTACCAAGGTCAGATCTCTACTTTTCTCTTTCCCTATAATCTTCCTTTTTTTGTGGAGGGAGGGGGATGCGGCAGGGGGTGCAGTTGGAGGTTATATAGCAGTAAATTCATCTCTATTTTCCCTTGATTGTTTTTCAGATATTCTCTCTTCATTTGCTCCACTAATTATAGAAGAAGCCTCTATGATATTGCTGAATGCTTTAAACAACAAAACCAGCCAACCAATCAAATAGGCAAAAAAGAACACTAGCCACACTCTCAGACTGTCTAGATAGGATTAGTAAGGTCCAGAGAACTGGAACATATTTTTTCAGAAATCTCTTCAATTTACATTTTTACTCAGAAATGTTGAGTTCAGACAGTTGGACAGGTTTCATAGTTAGAATTACTTCTTAAGAAAATTAATTGTGTTAGGTTGACAAATGTAGAAATGAGGGAAACACAAGCATTGAACAATAGTAATACATCAAACCCAAAGCTAGTTATCAAGATTCATGCTATTAAATAGTCAATTAGCTCCTGTTGTGTGCTCAGTGATATTCACTACAAGTTAGACAAAATATGGGTGTCATTTTTGTCATTTTTTTTTTCATTTTACATAGGAACATGAAAACATTCTTGCCTGGTCACAAAGTGGTAAGGGTAAGATTTAAGTCTAGCACTCCAAGAAAAATGAGGTCTCTCTCTCTCTCTCTCTCTCTCTCTCTCTCTCTCTCTCTCTCTCTCTCTCTCTCTCTCTTTGTGCTATATTTAAGCCATTACCTGAAAAAAGGATATTTATTTCTGTCACTAACTTTTACTTCCTACTTCCTAATAAATTTCTGTTAATATATTTTCTTCCAGTGTGAATAGAAATGCATCAGATGTGACTAGTATTATTAAAAAGAACCTCATCTAACAGTATCTTTGAGGTGCAAGCATAGCTTCTGTGCATTTCTGCCTCAGTTTTCTGTAGTGTTTAATAAAGCTATGGCAGAGGTTTCTTATCTGAAGGTACAATTAAGGGCTGAACATATGATCTCAGCACGTGGTCTCTGGCAGACTGGGGATCCTAAAACATCTGTTTGGGAACCATGGGTGGTTTTGGATGCTGCCAGAAGCCACTTCCTTTTCATCCTTCATGTATGGACCTCCACAGAGATGTCTAAGGTCAGGCCCTCTGACATAGAATATGCTTTATGATGGCACCTCCAAAGGTTTGTGGAACAAGACTGAAGTGCTCAAATACATTAAAAATTATTCTGTGGCCTTTACTGCTTTGTACAGAACTTGTGTGTTTTAAAGTCCATGCAGTCAACAACTGAGAATAATGGTAGTCAACAGTAGTATTTACAATGACACATGTTGAGAATGTCTTTTATTAGTCTTGAATCTCAACAGGACCATAACAAACTTTTGTTCACTAGCTGAACTTCCCAGTCCGATGTGAGACCTCAGATATTTACTAGAATAAGCAGATAATGCTTTAGGAATAAAGCACATTTAAAAAAAATATGGGCACCTAGGGTAAAATGTATTTAAAAAATTCTTTTTTTTTTTAAAGTTTCCTGAATATTTTATTTTACCAGGGAGTTATTACTTGTGCTTCTATTTATTAAAAGATAATGCTGGATTTTGTTGCATCCAGTTTTCTTTTCTTTTCTTTATATTTTTATTAGATATTTTCTTCATCTACATTTCAAATATTGTCCCCTTTCCTAGTTTCCATTCCCCTCCTCCAGCTTACCAACCCACCTACTCCTGCTTCCTGAACCTGGCATTCCCCTATACTGCAGCATAGAATCTTCACAGGACCAAGGGCCTCTCCTCCCGTTGATGACTGACTAGGCCATCCTCTGCTGCATATCTAGCTAGGGCCAGTGGGTTTGCAGCCCCATAGGAGGAACAACAATATGAACTAGCCAGTATTTCCAGAGCTCCCTGGGACTAAACCACTATCCAAACAAAAGAAATTCTAAAATTTATGTCTGACTCCCTTGAACACAATTTAAGACTCTGAGAAATTTAAACTCTGGGAGCCGGAGCCTCTTTCTTTTTAATGAATGGAAGTGTAGATCTCATTAATCAAAATAGTAGAGTAATTTATAAAGTTATTTTTCAGGAAACATGTAACAAGTATTACATGAAGAGTGAGTAAGTACATCCTAGGAAAATGTTACACTTTTCATATATCAAGAATTCTCTTGGATTGGAATTTTGACCCATTTCAATGGGATATCCAGAAATGAATTCTGTCTCTGAATTCACAGAGAAACCTGAGACTTTGAAAGAATGGAACATGGTGTCATATACTTTCATTTCTTTAGAGAGCATTTATCTTGTCTATACACTATTTTGAATGTTTATTCAATGGATAGTAGAAGACAAATACTGTATAACATAGGTAATTTTAATAAATGTTCAGGGCTGGGGATTGAGCTAGACAAGAGTGATTCCATTGTGTGATTTCTTGACCATGACTTTAACAAATACATTCATTAACCTTTCATCCCCACATCCTGCTGCCATTCACTTAATGGAGGAGAGAAAGTTTGATAAGTGAGGGGAAAGGCAAAGAATGTCAGAGGCTTACAAGGAATTAAATTACAGTTTTAGAAAAGGACATACTCAATTTGGAATTATTTAAAGGTAACAAACTCAACATATTAAAACTTGCTCCTCCCCCTATAGACTCTTGAGAAGCACGGAAAATATTTACATGAATATAAAATTAAGTGTAAATTAAGGAGGATAATTGAGAAAACTGAATCTTTTAAAATTTATGTTTTTAAAAATAAAACTTCCATAACATAAAGAGGCTTTGCATCATTAATTATTCTGGTTCTGCTTCCTATGGTAGAATAAAAAAAAAATTATTCTCCTAAACAATGGAGAAGGACTGTATGTATTTATTTGTAAAGTGATAAAAATTATCAGGAAATACACAAAACAGCAAAGACATAATGTTGCATTTAATAAAACTATTGCTTTGATAGAAAATATTTCTAAACTATATGTGTGATAAAACGGATGATCACAGTCAGCTATTGGATGGATCACAGGGCCCCCAATGGAAGAGCTAGAGAAAGTACCCAAGGAGCTAAAGGGGTCTGCAACCCTATAGGAGGAATAACAATATGAACTAACCAGTATTCGAAAGAGAGGTCCATTGGTCTTGCAAACTTTATATGCCTCAGTACAGGGGGAATGCCAGGGCCAAGAAGTGAGAGTGGGTGGGTAGGGGAGTAGGGGGGAGGGTATGGGGGACTTTTGGGATAATATTTGAAATGTAAATGAAGAAAATACCTAATAAAAATGCTCATATCAGAAACTACATAAGGAACCCAAACAACTCAATAGGAAGAAAAACACTCAATTTAAAATAGGCAAAGGGCCTTAAACACACCTCACAAGAGAACGAACAGAAAACCACAGTTTCATGAGCATAACCTATAAATGCTAAAATTGCAGATAAAATACCAATGAAATATTTTCGCAAGCTACTAAAGTGACTGAGTGAAAATGAGAGAAAGGCAAATAATGATGTGGATTCAGAGCAATGAAGCCTTTGCTCACTGTTGCTGGTCATGAAACATGTACAGTGGAAACCAGTGAATTAACCATATGATCAATAACCCCAGTTTTGGGTATATATCCATATGAATTGAAACAAGTATCTTCCAGAAACAAACATATACTCATGTTCTTTATAATATTGTTTTCAATATGCAAGACATGGAAACAGTCTAAGTATTTATGGACAGAAATGAGGAGGAAATTGTGATCTGTGTACACACATACATATGTTTATTCATATGTGAAGTACTCTGACTTGAAGATCTGGGAGGCTAATCATACTATCTGAGGCAACACGAGAACACTGTGCAAAGTAAGAATAACCAGGCACATAAAGGCAAATATTACATGTTTTTGTTTTTGGAAAAAAAATCTTCCAAAAGTTGAAATCATGAAAGTGGTGTGAATGCTTAGATTCTGAGTAATGATGGAGGCAAGGAAGTGTGTTGTGAGAAAACCTAGGCTATAATTAACCAAAGGGTAGAAGAAAAATAAACTTCCTTGTTCTTTTCAGATAATGGTTACCGCAATTAGGAACAATGCACTGTGTTTTAAATACACTTACCTTTGAAACATAAATCACAATATAAATATAAAACACTGTTCTATGTCATAGATAATGAATATAAACACAAGAAAAAGGTTTTGGAATCTATTTTGAATTTCCCTACCTAGTCCAAGCTGATCTCAAATGTTAAGATCATCAAAAGCACTATCTAAGACTCCCACCTTTGGGAGTAAAGGCATGTGCCACCATGCTTAACTTGATATAAATTATTTGAATGTTAGCTTCAATTCTGCCCAAGAATAAATACCAGGAAATTTCAAAGTCCATTTGGGAAGCTGTAGGTCTAGTTACAGGATGGAAGACCCAAAAGCCAACCTTTGAAGTTGTTGTGGAGGATTTCCTACTTTAGATCCTTTGCTGTTTTTCTATCATGTTTTGAAACTGAAACTAGCTGTCTCTAAGCTGATTGTCATAGTGGAATTTACATTGTGGAATTTACAAAGTGGGACTTCTGGTTTATGAGTTCTCCCTATAAATTGATGGAGACATGGCAAGTAGGCTCTGTTTTGATGCTGAAACATTGTCAATAATAAGCTGCAACTTAAAAATTAGGATCATTTATGTTAGAGATATGATACTCTTAAAGGGATTTCTGCACTTAAATGATGATGATAGTAATAACAAAAATCTTCATTTTCACACATTCTGTGTATTCTAGGCACTTTTTTCAATAGCTTCAGATGTGATTTATAACTGAAATGTACCCCTAAGAACTAGCTAATATTGTCTTTATTTACTTTACATATGAGAAAGATGAGCCACTGTGAGTTATAGTCATTGCCTTTATGCTATAGTTTTGAAGGTCAGCATTTTGGACAGCCTTGTTCTGCATTTAGAACATTTGATCTGCAAGAAATTCATGATGCATGCCTGCCCTTTCTAGTTAGGGTTCAAGATATTAGGTTATATGAGCAACAGATTTTTGTCTTAGTTAGGGTTTTACTGCTGTGAACACCCAAGGCAACTCTTATAAGGACAACATTTAATTGGGGATAGATTACAGGTTCAGTCTGTTATCATCAAGGTAGGAACATGACAGTGTCCAGGCAGGCATGGTGCAGGAGAAGCTGAGTAAGACTACTACTTCATCTGAGTAAGACTTGTGTTAAGCCTAATGAACTAACATCAGACCACAGCATCCAAACAGCAGCAAAAACAACAGCAAATTTGGGCATGGCTGTATGTACTGAAACTCAGGAACTGTGGGCACTGGACACAGAAAATCTCTTTCAGACCTTCTGGCTGCCATCCCTATATTTAATTCTAGTAAGAGATTCGGTTTCCAAGAAATAAGACATAGAGTGGTTGGTCAGGACTCATAAAACCCTCCTCTGTCCCCTTTGTGTATATAACACAAATGTACATATATACCATACTATATATCACAAATTTACATATATACCATACCAGAATATCACACATATATTACACTCACAAGAACACACACACACACAGATAAGTAAAAGCAAGCTATTAGAATTGTACATTTATATTCATCAAGTAAAGTAGTTCAAAGGGAAAGAGAAAACCATTATTGAAAAGAATATGATGGTGTGTAGAAAATATAAAAAGTCTACACGAACTATTAGAATAAATAAGTGATCTCACAATAGATCAACAGATGTATTGCTAACATAAAAGAATTAATTATGCATGTGTACATATCAAATAAATAGAAACTTAAAAATGACATCATTGAATGTAGCAATCATTGAGAAGATGCATATAACTTATTCATAAAAATCTGAAATTTTATTGAAAGTCTAAAACAGACCCATAAAATGGAGCTGTATAAACTATCTATGGGTTAAAAACAAAACGCTTAAATCTGTATATTCTTCCAAAATTATTTTTTGGCCTCAATGCTGTCCTGATTATATGAACATTGCTTTGTTTGTGTCTGTCTGTCTCTCTGTCTGACTTCCTGTCTGCCAGCCTGTCTGCTTGTGTGCTTGCCTGTTTGTCTGCCTGTTTCTCTCTCCCCCCTTCTCCTTTCTTCCCACACTCATTCTCCACCCACTGCGTGCATCTGCATAATGTAAAGATTAATAACTGATTTTAATTTTTATATAAAAATGATGACCTTCAAGATCAAACCTACAGAGCTATGCCAACACATTTTCAAGTAATTTCCTCTGCTTTAATAAAGTATAAATGACATAAAATTGTGTTTATTAACATTAAAAATGTGTTTGAATACTTTTATATTGTAGAAATTATTACCACCACAAAGTCTATGAGAACATTCATTACCCACACAGTCAGCCTTCTTTGCAGACTTAGTGAGAACACTTAAAATCTATTCTCAGCAATTTTGTTGTATATGAGTGAATTTTAATTTGAAGTAGTATTGTATAGTGACTTTCAGAATTTACTCATCCTAAGCTGAGAGCTTGTACCTTTGTCCAACATCTCCCTCTTCGTGCATCCACCAGCTTCCAATCCTTAGCAGTCACCATACTATTCCATCCTGCTAAGTTCAGATTCTCTCTCTCTCTCTCTCTCTTCCTTTCTTCCTTCCTTCCTTTCTTCCTTCCTTTCTTCCTTTCTTCCTTCCTTTCCTTCTTTCTTTCTTTCTTTCTTTCTTGAATTTAATTCTACAGTTCAGTGGAATCTTATAGGATATTTGTATAAATCAAGATTATCAAAATTGGAAAACTTCCATCTTCAGGCATAAGTACAGGAAAAATAATTTGGAGGTCTTTTGACCAGTGGGAGCCCATACGATGCTAGGTGTCTTTGGAAAGAATATATTGCTAAAAATTCTTGGAAGGAGTCGCAAACGAGAATGATAGACTTAGCCAAGGCTCCTTCATCTACAACAATAGACAAGAGTATTTTAATAACACGATATGTTCTTTTTTTCTTTTTGCCTTGGTTCATGGCTCTTTTTGTCTGCCTAAGGGAAGAAATCGAACAAACGTGAAGAGTGTTGAATTATTCTTCAGAGATTTTAAAACAAAAGTGCAATTTACAGATGAACCCGATCACACTAAGAGGCTTTAAATATCCTGTTTATCCCAAGCTTTCATACAATGGTGCTTTCATAGCTGCCGCGAGGTATGTGGAAATCGTCAGGAGTTATGCAGGCCGTTCACCCAGGAATGTTTTTTCTTAGATAGATAAAGATCAGGTTAGTATTCACGGTGCCAGAAATGAGATAAAATTTCACTTCAAAACTTGAGCTGTGTTGATCTTCCTCCCCTCGTTTCATGTAGCCATTTATAGCAGTCAGGGTCAGCAAAAACGATCTGCTCCAATTACCTCTCCGCTGTCCCGAGCACGTGACTGTCCTGCGGCACCTTCAGGTGAACGGGTCACGCTGACCAGGCACCGCACAAATGTACCGCTGTGGCATACTGCATAATTTTAAAAGAAAGTAAAGTCTTTATGCGAGTTCTCTCAAACAGTCATGCATTTTCAATAAGTGCCATCTGACCTAAGGTGAGATTCCTGATTTGAAATATGGAAACCGTTGTAGGTTTTTATTTTTTTCCTTTTGACCTACTTCTATTTATCTTTTTGTAGAGTTCATGGCAAAATGTTGCATTTCAAACAGCGAAATCACATTCCCCCTTTGACCTCCCTCTTTCCTCCCTGTTACTATAACAACAACAACTCTGAGTTTTGAAAAGTTCCATGTTTAGTCCTTGGCCTACACTGACATTTGAAAAATTAAAATGAAAGCACCTCACTTCATGCATATGCATAAACTTTAACCCCATTTTGTCAAAACTGGTGCCAAGAAGACAGTTTTCTGAAGAAGAAGAAGAAAAAAATCATACCAGGATCCCTCACTTCGCAAATTCATTTTCTCCAAATTAAAGATGGAGCAGAGTTTTCAGAAAAGGCTCTGCTAACAAGTCCTTTCTCTGTCCACGTGATCAGAGAGTTCTTGGATTGCACACTATTTTACAGTCTCACAAAACAGCCTTGAAACCCGAAGCCTGGGGTAGGTATGAACTCTTGGAAGACTTTGGCATTGATATACCACACCTGTTCTAGCTCCTAGAAAAATAAACCACTTGAAGACAGAACTGACCATTAACAGAAAGAAAATATTCTTCCTCTGGGCACTTTATATCACTCAGACTAGGAATCAAGACACAGTTGGCTTCTTGGTATCTTCACTCAAACACAAGCTCGTTTTGCTTTGCTTTTTCGCCTGTTTTCCTGCAAGTTATTTAAAAAATTTGACTCAAGATTAAATTCATCTTGCATTTCCTCCTGTCTTAGAAGTATAAACTTAAAGTATTAAAATGTATCTATAATATTCAGCGTGTTGATGTACTGAGACAGAAGTGCTGCGCACACCATCTTGTGGGTCCCATGCCTGTGCCAATCCAAATCTCTCCCTCTCTTTTGAGAATTCATTACAGCAAGTTAAAGAATCGACAGAGTAATACATAATTGAGCCATTTTTACTTAAGTGCTTCTGCCTACTACTTTCCACAGAGATCACTTTGACATTGTAAGTGATACTAGTGGAAGACTGAAGTAAGTCACAAGCCACAGAAGGGTTAATTTCACAAGAACTTTTCTTAGGCTATGATGGTAAATGCAATTATTCTCAAAATAAATATTAGTTTTTCATCCCAAGAGGGCAATCTTAGGGAGGAAAGAAAGAGGCTGGGTGTGTAGTGTCCCAAAACAGTCTCAGGATGAGAATCACTATAAAACAGAAGCAGGCTGCTTTGCCCAGTGAGTTCTGTTAGGGGCCAGGAACAGCCACACCAACCACTCAGACACCAGTTTCAATCAGATATTGACAGTTTATTGAATGCATGCTCCAAGACCAATTAATCTGAGACACAGCTAGGAGCTGGGATCCAGAACTGAGATCATTAGCAGTCTTCAGAACCAGGTTGTACATGGAGAAAACCAGGAACAAGTGCATTTGCAACATTTACAACATTTGCAACATATAGACTATCTAGACAAAGCAGCAGACTCTGTCCCTTAAGCTCATAGACTGGGTATAGAGGCAAGACTGGCGGGATCTTCTAAGTCTGCAAGACTTCGTGGCAAAGTACAACAAAGATTTTTGTTTTTGTTTGTTTGTTTTGTTTTTTGTCGGGGCAAGAAACAATAGGCCAAGTTAAGGTTATGAGGTACAAAATGAAGGTTGAAAGAATATGGCAGAGCTATTGTCAAGTTTTAATATTTAACAAGTTCTAGCTCAGTCAGGGCAACAGAGCTAGACCGGATCCTGCAGTAGAGAAGGGGACAGAGTGGGGAGTAGGGATAGGGGAGAGAAAGGGAAAATAAAAGAAAGAAGCAAAGGGAAGAGGAGGGATTTGGAGGTGAGGGACGGGCAAGGGAAAAAGAAAGGGGACAAGAGACTAGGAGGGAAAGGAAGTGGGGAGCATATTGTTGGTCTAAACCAATTTGACTCAGGTATCAGTAAGGAGTTCTGCCTGAAACACATCAAAGTTAAAAGCATCTTACAAAAAGGAGGAGGAGGAAAAATGAAGCATTAAAAAGTTCATAGCTCCTTTAATACATCCATGATTGAAAATTTATTTATTATAAAAGCCATTCTCCTTAACTTTTATCATATATATAAAGTCATATGATTTGGATGCACACAATATGGAAGTGTGGATGCCAACTGCTAAGACTTTGAATATCAAAAAAGATAAATGCAAGTGGTATATTTAAAGAGTCATAGTGAGTCATGGCCTCTAATACACTACTAGGTATATATACAAGGTATACATACATATAAAGAGGTGGCAGACGTTTGAAGGTCTCACCATCATGCAATCAATTTTTCCCTTCTCTGTTTCCCATTGTATTTATAATGTTGTCCTATGTCACTCAGTAGGAGTGATAGAGGCCAGTGATACTCTTTCTGTTCCTTGTCTCTATCGTGAGCCATTTCACAATCCCACAGCATTCCACTGGAGGTATTCAGCAATAAGAAAATGCTCTTGCCTCATCAGAGTATTTCTAGTACTTGCCACTGAGCTGCTTAGTCAAGGGAACTCGGATGTGGGCATAACTTTTCTTCAACCATCTGGCTCAGTCCGAAGACTTCCTATGTGACATTTGTGAAAGGCCAAATCAAAGCCAGAGGGTTAACACACCACTTGGCAACATACCAGCAGTCTATAGTGTTTTTCAGTTGTACTTTTGTTTGTTTTATATAAAATTTAGTGTAGATTCTGCTTGCTTAACTTTTGTTTTATATGATTCAAAGACAAAATTAACTTGGTAAATTATAAATCCTCAAAGCAACAACATGAAGAAAGTTACTGACTTAACCCAAGATTTGCGCCACTCATTAACCTGGCCTCTGGCATCATAGAAATTGAAAAACTTTAAAATCTTTTTGGTTATCTAATGTTTAGAATAGAGAAAATCTGAAAGGAGAGAGAAAAATCCTGTCAGTCTTGAGGATGAAAAAGTCCATGTTTCTTTTTAACACTAGGAGACACTACTGACTTCTAAGTGTTACAAAAGGAAGACAGTGGGATGCTTTCTAAGAGTCTAGGGCAGAAGCAGCTAATGCCATTATTCATAAACAAAGCAGCAGAATGACCAAATCACTTTTGTCAGGAAAATAGTTCCAGCACTTATATCGAATCCATTCTATTATATAGATGTATGCATTATGAACTTATATTTTATTGGTCAATATCTCAAGAAACCATGTATGTTAGGGATAAAGTTCACTATAAATAATGAAATTGCTGGAATTCTGTTTTCTTATTAAATTTAACTAGATTATCACTATTTTGACCTAGTAATACAGATTAAAAATAGATGAATAAAAATAAAAACTAGGTTTGAGATTTTAGTCTTGATGTTTTTTAATTGTTTTCATATACTAGAATATAACATTACTTCAAATGTATTATTTAGAAATATTTTACATCTTTATTATTTAATGATATAAATTGTGACTTTACTTAACCAGCCACAGCATACTGAAAGACAGTGAACAAGAATTTCCATCATGTTTCAGAATTTTCTTAGCTTTTTATGTAACAAATAATGTGGGAGATTTTGACTATAATTGCCTATACTCATTCCAGATATTATAACATAATACTAACATTATTTTTCCAGATAAAAATACAGTTATAATATTGGGATATTTTTATAATATAGTAATATTTTCCATTCAAAGATATGGGAAGACTGTGTACAGGACAATATTTGAGGTGGACTATGAGGTCTAAGCTGATCTTTCTGCAGTGAGGAGTGACATTGAGTACTAGAACAGTGACAGAAGGCTGGAGAGAGGATGTGAGGGATTCATAAGGCGGCAACAACAAAACCACAAAAAGTGAATAAACCAACAGAAAACAGGAAAAGTAATACTGTTTCCAGAAAGTAACCCATAGAGAAGATCTAGATTCATTTTCCTACTTCTCTCTTCTCACTTCTTCTGAGCACACACTCCAAAACATACTTTGTGAACCAGTTTTATTTGAACTGATTTCATTTATTTATTTCATTTATTTATTTATTTATTTCATTTATTTGAAATGATTTCAAAGATATTATCTATGTGCCATTTAGTTTATTAGTATTAAAAAACCAACCCATCTATACGGCCTTAAGTCTACAGCAGTGGCCCATCTGCATGATATGATGGTGCAATAGTAGCATAAAAGTAGTGATGGTAACTAACCACTCTCTAATTGGATGTAAGGCTCATTCCATGAGATAGAAGCCATGCCTAGTATGGCTCAGGTAGTCCACAATCTGAGACTACACAGGACATGGATCCAGGGGAAATCCACATACCGTTCTATTAAAGGAACATTTTGCTCCAGCCATGCATCAATATCTCATTCAGCCTGCATCACAGAATTTTCCTCCTGCAGGAGATGAGAACTAATACAATAGCCCACAATTGAACACTCTACAGAATGAGGGACCTTGGGACACAGGTTTCTGAATAAGATGTCATCATCAAAACATCCCCTCCTTATGAAACTACAGAGGAGGCAGAAATAAATTTACATAACAGTGGGGATGGAAGCCATCAAGAACACAGTGACTTCCAGATGCAAAAGAACTAACACCTATTTTCTCGCAGAGACTGTGCAAGTATACACAGAGATGGCAGAGGTCCAAGCCAAACAGGGTTCTATCACTGAAAGAAAGTGAGAATGACCCTCCATCTCTGAGAAGCTAACTTCAATTGACAACCCCTTGCAACAGAAAAATTTAATTGTCTACAGTGGAATTGTATCTGGTATATAAACCATGCTCCATGGAGGTCCTGTGCCCAGCAGCAGATGGCTAACACAAAATGAACTTGATAGTACTTTTGAAGATGTTCTGTTTCATAATATTTTGTGTGGGTATTTTTTACCTTAATTGTCTTTGACTTTTCTAATATGGTTTCCAATTTTGTGGTTTTTATGAGTTTTATTTGTCTAAAGTGTGTGTGTTGTCTGTGTGTATATGTGTTTCTCTTGTTCTTCCCACACACACCAAACCCTGGTCTGTGATCTCTGTTTTATTATGGCTTGCTTGTTTTTGAAATGGCATGCTTGTTTCTATACAGAGAGAGAAAGTAGGCTTGGTGTTGAGTGGTGTGGTATAGAGGATCAGGGAGGACATGAGGGAGGGGAAAACATGATCAGACTATACTGTAGAGGGAAAAACCTTATTTTCAGTAGAATTTTTTTAAATCCTCTGGGCATTGTACAAAATGCTGAATTTTAAACAAGCATCCAAGGTGAACTCATGGAATATAGAATTTAAAGGCTATTGAACAAGACAGAATTTGGAAGGCACATCTATATACAACCATCATGGACTAAAGTATGGTCGAAAGCCACTAGCTACCATAGGCCTTCCAAGCAATTGTTTCTTTTGTTCAAGGTTCATAAGAGTTATCTCCCCTGCAAGCTTTTACCTTCCTTCAAAATTCAGAGAAGTTGTAAAGAGTTCTCTCATATAATCTTTGATTTGTCTGTTTGAGACCTATGCCTTAAGAGCTGAGACACAGGCATGAGTTAGCTACCTAAAGGGCTCTTTCAATAAGCAAATAACATATAGCACAAGACAAAGTTATATGTAGTCTATGATAGTTGTTATTATTTAGGAATATAAGTTCTGTTATTGAATTTCCTGTAAGGCAATAATATCATTTGAGTAAATACCCACAAAGACCTATGCTTTAAATAGCCTGTCATTGGTTCTGGCACTACTGAGAGAATTTGGAGCCTTGTGATAATCAGAGCCTTGTGTCATATAACAATTTATTCCAAGATTGAAACATTTCCATCCTCCAGGAAGCTCCTTAGGCTTCAAGAGTCACCACTTCCGTTCCCTGCCAGAATAAATATTAAAAGCTGAGGGTACCTCTCAGATGGAAGAGAGCTGAGCTACAAAGAAGATTTTGACAAGCAAAGTTACAAGGAAGATTCTGAGGCTAGACCAGTTGTTTGGAAGCAGAAAGCAGGTGAGTTGCCTAGAATAATATCTGAAGTGCCTGGAAAGGACACTTTCTCACCTGTTGATCTGCCTGGAACCTATACAGTGTGCTCCAGCTTTCATCTATGCTGGATGGGCTTTAAAAATATAACTATCTTTGAGTCATCTCTACTCATGTAAGTACCTTCTCACCCATACTCCTGTAAGTATTCTTGATAAAACACATTGGTACACCAAGCTAGACTTTGATTGTATCCATACTCAAGTCTGTTAAGAATTTCCTATCGGTAATGAGTAGCTGTGTATGTTACAGCTCCCCAGGAAAAGTTGTTACTCAACACCTTGAGGAAGGAAGGATGGTCATTAGAATGTGCCCAAGAAGAATCCATTGGCACTCTACACCTCATTATCCTTCAGTAACTTCTTGCCACCCTGAGTTGACTTGTTTTGTCTTTCTTTCTTTTTCTTTTTTAAATTTTATTTTACTAGATATTTTCTTTATTTACATTTCAAATGCTATTTCAAAAGTTCCTTATACCCTCCTCCTGCCCTGCTCCCCTACCCACCCAATCCCACTTCTTGGCCCTGGCATTCCCCTGTACTGGGGCATATAAAGTTTGCAAGACCTAGGAGCCTCTCTTCCCAATGATGGCCAACTAAGCCATCTTCTGCTACATATGCAGCTAGAGACACAAGCTCTGGGGGTAACAGTTAGTTCATATTGTTCTTCCACTTATAGGGTTTCAGACTCCTTCAGCTCCTTGGGCAATTTCTCCAGCTCCTCCATTGGGGGACCTGTGTTCCATCCTATAGATGACTGTGAGCATCCACTTCTGTATTTGCCAGGTACTGGCATAGCCTCATACGAAACAGGTGTATCAGGGTCACTTCAGCAAAATCTTGCTGGCATATGCAATAGTGTGTGGGTTTGGTGGCTGATTATGGGATGGATCCCCGGGTGGGGTAGTTTCTGGATAATCCATCCTTTCGTCTTAGCTCCAACTTTGTCTCTGTAACTCCTTTCATGGGTATTTTGTACCGTATTCTAAGGAGGAATGAAGTATTCACGAGTTGGTCTTCCGGTCTTCTTGATTTTCTTGTGTTTTGCAAATTATATCTTGTGTATTCTAAGTTTCTGGGCTAATATCCACTTATCAGTGAGTGCATACATATCTAATGACTTCTTTTGTGATTGGGTTACCTCATTCAGGATGATATCCTACAGATACATCCATTTGCCCAACAATTTCATAAATTCATAGTTTTTAATAGCTGAGTAGTACTCCATTGTGTAAATGTACCACATTTTCTGTATCCATTCCTCTGTTGAGGGACATCTGGGTTCTTTCCAGCTTCTGGCTATTATAAATAAGGCTGCTATGAACATAGTGGAGCATGTGTCCTTATTACCAGTTGGAACATCTTCTGGGTATATGCTGAAGAGAGGTATTGCTGTATCTTCCAATAGCACTATGTTCAATTTTCTGAAGAACCTCCAGACTGACTTCCAGAGTGGTTTTACAAGCTTGCAATCTCACCAGCAATGAAGTATTATTCTTCTTTCTCCACATCCTTGCCAGCATCTGCTGTCACCTGAATTTTTGATCTTAGACATTCTGATTGGTGTGAGGTAGAATCTCACGGTTGTTTTGACTTGCATTTCCCTGATGATTAAAGTGTTGATATTTTTTATGGTGCTTCTCAGTGATTTGGTATTCCTCAGTTGAGAATTCTTTGTTTAGATATGTAACCCTTTTTTTTTTAATGGAGTTATTTTAATTCCTAGAGTCCAGCTTTTTAAGCTCTTTGTATATATTGGATATTAGTCCCCTATCAGATTTAAGATTGGTAAAAATTTTTCCCAATCTGTTGGTGGCCTTGTTGTCTTATTGACAGTGTCTTTTGCCTTACAGAAATTTTGCAATTTTATGAGGTCCCATTTGTCAATTCATTTTTTTGAAGTCTTTTTTTCTTTTTATTTGCCATCTTTTTAAAATTTTTTAAAATTTTATTTTTTTATTACTAGGTATTTATTTCATTTACATTTCCAATGCTATTCCAAAAGTCCCCCACTCACTCCCCCACCCACCCACTCTTACATCTTGGCCCTGGCATTCCCCTGTACTGAGGCATATAAGGTCTGTACGACCAATGGGCCTCTTTTTCCACTGATGGCTGACCAGGCCATCTTCTGATAGAAAGACAAGCTAGAAACATGAGCTCTGGGGGGGTGGGGGGGCTGGTTAGTTCATATTGTTGTTTCATCTATAAGGTTGCACATGTCACCAGCTCCCTGGATACTTCCTCCAGCTCCTCTACTGGGGGCCCTGTGATCCATCCAATAGCTGACTGTGAGCATCCACTTCTGTGTTTCCTAGGCCCTGGCATAATCTCACAAGAGACAGCTATATCAGGGTCCTTTCAGCAAAATCTTGCTAGTGTATGCAATGGTGTCAGCTTTTGGAAGCTGATTATGGGATGGATCCCCGGGTATGGCAGTCTCTAGATGGTCCATCCTTTCATTTCAGCTCCAAACACTGTCTCAGTAGCTCCTTCCATGGGTGTGTTGCTCCCAATTCCAAGAAGGGGTAAAGTATCCACATCTTGGTCTTCATTCTTCCCGAGCTTCATGTGTTTCGAAAATTGTATCTTATATCTTGGGTATTCTAAGTTTCTGGGCTAATATCCACTTATCAGTGAGTACATATCATGTGTGTTCTTTTGTAATTGAGTTACCTCACTCAGGATGATGCCCTCCAGGTCCATCCATTTGCCTAGGAATTTCATAAATTCTTTCTTTTTAATAGCTGAGTAGTACTCCATCGTGTAAATGTACCACATTTTCTGTATCCATTCCTCTGTTGAGGGGCATCTGGGTTCTTTCCAGAACTTCAAGTCTCTAAAGAAAGAAATTAAAGAAGATCTCAGAAGATGGAAAGATCTCCCATGCTCATGGATTGGCAGGATCAATATAGTAAAAATGGCTATCTTGCCAAAAGCAATCTACAGATTCAATGCAATCCCCATCAAAATTCCAACTCAATTCTTTAAGGAATTGCAAAGGGCAATCTCCAAATTCATCTGGAATAACAAAAAATCTAGGATAGCAAAAACTATTCTCAACAATAAAAGAACCTCTGGTGGAATCACCATGCCTAAGCTGTACTACAGAGCAATTGTGATAGAAAACTGAATGGTACTGGTATAGTGACAGACAAATAGACCAATGGAATAGAATTGAAGACCCAGAAATGAACCCACACACCTATGGTCACTTGACATTGAAAAGGGAGCTAAAACCATCCAGTGGAAAAAAGACAGCATTTTCAACAAATGGTGCTGGCACAACTAGAGGTTATGCAGAAGAATGCGAATTGATCCATTCCTATCTCCTTGTAATAAGGTCAAATCTAAGTGGATTAAGGAACTCCACATAAAACCAGAGACACTGAAACTTATAGAGGAGAACGTGGGGAAAAGCCCCAAAGATATGGGTGCAAGGGGAAATTTTCCTGATAAGAACAGCAATGGCTTGTGCTGTAAGATCAAGAATCAACAAATGGGACCTCATGAAACTGCAAAGCTTCTGCAAGATAAAAGACACTGTCAATAAGACAAAAAGGCCACCAACAGATTGGGAAAGGATCTTTACCTATCCTAAATCAGATAGAGGACTAATATCCAATATATATAAAGTCCTCAAGAAGGTGGGCTCCAGAAAATCAAATAACCCCGTTAAAAAATGGGGCTCAGAGCTAAACAAAAGAATTCTCACCCGAGGAATGCTGAATGTCTGAGAGCACCTGAAAAAATATTCAGCATCCTTAATCATCAGGGAAATGTAAATCAAAACAACCATTTCATCTCACACCAGTCAGAATGGCTAAGATCAAAAATTCAGGTGACAGCAGATGCTGGCGAGGATGTGGAGAAAGAGGAACACTCCTCCATTGTTGGTGGGATTGTAAGCTTGTACAACCACTCTGGAAACCAGTCTTGCTGTTCCTCAAAAAATTGGACATAGTAATACCGGAGGATGCTGCAATACTTCTCCTGGGCATATATCCAGAAGTTGTTCCAACCGGTAAGAAGGACACATGCTCCATTATGTTCATAGCAGCCTTATTTATAATAGCCAGAAGCTGGTAAGAACCATTTGTCAATTCTTGATCTTGCAGCACAAGCCATTGCTATTCTGTTTTTGAATTTTTCCCCTGTGTCCATATCTTTGAGGCTTTTCCTCACTTTCTCCTCTATAAATTTCAGTGTCTCTGGTTTTTTGTGGAGGTCTTTGATCCACTTAGACTTGAGCTTTTTACAAACAGATAAGAATGGAACAATTTGCATTCTTCTAAATGATAACCGACAGTTGTGCCAACACCATTTGTTGAAATGCTGTCTTTTTTCCACTGGATGGTTTTAGCTCCCTTGTCAAAGATCAAGTGACCATAGGTATGTGGATTCATTTCTGGGTCTTCAATTCTATTCCATTGATCTACCTGTCGCTGTACCAGTACCAAGCAGTTTTTATCACAATTGCTCTGTAGTACAGCTTAAGATCAGGCATGGTGATTCCACCAGAGGGTCTTTTATGGTTGAGAATAGTTTTTGCTATCCTAGTTTTTTTATTATTCCAGATGAATTTGCAAATTGCCCTTTCTAACTCAGTGAAAAATTGAGTTGGAATTTTGATGGGGATTTGCATTGATTCTGTAGATTGCTTTCGGCAGGATAGCCATTTTGACTATATTAATCCTACCAATCCATGAGCATGGGAGATCTTTTCATCTTCTGAGATCTTCTTCAATTTCTTTCTTAGGAGTCTTGAAGTTCTTATCATACAGATCTTTTACTTCCTTAGTTAGAGTCATGGCCAAGGTATTTTTTATTATTTGTGCCTATTGTGAAGGGTGTTGTTTCCCTAATTTCTTTTCCAGCCTGCTTATCCTTTGTGTAGAGAAAGGCCATTGATTTTGTTTTGTCTTTCATGTGTTCCCTCCACCTAGTGCTGCCTTGACAAAAACTTCAAAGCAAGTGTTTGACTAGCTGCACACTGAGACCTTTGAAACTGTGATCCAATGTAAAACATTTTAGGTTCATTTACCTTGGTTATTTTGCAAAGCTAACATACATGGGAAGAATTCCTCTCCTAACCATCTCTATATAACAATCATTAATTAGAAAAATCTAATGAGATTTTTACTCACTATGTCAAATACTGCTAAAACTCTGTTACAACTTAAAAGAACATGATTTTTCAGATATGTTCAAGAGCCTTTCTCCTGATAGAGTACTTTAATTGTTTTTATTACTCATTCCATATGTTTATATCTTAAATGATATCTTACTTCCTGGTTATCCCCTCCACCAACCTCCCTTCCCACATCTGCTCTCCTCTCTTACCTTTGCCTGGCCTTCTTTTGGCTTGAACCTTCTAGATAATCTTAACTGCAAAATATATGCAAGTTTTGAAATCATAGTAAGTTATGAACTGGAATAAAAGTAGACTCTCTTTGACACTCATGGACCTTGAGTAAGCCTCAGTAATGAACTCCATTTGCCTACATTTGTATCACCCTCTTGCCTGCCACTCTATGCTGAATCAGCAAACCCTCCCTATACACAGGCCAGGATTTCTCCAGAAGCTTTAATGAGCTTAGTCACACTTGAAAGTGCTCAGTACAGCTCACCTGCCCACGATTTTCTTTGGAGAACAACTTGATTGTTTTGGAATTAGTCATGAGCTATTTAGTTCCAAATTCTCAAAACTCATGCTCTTGGTGGATCTTTTGAAATTCAAGGCTGTCTGTGAAGAATTCAGTTCAACTTTACACTCAGAGGGTTATAGCTGAGCACCCTAAGACAATTTTCTCCAGCTAGCCTCTTGCTCCCATCTTGTTAGGATTAAAGAGGTTACAGTGAAAACGGGGACTTTCATTTTAACACTTATTGTTAAAATGAATTCAAATAATTCCATTATCACTCATTCCATGAAGATGTCTGCTATTATATTTACACACTTTGTTCCTTGGTGTCATAGTTTCTATTTTTATTTTTTATTAGATACGTTCTTTATTTACATTTCAAATATTATCCCCTTTTCTAGGTTTCCCTCTGAAAACCCTTTATCCCATTCCCCCTCCCCCTCCTCACCAACCTACCCACTCCTGCTTCCCTGTCCTTGTGTTCCTCTACACTGGGGCATCGAGCCTTCACAGGATGAAGGGCCATCAAGGCCATCCTCTGCTACATATGCAGCTGGAGCCATGGGTCCCTCCGTGTGTCATAATTTCTATCAGGCTGTTGAAACTAATATAATATATTAATTATTAAACATGAGAGTTGTCAAGCTGTGTGTAAATGATCTAGGCTGCTAAAAGGATAGGGAAAATGATGTGAGTTGGAAAGAGGACTCTATTGCCAGAAAACTTCCTTCAGGAAGAGCCCGAGGCTGGTGGGACAGGGCCTGTTCATATGGAACAGGGGAATAAAGCTATAGGAACTAGATAATATAGAAAGACCCAAGCTTCTAAAGTAGGACATGGTATAAGGCACTGATCTTCAGTGAGTGTTCTGATGCCTGTTGTCCAGACAGCAGAATAAGCCAAACTCTGTCTTTGACTGCTTTCCAGGGTAAGTTTTGTTGTAATTAGTTTGTTTTTGTTTTGTTTTGTTTTGTTTGCATGTTTTCTGAGATTCTATGTTATGACCCATGCCTACAAAAGTCAATTATTTATTTATTTTTCCCATTGTCTTTTCAACTTCAAGCCAGAACTTGATTGGTTTCTTTCAATTTTTAAACTGCACAAGCAGTATTAATGTTTTAGAACTCCTAACTCAGCTTCCCTGTTCTGTGCCACATTCCTCTTCATGACTCCTTCTGACTTACCTACCAAGATTAGAATGTCACCTGCTGAGCCAAGTCTCTCTTTCTAGTGGTTCCCCTGGCTCGGCTTCTACACAGTGTACACTCCTGCTCAATGCCATTGTTGTTTTAATAACTATTCATTCTTATTATGACACAGACAGCCCCCCCCCTAATAATAGAGACAGAGTCCTATCAACTTATTTACTCAATTCTAGCATAATTACTGAACAATTATACCTAAACTATTTTTTTTAATGCTAGACTGGCTCATTCTCAGCTGCAGTGCCTAAGTTACTTTCTAATAATCGTCCTGTCTGGGCTGGATTTGCTCCATAAGGCCATTTCCCACTTCTCCATGAGTTATCTCCTCTCTCTCTCCATTTTCTCTGCCTTATTGTCCATATCTGCATCCCCCATTCTGGGAACCGAAACTCCACCTACCTCTATTCTTCCCACTAATTGGCTGTAAGTCATTTCTACTTAACCAGTCATAGAACATTGGCAAGAAAGTTTACACAACATTGTTGGTGTAACTGAGAATGTGCTTGCATGGACTCTAACCAGATTTTGGGGGTTGGGGAATTGGGGGGCAGTATTTAGAATTTGAATACATAGAAGCACCAGATCAGCCCACAACAGAGATCTTCTGCAATCCTCTTCCCTGCTATTTTGAGTTAGTAGAATGTGTTAATCACTTGGTATTTGTCTCCTTTTTAATTTTTTCATAGTTAAATGAATATTTTAAATATATGGTTTATCTTTTTATGCTATATTAAAATTTACTTTTACTCAGACACAAAATAAAGATTGTAGAAAATTTTGGATAACATTCAGTAAAACAAAATATGTATATTAATATTTAAATCATAAATTATTTCCTGAAAAATATGCCATTTCTTTATACTAATACTGTTTATTAGTATACCTTTCCTCTATCTTTTGAGACATATTGCAATAATTGTTATCTACAATTAACCTCTGTTCCATAGCACAGCAGACTTCTTACCTAATTGTAAGTTGATGTTTATTGATCAGCTCCATACCTACCTCTACCCACTGCCCTTGTGTCCAGAAACCATCTCTTAACTTCTAAGGGATAGATGATTTGAATTCCTTAGAAGGGTGATATCCTGAGATACTCACTTTTCTGTACATAGCTCATTTCATTTAATGTGACGACATCCATTCATGTCACAAAGGACAAGGTTACAGCTTTCTTAAGT
Organism: Mus caroli; assembly: GCF_978045245.1. Taxonomy (NCBI): domain Eukaryota; kingdom Metazoa; phylum Chordata; class Mammalia; order Rodentia; family Muridae; genus Mus; species Mus caroli. The sequence goes on along the minus strand of NW_028227258.1, from coordinate 80,784,375 downwards.
TGAGTTAATTCCACTGTGTGTAACTATCATTTCTTTATTTTTCATTCATCAGATTAAGACACCAAATTTATTTCTTTTATAGGCTGTTGCTTATGGTACTATAATAATCATGGAAATGTACATGTTTCCTTAACCATAAGGCTTGATTTTCTTTTAATATGTAACAGTAATAGAATTACTGGATCATATTGTACTTTTACTTCTAATTTTTTGAGAGTAGTTGTTTTGTTTCCCTGACTCTTTCCATAGTTTTCACACCATTATGATCCTATAATGAAAACTACAGGATCACTTCCTGTGTTAAAGAATTGTGTTGTGCTGAAGAAATGAGCCTCATCTACTTCAAAGCTTTGCAATATATCCCTAGCCTGAGATTCTCAAACAAGCTCCCCTTTCTCATCATTCTTTCCTCTCTGGGCCCTTAGGCCAGGGAATGGCACTATTAGGTCTAGCCTTGTTGGAGTTGCTGTGGCCTTATCAGAGGAAGTGTGCCCTTGTAGGGGTGAGCTTTGAGAGCCTTCTTCCAGCTGCTTGAGAGTCAGTCTTCTGACTGACTATGGATCAAGAGGTAGTACTCTTGGCTCCTTCTCCAGCACAATGCCTTCCTGGACACTGCCATTCTTCCCTCCTTGAGGATTATGGACTGAACTTCAGAATCTGTAACCAGCCAGTTAAATATTATTCTTTATAAGCTCTGGTCCATGGTACCTCTTCACAGCAATGGAAACCCTAACTAAGACGCTGGGCTAAATTATGCTGACTTAGAATCATTTAGTATCCTCAACAGTTCTATGACAAGGTTTTTCTTCACCTTCCCATTCTTTTCTTGCATTTTTTAAAATTTGCCATCCCACAATCAAAATTCTGACCCAAAATTGTTCCTGTCTGAAAGAACTGCAGGGATGTAAATGGAGAGAAACCTGAGAAAAAGAAGGTCCAGTGACAGGCCCAAATTGGGATCCAGCTCAAGGGAAGGCCCTAAGACTTGACACTATTACAGAGGCTATGGAGTGCTCACAAAAAAAGGCTATCACGACTGCCCTCCGAAAGACCCAACAAACAGCTGAAAAAGTCAGATGCTGATATTTGTACCCAACCAATGGACAGGAGCTGCTGAGCCCTGTGGTTGAATTAGTGCAAAGCTGGTAGAAGCTGAGGAGGAGGGCAACCCTGTAGAGGTACCAGCGGTCTCAATTAATCTGGACCCCCTGAGATCTTTCAAACACTGGACCACCAAACAGCATACACCAGCTGATATGAGGCTACCAACACATATACAGGAGAAGACTGCTGGGTCTAGTGTTAGTCAGAAAAGATTCACCTAACCCTCAAGAAACTGGAGGCTTCAGGAAGATTAGAGGTCTGGTGGGGTGGGGACATACTCGTAGAGACAGTGGGTAGGGAGGGATGAGATGTAGAACAGTCAGAGGGTGGACCAGGAGGGAAATAAAATCTGGAGTTTAAAATCAATCAATCAATATCATAAAAATAAAATAAAGAACCCTTCCTTCTCTTTCCTGGTAAATTCATACATTTAGAGAAACTTCTCTGTTCTTTCTTTACTGTTAAATCATGTAGCCTCTTTGTTTTCTCAGATTTTATATCCTCTCATTACTATTATGAAAGTTCATGTTTTATGATAATTTTAACACTATATCTTCCTAAATTAAAGCTTAGTTCTATGTTGGTGAATACTATATTCCAATAAACTTTCCATACATAGACACTAGAATAGTACTTCATATCTCACCACAGAGTCACTCAATCATCTTATATCATAAAAGAACATGGGTATAATATAGTATCATTCCATGCCTGTAGCCATATAGTGATATAAATGTATATTGTTAGAATTTTTCATTAGCAACTTTATTTAATCCTCATTACATCTAATTTATAATTTAAACATCATCATAGATATGGAAATATGGAAGTCAAAGAACATACATAGAATTCAGAATTACTAAATGTACAGCACCTGTGGAAGGTTCTTGTAATATATACCCTGGAGCTAAGATATATATATATATATATATATATATATATATATATATATATATATATAAATTTTAAAATCATTAAAGAATTGATTTTAATAAATATTAGATTTAGTTCATTAGTCTTATAATCTTACATTTTATTATTTGTATCTTGATATGATCAAAATTAAATTTATTTTAAATTATAATCCAATAAAAACATTTTCTATGTCAAAATTCATTATGTGTATATGTATATATGTACCATCTATCAGTTGTCTAAAATTCTAGATTTTTACACCACTAACTCATTCTTTTTATGATGTTCGTATTGTCACTGCTGCAATTTCTGAAATCTTTCTTTTAGTTAAGTAACCACATGCACAAAAATATATCAATTACATGCATTGCCTAAAACAGCCCCCCTACATTTCTGCACTTGGGCTAAGATCTGGAATATTACTGACACCATAGATGCTGCTCCCTCAGCCCTTCCTAACCACTAACATTTTTCTGTTTTCCAAAGATAACCACCATCATGACGTCTCGAACCATCAGGTGGTTTTGAAATTTATGTGATTTCAACTTTATGGACTAAAAACAATGAAGATGTATTGCTTAAATACCCCTTCCACAAAGGTGCCTGCTGACCAGCTGACCACAGGAATGTTGCTAGCTGCCAGCCAACTGTGAGCTCTTCATAGCCTATCTTAGCCTCTGGGTCAAAGCCACCCTATTTTGGGAAACCCCTAGTCAGTGACTAAGTCAAGTGGCAGCGCCTTAAGGTCATGCTCTTCCTGGTGTGTTTTCTAAGCAGTTTGTAGACAATTGGAGTTAGAGGGCTGAGGCATTTGTGCTCTAAGCCATATCACACTATTACCATTATTTGTTACACAGTTCCCACTTGGCTGGCAGGAACTTGTTCATGCATCACATTTACAAGACACTCTGGTGACTTCCCTTGCTCATTCCTTTTTTTGTTTTTTTTATTACGTATTTTCCTCAATTACATTTCCAATGCTATCCCAAAAGTCCCCCATCCCCCCCCCCCCACTTCCCTACCCACCCATTCCCATTCTTTTGGCCCTGGCATTCCACTGTACTGGGGCATATAAAGTTTGCAAGTCCAATGGGCCTCTCTTTCCAGTGATGGCCGACTAGGCCATCTTTCCATACATATGCAGCTAGAGACAAGAGCTCCGGAGTACTGGTTAGTTCATCATGTTGTTCCAACTATAGGGTTGCAGATCCCTTTAGCTCCTTGGGTACTTTCTCTAGCTTCTCCATTGGGAGCCCTGTGATCCATCCAATAGCTGACTGTGAGCATCCACTTCTGTGTTAGCTAGGCCCCAGCATAGTCTCACAAGAGACAGCTATATTTGTGCTTCTGATTTTGTCTGTTGTTTTTGCTGTTGTTGTTTGTTAGGTCCTTTTCTAGGTGTTAATCTCCCCCATAAATTATTGCTATATAGAGCCTGTTTTTTGTTATTTTTATTATGTTCAGTATAATTGGGTGATATTTGTGTAGCTGTTAATGGACATCTGGTTAGTTCTACTTTGGACTGTTATGAGGAAAGATGCTATGAACATATGTATATAATTTTGAGACTCTTGTCTTTATTATTAGAAACTAAATATCCCTGTGTTCCTCAGATGGGCCTTGAGCTACTGCTTTCAAGCAGTCCTATTGTCTCAACCTCATAAGTAGGTATGTCCCATTGTTCCTGGATGTATAAGACTTTTGTAGCATCTTCTGGGTATATGCCCAGGAGTGGTATTGCTGGATCTTCCCATAGTAATATGTCAAATTTTCTGAGGAACCACAAAACTGATTTCTAGATTAATTGGACCAACTTGCAATCCCACCAATCATGGAAGAGTGTTCCTCTCTTTCCACATCCTCACCAGGATCTGTGTCACCTTTGTTTTGATCTTAGCCATTCCGACTGGTGTGAGGTGGATCTCAGGGTTGTTTTGATTTTCATTTCCCTGATGATTAAGGGTGTTGAACATTTTTTAAGTGCTTCTTAGCCATTCGGTATTCCTCAGTTGAGAATTCTTTGTTTAGCTCTGTACCCTATTTTTTGATAGGGTTATTTGGTTTTCTGGAGTCTAACTTCTTGAGTTCTTTGTATATATTGGACATTAGCCCTCTATTGGATTTAGGATTGGTAAAGATCTTTCCCCAATCTGTTGGTTGCCTTTTTGTCTTATTGACAGTGTCCTTTGCCTTACAGAAGCTTTGCAATTTTGTGAGGTCTCATTTGTAGATACTTGATCTTATAGTACAAGCCATTGGTACTCTGTTCAGGAATTTTTCTCCTATGCCCATATGTTTGAGGCTCATCCCCACTTTCTCCTTTATAAGTTTCAGTGTCTCTGGTTTTATGTGAAGATCCTTGATCCACTTAGACTTGAGCTTTGTACAAGGAGATAACAATGGATCAATTCGCGTTCTTTTACAAGATAACCGCCAGTTGTGCCAGCACTATTTGTTGAAAATGCTGCCTTTTTTCCCACTGGATGGTTTTAGTTCCTTTGTCAAAGATCAAGTGACCATAGGTGTGTGGGTTCATTTCTGTGTCTTCAGTTCTATTCAATTTATCCACCTGTCTGTCACTGTACCATTACCATGCAGTTTGTTTTTTTTTTTTTATCACAATTGCTCTGTAGTACAGCTGGAAAGAACCCAAATATCCCTCAACAGAGGAATAGATACAGAAAATGTGGTATATTTACACAATGGAGTACTATGCAACTATTAAAAACAATGAATTTATGAAATTCTTAGACAAATTGATGGATCTGGAGGATATCATCCTAAGTGAGGTAACCTAATCACAAAAGAACACAAATGATATAAACTCACTGATAAGTAGATATTAGCCCAGAAGCTCTGAATATGCAAGATACAATTCACTAAACACATGAAACTAAAGAAGAAGGAACACAAAAGTGTGGATACTTTGGTTCCATCTTAGAAGGGGAAACAAAATACCCATGGAAGGAATTGCAGAGACAAATTATGAAGCAGAGACTGCAGGAATGAGAATCCAGGGACTGCCCCTCCTGGGGATCCATCCCATATACAATCACCATTCCCAGACATTAATGTGGATGCCAACAAGATCTTGCTGACAGGAGCCTGATATAGCTGTCTCTTGTGACGCTCTGTCAGTACCTGACAAATACAGAAGTGGATGCTCACAGGCATCCATTCGATGGAGCAAAGGGTCCCCAATGAAGGAGCTAAAGAAAGTACAGCCCCATAGGAGGAACAACAATATGAACTATCCAGTATCTCCAGTGATACCTGGGACTAAGCCACTAGTCAAAGAAAACACATGGTGGGACTCATGGCTACATGTAGCATGCATATGTAGCAGAGAATGATCTAGTCAGTCATCAATGGTAGGAGAGGCCCTTGGTCCTCTGAAGAGTCTATGCCCCATTATAGGGGACTGCTAGAGCCAGGTAGCAGGAGTGGGTGGGTTGGTGAGCAGGGGGAGTGGGGAAGGGATAGGGGATTTTCAGAAGAGAAACTAGGAAAGGTGAGAACATTTGTAATGTAAATAAAGAAAATATCAATCAACAACAACAACAAAAAAGACGTTTGTAGACAATGTTTTCAAGTCTTTGCACAAAGTTTTTTGGGTCAAAAAGTATTGCAAAAATATGCCAGCAAGATTTTGCTGAAAGGACCCTGATATAGCTGTCTCCTGTGAGGCTCTGTCAATGCCTGGTAAATACAGAAGTGGATGCTCACAGTCATCTATAGGATGGAACACAGGGCCTCCAATGGAGGAGCTAGAAGGAGCTGAAGGGGTCTGCAACCCTATAGGTGTAACAACAATATGAACTAACCAGTATCCCCAGAGCTCTTGTCTCTAGCTGCATATGTAGCAGAAGATGGCCTAGTTGGCCATCATTGGGAAGAGAGGCCCCTTGATCTTGCAAACTTTATATGCCCCAGTACAGGGGACTAAGCAGTGGGAGTGAGTGGGATTGAGTGGGTAGGGGAACAGGGGAGAGGGGTATAGGGGACTTTTGGGATAGCATTTGAAATGTAATTGAAGAAAATATCTAATAAAACCTTTTTAAAAGTATTGCAAAAAGGAATGTCGAAGAGTTCTATTTGTTTCTTAGTCTCGTTAACATTTTACATTTTTATCTGAATTTTACAGATTTAGAACAATATACCATGATGTATTTAATTTCAGTTTGTTGTTGTTGTTGTTTATGTTCTGTTTTACTGGTTGGCAAAGTTTGGCTCTTTAAATATGTTTTGTGTTACTTTCCTATCTTGTCGTAATTCTCTCATTTACATGAACAGGCTCTCTTCCTGTTTTCTAGTTTTAGACAGAAAGCTAAATTTCAACTGGAATACTGAATAGCTTCAACTTGAAATATTGTTAAATACAATTTTTAATGCCATTTATCAGATGAAGAAACTCCTTTTATTCCCACAATGGCAAATATATCATGAATTATATTTTGTCAAATACTTCTACTGCATGTCTTCAGATAATCAGATAATCTTCCTCTTAATGTGTTTTTATTTATTTCATTTTGATTTTTAAGTCTTAAATACACTTTACTAGTATTATATATAATCCACACTAAATGCCTTTCAGTAGTTGAAGATAGCATTTCATGCCATAGGGAATTCTAATTAAGTTGGCAACCTGAGGAATAGACAGTTTCCTCCTGATAGCTAAATATGCTGTACAGACCAGTGACAGTAACTGAAACACAGAATTGGTTCTGGGTTATCAGTGATAGAATTTGCCCAGTATTTAAACATATTAATATGTCTAGTTATATAAATCCAAGAATAAAACCTGTCAACAGATTCCAAGGTATCAGCACCATTTTTGTGGAAAGTGGACCATTTCTAAGTTGAATCCTCTCTTGAGGAAGGGAAAACAGTGACAGAATTTGTCCAACTTGAGTTGTTATTTTCAAAATCATATCCACCTTACTACAAGTCAGTTTTACTTAAACCTGGACTGTCCAACAAGAAAACACTGTTAGTCGTTCATGATCTGAATCCTGGTGTATGAGTTAAATTAGAGTGTACAAAACTTATGAGACTTTCTTTAAGTCTCATTTTTTAACTAAATAAGTATTTGTTTTATTAGCTTTTAAGGTAGTAGATATATATATATATATATATGTATATATATATATATATATATATATATATATATATATATACACACATACATATTACATAGACAAAACATAGATTTCCAGGTATGCTGTATGTCTCAATTTAGGCGCTATGCAGAAAATGCCTCCTCTTGTGGCAATCACCAGTGCCTTCTGTTGTGCTCAAAAGTCACATGATATCCTCAAAGCCTCATCTGAGAAATGTCAATTCTGTTTGCCCGCATTCTATGATGTACAGCAAATCTTCATTGAAATTCACTGAGTGAGACTTGTCTGTGCCCCCACAATGAAGTTTTTTGAGAGACTGCAGAGATGGTTCTGAGGTTAAAAAGCTTCTTTCTTTTGCAAAGGAGTCAAGGATCCAACCAGTACCCAGAAATCTCAAAATTCCTTGTAATATCATTTCCAGTGTTTCTGTTGCCATATGGCCTACAATGGTACTTGCATGTGAGGATAAAGTCATACAGGTCCACACAAAGTCTTTTTTTTAAAGAGGAAAACATGAGAGGCTAGATAGTTGAATCCTCAAAAGTATGATTTTAGGAAACTTGTGTGATGTCACTTGTCCATGCCGTAGGGTTTTTTTTTAATTGTATTTCTTATAACTTTTGATGAACTATATTCATTTCTGAACAGAAATAATGTGTCCATTTCATAGGGGCCTCATTAGTATTTTACATAACTATTGAATAAACATATTTTTGAGAAGCAGAAATTTCACATAAAATAAAAATTATTTCTAATTCTAAGAGAGGCATAACAAGAAAGAAAGAAAGAAAGAAAGAAAGAAAGAAAGAAAGAAAGAAAGAAAGAAAGAAAGAAAGAAAGAAAGGGATAAATACTGTATATCAAGATCTACCACAAAGTATCACAGAGCTTATTTATTGCTAATATTAAAAACATTATTCAGAGCAGGGCATGGTGGCGCACGCCTTTAATCCCAGCACTTGGGAGGCAGAAGCAGGCGAATTTCTGAGTACTAGGCCAGCCTGGTCTACAGAGTGAGTTCCAGGACAGCCAGGGTTACAAAGAGAAACTCTGTCCCCAACAACCAAAAAACAAAACAAAACAAAACAAAACAAAAAAGAAAAACAAAACAAAACAAAAACAACAACAACCAACCAACCCAAAAAAAAAACCCATTATTCAGTCTAAGTTTAAAAAGATACGTAGAACTCAGAAACGTACAGGCTCATCAAAGCTAAGATATCCTTGTCGTTGTCATCATCATTATTATCGTCACTACTAAAAGATTTAAAAGGGTTAGTTTTGTTGTTGGGAATTTCCAAATTTTCCCGGAAAATTGTTTGTTTATTTTTAGATTAGAGCTTGAAGGCAAATCTTCAGATCCCTCCTCTCACCTCTCCACTCAGGGATTCCTTTTCTGGAGATCAAAGAATAATGAAAACACTTCTTGCTTTTGTTGCAAAGCTCTGCTTTCCTATCACATAGACAAAGAATGTTTGGTCAAGGTGATCTGGACCAAATCCCTCAAGACAGCTAGGAGTGCAGAGTTGATGGACTTCAGCTTTGATGATGAAGGTGGGAAGAAAAGGGGCAGACCAAGGGCGAGAGCTAAGTTTATCAAGACTAGTGTGGTTTGTCACCATGGAAGTGTTTTCATGTAGTTGGAGCTACTGTTTACATAGACTAATGCAAAAGTAACAAGCTTTTGTAAGCTTAGTTTTCCTATTTTGCAGATATTAAATGAAGATATGAAATCTGCTAAAGGAATCATACATTCCACTTTCCGCTCAAAGCGGAAAAAGAATGCACCCATAGAATGGTCTGCTATATACAAATCCACCTTGTCTTTATTCTCCTCTCATCTATGGTCACTATATAAGTGATTTTTTGATGGCAGAAAAGTAAAAGCTGTTGAGAAAGTTGATCATGAAAACTTTTAAGGAATATTTTCTGTCATTTCATTTTTAATATTTTCTTATACAGAGAACATTTAACAGCGTTGTCCTTATTAATGTTTATATGTTTGAGCTTCAGAGACCAAGACAGAGTATAGAGTATAGCATTGAGGTTAGAATAAGACTTTTGTCTGTTAAAACTTTTTGTTTGGATGATAGAGCAATGTCCATTGTAATTTTCTGCATGTGGAGAACCAGTTTCTCCTTTGATCATTTTATACTGCTCTTTTATGCAGAGAAAACACACTTGAAAGTATCTCATTTTTATAATTTAAGAATACTGAGTCGTAGTCAGGGAAGAAAAAGACCAAGTGTGCAGATGTGGGGGTAGGGACACAAGGAATTAGCAGGGCAAGTAGATGAAGTGTAATAATTAGAGTAAGCTGCTAATTAAAGGCTTCTGAGGACTGAGGGGAAGAGAAATGCAGGCTGGGGATGGGTGTGGAGGCTCTGTGCAGTCACATGCTAAAGCAAAGAAAGGAAGGCTTGAAATTAGAGCTGACAGAGAAGTGTTGTTCCTAAGGCTCCAGACAAGCAAACACTACTGGGTCCTGACCCTTTGTACATTGTGGTTGCAAAAGTAAGGTGCCTGATAAAATAAAACTTACATTACACATCACAGCAAAGTTTTGGACATCACAGGTTAATACTGACAAATATATTTTTAAAAACATATTCTCTTACGAATTTTGATGGCTTATACCTGTAATCCCAGCAGCTCTTGAAATAAATTGCAAGAGGATTTGAGTTTGAGACCAGCTGAGGCTACATACTGTGACATAGGGAAAACATTAATTAAAAGGTAAACTCTCTACATTTTATCTTTTAGGGTTGTTTTAGCAATGATGGTGCAATCCAGGGTTCTAAGTGTTTCACACATATTCTACAACTAAGTGGCACCCTGGTCCCATTCATCTATATCACACTCAATACTATAATTCATGGATTCCAAATGTTTTACTCTTTCAGAAAACATTCAGCATACAGAGGAATCTCTGCTCTAAGTTTATATAGACATTAAAGCCAACTTCCCATCAGAGCACCTCAAGCATTACGTTTTCTCTCTGTTTAAGTCACTCAAGTTATAGACAGAGCCTTGGAAATGTGTTGAAAGACTAAGAGATACTGTTGACTTATTTTGATAAATTCACAAAGAAAACTATGTGTAATATGAAAAATATTTAGGGTATACCATCAATTTTTTATATGTTGATCAAATATGTACCAACTGCATTTAATGTGGAGAGAATGCTCATTTTTTATAGATTCAGCATTAAGTAAAGTTTACTAAAATCCCAGTCTTTAGGGAGGCTCTACTTGTGACCTTTAGGTATAATTCTGAACTTTACAGAAGACACCAATTAAAGAAAATTAATTAGTGGCTGGGTGACATACTAGAAGGGAAAGGAGGAAGCACTAAGAATGAAACCCAGAAGGAGCAGAAGTTTAAAATGTGTGAGTAATGTAATTCAGTAGCATGCAGAACAGAGACTGGGCTGTGTGTCTTAATGACAGAACAGATGCTTAGCATCTTTGTGTTCTATCCTTAGCACCTAAAGCGAAAATAGCATGAATGAAATAGAAGATGTGTCTAAGAGATTAAATATAGTAATTCTAAGGAATTGGCACAAAAGATCATAAAAAATAAACCCAAAATTTGGCTGTCAACAGATCCCCGATAGTTATACAAATGATAATTTTATAATAGATGTGCTTAAGAGATAGTTGAATTGATTGCCTATAGGAGACTCCATGGAGTCAGAAGGTTGATCTGTAATTAGTGCTCCACAATTATAACATTGCTTAAGTGCAGAAAAACTCACAGGTAAAGGATCGCCTTTTACAGATCTTGGTGGCACTATTTAGTTTCTGTGTGTGTAGTTAGAATTAGAGTAACAGACAGCTGTGCAGGAGTGCCATTACTGTCCATTGAGTCCTACTTATGCTTTCTCCAAACACCATGTGTCCTCCCATGGGTCTAGCCTCAGCAAAACACCACGTGAGTCTGTATCACATAACACAACCAAGCACTTGCATTTCAGAAGACAAAGAAATCCATTAGTCCTTTGAACTATACATATGAGCCTGGCTGGAGTATGCTCAGCGAGGGGATCACCAAGGTAGACGTTTCAGAGACAGGTTAAGCTAAAAGTAATCTAAGCACTGTCAGTATCCTAACAAGAAGCACTTTGTGTTGTGCTATAATGGGACAGTATTAGCTCTTGGAATGAGATTGGATACAGGAAGAGTACTGTTCTACAATGTCAGTAAACTATACCTCAGGAGAAACTTCTAATGAACATGCAGGTCATCACTTATAAGTTAAAATGGCATTATGTCTAAGATAGCCCACTTCCAAACAATAATTTTTGTGGGCCCTAAAACATAAAAAAGCATACCTATCTACTGAATTTTGGAAATTCTAGAGAGTGTCTTAATTCAAAAAAATTCATAAAAAAGAAGACCATTGTTATACAAGTTAGCAAATGTTTCCTACAGATTTATCATGTTCAAATTAAATATCTAAGCATTGATCTACAGTGGGTAAAATTGTTGACTATCTCAGGAGAGAATTCACTCAAGTATTTGATACTTTGATGCTGGAACAATAGGTCAAAGTTCAGGGATTGTCTCTGTGATTGTGAGTTCTGTTATCATATACCTTTGCTAGAGTCTCTGCTTTAGCCTGAAAATCACAGAATCCCTGGAGAAACTGATATTTGTCAAGGGACATGGGAAAGCATGTGAGAAGAGCCAAAAATGATGTCAAGTCTCTTATGATTTGGTTGTTATACTTGACAATATTATGCAAAATAAGGCTTCTAGAAGCAGTGTCTGTTTTTTTTGGTTTTTGTTTTTTGTTTTTTGTTTTTATTTTTGTGTTTTGTTTTGTTTTGTTTTACCTTGGGCACCACTTAATAGAAATTTTAAATTATGGGCTTCCTTACATACTTGTAAGTTGAACTTTCATCACTTTGAAAATATGATATCAGCTGTGTTACTAATGTCAAGATTTAACATGAAACTCTTTGAACGTTCTCATAAAAATATGTCCAGTGGATTCTAGGAAGCTAAGCACTATAATCATTTACCATTTACCAATTTATGCAAAAATGTTTTTTATTTGAAATAGAACTATATCACTTTCTCTCCCCCTGTCCTCTTCCAGGCCACTTCCAGGTAGCCTTCTTTTAAGTCCCACCCCCATTCTTCTCCATACTCTCAACTTGACAGCCTTCTTTTCTTTGATTTTTACTGTTACACATAAATGTATTTATGTGCCTGTATATATATATGTAAACATACTGCATCTGTTTTTGTTGTTTATGTGTACAGGGTTTAAAGTTTGACCACTCTACATTGAACAACCAATAAGGGACCTCATTTTTGGGAGATGTTAATTTTTCTCTTCACTATCCATAGTTGCCTATTCAGTACTTTAAGGTTTAAAATATCTAATGTTTTCCCTACATGTAGTACTAGAAATCTGTGTTTTAGTAGCGTATCTGAAAGTTCATTAATTGCCTATGATTGTACATGCAGACTTACTTTTTTATTTTCTATATTCACCATTAAAAGTTTTGAGCCAGAGCCTCAAAATGATGGTGAGGGAGATTGCTCAGTGAATAAAGTTGCTTGTCTCATGTGCCTGGACACCCGAGTTTGGTCTCCAGAATCCACACAATGCTGAAAGGAGAGAGTCAACACCACAGAGTTTTCCTGTGACCTCCAAATCCATGTCTGGCATGGGTTCTTTTGCTTGGTTTCTCTACACACAAACCCTTTGCATACAAACATGTAAAACTTTAATTTTTAAAGAGACATTTTAGATAATGGTAAACTGTGAAGCAGCTATGGTTGTTATTGCTGTTTCTTCAATATTTTATTCATGTCATATTGTACTGGACTGCATCTCCTCTTAATTCCTTACTGCTGCAAGAACAGTAAAAATGGCTGCTTGACTTTTAGAAACCCTACCAAGTGCCAGTGATTCTATAAATTCTTAAAACAATTTCAGTGGAAAGAAATCATGTTTTTTAAAAAGTTCTTTATTTTACCCTCTTTTTTGAAAGTTGGTATGTTCGCTACTGTTATTACATCTACACAGAATCCTAGTATGTTTGCTGAAATGCTTTTAAAAATTGCATATTGACTGTTGTTCCTAGGGACAATTACGGAGGAAGCTCCACGGCTTTTAAATGCCTGCAGGCCCAGAAACAGTTCCACACATTTAAATTTAAACTTAAATATTTTAGTGAATATTTAAGTGAATATTTTAGTGAATATTTTAGTGAATATTTAAGTTTAAATTTAAGATATTTATTAACTTGTGATGGTTTTTGCATTATCCTAAATGAAAAGTCTATTAATAGACAGCAAAGTAGGTAAATCATCTTTATTTATTTGGAAATCAGTCTTAATTTTTCTCAAGGTTGTTTCTTTTGATGGAATACTAGAACATGTATCAAATATAATTTGCATTTCTTTCAAGGAACAATTGCACTAAAAATTCAGCAATTGGTACTTTTGTACATGATAGTATTCTTATATTTAAAGTTAATGCTTATTTTAGGAGATATGCTTTAGGAAACTGTTGGTTTATACACAGAAAATAAATACTCTGGATGCTGGGACCAGAGGAAAAGAAATCCAACTACGACCAGGCAAGTTAAGTGCTAAGTCTTATATATGAGAACATGTCACACGTGCCACTCAAATGGAAGTCAGTATGTGTGGTGCTAATAATGTTAATACTCATTATTCTTTAATAGCCTCTTCTCTATAAAGGGGAAGAATAATTAAATTAGAACATTAAACTCAAAAAAGGATAAAGGAATTTAAACAGCTAGGGAATAAGCACCTATTAAGATAATAAAGAAATCCTCTCTACTGAAATATTTCTCTTTGCTGAAATGAAAATCCAGAGAAATACACACTTGCTAAGAGTGAGGCAAAGAGCAAGGGTGGATTACAGGGTTCCATGTTTTGTTAACTAGTCAACAAAGGCTTTTTTCCACATTTTTTTATTTTCTATTTGTAATAAGCATGTGGTATTTCTGTCTCCAGTGATGACAGTATGTAATAATGAGAGAAATTTCTCTTTATATTCTCTGTATTTTTACCTTAGTTTGTTAATATTTTGATTTAAATAAAATCCTGATGTAACCTGATATTATTAGGATTGGAATCATAAATGGCTCCTCATAAGCAAATTTGGCAAGATCTGTCTCTAGCTAGTGACAAAAGAGGGAGGTAATAGAAATACTTTAGACCATAGGGTTTCTTCTTTTTATACATGATTTCAATGTAGATGCTCCCGGCACAGACATGTTAATTAGTGACATTTAAATATAACATTATTGCATCGTAGATACCATTTTCATATTAAGAAATGACTGTTGGATCACTGGAAGCACTGCTTTTAAGAGGATATTGAGATGCCCACTCCTTCCTCACTCACTTTCCTTCCTGGTTGCAATGAGGTGAGCAGTTTTGCTATAAATCTAAAATCCAGAGTTGTGATTTATCATGAATATAGACATATAAAACTATGATCCAAGGAAAACATCTTAAAAAATATTTTATGATAAATACATACACCTATGGATATGTGGTTTTTATAAAGCAGCCAGAAATGCACACCAGAAAGAAGCCAGACTCTTTATCATATGTTATTAGGCAAACTGGATGGCTGCATATAGAAGAATCCAATCATAAATAGATCCATACTTATCCCCCTGCAAAAATCTCAAATCCAAATGGATCAAAGATGGCATCATTAAAAACAGATGAAAACACTGAACCTGATAGAAAAGAAAGTGGGATATAGCTTTTAATCCATTGGCCAAAAGAAGAAGAAAAATAAAGAAGAGGTGGAGGAGGAAGAGGAAGAAGAGGGAGAAGGGGAGGAGCAAGAGGAGGAAGAGGAGACAACTACAACGGGCTGTTCTTCACAAAGACAGCTGAGGTATCATTGCTGAAAACAACACACATACAACTCATCGAACATGGAGAGGCCGAGGTAGCACCTGCATAAAATCTCTACCCTATGATCTATGTCTTTGGTATGAAAAGGTACTCTGTAGGCTACCAAAAGAGAAAGCCTATAGGCTCTGGGAAGTATCAGCCTTGTTTAGAGAGTTGGCTTTCTTGCTTCCTTGAATTGTGACTTTAGCAAGTTATTTTTACTAAGCCTCAAGTCTTCCTTCTGTCTTAAAGATGAAATGGTTGGAAGGATTATGTACTAATTTTTGCTTAAACGTTAGATGCTGTGTTTGGCACAACTGCACATTTTCAGTGGTTTCTTTCTTGTTGTGTCTTTATTGTTATTAATATCTTGTGTTGTATTATTGTGAGAACATCTCACATCATAACCAAAAAAAGGGCTGAGTCATTTTTAATACTTATGCTTAATTCCCATAGGAGTTAACTAACAACAGTAGCTTTGTACTGTTAAAACACTGTATAATAAAAGCAGATGAAATAACACTAAAATATTTTGAATTTCAGATGAACAGCAAAAAATATTTTAGTGTAATGTGCTCTTTGATTTAAACTGGATGCTTTGTTCTAATACCGGCTCCAACATGTCACAGAATTATGTAGTGGCTTTCTTTGTGAAAACCTGGAGTTAAATTGAGATCAGAAGTGATTTCAAAACATAAAATCATGGCATATATAAATACATGATAATTTTGTTTAGAATGCAAACAATAAAATCATAAATTGATTGAAAATACCATGTATATTATGAAATCAAACTATGCTATTTTCTATTGTTTAGGAAAACACAAAAAGCCAGACAATTTTAAAAATATATCACAGGCTAATAATTCAAAGTTTTCTTAGAAACTATTAAAAAAACTGTCCCACATATATATAATCAAAATTTAAAGATATTTCTGAAGAATTAAAAGATAAAGATGCTCTAGGTTACAGAGAAAGAAACTGTGACTTCTACCTAGGATGAGTTTAGAGGGATTCCAATAAGAGTCTTTCAGGTTGAAGCAAAAAAGATGTTTAACAAAAAACAACATGAGAGTCTATGAAGGAAGAGATCTTTTGTTAAGGTAAATACACAGACAGATCCAGGATGCTCCAATACTAGAGCTGGCTCATAATTACTTTTTGTATCAGTACAGAAAGTAAATGATGAAGGTACAAAATAAATATAATAGTACAAAGAGTTTTTCTGTTATGTTTTATACTGAATGCTAATCGATATACAATAAAAACGCATGTTTTTTAAGTCATCATAAAAGCATAGGATAGAAGCATAAACAGGTAGGGAGGGGTTTTGGTAGACAATTGAAAGTTGTCAGCTTGAAGTACATCGTCACAGCAATAAGTTGTTTCCTGTGTCTACAGCACTAGGATAATATCCTAGAATGGGTGCAAAGGAAAAGAGAAACAAAAGTAGTAAGAAAGAAAAAAAAATGATACCATTGTGCAAAAAACAGTGAACACAGAAGATAGAGGAAAGAAAAGAAAAACAAATTATCTATAGAACAAACAGAAAACATTAACAAAGCAGCAATTACAAGCATAACTTCTAAGTAATAATTTTAAATGCAAATAAATACATCAATAAAGTAAAAAACATAGAGTATCTTAAAATGTTATGAAACACAAAATCCAATGTGTGGGTACACAATAAATCAAGATACACATTTGATTTAAAAATTTACATATAATCAAGAATGGACAATGATAGTCCATGTGCTCTTAATCATTGAATCACTCTCTACCTCTGACCATCTTTTTTCCAAGGAAATGTTTCAATTAAGAGAAATAGCTATAGAACAATGCCTTAATTTCATCAATAACTAGAACTTCCAAGCAGCAATGCAACCTAAGATTTTTATTATAATATAGACTAAATGAACCTAGCAGATAGATAGAACACTGCACCAGACAGCAGCAAAATATACATTACATTACTTTCAATAAACATGGATCATTCCTAGGAGAGATCACATCTTAGGGCACAGAACTACTCCTGAGAATCTTTGACAAGATTGAAAGCATATATTACATATCATTTACCAAAATATAATGAGTAGAATTTAGCACCAAAAGTAAAGTGGAAATTTAAAAACAGATTCTTGAGTAATGCATGAATAAAAGATGAAATACAAAATGAATTGGATAATGTCTTAGTAGAAATGAAAATGAAATTTGACAGTGCAATAGCAAAAGTGATAATATGTAGGGTCATTAATAAAAGTAAAATTTTACAGTACAAAGAACAACTCTAAAAAACATTCAAAAATATCTAAACTGTAGGAAAGAAGACAAATAATCAAAATTGAAAAAGATGCCTTAGACCTCTTGTATAATTAAATGATATTATGAGACTCTTAGAAAAAAAATTATATGACAAAGATTTTTTTCTTTACTACAAATGTAAACCATTATCTTTATTTTTTAGAAACTCGTGTTTCTTTTTTTTTTATTACGTATTTTCCTCAATTACATTTCCAATGCTATCCCAAATGTCCCCCATACCGCCCCCCACTTTTTTTTTTGAATATTTACTAAATTTTTTTTAATTAGGTATTTTCCTCATTTACATTTTCAATGCTATCCCAAAAGTCCCCCATACCCACCCTCCCAATACCCTACCCACCCACTCCCCCTTTTTGGCCCTGGGGTTCCCCTGTACTGGGGCATATAAAGTTTGCAAGTCCAATGGGCCTCTCTTTGCAGTGATGGCCGACTAGGCCATCTTTTGATACATATGCAGCTAGAGACAAGAGCTCCAGGGTACTAGTTAGTTCATATTGTTGTTCCACCTATAGGGTTGCAGTTCCCTTTAGCTCCTTGGGTAATTTCTCTAGCTCCTCCATTGGGGGCCGTGTGATCCATCCAATAGCTGACTGTGAGCATCCACTTCTGTATTTGCTAGGCCCCGGTATAGTCTCACAAGAGACAGCTATTTCTGGGTCCTTTCAGCAAAATCTTGCTAGTGTATGCAATGGTGTCAGCGTTTGGAAGCTGATTATGGGATGGATCCCTGCATATGGCAATCATTAGATGGTCCATCCTTTCATCACAGTTCCAAATTTTGTCTCTGTAACTCCTTCCATGGATGTTTTGTTCCCAATTCTAAGAAAGGGTACAGTGACCACACTTTGGTCTTCGTTCTTCTTGAATTTCATGCGTTTAGCAAATTGTATCTTATATGTTGGGTATCCTAAGTTTCTGGGCTAATATCCACTTATCAGTGAGTACATATTGTGTGAGTTCCTTTGTGATTGGGTTACCTCACTCAGGATGATGCCCTCCAGGTCCATCCATTTGCCTAGGAATTTCATAAATTCATTTTTTTTAATAGCTGAATAGTACTCCATTGTGTAAATGTACCATAATTTCTGTATCCATTCCTCTGTTGAGGGACATCTGGGTTCTTTTCAGCTTCTGGCTATTATAAATAAGGCTGCTATGAACATAGTGGAGCATGTGTCCTTCTTACCGGTTGGGACATCTTCTGGATATATGCCCAGGAGAGGTATTGCGGGATCTTCCGGTAGTACTATGTCCAATTTTCTGAGGAACCGCCAGACTGATTTCCAGAGTGGTTGTACAAGCTTGCAATCCCACCAACAATGGAGGAGTGTTCCTCTTTCTCCACATCCTTGCCAGCATCTGCTGTATGACAAAGATTTTAATGACCTAGAGGAATGGGTAATCTTAGATGTATACACATCACCAACTCTGATTCATAAAGAAATAGAAAAGATGAATAGACTAAGAGATTGAATCCATTACCAGAAAACTTCTGCCAAAAGAAGGCCCAAGAAAAGTTTTGCTTATGAAGGAGTAATACTAATAGTTTTCAAATTTTTATCAAAAGTTTAAAAAGTATTCATCCAAAACTAATTTTAGCAGACCACATTTCCTTGATAATAAAACCAAATACAGGAAAAGAAAACTATAGGCCAACACACATAGTGAAGATATGTAAAAATCCTCCACTACATACTCCCAAATTGATTTTTCCATCATGCTAAAATGATAAGGTACAGGGGCAAGTAGGATTGCTTTTTTTTCCTGGGCCCATTCTTTCCAATCCTATTCAACATAGATTTACAACTGCTTGACCTTGGTGAAAAAAAATATCCAAATTGGGAAAATAATAAATTCACCATTGTTCATGTTAACATGACCTTTTATTAAGATTCTACTGCAAATTTTTAGAACTAAAAAGATGCAGTCATGGGGTATATAATCATACTTCTTGTGCATCTTACCAAATGCATAGGATGGAAAGGTGAAGCTGAAGAAACAGACTACAGCAAACCATGAAATGATGGATAGAGAAGGAAACAACAAGCAGAGTTAATAATAATAAAAAAAAGGATAGAAGGAGAATGAGGAAAAGAAGGAGGAGAAAGAAGAAAAGAAGAAGAGGAAGAGGGAGGGGAAGGAGAAGGAGAAGAAGGAGAAGGAGAAGGAGAAGGAGAAGGAGAAGGAGGAGAAGGAGAAGGAGAAGGAGAAGGAGAAGGAGAAGGAGAAGGAGAAGGAGAAGGAGAAGGAGAAGAAGAAGAAGAAGAAGAAGAAGAAGAAGAAGAAGAAGAAGAAGAAGAAGAAGAAGAAGAAGAAGAAGAAGAAGAAGAAGAAGACAGCTGTAGCAGCAACAGCAGCAGCAGCAACTATAGGATGGGAGCAAAATCTGCAAGCCAGTCAGGAAACTGATAAAAGCCAGTTACAAATTAAAATGCAGGTTTGAGAAAGGAGCTGATGCAAGATTATCCATGGAAACGACGTTGTAGATGAGGCCTAGAAGAGGGATTGCAGGCTTTTCAGTTCCAGCAGTAGCTTCCTTACAAGATACAGTCTGAGAAAGTGGAGGATCATGGGAACAGATTCTTGTTGTATGCAGCACCACAGACAGATGTGTCTAAAGCAAAGAGCATTCAAGTCCCCAGGAAAAGGGTGTTTCCGATTCTTTTGGCTTTTGGGGGGATTGGAAGGAATTTTGCAGCACGTGCCGAGTGTTAGTGACTCCCTGCATGGGAATAGGTACTGAATAGCACCATCTTTCATCTTGCAGTTGCAAGGTAAGAGACTAGGTTTACTTCTCTCATGGAGGGCCTGTGAGCTCTCATAGGTGCCTGTCAGGTTTAGGTCTGAATAAACAGACTATTATGGTTTGAATCCAGGAATAAAGAGTGGGACATGAACAAGGGGGCCTGTGAAGTAACAGTGACAATATTTATAATTTAAAAATATTTAAACCGGGTGTGGTGGTGCACGCCTTTAATCACAGCACTTGGGAGGCAGAGGCAGGCGGGTTTCTGAGTTCGAGGCCAGCCTGGTCTACAAAGTGAGTTCCAGGACAGCCAGGGCTATACAGAGAAACCCTGTCTCAAAAAAAGCCAAAAAAAAAAAAAAAAATTCAACTCAGTAACCTCTCCTTTCCATAAAAAATATAGGCAAAGGATCTGAAGATAATTTCTCCAAAGAAGACCTGCAATATGCCAAGTGTGTTTTAAAATGAACTTCACTTATTATTAATGATATTAAAATCAAATTCTTTATGGTGTTGGGATAGAGATACACTCTGGTCTGCTCCTCAAAGCATGAGGAGTTTGTGTGACCTTTTAGAGATCTCCATTCGGTTACAACCTGCTAGAGAAGAGAACCACCAAGTAAGACAATGTAAAGGAGAGTTAGCAAAATAAATGTTATTGTAGATGTTAAACCTTAGCATTAATAAAAATGAGAGTGCTTGGAGAAAAATAAAGGTCACCCATAAGTAATGAAGGTCTTCTCAAAGGAGAGTCTCAACTCACAGTCTTAAAAAAAAAAAACAATCAAACATGCCATTTATGGGTTTTGAAGCTATTATCTTCTAAGGGTTGCTACGAAACACAAATGCAATCATAGGATTGGTTCCAAAATTGGGTAGGATTACAGCTGATAAGGTAAAGCCGTAGGTCACAAGGGCTGTGGGGGAAGAAGCTAAAATGCTTTATTGTAGACCATGCTTCAGGCTTATTTATGAGATTTCTAAAAATATCTGGAAAGGGAGTCAAGGCCTAAAATTATCTGGAAAGGGAGTATAAGACCTTTGAAGGTCTTACAGGTTTAGACCTTAAGCATGGTCCATTAGTATTTTAATGTTTTCTAGAAAAAGAAATACTGTTTCAATTTCAGAAACTTTCATACAAATGTTAATTTTGCTGGAATACTTGAATCTTCAACTATCAAGAGACTTCAGGCAGACTCCAGAGTGGAGGGGTTCTTTTCTCTCACAATAGTCATGTTTTGAATAATTGTGTTTAACCTCAAAACTCACACTGAGATAGTAGCTCACACCCATCAGGATGGATGCGAACTAAACAAAGCCCTGAAGTCAATTTTGCCCAGCGTGTGCACTGCTGGTGCACTGCTGGAAAAAAATTCAAAGAGATAAAGAAACTAAGCAAATAGCTCAGAGCCAAAGAACAGAACATCAAGAATAGAACCACAGTAGGTTTCACAATTTGATTTTACTTTATCCTAAAAAGCTAAAAACAGTTTTTTAAATTACTTCTGCCTGTTCACTCTCATTTAAGAATCATTTACAATAGCTAAGAGAGAGAAACTAAAAATCCATTAAGTAATGAATAGATGAAAAAGCAGTAGCTCCTGTTCACAATGGATTGTTCAGCACAGAGAGAGAGAGAGAGAGAGAGAGAGAGAGAGAGAGAGAGAGAGAGAGAGAGAGAGAGAAACTTTTGTGATAGTGACTAGCATCAATGAATATTTTGAGATGATTATATTAATAGTATAAGACATTAACAAGAGAATGTTTAATCCTATTTGTAGAGGTTGGATATGTTCAGGGTGGTATGACCTTAGACCATGACCTTATTTGGATGATATATCTAAAATAGGCCGACTCATTGAAGCATAAAGTCACATTGCCAGTAGTTCAGAGGAATAGGACATTGGAATTTCTTCTCAGTGACTATGTAGTTCCATCCATTTCTGATGAATTTGTTCTAGATCTACAGCTAGCCATTGTAAGCGTGATCTCACATGGAACTCTGGGGGGATGTGAAATGAAGAGAGATGTTTGTGTTCTTCTCTTGGGCCATCAGACTGTAAGCTTTGCTTCACTTGTAAAATTAGCTGAATAGGCATACTCATTTCTGATTTCACAAGAGTCTCAACTTGAGCTACCTCCAAAGAAAATATGCAAAAAGCTTCTTTCCCATACCTGTCAAAAGAGGGACTTCAGTGAGGTCTATATTGGTCTATCTTGACTAAGAACAACCTTGATCCCTTAGCCAATTACTTACTTCTGGGAGTGGGCTAATATCCCTGTGACATGAGCTCCTGTGTCAGAAGAATCCAGAAGCTTACACCTACTTGAGCCACTGAGAGATCTGAAATTCTTCTTCAGAAGAAAACTCAACCACACAGATAAATGATGGCTGGTTAGGATGCTTGCAGTACCTTGATGATCCCTGAGCCTATGGGGATTTAGATACCACAGAAAACCCATAGAACTCTTTTCTTTTTCAAAAAATATGGAAACTTAATGGTTACATTTTCCTTGCCCTGAACTTAAATTTAAAACTTTTGCTTCATAGAATGGAGGCAGTATGGGTCCTCTTTTCCCGAGGGAAGGATAAGTTGGCCTTCCAGATTCTAAGCAGAAAAGGCAAGAGTAGCGTAAGACAGCTTAAGATTTACAGGATTCAACATAATGAACTGTAAGTTTTATTGTGATTACAGATAAGTGGGTGAGAGGTTACTTACAGGTGCAAGAAATGACTCAAAGACAGGTGCATCACCAAAATCCATCTCTGCATGTGTGACAGCTCACTAAGTTGGGAATCTGGAAGACACTTCATAGGCTGAAGGTAGCTCACCAGGTGTGGGGGGTGACCCTTCCAGGTGCCTCAATGGCTCTAAACCTCTTTCATGCAGCTGGGCCTGGTTTCTGCTCCTTGCAGGCAGATGCTCTGGTCTCAGAATCTTCTTGTGTCATTTGTTCTGTGAGTTTTGGCAGCTTAGCTTCTCTGGGAGTCTTTTTCACATCCTGGCTTGTCTGAGAGTCTTTGCAGCTTGGCTTGTTTACTGGGGGAGGGAGGAGCCTACCAGAACCTGGTCAGATTGAGGGACTTCCTGAAGCTACTTTAAGTTACTTAAGTTCCTGCTTAAGGAGCTTCCCTGAAGAATGGAATGTTTCAGTCTCAGAGGAAACTGTTATACAACACGAACCTTAACCTATCTCAAGTTAAATTTCAGTATGTTCTATCTGCTATCTTGTGGTTTTCAATAAACTGTAAGATGGCCTCTGGTGAGGTAGGGATGAGATTATGCTTCTTTCTCTACTCCTGGCGTCATGCTGATTTAAGGTTGTGCCTTGGCCAAAGTTACTCTATAGGACTTAAAAACATGATGCTTTAGATCCTGCCTTGCCCCTAAACACTCCATTTTACAAGCATCTTTGGATTCTGTGTCCTTTTGTCTCCTTTGTTTGCTTTAGTAGACACATTTTAGCAGCATCTACTCAGCACCACTCACATAACACACATTGATGCTTGACTTAGTCCTGGGCATAGGAAGGATGCAAACATATAAATTAAGTCTTATAAATTGAGACTGTAGGAGTATATAGGTATAATAAAATCATATAGGGAAAGCCACACACAAGAAAGTATCCCATATACCAGACTGAGTAAGAGATACAATTCCCTCACCTGGAACCCATAAAGAAGTGAACAGTGTGATGGTTTGTGATGGACCCACTGACCTGTTCCTGACCACTGGATATGGGTAACAAGGTATTTTAAATAGATGAGTCAAATCTGTCCCATAGACGTCAGTTCAGCTCAGTCCCAACCACTGACACAGTCTACCTGAGTTAGTCTCTGCCCATCTCCATGTCTCCCAGCCAGATGTACCATCCATGCATCTGATTAGTCATTCAGTATTCTCAGTGTTTCATCTCTTAAGCTGGGTTGAACTCTGCAGCTCTGCCCAAGTTGTGACCCAGCATCAGCCTGACTCACAGCACCAACTTCTCCTACAGATCTCTAGCACATTTCTTATCGTTCCCCAGGAGATTCCATTTGCAATCACATCTGCCTTTCTGTCTGGACACTCTTTACTTTTTAGTTCTTTGTAGCCACTATGTAGAATACACAGGTATGTGTGTACAACACACACACACACACATACACACACACACACACACACACACACACACAGAAGACACACAGGGGAGATTTAATATAGATCTGTAATATGTAATCTGAGAGTTAATTTTTAATCAATTAAATCAGAATAAAAGGGCCTATGCTTGCATTTGCCAGGAAAGTGTGATGATCTCTCAATGTGCTGACATTGAAATCATTATATCTTGAAAGCATGCTATTACTTAATAAACTCTTATATTGTAGAAAGATATAATGTGTTTACATGTTTCTGGCATAGTACAGTCATAGCCAGTGACTGCTATAAAAACTATAAAAATTTTATTAATATAATAAATACTATGTTGTTAATCATTTGTTAAGATGGTATACCATTGTGGTTGTTTTTCCCACCCCTTTTGGTTTTTTTTTTCTTGAGATAATTTTTAATTACATTTGTCCCTTTTGTTTCATCACTCCCAATCATTCCATATATGCCTCACTTCTCAT
This sequence comes from Mus caroli, assembly GCF_978045245.1. Lineage (NCBI taxonomy): Eukaryota > Metazoa > Chordata > Mammalia > Rodentia > Muridae > Mus > Mus caroli. Next base: position 80,759,655 of record NW_028227258.1, on the reverse strand, counting down.
TTCAAATCTATGGTCTTTCATCAGCTGTTATTGACCACATAATACATATTTGTATATGTTATTGACCATATATACATATATACACATGTGTTCCTTGATATAACCTGTCAACCTGTCATGTCCATATAATGTTACATATATATATAAAATGTTTCAGAGCTGACCATTTGACACTGGACAATCAATTGGTGTGCAGCTGAGTAGGGCCAGCTTTCTCATTCACAATTTACTCAGTTGCCTGTAGTTCTTTGGGTAGGGTTGAGACTTCATGAGCTTTGCCCTTTGCACTTTGGCATATTTGTTAGTGACATTCTTGCCCAGCTCATGTGTGAGCAGTTGTGTAGTATTTATTTAACAGAATTTAAAAGAAAGACTTGGAGAAAATATATGAAAATCATCAATCCACTTTTGATCCAGCTACTTCTTTTTATTCAGGCAAGTGGAAATTACCTCTATTTGGATTCATCTTTCACATTCAATATGTTTTGACTGTTTCTAAATCACCTGCAATGAGTTCTTAATGTTCAACAATAAAATATGTATTACTGTAATACTTAAGGCTATCTGTAATCTTTCTGGTTGCTATATAAACACATTAGGCACTCTAGAGTATTTGAATCACCCTGAAGATGGAATTATGCAGTTAGAAAAGATGACAAACTAGAATATTCCTTTTGTTTGTAAATAGATGTAAATTAAAGTAATGATGACCCAAGATATCAGTGACACTTTTCATAATTTTAGTCATATATTTTGATAATAATGAATGCTTTATATTATTGATTGTTCAACCTTTAGTATAGATTGTTTGGTTTAAAAAGAAGAAGAAAAATCAGATGTTTAATACTTAGTCTGAATGATCTTAATAGAATATTAAAGTATAATTAGCTGTCTAAGTTGCAGTAGTATAAACAACTAAGTTTTTATCAAATACAATATTGAAAATGAAAATCCTATAAAATTTCAGTTTCTTGCATGTTCCAAGTATATTAACAATGAATGTTTTCACTAATTCCAATGAATAAAAACAGGCCTACTTTGCTATTTATAGTGAGAATAGTAATAAACTTAGTTTCAAGAAACAACATTTCAGGGTCAGGAGCATTGTCTGCTTGGCAAATATGAAGCACCTTCAAATAAAGTGAAGGGGTAGAAGCATGGGTCTTGCAATTTGACTTCATACTGAACCTTGGCTTTTCTAAAGGTAGTTTTATATAGAAATGGTTAAATGACAACAGAACAGGCTATTCCAACAAGAAAGGGGATTTAGAAGGAGAATGGTTATTCTGTTAAAAAATTGAGAAAGGACAATGATTGCTGAAAACAATTGTTATAAGATTTTAAAAATGTTTCTGGTTTTATGTTAAACATAAACATTTTTTTGTATCAGTGTGTTAAGTAAAGTAACCAAAGCAGAGTATTATAAAGTTCTTAATGAACTGGAAAAGCAATGGCCACTGATGATTTTTCCCATTAGAGTATGAGTAAAGGTACAGTAAGCCTTTCTTCACCTCCTCCCTTTCCTTCCCGTTCCCCTTCTTCTTCTGATGATGATGATAAGGAAGAGAAGGAAGAAGAGGAGGAGGAAGAGGAGGAAGAAGGGGAGGGGGAAGAGGAGGAGGAAGACAACATACATATTATCTTAATTTACAAACTCAAATGTGCAATGATTTGCATATTTGCTCATACCTTACAGACTTCTTAATAGCACCATAAGATTATTTGTTTATTTAATCCATATATGCTTAATTTATATTATTATTTTCTAAAAATAGATATTTTAAAATAAAATGACTTATGCTATAAAGGATAGGCTGAAGTATTAGATGTTAAGATTGCAAACAAACAACAACAACAACAAACTCTACTGATTTCTTTCTAACCTGACTGCAGAACAAGGGTAAGCCAAAACTCATTCCTCAATTAAATAAAGAGATAGTGTTTATTAAGGGCAACTGAAATAGACCTGCTCAACTTTAATAGGCATCAAACAGTCTCCTTTTTACTTGAATTTCAAAAGAGTCTATATTTCAAAAGAGTATATATGCCCATTGTAAACTCATCTGTTTACTAGTCCATCCACTGAACAAAACCATCCTGAAGTTGGATCATCTTCTGGGAGACATAAGATCCTCATCCTTCCTCCCACTTCTTTGTGAATTTCTACTTTCTAGGACAAATGTGAACAAAAATGTTAATTGGTTTCCAAGTCAGGACTCTAAATCCTCATCTCTTGCCTATTAATTCTACACCATGTCATGGTCTATGTTTAACTTGCTATCCAAAGATATAAATACCTGAGATACAATTTTCTAAACAACAACAATAAATTACGTATTTAATGACTGCTTACCACATTACCTACTTCACACCATCAGACCTAGGCATTGAGTTCAGACTCTATACATTCCCAGGCCTGAAGAGGTTACAATATATCCAGCATGGTAGATGAGTGTTCCTGCCTAAAGCTGTGGTGTTACTAGAGCGGGACAGGAACCTGAGCTCTCACTTACAGCACCTAAATTATTAAACGAGGAGTAGCCAATGAAATGCTTGGAAATTATATAATGCTGAGACACAGGCCTGGCTAGAGAGTATAGCTGCTGATGAGAAGCAGGGTATATTAAGTTGTCTGTAGAAATCCATTCAAATTAGCATGTATGAGAAAGCCTAGGTTAAGCAAATTGTTATTAATCCTACACCACGTGACATAAAAGCATCCATCTTTTGCACATCAGGACTGTTTGAGCTATTATTCTCTTTTCTCTCCTCCAGCCAGCTTTCTTTTCCCTGCTATCTTTTAATATATCTTTTCTACTTTCCAAACCCATATCTCTGTGCAATTTCTTTATTCTAGGACATTGAAAGCTTAGAGCATACTAAAGAAATTCACCTGAACCTGTATACCCTTGAATATCAACAGGACTAATGTCAGACCAAGAAGAGAATAATGTACAATGGAAAGGAAGTTGGATTTTCCTCTACAAACGGGACAAACCATGCACATTTATACAAACTTAAGTGATCAAATTTATATTTAAAGTCTTCTGGTGATAAGAACAAAAAAAAAGAATTAGATTTCAGCAGGTCACAACTCAGGTTCTGGCTCACTTACAGAGCAGTCAACAGCAAGGTGGCAAACATAGACAAGTCAGAGCACTATGTCATTACAGGAAGATAGGCGGTTCCAAATCCTAATCAGGTTCTAATTAAAATAAGCAACGCATGGATAATTCATTCTTCCTTAGAATAGGGAACAACAGGCTGTCGAGATGGCTCAGTGGTTAAGAGCGCCGACTGCTGTTCCGAAGGTCTCGAGTTCAAATTCCAGCAACCACAAGGTGGCTCACAACCATCTGTAATGAAATCTGATGCCCTCTTCTGGAGTATCTGAAGACAGCTACAGTGTACTTACATATAATAAATAAATAAATCTTAAAAAAAAAATAGAATAGGGAACAAAACATCCATGGAAGGAGTTACAGAGACAAAGTTTGGAGCTGAGACAAAAGGATGGACCATCCAGAGACTGCCCCACCCGGGGATCCATCCCATAATCAGCCACCAAACACAGACACTATTGCATATGTCAGCAAGATTTTGCTGAAAGGACCCTGTTATAGCTGTCTCTTGTGAAGCTATGCCAGAACCTGGCAAATACAGAAGTGTATGATCACAGCCATCTATAGGATGGAACACAGGGCCCCCAATTGAGGAGCTAGAGAAAGTACCCAAGGAGCTGGAGGGGTCTGCAACCCTATAGGTGGAACAACAATATGAACTAACCAGTACCCCCGGAGCTCGTGTCTCTAGCTGCATATGTAGCAGAAGATGGTCTAATCGGCCATCATTGGGAAGAGTCGCCCCTTGGTCTTGCAAACTTTATATGCAGGGGAATGCCAGGGCCAAGAAGTGGGAGTTGGTGGGTAGGGGAGCAGGGCAGGGGGAGGGTATAGGGGACTTTTGGGATAGCATTTGAAATGTAAATGAAGAAAATATCTAATAAAAAAATTGAAAACAACAACAAAAAATCCCCAAGCATATGCCATGTAAACTAGCACTGTCACTGAAGTCACAGTCTTCCAGCCAACTTCTGCAAGTATTCTCTTAGTTTAGTACCAGGGTCAGCGATTCAGACAAAAGTCTGGGACTCAACTGCGTCCAGATTACCAGGAAGTTTACAACGCTGTTGCCATAGATCAGTGATACTGAGGGCTTTTCCTGTACTGCCTTCTACAAAGTAAGTCAAGGATAAATACCAAACGAGATGCCAGTAATCCTTGTTGACATACAAAGCGTGCCAGCCCTCCTTCTGGCACATTTTGAAAAAGAATAAATCTTCATATCTATGTAGGGCATTGATCTGCACTGCCAGTTAATAAAAAATGGTTCCAGTTGATGTTTTGGCTCTCAGAAAGTGTTTGACTCACAAACTCAAGCATCTAGATTATCATGGTTAAATCTTTTCTTACATAGAAGAGATGGTGATAATTTATTTTGAATGTGTCTATGTAAATATACTTATAATGTGTGATAAATTGAGGATTTTACTGAGTGGTTTCAACTTTTATCAAGAATATGGTGAGAGTTTTGTGTTGGGATATGAATAGAAGTCTGCGTGGAAAAGAGAAAATTGGTGGATAAATTCATTCAATTAGTCTTTGAATTTCTTATTTGTGTGTTTCATATCTCTCATGAACATCTCAAAATCTTAAAATGTTTCTATGAATCAGCCCCTTCTGTGGTCTTGCAAATCCAGTCCTCTATTTTCTCAGTCAATAAACCTCTGAGGTCACCTGTGGTTGCACTCTTTCTGTCACAGTTCACATCTAATTCATCAACTTTCTCCCTCTCTGAGTTTCTGTCTGTCTGTCTGTCTGTCTGTCTGTCTGTCTGTCTCTGACTCCCTCCCACTCTACCAGCCTATTTGCATTTGGAAGTACATGCAGAGGCTTGCCTTAATAGTTGTTCTAAATAACCAGAGTCTTTTACCTGAAAGATTGAAACTTTGTTACTTGAACCAGATCTCAATGATCCCGACAGGGTTTTTGGTACACTGTGGATACAATCCTTTTACAGCCTATGAAACATTATTTCAGGTTCTTGCCCAAAATTGTCCATGTATTAAAAGTAAAATTCAATATCATCTACCATAACTCCTTCCTCCAAGACCTCCTTGATCTCACCTCTTACTTTGGTTCCTCTGTCTCGCCTAGGTATAAAATCCTAGTTCCCTTTGTTTCTCAGACATGATAAAGATGCCCTAATATCCAGACCTTGGAGTTACTATTACTGCAACGATATTTTTTCAGACACACACTTGCCTGGCTCTCTTACTTTCCTTAGGAATGATACAGCCTATGGACTTAATGGAACCACAAGTCAAACTCTAGCTTCATCAGTGAAATGAACATTTATTGAAAGCTTACTATTTGGGATGCACCTGCTATTTAAGCACTAGGGACAATCCTATCATTGATAAATGAGCAAGCAACTCAGCAGTAGGATATGGAATTCTTTGGAAATCTACTCTGGAATGGTGTAGCAAGATGATATGAAAATTCTATTTTCTGTTCATATCATCACTAATTTTTGTAAAGGCCACGCCAATTTCCATTCTCACAGACACTAATATGAGCTATTGAAAGCCACATGTTATGTTAATTTTGATAAAAATACTTGTAAGTCTATGAATATAAACAATGTTTATATTATTTTAGTCATTATATGCTTATATTCATTTTAATGATATATTTGCTATATCTTAAGTAATACAATTTTAAGACTAGTATGATTCAATGTCTTATGTTAGATTTAATTACTATGAAAAGTCATATATAGTAACTACTATGTATATATGCATAAAGGAATACATGAGAATATTTGCCCAGTATGTTCATACATGTGCATGTGAGTGTGTGTGTGTGTGTATGGATGCCAAAAGTTAATGTTGCATGTCTTCCTCAATCACTAAAGCCTTATTTTTTAATATAGAGTCTCTCTATATATAACTAGGAACTCATTTATACTTTTTATTATATATATATATATATATATATATATATATATATATATTTTTTTTTTTTTTTGGTTTTTCGAGACAGGGTTTCTCTGTATAGCCCTGGCTGTCCTGGAACTCACTTTGTAGACCAGGCTGGCCTCGAACTCAGAAATGTGCCTGCCTCTGCCTCTCAAGTGCTGGGATTAAAGGTGTGCACCACCATAAATTATTTTCTTTTATTGGATATTTTCTTTATTTACACTTCAAATCTTTCCCTTTTCCTGGTTTCTCCTCCAGAGACCTCCTATTCCACCCTCCCTCCCCCTGCTTCTATGAGAATGTTCCCTCACCCATGCATTCACAGCTATCTTGCCTCCTTGGCATTCCCCTACACTGGGACATGGAGACTTCATAGGACCAAGGGCCTCTCCTCCCATTGATTCCTGACAAGGCCATCGTCTGCTACCTATGCAGCTGGAGCCATAGATTCCTCTATGTGTACTCTTTGGTTGGTGGTTTAGTCCCTGGGAGCTCTGGGCAGGGGTCGGGTGGTGATGGGCATTCTGGTTGGTTGATATTGTTGTTTTTCCTATGGGGTTGCAAACCCCCTCAGCTCCTGCTGTCCTTTCTCTAACTCCTCCACTGGGGACCCTGTGCTCAGTCCAACGGATATCTGTGAGCATTCACCTCTGTATTTGTCAGGCTCTTGCAGAGCCTCTGAGGAGACAGCTATATCAGGCTCCTATCAGCAAGCAATTCTTGGCATCCACAATAGTGTCTGGGATTGGTGACTGTATATGGGATGGATCCCCAGGTGGGGCAGTCTCTGGATGGCCTTTCCTTCAGGCTCTGTTCCACACTTTGACTCCAAATTTCTTCCACTTTGTATTTTGTTCCCACTTCTTAGAAGGAATGAAGCACCCACACTTTGGTCTTCCTTCTTTTTGACTTCATGTGGTCTGTGAATTGTATCTTGGGTATCTCGTGCTTTTGGGCTAATATGCACTTATCATTGAGTGTATACCATGTGTGTTCTTTTCTGATGTTATCTCATTTACCAGTTTCCTCTTCACAAACTCCCATCCCGTTCCCCTCCCCCTGCTTCTATGAGGGTGCTCCCCCAACCTCTCACCCCTGCTTCACTGCCCTAACATTCCCCTATACTAGGGCAATGAGCCTTCACAGGACCAAGAGCCTTCCCTCCCATTGATGCCAGATAAGACCATCCTTTGCTACATATGTAGCTGGAGCCATGGGTCCTTTCATATATACTTTTTGCTTGGTGGTTTCATTACCTACCCATCTCCAGAATTTTAACCTAGAATTGCTCCTGTGTAAAGGAAATACAAGGACAAAGAGTATAGCAGAGACTGAAGGAAAGGCCATCCAAAAACTGCCCCACCTGAGGATCCATCCCATATGCAGCCACCAAACTCAGACATTATTGGTGATGCCAAGAAACACTTGATAACAGAAGCCTGATATAGCTGTCTCCTAAGAGGCTATGCCAGAGCCTGACCAATCTAGATGAGGATGCTCACAGCCAACCATCAGACTGAGCATGAGAACGCCAATGCAGGAGTTAGGGGAAGAACTGAAGGAGCTGTAGGGTTTTGCAACCCCATAGGAAGAACAATAATATCAATCAACCAGATCCCCCAGAGCTCCCAGGGATGAAACCACTGATACTTTTTAACTGGCTGGCCAGTAAGGCCCAGCTATCTTCCTCTTTTTACTTTCCACATATTGGATTATACTGGGGCACCCCTGCCTTTTACAAAGGTTCAGATGATTGAACTTGGTTTCCAATGCTTCTCCAGTGAACACCATACCATCTGAACAGCTGTCCCAACCTCTACATGTACGATCAATTAAAAAAAATGATTAGATATTTTCTTCATTTACATTTCAAATGCTATCCCAAAAGTCCCCTATACCCTCCCCCTGCCCTGCTCCCCTACACACTCACTCCCACTTCTTGGCCCTGGCGTTCCCCTGTACGGGGGCATATAAAGTTTGCAAGACCAAGGGGCCTTTCTTCCCAGTGATGGCCCACTAGGCCATATTCTGCTACATATGCAGCTAGAGACATGAGCTCTGGGGGTACTGATTAGTTCATATTGTTGTTCCACCTATAGGGTTGCAGACCCCCTTCAGCTCCTTGGGTATTTTCTCTAGCTTCTCCATTGGGGCCCCTGTGTTCCCATCCAATAGATGACTGTGAGCATTCACTTCTGTGTTTGCAAGGCACTGGCATAACCTCACAAGAGACAGCAATATCAGGGTCTTTTCAGCAAAATCTTGCTGGCATATGCAATAGTGTCTGAATTTGGTGATTATGGGATGGATCCCCAGGTGGGGCAGTCTCTGGATGGTCCATCCTTTTGTCTTAGCTCCAAACTTTGCCTCTGTAACTCATTCCATGGGTATTTTTATTCCATATTCTAGGGAGGAATGAAGTATCCACGGGTTAGTCTTCTTGATTTTCTTGTGTTTTGCAAATTTTATGTTGGGTATTCTAGATTTCTGGGCTAATACCCACTTATCAGTGAGTGCATGCATATCTAATGACTTCTTTTGTGATTGGGTTACCTCACTCAGGATGATATCCTCCAGATACATCCATTTGCCCAAGAATTTCATAAATTCATTGTTTTTAATAGCTGAGTAGTACTCCATTTTGTAAATGTACCACATTTTTTGTATCCATTCCTCTGTTGAGGGATATCTGGGTTCTTCCCAGCTTCTATCTATTATAAATAGGGCTGCTATGAACAAAGTGGAGCATGTGTCCTTATTACCAGTTGTAACATCTTCTGGGTTTATGCCCAGGAGAGGTATTGCTGGTTCTTCAGGTAGTACTATGTCCAGTTTTCTGAGGAACTGCCAGACTTCCAGAGTGGTTGTACAAGCTTGCAATCCCACCAGCAATGGAGCAGTGTTCTTCTTTCTTCACATCCTCGCCATCATCTGCTGTCACCTGAATTTTTGATCCTAGCCATTCTGACTGGTTTGAGGTGGAATCTCAGGGTTGTTTTGATTTGCATTTCTCTGATGATTAAGGATGTTGAACATTTTCTCAAGTGCTTCTCAGCCCTTCAGTATTCCTCAGTTGAGAATTCTTTGTTTAGCTCTGTACCCCATTTTTAATGGGGTTATTTGAATTTCTGGAGTTCAGCAGATTTTCTATTAATTAAAGCAGGCTAATTTACTTGATAAGCACTTCATGAGTTTTCATAAAACATATCTATTCAATCTTGTAACTTAAATGTTTAATGTCCATGTGATTTTATTTGATGCAAATTTAATTACAATCATCTTCAATTAACATTAAATGATACAAATTTATTTTAAAAGTACAATAGTGTATAAACTAAATTGATTGAAAATTCAAATTTCTGAACTCTTCTTAAAATGCATGCATGGGAACTCATTTAGAACAGTCTGGCATGCTAGACTAGACTGGCAGGCTAGGGTTGTTTAAATAACTTCCACATAGTTATTAACTAAATTCCAGATTCTTGTATTTTAGGAAATAACCCATTCTGTTAATGTTTGTGCTCACAAGATGCCTGTACCAAATACTTCACTATTTGATTAATTCTAATCTTTTTCTAAGATATGTTTAATAAAATGTGATGATTGACTAACTATAGATGAAGATTGAACAGTTAATTTATCCATCTAAATACAATGACTGTTTTCATGCTGACATGAAATCCTTGTTGATAGTGACAGCTGTCTTGTGGTAACTTGGATTGGGGTCCTCCAAGTGGTTTGCATGGCATGGGACATTATCTTCATTTCCACTCTTGGTCTGGTTCATACATGTTCCCTTCTCTTGCCTTCTTACTATGGATTTACTTGTTTTGAATCCATTACTCTGCAAGCTTGTATTTTTGAAAACCTACTTCAATAAGGGTTTTTAAAGGCTTCAACCTCTTTTATTACCCACTAATGAAAAGTAGGGGAGGAAACTGGCTAATTGGACAAGGGGGCAACATGAACCTGTTTAGAGGCATGGTATGGAGGCAATTCCATTCATCACTGCCTGCAGTCCAGTCCACTAACAAAATATGAAACATGAGTCAGCAGCAGCAGCAGCTCTACCCAGAAGAAACTGAGGATCATCCAATCAGCACAGGTCAGCTGAAGCAGCAAGAAGCAGCAGGAACATCACCAGACGTTCTTTGCTGTTGGGTTATACTGTTGGGTTATACTGTTGGGTTATATCTTTCCAAACATCAAGGGTTCTCTCAACTCTTCTCCAGCAAAACATCCCATGCCATTTCACCAGACAGCGTCCAGAAAAACACCACATGTGTGTTTTCAGCAAAATTTCCTCTCATAAGACAGCTTCCAGAAAATCATCACATGACACAACTGAGTCTCTAATGAAACCAGAAATTCTGGCTTGACACTTCTCTTCTTGTTTCTCTCCAGCTTCTTTCAAATTGCAGTGATCCTTCTCTTGGTACTGAGTTTCCTCTAAGTTTTCTCATCATCAAATGTTAACCTTTTTCTTGATGATCACTGGTATTTTTTCAAAGTTTACCTGGAAATCATAAGCAAGGAAGACATGTGCCTCATAGAGGACCACAGATTCAGGAAAATATAAATAATACAATATGAAATTATTAATTGATGAATTTTCTTATCATAGTTCCCATGAAGGGAGGTCAAGAATATGTACACTCATGTGTTGAAATTATCATATAGAATGTTTAGAGTTAGACTGGGAAGACTGGGCACAAACCACTTTTCCTCTAGGCAGAATCCAGCTTCTTCCCCTTTATACCATTAGTCACTTTTTCCTGGGATTGTATGTTTTCCCTTCTCTGGATAGCTACACATCTTTCTTCCCTTAACATAATGTCATGCACCACTTGATAAATCCTTGTGAACCTTGTGCCATATTGTCCATGTGCCTACTACCTAACACACACAAACTGCTGCATTTGCCTCTGCATTCCTAGATCTTAAGGAGTGTGATTTGTATTAAGCAATTAAATAGATATGTAGGAAATGAGCAAAATTCTACCATGGGAGCAAATCATTACATGTATAGTTTGACCTTTAATTTTGCTGATGAGTAAGTATTACTTTAGTATTAATTTCAGTTCAGTTTAGAAAATTTCAATACAACTGAATTCAGTTTAGCTTCAATTTACCATGTTTACTCACTTAAGCCTTAATCTGTATTCTGTATTGCTTTCTGTTACTTCAAGTTGTATTCATTTTCAAATATGGTTCTCTCTTCTCTCCTTTTTATTTATCTTTGTCTCTGTTGCACTATCACTCTTGAAACAAGCTAACATCCACTTCTGCCTTTTCAAACCCACCGTCCGTTCATGGTCAGACTAATTTCTCTGAATACTGACATGATCTCACCTCCCCAAACCCTTTTTAACTTTCTACAATAATGTCACTGTTGTGCTTTCTTCCATCCATAAGTGTGTTTGCATCCTGCTGTCATATGTCATTGGTGTTGACGGTCTTTTCTTTTGTATGAGCACTGACCTACGCCTTTGTTCATTGTGCTACTTAGTTCTTAGTGCTTTTCCTTGAAGAAAAAATAATATGTGTTTTAAGATGATGAGCTGAAGATGTGCCATGGCCTTTCAACCTAAGTAGGCCTGTGCCCAGTAAATGTGATATTATCCTGCAGTAGACCATCTCCTGAGCAACAGGCAGCTTCAGAAGTATTTGCCTTATCTCATCTAAGGAATTTTCTGTTACAGGTTATTATATAGCAGTTGTTCCCTTATTATTTTTTTTGACCCCATTATTTTGGAGGATGATTTATAGAGAAAGAATTCAGTTGGATTGTTGCTGACTCAAAGGTAAAGATACCTTCCTTTGCTTTTAAAATTGTCCAAGTTCTCTAAGTTCATTAATCCTTATATTTCTTTCTAATGATCACTGTGGGAAGACTTTCAGATATTGACCTGTTGTTTATTCCATGTCTGCTATCATTCTAGAAATCTACACGCGCACACACACACACACACACACACACACACACAGGAAGAAAGACAGAGACAGATAGATACAGATACATATACAGACACAGATAGCGATACAGATACCTTTACTGTTCATGTAAATCAGAGTTTATATTCTGAAAAAGATATCATGATTACTGATGGCTGATAGTTGGTATATAACTGGGAGGTGTAGAGACTAGTTGGATCCTAATGTATTTCATAGAAGTAATGTAAAAATCTAAAAACTTAGTGATTTCTGTTTTACTGTCATATTACAGAACTAGAATATTTCCTATTTGATTTTTCTTTTGAAGTATGGTGTGAGCTTACCCTTTTCTTTTAGATTTACTCAAGTAAATAATTGCTTCTTCAAGGAATGTCAGTTCTGTGAAGGGCTTTGCTCATCTTTGAATGCCTGGTTTAGCCTTTGTACTTTACACCCTCACAATGAGATGACAGAATCCATCCTTTTGCTGCATCCTGTCATATAATTACATTCTTAATCCCTTCATAGAGACACTGACAGAGGTGTTTATTTTCCTTTCAGACAGAGAGCACATCACCATCACCAGGTAAGATGCACAAAGATCAAATGTAAAGAGTTCCGGCTAACAGAGATGGTGTTGAAATACAAGTTTTCTCCATTAAAGGGATCAACAGGGATTAAAACCTACAAGAATTCTTTTTTTACAGTCAGTTATGTGGCCACCATACAGACTCATATTTTCACCTGCACCAGCAAATATGTAATTAAGACTCATGCTTCTTATCTGTGGTCTGCCCTGGAATAAATCTTAGGGATTGTGAGTTCTAATCCAGATACCGCTTCCTGTGTGTTCAGGAGTCATAAATACCTTTGCTGACATCTCTTATACTTGTCTTGTGCTTTTCATGAAAACTTAATGGAGATGTGTGTGTGTGTGTGTGTGTGTGTGTGTGAGAGAGAGAGAGAGAGAGAGAGAGAGAGAGAGAGAGAGAGAGAGAGAGAGAGAGGTGAATAATGCTGCTGAAATTACTTTCAGAAATGAAAAACTAGAAAAATAAAGGAAATTTCTTCATATATTTGGTCAATTTTTCTCAAGATGCATACAAGATTTTAATTAAAGTGAAGTAAAAGATTGTCCAGGCTCTGAGTACATAACTCTATTATGTACCCAAATTATACTTTTTGTGATTTTTCAAGACTCAGAAAACAGCTTTCTTCTGCCAGTATGGCCTCCATGCAACCTGAATTAAAATTTTCCTCTTTGCAGCTTCCTTCAGGCCCGCTGCCAGGTGTGACAGCTCCCCTTCCTCTGTCTAAGCTGTCTTTGTATTTGTGCTTCAGGGCATGCTTCGAAACTGAGTCAGATCAAGTTTTCTTCTGACCCTCTTGAAATATCAGGTCATTTCTAACAGGCTATTCCTGCCCTGAGAAAGAAATTCTTTTTGGATCATTACTTATGGAATGTTCTGATCTTCGGCTCTCTATATAATACATATTATACAGTTCTGGAATTCTGAAAAGTTAAATGGTCTACGTGGAAGACAAGAAATAAGCAGAAATCCTTGTGGTAATACAAGCTAAGAAGGAGGGAGAGTCAAAGTGGAAATATAACTGAAAATTTCTGAGACTCTAAAATATGAGAAAGCCAGAATATCTCTGAAATTGTGGTTGTTTTCTCTGAAACAAATTTTGGAAGAGAAAGATGTGTTTGTTTCCGTATGCTGAAAGACTTAAATTTCCCAAATAAGTTTTACTCTATCAACCTCTAATTGTGAAACTGAGTTTTAGTTTTACACAGTGGCAAGCTCTCAGATGCAGTGAGTTAATCTACTAGACCTGCAACAAGCAATTCTTGAATTTTAGATCCTTTACTCTGCTCAGAGTATATTTGTTCCGGGCTTTCATAACTGCAAGTGAAGTCTGACCATGTGAGCAGTGTTTACAGGACTCAACTGTCAATAAAGTTCCAGCTGCACATGGAGAAGCTCAACATTGCAAATGAACTACTTTTTAAAGCATATTCTATAAATTATACTTGTTGACTACTCCATTCCCCACCACTTATTCATTTTCATGATCTTATAAAAATTCAAACCCTTGTATGTAACAGAACTTTTAAATAAAACATGAAATTTTGATTCTAGTCACAAGAATCTCCGTGAAAATTTAGTTAGACATATATTTAAAGTTAGTTATGAAGTTTTAAAATCCCAAATAAATCCTGTCTCTAAACAACCCAGCTTTTCCTGACATTGAAGCCAATACAAGATCTATAAAAGAAAATTAATAGAAGCAGAAATACCATCTCTGACATTTATGTTTTTATATCTGATTATCTCTTAGCAATATTAAAAAATCCTGAGGCCAAAACTTCTATTTTTTGATAAAAAGAGTATTTTCTCACATCTAAACTTTTTCCATCATATACAATTGCTATTATGCATGTATTCATTTATTTTGCAGCATTCCCTATTTATTTTGTTCATTGGATTTCACCTGACATATTTAAATGATCTAAACATAATGAGAAATTTCAGACTAGTATTCATCTTGACACATCATGGTGTTGTTAAAATTGTCTACAATTAAGTTCCATACTATGTCACAAATTGAGTGACTATCATAAAAGATGTGTAAATTCATCAAACATTTACTGAATTCAACAAAGAACCTTGTTGAATTCCCCAGGTGCAAATAGAAAAGGCTTCACTCGAGAAGATTATGAAGGGTATAGTTGGAGCATTGTATCTGAAATACAAGCTAGAATACACTAATTGCCATCATAAAAGGTTTGAAGATGGTTGAGAGGATTAGAAAAGAGACATCTGAAGAAGGTGAAATTTGAACAGGTGGTCTTCCAGGATAAGTACAATCTTGCCATGATGTCTGGGAAGGAGAAAAGAGAGCAAGGATTCCTGAGAACAGATGAGGCATTAATAATATCAGAAAAGAAGGAGATGATGGGGCTTGTTTGTGGCTGTGTATAACTGCAGTTTTCAGTATTCCTTTGTATGTGTTGAACAGAAGATGTCCTGAGACATAAACTCACTTTGTGAATGACTTCAGTATGTATCTTGGTATATAGATAATGTAATAGTCTTAAAGGAAAACCTGGTCAGTTTAACACTACTATATGAGCATAGATATTTACAGTGGGTTTGTCCAAAAAGGCTTACAACCAAGAAAGAAATGTGTGAGAATAATAGGACTGAAAAATATTGCAGGCTTTCTTGTTGTTAGAACATGGTTCCCTGTTGAGAAGTTACACCTGATAGGGCTTTACTACTGAGAAAATGGGCAGAGCAGCATCTTGGGAAGACATAAAGAGGTTCAAAGGAGGGGAAAACTCAAAGGGAGAACAAGGAATTTTCTTGGGTCATGGTAAATTTCTTCTTGCTGAGAAGGGTCCAGTAGACAGTTCTCCAAACTCTTTTGGGAACACAGACTTAGATATTTGGAACATGGAAAGTTGTAGTTTAGAGAGGGATGGGAAGACAGATACACATGACTACTAAGGATATAAAAGTAGATACAAAAGCTAAGGAAAGAGAAGGAAGGAGGGAGGGAGGAAGGGAAGGAGGGATGGATAAAGAGGAGGGCAGATAAAGGGATAGATGGAGGGATAAAAGAATGGAGGGAGAGAGGGAGGGAGGGAGCTGGGGAGGAAAGGAGGGAGGGATGGAGAGAGAGGGGGTGAGGGATATGGAGGGAGACAGACTAAATAAAAGTAGGCAACAAGGGAGAAAAAGAGTTTGAGGATGAAAAGAATTGAAAAATTGATAACCTTGGAAATCCTCAGGTCCAGGGGTCATTTGTAAGAGGAGTTTCAAGAACTGGGTAGAGAAGGTGATTTAGGAAGGTGATGTGAGTCTATAGCTGATGAATATAGGTAGCCTTTAAGTGGTCAGAGAGAAGTCTGACCACTTAAAGGAACATCAGAGTTCAAATGCTAAGAGAATTTATTTATTGCATAAAAGTATTGGTCAGCATTCTTCTGCTGTGATGAAATTCTTGATATAATAATTTTAAAAGAAAAAATATTTTGGCTCATGCTTTTAAAGCATTGGGTCTAAGGTCACCTGGCCTTATTAATCAAATTAATTTTTCAGTCTGTGGTAAGGCAGATCATCATGAAATACCTGCCATTGGCAAGAGCTTTTGGTAGCACAGACTTGCTTATCTCATGGCAAGCAAAGACAGAAGGAAGGAAAGGAGGCAAGAGTATACCTACAGTGACTTTTTTCTCCCACTGTGCTCATGACTAAAGTTTCCACACACTCCCAAGTAGTGCCAACAGCTGAGCACTACTGAGCTTTTCAGGTCTGTGAGCTGGGAGATACACTGTGGGGGAAGGCAGTATATTAAAACACTGAGTGCAGAAAGTGCAAGAAGCATAACTAAGGGACAGCATAGTTAAAAGGAGTCTGGAATCAAATACAGGCAGAAGAAATAACTGTAGAAGACCTGTTTTTTTTACCACTACATTGACGTGTTGTGTGTGTGTATGCGAGTGTGTATGCATGTATGTGTACATGCATGTGAGTGTGTGCATGCATTTTTGTGTGTTTGTGTGTGTGTGTGTGTGTGTGTATGTGTGTGTATTGCTGAGTTATATCCCCAGCCTGTAGGGAAAAAAAAGTGTCTATCTGGAGTCACAGTCATAATATACAATTGATTTGGCTTTGATTGTAGTTAATTTTCCACTTCATTAATGATTCATGGTTCTGATTGTCTCATAGCATAAAAGTAATCAAATTAATTTTTTTCAGAATCTCATTAGTGCAAAACAAAAATTTCATATTAATTGGCAAATTCCTTTATTATTTTTCATTTTGTTAATTCTGCTAGACTTAAATATTTTTTCACTGCAATTTGTTCTGTGCCAGGTTTGGCATGACTGTGGAAAGAGTGTGCACCCCTGGAGCAGATCCATCAAAAGACAGTAATGTGTCTGGTGATCCTCAGCAATGTGGTGACTGTGACCTTCAGTACAGCCCTTAAGGCTATGGGAAAGACCTCTGAAAATAGGAATTCAAAAATGCATAAAAGGGTGTAAGAACTGTTCTTTACAGGATTTCTCAACTATGCAAAATATAAGGAAATGATATAAATTAGATGAGGGGCTTCAAAAACTGAAGAGAACAGAGGCATCTGCACTAATGAGTTAGCTTAGTCAGAAAGATATTAAGGGAGACATGATTTTGTCAATAGAGGAAGAAACCTGGGTCATGAAAGAGAAAGGTTTAAAAAGAGAAATAGTTTAAAAAGCAAGGCTCATATAGAGGGTTATATAATATTGGTGGTAAAATGGTTGTCTTCTCAGCTATCAACAGCTAAATTTGACCCAGATATTTTGCTCTCTAAAGGAGGCAGTTAGGTGTGCAATCAAAGTAGAGGTTGGACATAGTCTGTTATCAAGAAAAAAGATGATGACATAATGGTATTCCTACTTTCTGGGATCACTTAATATTTTCCAATAATATGTCTTGGACTTGCTGAGATAGACAAGAAAAAATCCAAAGATTAAAAGATTATATTGACATAGTTAAGAGTCATAAAAATGAGGATCAATGCTGTTTACATCAACACAAATAAGAGTGTGCTAAACTGCAAAAAATTTACAAAAACTACTATACTTAAAGCTACTTTTCTCACCTAAAAATAGCCTCTAAGTCTAGACTTGGCAACCACAAGTGCTGTGTCCAGTGAACTGCATATGACTTGATATGCTTTAAAAATATGTATTTGCCTCAAATGTGCCCTCTTTTTCAAGTTCTAAGAGTCAATGGGCTAATGTCATAAAATGATCAAAAGGGAACTTGTGGTAAATGATTAAACTGATATGCAATTTCGAAGGAAGTAGCTTTTTCAAATAAAAGACTGGGCTTTGGTCTGCAAGAGAGAGCTATCTTGGTATCAGAAAACTCCAGAGAGAGAGAGAGAGAGAGAGAGAGAGAGAGAGAGAGAGAGAGAGAGAGAGAGAGAGAGAGAGAGAGCTATCTTGAGCACATAATACAGCTGTCAGCTTGCATCCACCACTGACTCCAAGTCATTCCCAAACATTCCTTTCTCAGGACCCTCTTACAAGCTGAGGCTCATACTAAACAACTCTATGTGGTTTTTGTGTACTTTTGCAAGATTTAGAATAAATATTACCAATGTTAAAGCTGTTTTATCTTATGATTATCCCCTTAAATATAATATCAGATATTTGCACATTCATGGGCATCACATTTCTCAAATCTGTAGCAATAGACTACATCATAGTCATTAATTACACATACTTAATTGTTTCATCCAAAATCACTTAATTACTATGACCTAAACTACCATCATTAATTACAAGACATTTGTAAGGATACCTTTTTGTTTTACTAATTTAGACATCCGAAATTGCTGCAGGCTCTCTGTCTGTCTCTCTGTCTCTGTTTAATGAAAGGATTTATTATGTGAGTTTTCAAGATGGTTTTCTTTCTTGACCCTTGATTGCTTATGCCTTGAGACTACTTTTCTTTCCCAAAGTCAAAATAACAAGTGTCAAATGAGAACAAATGATTGTTTACAAATACACCCTTGTCCTCAGTTTCTTTGTATACAGAACACTACATCCCACTGTTATTCTTGCAGTGGAATGGTGTTCAAGTGCTTGAATGGCTGTAATGTGGTAGAATGCTATCATCTATTCCGGAGTCTCTAGGCCTATCCTTAAGACAACCTTTAAAATCTTCCATGCCTTCTTTGTAGGTGGGTAGTCTAAAAGTAAATTCATAGAAATGGTAAAGATTAACAATAGACACTCCTGTCAGTCACATCTAAGGGCACCCTTTTTGATACTTGGGCTCCTCCCTCATTCTAGGTGTCTGTCTCTTCTTAGAGATGCCTCCTACCTGTCAGTTGCAGATTTACATACATTTTTCATGGGCATCAGGCCATCCCTCCTGTTCATCCTCATACCTGATCCTGAAACCCCTCAGTCCCCTCCCCATCCTGTCTCCCAACTAGTTCCCTAATTCCATCTGCCTTGTATGACTATTTTATTCTCCCTTCTAAGCATGATTCAGGTATGCTCACTTATCTATCCCTTCTTGTTTAGCTTCTGTGGAGTATCCACGTGGGTATCCTATATTTTTTGGCTAATAAGCACATATAATTAAGAATATACTATGCATATCCTTTCAGGACTGGGTTACCTCACTCAGGATGATATTATTAAGATCCATCCATTTACCTGAAAAATTCATGATGTCTTTGTTTTTAATACCTGAATATTATTCTACTGTGTAGATGTACAGCATTGTGGTTATCCATTCTTCATTTTTAGTGACATCTAGGTTGTTTCCAGTTTCTGTCTATAACTAATAAAACTGCTATGAACATAGTTTATCAAGTGTTTGTAGCCATGCAGGAACTTCAGTGCAGCAGCAGGGACACAAACCCACTCACAAAAATTCTGACTCAAATTTTTTTCCTATCTACATGAAATGCAGGAATAGGGGATGGAACAAAGACTAAAGGAACAGCCAACCAATACTCAGCACAGCTAGAGACCTATCCCATGAGCAAGCGTGTATCCCTGACACTATTAATGATACTCTGTTATACTTACAGAGAGGAGTCTATAATGGCTGTCCTCTGAGAGACTTTGGCAAGCAGCAGACTCAGACAGATGCAGAAACCCACAGCCAAACAGTGGATGGAGCTTGAGGTCTCTTATAAAAGAATCCAAAGAAGGATTGAGGCACCTAAGGTGATAAGATCTCCAGAGGAAGACCAACAGAGTCAACTAACCTGGACCTTTGGGATTCTCAGAGACTGACCCACCAACAAAAGTGCATATACAGGCTGAACCTACGCCTTCAAACAAGATCTAATACCAATACTCTTCAAACTATTCCACAAAATAGAAACAGAAGGAACACTATCAAATTCATTTTATGAAATCACAGTTATGCTGATACTAAAACCTCACAAAGACACAAGAAAGAAAGAGAACATCAGACCAATTTCCCTTAAGAATATTGATGCAAAAAAATACTCAGTAAAATTCTTGCCAACCTAATCCAAGAACACATCAAAATGATCATCCATCATGATCATTAGGTTTCAT
Source organism: Mus caroli (assembly GCF_978045245.1). NCBI lineage: Eukaryota > Metazoa > Chordata > Mammalia > Rodentia > Muridae > Mus > Mus caroli. The sequence continues at coordinate 80,739,574 of NW_028227258.1, read as the reverse complement.
CCCAGGTATTCAGAGATGGTTCAATATACCAAAATTTATTAATGCAATCCACTATATATATATAAACAAATTCAAAAATAATAACCACATGATCTTTTCACTATATGCTGATAAAACTTTTGATAAAATCCAAAACCCCTGTATGATAAAAGTGTTGGAAAGATCAGAAATTCAAGGCCCATACATAAACATAGTAAAAGTAATTTACAGCAAACCAGTAACAAACATCAGACTAAATGGAGAGAAACTTGAATCAATCCCACTAAAAATCAGGCACTAGACAAGGCTGCCCACTCTCTCCCTACTTATTCAATATGGTATATGAAATTCTAGCCAGAGCAATTAGAAAACAAAAGGATTTCAAAGGAATGCAAATTGGAAAGGAAGAAATTGAAATATCACCATTTGCATATGGTAAGATAGTATACTTAAGTGACCCCAAAAGTTCCACCAAAGAATTCCTAAACCTGATAAACAACTTCAGTGAAGTAGCTGAATATAAAATCAATTCAAACAAATCAATAGCCTTCCTCTACTCAAAGGATAAACAGGCTGAGAATGAAATTAGGGAAACAACACCTTTCACAATAGTCACAAAAAATGTAAAATATCTTGGTGTGACTATAACTAAGCAAGTGAAAGATCTGTATAACAAGAGTTTCAAGTCTCTGAAGAAAGAAATTGAAGATCTCAGAAGATGGAAAGACCTCCTATGCTCATGTATTGGCAGGATTAATATAGTAAAAATGCCCATCTTGCCAAAAGCAATGTACAGATTTAATGCAATCCCCATCAAAATTCTAACTCAATTCTTCATAGAGTTAGAAAGAGCAATTGGCAAATTAATCTGGAATAACAAAAATACCTAGGATAGCAAAAACTATTCTCAATAATAAAAGAAAATCTGGGGTAATCACCATCCCAGACCTCAAGCTGCACTACAAAGCAATTGTGTTAAAAACTGCATGGTAAGGGTGCAGTAGCAGGCAGGTATATCAATGGAATATAGTTGAAGACCAAGAAATGAAGCCACACACCTATGGTCACATATTTGACAAAGGAGCTAAAACCATACAGTGGAAAAAGGACAGCATTTTCAACAAATGATGCTTAGCATGTAGAAGAATGCAAATTGATCTATTCTTGTTTCTTTGTACAAAGCTCAAGTCCACATTGATCAAGGACCACCATATAAAAACAGATACACTGAAACTATTAGAAAAGAATGTGGGAGAAGAGCCTTGAGCACATGGTCACAGGGAAATTTTCCTGAATAGAAACAAGAATCAACAAATGGGACCTCACAAAATTGCAATGCTTCTGTAAGGCAAAGGACATTGTCAATAGGACAAAACAACAACCAACAGATTGGGAAAAGATCTTTACCAATCCTACATCCGATAGAGAGCTAATGTCTAATATATTCAAAGAATTCAAGAAGTTAGACTCCAGAGAAACAAATAACCCTATTAAAAATGGGGTACAGAGCTAAATGAAGAATACTTTTTTTAATTAGGTATTTTCCTCATTTACATTTCCAATGCTATCCCAAAAGTCCCCCATACCCTCCCCACAACTCCCCTACCCACACACTCCCACTTTTTGGCCCTGGCATTCCCCTGTACTGGTACATATAAAGTTTGCAAGTCCAATGGGCCTCTCTTTCCAGTGATGACCTACTAGGCCATCTTTTCATACATATGCAGCTAGAGTCAAGAGCTCCAGGGAACTGGTTAGTTCATAATGTTGTTCTACCTATAGGGTTGCAGATCCCTTTAGCTCCTTGGGTACTTTCTCTAGCTCCTCCATTGGGGGCCCTGTGATCCATCCAGTAGATGACTGTGAGCATCCACTTATGTGTTTACTAGGCCCCGGTCTAGTCTCACAAGAGACAGCTATATCAGGGTCCTTTCAGCAAAATCTTGCTAGTGTATGCAATGGTATCAGTGTTTGGAGGCTGATTATGGGATGGATCCCTGCATATGGCAGTTTCTAGATGGCCCATCCTTTTGTCTCAGCTCCAAACTTTGTCTCTGTAACTCCTTCCATGGGTGTTTTGTTCCCAATTCTAAGAAGGGGCAAAGTGTTCACACTTTGGTTTTCGTTCTTCTAGAGTTTCATGTGTTTTGCAAATTGTAACTTATATCTTGGGTATTCTAAGTTTCTGGGCTAATATCCACTGATCAATGAGTACATATCATTTGAGTTCTTTTGTGATTGGGTTACCTCACTCAAGATAATGCCCTCCAGGTCCAAACATTTGTGGGGAAAAGCCTTGAAGACATTGGCACAGGGGAAAAATTCCTGAATAGAACAGCAATGGCTTGTGCTGTAAGATCGAGAATTGACAAATGGGACCTCATTAAACTGCAAAGATTCTGTAAGGCAAAAGACACTGTGAATAAGACAAAAAGGCCACCAACAGATTGGGAAAGGATCTTTACCTATCCTAAATCAGATAGAGGACTAATGTCCAATATATATAAAGAACTCAAGAAGGTGGACTCCAGAAAATCAAATAACCCCATTAAAAAATGGGGCTCAGAGCTAAACAAAGAATTCTTACCTGAGGAATACCGAATGGCTTAGAAACACCTGAAAAAATGTTCAGCATCCTTAATCATCAGGGAAATGAAAGAAACATGCTCCACTATGTTCATAGCAGCCTTATTTATAATAGCCAGAAGCTGAAAAGAACCCAGATGCCCCTCAACAGAGGAATGGATACAAAAAATGTGGTACATTTACACAATGGAGTACTACTCAGCTATTAAAAAGAATGAATTTATGAAATTCCTAAATGAAGAATTCTTAACTGAGGAATACCGAAGGGCTGAGAAGCACCTAAAGAAGTATTCAATATCCTTAGTCATCAGGGAAGTTCAAATCAAAACAACCCTGAGATTCTACTTCAAACCAGTCAGAATGGCTAAAATCAAAACAGGTTGAGGATGTGGAGAAAGAGGAACACTATTTCATTTCTGGTGGGATTTGTAAGCTGGTACAACCACTCTGGAAATCAGTTTGGCAGTTACTCAGAAAAGTGGGCATAGTACTACATGAAGACCCAAATATACCACTCCTGGACATATACACACAAAATCTTCCAACATGTAATAAGGATACATGCTCCACTATGTTTATAACAGGCTTATTTATAAAAGCCAGAAGCTAGAAACAACCCCTTTGTCCCTCAACAGAGGAATGGGTACAGAAAATGTAGAATGTTTACAAGATACTACTCAGCTATTAAAAACAATGAATTCATGAAATTTTTAGGCAAATGGAACTAGAACATATCCTGAGTGAGGTAACCCAGTCACATAAGACCACATATGATATGTACTCACTGATAAGTGGTTATTAGCCCAAAAGCTCAGAATACCCTAGATACAATGCACAGACCACATGAAGCTCAAGAAAAGAAGAATAAAGTGTGGATACTTTGGTTCTTCTTAGAAGTGGTAACAAAATCCCCATGGGAGGACATGGGGAGACAAACTGTAGAGCAGAGACTGAAGGAAAGGCCATCCAGGGACTGTGACACCTGGGGATCCAACCCATAAAAAGTCATCAAACCCAGACACTATTGTGCATGCCAACCAGTGCTCGCTGCCAGGAGCCTGATATAGCTGTCTCCTGAGAGGCTCTCCCAGTACCTGAAAAATACAGAGTTGGATGCTCTCGGCCAACCATTGGACTGAGAACAGGGTTCCTAGTGGAGGAACTAGAGAAAGTACCCAAGAAGCTGAAGGGGTTCGCATCTCCAACATATGGAACTCCAAGGAGGAACAACAATATGATCCAACTAGTATGCCCAGAGCTCCCAGGAGACCAAAGGGTGCACATTGAGGGGACCCATGGCTCCAGCCCCATATGTAGTATAGGATGGCCTTGTCTGTCATCAATGGGAGGAGAGGCCCTTGGTCCTATGGAGGCTCAATGCCCTAGTGTAGGGGTATTCCAGGACAGGGCAGTGAGAGTGGGTGGGAAGCAGGAGCAGGAGGAGGAGTGATGGGATGGGGGGTTACATAGGGGAAACCAGGAAAGGGGCTAACATTTGAAATATAAATAAAGAAAATATCTAATAAAAAGAAAAAGTAAAAAATATATTGATGTATTTTGAGCATATTCATTCACCACTATCTCTAGCTCCAATAATGCCCCCATCTGGTTTCATTTCCTCATTTCGTGATGCATTTGAGAACTCCCTGAGTCTACTTGGGGGCTATTCACATCATGAGAGGGGGGCCATCCACTGGAGCATATGCAGCCTACCAGTGGTCATATACCAAAGAAAGTGATTCTGCTTCCCTCAGTAGCTATCAATGTCCAATAGCTTCTCTGCTATGAATTTGGACCATTCTTATCTTCATGTATTCCTTGTGTTATTCTAGGAATTTTGGATGTGTTTTCATACAGTGGTATTCACCAATGACTCATTAGAGGAAAAAAAACAGATAAAAGATAAGAGAGCCATATTTTCTGTTACTAATTCTGTGACTTTTCAGAAATTTCATTTAACCTCAAGTATAAGGTAATTTCCATACTCAAATCTGTTGTTCTGAACATGTCTTGAATCAGAGGAATAAGATTCATTGAGCAGCCAAGGATACAGTTACATAACAGTCAAAGTCCATGTGGATATTTAATGGAATATGCTCAGAAACTTGCAAATGCATACAATCTTCTGATGCGTTGCTTTTGTCTAAATAAAAAAAAACTTTATAAAAACCCTTATTTAGGACAATTTCCCTGAAAATTTATATGTAATTTAAAAACATATCTCATACCTTTTCTTTTAAAATAATTCATTCCTCTTTATATTTTATGGTTTTTAAAAGTTTCTTATTCTCTGTGAACTTCTTTTCACTCTAATACATTTTAGTCAAAGAGTTTAAGCTCATTTAAAAATTTAAGTGTGTAAAAGAAGTATGGAAATGTCTTTAATTCTGGAAAATGTTTAATGAGAAGAACGGAGGGAAGTATGAGCGATAAGGATTGAAACACTAAGGATACCAAGCACAAGTGCTGACTTGTCCAGACAGCTTCCCCTCCTAGTAGCCCCCATGCAGAAGAAAAAGAACACAAATCCTCACGTTATTATGGGAAGACAAAGTAAGGTCATGTTGGTCCTCTTAGCCTGTCACCAATATTGACCTCAAAAAGCTTGCTTCTTTGACTTCATCATAAACAGTTTTTTTGAAACCTGCCTAAATTCAGTGCTTGTAAATGAGCCAAGTGCCAACTAGGTAATAGCAATGAAATTGTAAACAAATGTAAGAAAGCAACCTCGTGGCATTGGCTCTTAGAATTACAATTTCCTTAAGACTGGAGGATTCAGGTGTTTCACCGGCTGAAAACGGCAGGTAACTTTTAGGTTGCGTGCAGACGTGCACTCTCTAGTCAGTCCTCTAGTCAGGAACCGATTCCAGAGGCTCATGCAAGATCCAGCTAGAAAGCCAGCCACAGCACTGAAGAATACTTACACTTCGGTTGCTTGAAATTATATTGTATTAAACTACTTTTTCACTGTGTAATGATTTTAACTTGGGGCTCCAGAACAACTGAAGGGAATGGAAAGCTCTGTCATATAATTGCATGGCTGCGGATGGCTGCACCTCCCACAGAAATGTGATTACATGTCTGAAGATGTCTGTGCTGTGCAGGGAAGTGCTTCATTCAAGCATCAGTCTCTTTCTTTGAATTTTTCCTTAATATTAAGTTCCTGATAATCTATCTTGGCCAGTAATAAATTTAGAAATGATTTCTCTTTACTTTATTATATAAATCAATAATTTTAGTTAGGATCATATTATATTATATTAATCCTTAAACAATTGATGCTTGTATTTTGAGGGAATATTAGAAATCTTCAAAGACCTAGATGCCATTGTCAATATTCTCTGGTGTTATGAATTCTTATTTTCAGTCCTCCAAATATGCCATTGTGAATATTAAAAGAATAGATTTTATTCTCTTTTTTAATCATATATTTTAAAAATTACTAACCCTTTCATTCCATCTTCTTCTTAGTTCTTTTAACATTATGGCTGTCTCATTCTGAATGCTTTTTTATGTACTTTTTTCATGTAGATGCCTAGTGCATCTTAATCCAGCTTCCTGACATTCTCCTTGCAGATATAGTTCCATAATTCTGCCAGAATTCTTCCAGTGGAGCATATCTGGAAGGGTTTAGATGAGAAAGTTTCTGCCTTGCTTTCCATACCTTCCTTGTAGATCTCATTGGGACCAGCATAACTCCACATCTCTTAAATTCTATGCAATGGTGAACCCAGTACTACAAAAAACACAAGTGTCTGTCCACAGAAAGAGGAGTGTGTGGACCCCATTATACCATGGCTGTAACTGCTACAGAGTGCCTTCCCAGGACGCATGAGGCAGTTCTTTTTGATGAGTCAGTGCAGGAAGTTGGTTGTATAGAATAAATCTGACCTCCTAGTCCTTGGGTTTATAATATGAGGTGTTGCTTCAGAGTTTTCTGAGACTGCTCTAAAGACCATTGTCTCTCTGTCTCTCAGATGGGTCCCTTTCATCCAAATTCAAGTGTTGTCCCCTCTATAACCTTACATGCTTTGTCTTTCCATTCTCCAACTGCAAGGTTTTTTTTTGTGGCTTCCTTTGACTTTTGAATCTTATTGTCAAAGTAAACCTGCCCAGTGATATAAATGCCAAAGTCTCAGTTTTTTGATGTTTAGCAATATCTTCTGCAGAATACTGCAGACCACAGCTTTAAAGTTGAGCATCCAGACATAGAACAGTCAAGAATCTGTCACAGCATCACAGGGATCACTGACCTCTATCACGATGCCTAGCAATATCCGCAGTTTTACCAGATCCCATTTCCTAGTGTAACTTGTGAGTTCCCACCAACATCAACAATATTTCGGCACTTAGCATGTTAACAGGTTTTTGTTCTAGTTTACATCTTTAAAACTCTGACCTCTACCCATCACTCTGTTGCATAAACTTCCATATTTTTTAATTTAATTATTATACTTTCCTCATTCCTGGTACCAATTTTTAGTGATTAATTTTTTATTGCTACAATGAAATCCTTATGGATAATTACTCTAAAATTAGCTATTTTAAGCTGGAGCACTCGGAGCTGGTATTCCATTCAATAGTTAGCCAGCTCTGGTGCAGTTTTCTGTATATCATGATAGATATACCACGATAGAAAATTTGAGAGAGGTACTATAGGAACCCAAGATGCTAGAATGAGTAAAAAGGGTCAGACATAGAAATTCCATCACACTCCAGCTCTTACAAAGCTTCTGTCACCCTTTCATATTGCCTCATGTGTGATTGAGGGTCCCAAATCAACATATAATCCTTGACAGATGAGCTCAAACTGTACTCAAAACACAGTGATCACACTGTGTATACTACCTTTGTGCTTGCTCTTTACTTCTAAAGATTTTGAAATTTGTCAATGGGCTCTATTATTATTATCACCACCATTGAAGCATTAGGGGTTGCAGATGCAATCATTGATGTCAATACTATCATTTCAGTCAATATCATGACATTGGGCTCTTTGACATATTTAATTTTGTTAGTAAATATGACTTTCTGTGACTCCTCCCATTTATATATGAACCACTAAGTTGCTTAGACTTCAACAATTTATTGTTATCATGTAAAAATATCTTTTTCATTGTTAACAATAGATGATAGATTTAGGTCTTGAATGTATATCAAAATATAAATTCTTGGCCATCCCATCTTTCTGTTTTTCATTTTATAAGAAGTCAATGTTACTATTATTACCATATGTGGTCTAGGATATTTAGCCAGTATTAAATTTTCTGAAGCCAGCGTAATTTCTCAATCAGTTTTGTATTTCCATAGCAAAAACCTGATAAAGAATGCTTTATGTTCTCTTAAGTTTCAGTTTTTAATCCAGAGTGCCAGTCTATAGAACTCAGAGGATATGGGTATTATATGATGTTGGTCAACTTTCTGTTACCATGACAAAAAACATGGAAATCCTTTTAAGGCAAGGATGGAATGATTATTTTGACTTGCAATTCCTGAGGTTTTAACTCATTGCAAATGCCACCATTGCTTTGGGCCTGAAGGTAGATAGAATAGGATTGCAGGGGCATGTGTGTCAGAGAAGGAGGCTACTAAACTTATACATCCAAGATACAAGCAGAGAAAGAATGTGCCAGATATGAGAAAAGGCTTCAAAGGCATACTCCTAGGAGCCAATCCTTTTAGTTAGGTTCTGATTCCAAAGTTTCATTACCTCCCCATAGCCCATCAAAATTATGAAATCTCTAACGGATTATTCTATTGGAAGTCAGAGACTTCTTCTTCAGTGACTTCCCAAAAGGCCAAAAGCTTGCAAGCCCATAGCCTTTGATGGGGTGGGTATGGGTGTGGGGTGGAGGAGGTGGTATCTAGATTCAAACCATGACATAAAGAACAAGTCATATCCACATTTTTCCTAACCTTTAAGTCAAAAATGTCATATATTTTAATATAAATAATAGCTTAAAAACCTTAGTAATAACAATAGTAGTATCTCTGTATTTGTCTGTCATGAAGTTGCTGATACTTCTACTCTATGCTGTAGTTATATCCCAATAGTATTTTATACTTACTACTCCTATAAAAGCTTACAGCAGTTATTTGATATTCTCTATATCTTTAAATTGTAATGCTTAATAAAGAAGTATATATCTCATAATTTATAATACATTTTGCTGATGGGTATAATTGGTACATGCCTTTAGTCCCAACAGTACTGAGGCAGAGGCAAGAGGATTTATATGATACTGCGGACAATCTGTTCTACATATTGAGTTCTAGGATTCTCAAGTGTACACATAGTAAGGCCTTTTCTCAAGAAACCCAGCCCCTCAAGGTACATATATATTTTACTAACTATACCTAAATAAATATGATTTTTTAAAAAATGGTTTATGTTTTCATAAATTATCCTAATAGAAAAATGACATGTTTATGGTAGAGCAAAGGTTCAGGACTCCATTAAATGTTAGTTTTTAATCCTTTGCTTTGCTCTCTTCCCTCCTTGACAATCTGCCCTTGAACTTCTTAATGTACTTTGGAATGTCAAAGCCTTAGAGGCAATGTGTTAATTGAATCTATGTCTCTTTGCTGTTAGCCTATTGCCTGTTCTTTCTTAAGCCTTGATCTCCTTAAAGGGTCACACTTTTTAATATATCAGTGGCACATTCATATTGTCAGAAGAGCCATAGCATGGCCCTCGAATCTTAGCAGACACTGAGGGTAAAACCTGAGGGAACTGGCAAGCCACTCCGTTCTGATTCCTCAGAAATAGCCCACTTAAGAACAGCTCTTGCTTTAATGTGTTTCACGGAGTCATACTTTGAAAGATCTTCCTTTGTCTAATTACCACAGGTCTATATTATCATGTCTATGAACTCTTCAATAAATTAAGATATGTATGTGCTTTTAATTGTAGCCACTCTATTTGAAAGAATAGCTTAATACCCTTCCAAAAAACATACTTGCCCTTGCATGATGATGCCACTATGATTTCCATACATGATGCTTTAGGACTACTATAGTCCTTCTTATATCCAATAATTTTAGCAAGGGTCAAGGTCTAGACAACAGTAGCAGCATCTACTCATTTCCCCCTGCTATCCTTTGCTGGCAAAAATTAAGCAGATAACCCAGTGAGTTTTCGTTTGTTAGTAAGAGTATGCCTTGTGAGCCCAGAAACTTTCAGTCAATCCCATCATGTTTCACATTCTTGGGAACATTTAGGCATGAAATCCCATCCCTATGGGTGTTATTATTACTGTATTTTTACTGTATATTTAAAGATCCCTTATACTATTTTCCCCTTGATGACATCTTGGAATTTGCATTAGTCTGGATTCTTCAGAGAAATCAAACCAATTCAAGCAGTTATATTTCCTATAATGGGCATGCTGGGAATCTAGAAAAGGTGCTGGTTAAGTTTTAACATGACCATGAATAAAAACAAAAACAAAAACAAAAACAAAAACAAAAAACAAAACAGAAGAGAAAAACAAACAAATGAAAACCAAAAACATCACAAAAAAAAAAAAAACAAACCAACAAACAACAACAACAAACCAGGAGACATCTGGTTGATATCTAAGGACAGAGATAAATAGAAAGAGAGAGTAAATTCTTCTTCGTTGAGTTCTATTATCATCTTTAGCTATCTGGATTAGGACATCCTATATAAAGGAATGTGAGCAACCTTAACTCAGGTAATTCATTCACTGTTAATCTTATCCAAAAAGACTTTCATACTTATATCCAATCTAATGTTACCCAAGTATCTTGACAGCCAAGGTAGCACACAAAAGTATGCATTATTCCTTGAAGATCAATGGGTAGTCTTTGGGTCAGGTTGACTCTTAGAATATATTTTTTCCATATTTTTTATTGGGTATTTATTTCAATTACATTTCCAATGCTATCCCAAAAGTCCCCCACACGCTCCCCAACCCACTCCCCTACCCACCCACTCCCACTTCTTGGCCCTGGTGTTCCCCTGTACTGGGGCATATAAAGTTTGCACGACCACTCCCTATGTTCGAATTTCTTCAAAGAATCTCCCAATATCTCTTATCTTGTGTTGGCTTTTCTATTTTTAAAACCTGTATTTATCTAGTTTCTGGACCTCCACTTAAAGTCTCTGTAAATGCCACTGTTAAATCATCTATTGAGTGAAAAGGAAAAAGAAGAGACCTTTCTTCCCACTGAGGGACAGGCTGCTTCATATCCTCCTTTCTTCCTTGGAGGTCCTTGATGTTTGATGACACTTTTGTCTCAGTAAGTTTATAATCACTCACAAACTTCATTATTCCCCACCCCTACCCCCACCCCACCAGACCTCTAAACTCCCTGGGGCCTCCAGTCTCTTCAGGGTTAGGTGCATCTTCTCTGACTAAACCCAGACCCAGCAGTCCTCTGCTGTATATGTGTTGGGGGCCTCATATCAGCTGGTGTATGCTGCCTGGTTGATGTTCCAGTGTCTGAGAGATCTCAGGGGTCCAGGTTAATTGAGACTGCTGGTCCTCCTACAGGGTCGCCCTCCTCCTCAGCTTCTTTCTTTGCCTTTTGAAAGTAAAGAAGCTAATAAATGCACAAAGAAAGCAGAACAAAACACCTAACAGCCAGAAACTGAAAACAGCAGAGATGTCCATCTACAGATAAGTAAGCAGTAAAGATGTGGTACATTTATATTGTTGAAAATTACTTAGCAGATTTTTTTAAAGCCAAGAAGAAAAAAAGAAATTATGAAATTCTCGCAGGTGGATGGCACTGTGGAAAACAAACATCCTTAGTGAGGTAGTTCAAACCCAAAAGACAAATATAGTACATATTTTCTTATATGTACTATATTTGTACATATATGTACTTATATGTACTATATGCTGGTTTTAAGTCTTTTATAAGTATGCTCCTATATTCAATAATGTGAAATGTCATCTGTGTTTTTGAGGCTTAATGTTTTCTTTGAGTAGGGTATAGGTTTCTGCTTTCTTCTATCTTGTATTTAATACCTCTTCTGTATCTGTATTCTTATTCTATTGGCAAGGTTCACCTCTAAGGTTTTTATTTGACTTGCCAAAGTTTTAATTTCCACCTTTTTCTCAGTTTTGATTTTGTTTAATGATTCTATTTCCATCATAAATTCTACTTTCATGTCTCAAATTTTTTTTTATTATTTCATTGTTTTTTGTTTTCACAAACATCAGTAAAGGACTTATTCGCTCCTTTGTAAGGTCTTTGGACATATTCATAATAACTATTTTGAAGGCCTTGTCTTGTGCTTCAGCTGCATGGTATTTTTTGTGGTCTATTATAGTAGGCTACTAGGTTAGTTCGGGGTATATGGTCTTCACTGTTAATTTGTGGTTTTGAACTGTTGTGAAGGCATCTGGAGTTTGCATTAATAAAGTGATTTTAGGTGTCAAAATCTGGCTTTGTCTCTAGTGGATGTGTGTCTTGTTCCTTGGTTTACTTCTCTAGATGTTAGAAAAGTGTGGTATCGGTGAACTGCCTGTGAAAAAACGTTTGTGCAGGCTGGTGGATGGTAGAGATGGATAGAGGTGGTCTAGGATAAAAAAAAGCCAGTGTACTAAGGGAAGAGCTCAAAATGGAATTCACAGGGAGTTGGTGGTGTGTGGGATGAGGCAATCTTGCACATGTGTAATAAGGCAAATAATTATAGAGTAAATTCTGGAAACAAAGAGCTAGGAGGACCCTGGATCTGAACCACTAGTTTGAATCTCTATTGCATGGAGTTGAGGGTGGGGCGGGGGTGGGGGGCGTCCTGTAATTAGGTTGTTGTTGGGCTGAGGGTGAGAATGGAGAGATTATATTTGAGAACAGAAAGTAGAGTGTGGTTTGCTGTGGGGCGGTGGGCTGTGCACAGACAGCCGGATCCCTGGTTGAGCAAAGTTCTGAAACCCTGGTGACCTAATGGGTGGTAACTTCCACCTGCATGGAACCTCAGGTGTTTGGCCACACCTCCTGGGTCCCTGGTTCCTATCAAGTAGCAACAACCTCCCACAATCCCCCACCCCCACCTCACAGAGAAGTATGTGGCCATCAGTCACTTAGGAGCAGCACCAAGCCCTCCCACATGCAAATAAGGTTTCCCCAAAGCTCTCAGACCAAACCAATGAGAAGTACCTGTTGTCAGACACTTACCCACCCCAAAACTGTATATAAAAATCCTATCAGGAAGGATGAGAGGGGTGAGGGGTGAGGGGTGCGAGAACGACTCCTTCGCCTGAGCCCTCTGTCCAAAGAGCTGTAACACTTGGGAAGAGATCTGCTCTCCCAAAGCACTGCTCCACCACACTGGCTAGTCAGCCCAGCCTGAACTGGCGCAGTGCATCTCAGCTGCAGTGTAATCTGAAAGGCAAAACAGAGACAGAGGTGGAACCAACTGCAGCAGTAAAAGCTACCTCCCCTCCCTACCTGCACTAGCTTCCTTCCCTGGAATTCTCACACCAGGCTGGGCCAGAGATCTCCGTGGAAAGTCTCTGGTACACAGGCCCACAGTTTGCCTACATGGGTCCTATCCCAGGTAAAGAGTATTTCTATGTATCTGTAACTGGCACAAAGGGATGGGAAGAGGGCAGGACTGAATCCTTTGATAGGTTTAGTGAAATCCACAGGGACCTGAGGTAGTGAGGGAGTGCAGCCTAATGGAATCAATCTGCTACATGGATGTTGATGATAATAGAAAGATTGTGTAGGAGGGCAGGAAGGAAAGAGTAAATTGCATATATAAGTCCAGGTCCAATGTGGCTACTGTGGATCCCAGGTACTCTAAAGAATCAATTAGGAATCAAATAGATTTTTAAAAAAGCATTAATTTCTGCAGATGGGATAGAACCCTGGTGGTAGGGGAATGTCTCTGGATGGCCTTTCCTTCAGTCTCTGCTCTATTTTTTGTCCATTTCCTTTAGACAGGAACAATTCTGGGTTAAAAATTTTGAGGTAAGTGGGTGGCCCATCCCTCAACTGGAAGCAGTGCCTATCTACTGGAGGTGGTCTCTACAGCTTCTATCTTCCCTTTGTTGGGTATTTTCACTGATGTCATCCCCATTGGTCCTGGGAATCTCCTGCTCCCTGGCATCTGGTACTTTCTAGTGGCTACTCCCAGTTCCACAACCCCCACAGTTAATATTTCTATTCATTTTCCTGACTTTCTGTACTTCTCTCCTGTCTCTTCCCATGCCTGATCTTGCCCCCATTTTCCCCTCACTCTCCTCTCTCTCTCCCATGACACTTCCTCTGTCTACCTCCTGTGATTATTTTGTTCCCCCCGTCGATGTAGGATTGAAGCATCCACACTTTGGTCTTCCTTCTTTTTAAACTTCATATGGTCTGTGAGTAGTATTGTGGATATTCTGAACTTTTGGCCTAATATCCACTTATCAATGAGTACATATTATTTTGTGTCTGAGGTACCTCACTCAGGATGATATTTTCTAGTTCCATCCATTTGCCTAAGAATTTCATGAAGTCATTGTTTTTAATAGCTGTGAAGTACCCCACTGTGTAAATGTACCATATTTTCTGTATCAGTTCTTCCACTGAGGGGTATCTGGGTTGTTTCCAGCTTCTGACTACTATAAATAAGGGTGCTATGAACATAGTGGAGCATGTATACTTGTTATATTTTAGAGCATCTTTTGAGTATATACTCAGTAGTGGTATAGCTGGGGCTTCTGGTAGAACTATTTCCAGTTTTCTGAGGAGGCTCTGCCAGCACCTGACTAATACAAATGAAGATACTCATAGCCAACCATTGGACTGAGTCTGGTGACCCCAATGGAAGAATTAAGGGAAGGAATGAAGGAGCTGAAGAGGATTGCAACCCCATAGGAAGAACAACAATATCAACTAACCAGATTCCCCAGAGCTCCTAGAAACTAAACCACAACCAAAGAGTATACATGGAGGCATCTATGACTCCAGCTACATATGTAGCAGAGGATGGCCTTATCTGACAACAATGGAAGGGAGGCCCTTTGTCCTGTGGAGGCTTGATGTCCCAGCATAGGAGATGCAAGAGAGGTGAGGTGGGTGGAGGAGCACCCTCACTGAGTCAAATGTCGGGGGTGGGGAGCATGGGGGATTTGTGGAGGGTAGACCAGGAAGGGGAAAAATATTTGAAATGCAAATAAGTAAAATAACCAACAAAATTATTATCTAAAAAGATTAATTTCCTCATTTTTAATTTATCTGTATTAATTTTTACTAACAAAATTTATTTTATGAGTGTTACTTTATGCATTTTGCCAGTATGTACAATTGTGCATTATGTGTGTGCCAGAAATGAACATTGGATTCTCGGGAACTGGTGTCACAAATGGTTGTTAACCAATAAGTGAGTGCTAAGAACCAAACCTGGGTCCTCTCTAGGCACAGTAAATGTTCTTAACCATTGAGGCACCACTCTATCCCTATGAATAGGTGGAGAGAGAGAGAGAGAGAGAGAGAGAGAGATAGATTAGTATGATTTATGCCACTTTACCTGCTCCACTGTAAATAGAAAGGCCATGGATCTGCTGGGATAACTTTCATGACATTGCTCCAAGGATGGCACATGTTTATCCTGGACTATGGGAGCATGACATTCACAGAGGACTCTTTCTACTCATCTAGAGAGCTACATGAAAAGATACTTCTAAAGATGATGATGGCAATGTGGCTTCAGTCAAAGCAAGCTCAGTAGCAGAAACGACACAATGACACAGAGACCAGTGGGCTAAAGACATTCACAGTCTAGTGGGCAATGGGAGGGAGAGTACTTCTGCCTCAGTGCAGGGGAGTGTGAGGGACAGACTGCAGCATTCGAGGGGGAAACAGTGTATTTAAAATATAACACCACCACCTATAAATTCTCACCAACATGACTTCCCAAACATGAGCTGAATAAGGGCAACACTGTGGACATGGAAACCACACAAGGCTTCAACCCCACAGAAAGAACTACAGGCAACTGAGGAAAGGTTGTCTTTCCAGGGCAAAGCTCACTAATTGATTGTTCAGTGCCAAATGGACAGACTTAAAAACCTACATACAAGTAACAGTATACGAACTGAATAGGTTTGATATATAGGAATATATATGTATATACATATCCATAAATGCATGCAATAATAATTAATTTAAAAAGAGACCATTAAATTGAAGGAGAGGGAGAAGGCTATAGGAAACAGTTTGAAAGAAGAAAAGTTATAATTATAATTCATATAAAAGACACAACCAGCAAAGATACCTTTAGTTAAAATCCCATCAACTCTTACTTTCAAATCTACTGGATGTACGATTTTTTTCATAGATTTCTAAATCCTTAAATATATGTACAATACAAAGCCATATGAACAATTTGAAGATGTTGGAGCAAGCTATAAGGTATTTTTAAGTTAAAATAAGTACCCAGTTTCTGAATACTAAGCAGAGAGAATGGTGCCCATTCTTTTGATTAATTAGTTTCAGGTATTGCAATATAAAGAATATCTTAAAGAAGAAAAGTAAGGTGATATTTAGTTCCTGCTCTTAGCAAAATAGCAGGTCGAAAGGAAAGGTTTGAAGTCTAGAAGTTTATTTTTTTATAAGCTGCATTTTCATCCAAATCCTTAGAGAATACCAATCTCAACCCAGTTTTCAAGTCCCATAGCAAACACTGAAGGTGTTGAAAGTTAATACTGACCCAAAGCAAGTATGCAAATGCTATGCTCCAGCCATTCATAGTGAACAGATGGTCCATGGCCAAGTGTGAAATGAGGCCAATCAGCTACTTGATTTGTGTCAGAGTAGAATTGTCACATATATACTATAATACTAATAGTAATACATGTATTAGTATTATAGTATATATTTATATGTGTGTATATATATGGTATATATAATTATTATCATATTAAGGTATATCTCTTATCTTTATCTAAAATATAATGCTGTGCAAATTAAAAAGTCCTCTTCACATGTTTCATAATGCCTAGGTATATTTGTAGAATCATAAATATTTAGAAGACAATTTTCACACCATGACTAGCAGAGTAACATCAGCAGTCTCTATCTTAGGGCCTATAACTTTCCAGGCATGGGCTTTTGATAAGAATCATAATGTCAGAAATAAAATTCTGTTCTGTGAAGCAGAACTCAAATCCAACCAGAAAGCTGTCATCCTATAACATTCCTGCCACAGTTGTACCAGTAGGCTCAATTTGCCTTGAAAGTCAATATTATAGCATGCATAAGATCATTGATTTATTTTCTCTCCAGTGTTTTAATAGTATCTTTTAGCACTATGAAAGGATCTAAGAGGAAGGAAATTCCTGAGTTGGTTGAAAATGATTTTCTGTATGTCCTGTAGCCAATGTGTCTGATGTCTTCATGAATGGAGTCTTTCCATGTATTAACAATAATGTAGTTATAATTTGCTCAAATTATAGTCAATGTTTATGATATTAATGGTACACTATACTATGATATAAATAACTATCTATACAATTTTATTAACATGTAATTATGCTATGGTATTGTGATGAATTATTAACATTGAAGAGTCACTTATAGGACATTCATGCATTTCCATGCAACCACTTTGGGTTGGAGCAATTTTCTTAGTTGTTCTTCACTCTGCATCACTTATTGTGTTACTACTGAGTGTGTAGAAGGGGTCAGACACTTTGTGAGGTTTGGGTAGCATATATGCGAGCATGTACACAATGCCCCTCTATATGGTCATGTGACTAGTATTATTTGAAGACACGGTCAAGAAAACACAAAATGTTCAGTTGAGATCAGGAACATTTTAATATCTGATTCAGAACTTAGTGCACTGTAGAGTCATTTCTAGAGTATTTACAGTAGCTTACAACAAAGTCTTTAAATTATGACATAACATTTGGCAACACACACACATATACACATACAAGAATATTGAGTGTTAAACTGTATAAAAGGAGAAAATATTATTTTGGGGCACTATATAACTGTGCCAGTCCTAAGGTACAAAGTGACTATAAGAAAACAAACAAATAAATACCTCATGGTTTTAAGAGTAAGCCAATGTCAGCAAAGTTATACATTTGTAATAAAACAAAATGTACTTGTGAAATGCACAAAATATAATTCCTCCATACTCTTGTGGAAAATATCATTACTTGTCCAAAAAGGAAACTGAGTAAATTAACTCTCTCCAGATTACTCATTAAAATGCCTATTAAGTTGCAAAGGCTGCTTTTAAATAATATTTCATGTTTGTATCGTAGAAGGTACTATACATATGAATCAACTTGGATTATTCTAAAGTGTTATTTTCTCTAGAAATTTTAGGGTAAAGGTGAATATATTATGGAAAAACAGTTTTCAGAAGTTCTTAACTCACTTGAAAGGAACAAATATTGTGAAGACTTATGTTCATGAAAAATGTTTGAAGATGAAGTCATTTGAGCTAAATCATTCTCTAATGCTGTGCACCCTCGCAATCACACATACACGCCATGCTTTCCTTGGTGCAGTGGGAATTTGAAACCCTCATTTTAAAGAGAGAAATCTTATGTCTCCCATTTCTGTCATTATCTATCACAGAACTGGGTTTTTTAATAAACATTTATGCTATGAATAAATCTACTATGCACTTACATCTATGGGTATAAATGTCAAAATCAATGATAAATTATTTGAATTTGGGGGTGGTTGACTTTTCTTGTTAGGAGAAATTAAAATATATGTGCTCGACTAACACTGTTACTGAGACAAAATGAAACTAACCCTTCCAAGCCTCAGCTTCTATAATACAAAGTATGTTTGAGAGGTGTGGTACTTTGAAAATCAAGACAGCAAGCATATATAACAATGTATCCTTACTTTCGTGTTTGATGTCAAAATGATTGATGTCAAAGTGATTTGAAAATGCAGACACTTCTTTAGTACATGACCAAGTAATGGAAATGCATCAACTTCATAGTTGTCGCTCTACTTGTGATGTCTTGAGACCAGAACGCATGTACGATAGGCTGGCCTTGAAAACACTTTCTAGAGGAGGAGGGACTTGAACTCCTGACCTCCTGCCTCTAGCTCCCAAGTGCTGGGATAGCAGGCAAGCCTAATGTGGATGGCCTGTGTTGTTTTGCAATACTTGGCAAAATTACAGTTTGAACAACACAAAGACAATTCTGTGAATGTCAGCCTCTATTTTTACCTGACATTAGAATTACATGGAATTTGGGCAGCTGTTCCAGATCATCCAGAGCTCCGACACTGAGTCAGAATTCTCCTGAAAATAGTGCAGAAGGCTCTTACTTGGCTGGGGAAAGAGTGTTTGTCTCCCCTGTAGCTGACCTCTGGAATCCTTGCACACATTTGTTTCCAACTCTTCAGAAACTGAGCTTTCATCCCATCTTAACTGAGGGATACACTGTATCCTTGTAGTTCTGAGAGATGAAATACATGACTGGGTGCAATGATGTTTCAAATGCTGGGATAGTGTAGAAAAATAAATGCTTCCATAGATCATTTACAAATACACTGAGTACCCTTTCAACTCTGAGCTTCTAATATTTGAGGCTGTGTGTGGAAGATAAAAGTACAGGACTTCTCTGAAAGTCAGCCTCATTCCTTTAAGATTTTAGTTGTGAACTTCCGGCCGGACCAGCACCGGGGTAGCTAGAGCGCAGGGTCAGCTGACACCCACCAGCTACCCAGGACCCCCGCCACAGGATTTTGAGACTGCTGGTGAGTGGAACACAGCTTCTGCTCCAGTCCAAACACGCGGGACCTGAGACTGCTTTGGTTGGGGAGGCAGAAATCCGGCCTCAGTAGGGCCACAAGCCTCTCAGAACAGCGCCGGGGTAGCTAGGGCGCAGGGTCGGCTGACACTCCCCAGCTACCCACAACACCCGCCACAGGATCTTAAGACTTCTGGTGAGGGGAACACAGCTTCTGCTCCAATCCAATTAGTTAAGGAAGCAGAAAACCAGCCTGAGTAGGACCACAGGCCTCTTCAGGCCGGACCAGCACCAGGATAGCTAGAGCACAGGATCGGCTGACACCCGCCAGCTACCCAGGACCCCCGCCACAGGATTTTGAGACTGCTGGTGAGTGGAACACAGCTTCTGCTCCAATCTTTAAACAGTGACAACAACAACAACTAACCCCAGAGATTACCAGATGGAGAAAGGTAAACGTAATAATCTTACTAACAGAAACCAAGACCACTCACCATCATCAGAACCCAGCACTCCCACTTCGCCCAGTCCAGGGCACCTCAACACACCGGAAAAACTAGACACGGATCTAAAAGCATATCTCATGATGATGGTAGAGGACTTCAAGAAAGACTTTAATAACACACTTAAAGAAATACAAAGGAACACTGGTAAACAGGTAGAAGACAGTAAAGAGGAAGCACAAAAATCCCTTAAAGAATTGCAGGAGAACACTGCTAAAGAATTACAAATCCTTAAAGAAAATCAGGATAACATAATCAAATGGGTAGAAGTCCTTACAGAAAAACAGGAAAACACATCCAAACAGATGATGGAAATGAACAAAACCATACTAGACCTAAAAAGGGAAGTAGACACAATAAAGAAAACCCAAAATGAGGCAACACTGGAGATAGAAACCCTAGGAAAAAATCTAGAACCATAGATATGAGCATCAGCAACAGAATACAAGAGATGGAAAAGAGAATCTCAGGTGCAGAAGATTCCATAGAGAACATCGGCACAACAATCAAGGAAAACGTAAAATGCAAAAAGATCCTAACTCAAAACATCCAAGAAATACAGGACACAATGAGAAGACCAAACCTACGGATAATAGGAGTGGATGAGAATGAAGATTTTCAACTCAAAGGACCAGCAAACATCTTCAACAAAATTATAGAAGAAAACTTCCCAAATCTAAAGAAAGTGATGCCCATGAACATACAAGAAGCCTACAGAACTCCAAATAGACTGGACCAGGAAAGAAATACCTCCCGACACATAGTAATCAGAACAACAAATGCTCTAAATAAAGACAAAATACTAAAAGCAGTAAGAGAAAAAGGCCAAGTAACATATAAAGGCAAGCCTATCAGAATTACACCAGATTTCTCACCAGAGACTATGAAAGCCAGAAGATCCTGGACGGATGTTATACAGACACTAAAAGAACACAAACTCCAGCCCAGGCTACTATACCCAGCCAAACTCTCAATTAACATAGATGGAGAAACCAAAGTATTCCACAACAAAACCAAATTCACACATTATCTCTCCACGAACCCAGCCCTTCAAAGGATAATAACAGAAAAAAACCAATACAAGGACAGGAACCATGCCCTAGAAACAACAAGAAGGTAATCCCTCAACAAACCTAAAAGAAGACAGCCACAAGAACAGAATGCCAACTTTAACAACAAAAATAACAGGAAACAACAATTACTTTTCCTTAATATCTCTTAATATCAATGGACTCAACTCCCCGATAAAAAGACATAGACTAACAAACTGGCTACACACACAAGACCCAACATTTTGCTGCTTACAGGAAACTCATCTCAGAGAAAAAGATAGACACTACCTCAGAATGAAAGGCTGGAAAACAATTTTCCAAGCACATGGTATGAAGAAACAAGCTGGAGTAGCCATTCTAATATCTGATAAGATTGACTTCCAACCCAAAGTCATTAAAAAAGACAGGGAGGGACACTTCATACTCATCAAAGGTAAAATCCTCCAAGAGGAACTATCAATCCTGAATATCTATGCTCCAAATACAAAGGCAGCCACATTCATTAAAGAAACTTTAGTAAATCTCAAAGCACACATTGCACCTCATACAATAATAGTGGGAGACTTCAACACACCACTTTCACCAATGGACAGATCATGGAAACAGAAACTAAACAGGGACATAGAGAAACTAAGAGAAATTATGAATCAAATGGATCTGGCAGATATCTACAGAACATTCTATCCTAAAACAAAAGGATATACCTTCTTCTCAGCACCTCATGGTACTTTCTCCAAAATTGACCACATAATTGGTCACAAAACAGGCCTCAACAGATACAAAAATATTGAAATTGTCCCATGCATCCTATCAGATCACCATGGACTAAGGCTGATCTTCAATAACAAAATAAATAATAGAAAGCCAACCTTCATGTGGACACTGAACAACACTCTTCTCAATGATACCTTGGTCAAGGAAGGAATAAAGAAAGAAATTAAGGACTTTTTAGAGTTCAATGAAAATGAAGCCACAACATACCCACACTTATGGGACGCAATGAAAGCATTTCTAAGAGGAAAACTCATAGCTCTGAGTGCCTCCAAAAGGAAACTAGAGAGAGCACACATTAGCAGCTTGACAACATACCTAAAAGCACTAGAACAAAAGGAAGCAAATTCACCCAAGAGGAGTAGACAGCAGGAAATAATCAAACTCAGGGGCGAAATCAACCAAGTGGAAACAAGAAGAACTATTCAAAGAATCAACCAATCAAGGAGCTGGTTCTTTGAGAAAATCAACAAGATAGATAAACCCTTAGCCAGACTCACTAGAGGGCACAGGGAAAGCATCCTAATTAACAAAATCAGAAATGAAAAAGGAGACATAACAACAGATCCTGAAGACATCCAAAACACCATCAGATCCTTCTACCAAAGGCTACACTCAACAAAACTGGAGAACCTGGATGAAATGGAGAAGTTCCTAGACAGATACCAGGTACCAAAGTTGAATCAAGATCCGGTTAATGATCTAAACAGCCCTATGTCCCCCAAAGAAATAGAAGCAGTCATTAATAGTCTCCCAACTAAAAAAAGCCCAGGACCAGATGGGTTTAGTGCAGAGTTCTATCAGACCTTCAAAGAAGATCTAATCCCAGTTCTTCACAAACTATTCCACAAAATAGAAACAGAAGGTACTCTACCCAACTCATTCTATGAAGCCACAATTACTCTGATACCTAAACCACAAAAAGACCCAACAAAGATAGAAAACTTCAGACCAATATCCCTTATGAATATTGATGCAAAAATCCTCAATAAAGTTCTTGCTAACCGAATCCAAGAACATATCAAAACAATCATCCATCCTGACCAAGTAGGTTTCATCCCAGGGATGCAGGGATGGTTCAATATACGGAAATCCATCAATGTAATCCAGTATATAAACAAACTCAAAGACAAAAACCACATGGTCATCTTGTTAGATGCGGAAAAAGCATTTGACAAGATCCAACACCCATTCATGATAAAAGTCTTGGAAAGATCAGGAATTCAAGGCCCATACCTAAACATAATAAAAGCAATCTACAGCAAACCAGTAGCCAACATCAAAGTAAATGGTGAGAAGCTTGAAGCAATCCCTCTAAAATCAGGGACTAGACAAGGCTGTCCACTTTCTCCATACCTATTCAACATTGTACTTGAAGTCCTAGCCAGAGCAATTCGACAACAAAAGGAGATCAAAGGGATACAAATTGGAAAAGATGAAGTCAAAATATCACTTTTTGCAGATGATATGATAGTATATATAAGTGACCCTAAAAATTCCACCAGAGAACTCCTAAGCCTGATAAACAGCTTCGGTGAAGTAGCTGGATATAAAATTAACTCAAACAAATCAATGGCCTTTCTCTACACAAAGAATAAACAGGCTGAGAAAGAAATTAGGGAAACAACACCCTTCTCAATAGTCACAAATAATATAAAATATCTTGGCGTGACTCTAACTAAGGAAGTGAAAGATCTGTATAATAAAAACTTCAAGTCTCTGAAGAAAGAAATTATAGAAGATCTCAGAAGATGGAAAGATCTCCCATGCTCATGGATTGGCAGGATCAACATTGTAAAAATGGCTATCTTGCCAAAAGCAATCTACAGATTCAATGCAATCCCCATCAAAATTCCAAATCAATTCTTCAACGAATTAGAAAGTGCAATCTGCAAATTCATCTGGAATAACAAAAAACCTAGGATAGCAAAAACTCTTCTCAAGGATAAAAGAACCTCTGGTGGAATCACCATGCCGGACCTAAAGCTTTACTACAGAGCAATTGTGATAAAAACTGCATGGTACTGGTATAGTGACAGACAAATAGACCAATGGAATAGAATTGAAGATCCAGAAATGAACCCACACACCTAAGGTCACTTGATCTTCGACAAGGGAGCTAAAAACATCCAGTGGAAGAAAGACAGCATTTTCAACAAATGGTGCTGGCACAACTGGTTGTTATCATGTAGAAGAATGCGAATTGATCCATTCCTATCTCCTTGTACTAAGGTCAAGTCTAAGTGGATCAAGGAACTTCACATAAAATCAGAGACACTGAAACTCATAGAGGAGAAAGTGGGGAAAAGCCTTGAAGATATGGGCACAGGGGAAAAATTCTTGAATAGAACAGTAATGGCTTGTGTTGTAAGATCGAGAATTGACAAGTGGGACCTCATGAAACTGCAAAGCTTCTGCAAGGCTAAAGACACCATCAATAAGACAAAAAACCACCAACAGATTGGGAAAGGATCTTCACCTATCCTAAATCAGATAATGGACTAATATCCAATATATATAAAGAACTCAAGAAAGTGGACTCCAGAAAGTCAAATAACCCCATTAAAAAATGGGGCTCAGAACTGAACAAAGAATTCTCACCTGAGGAATACCGAATGGCAGAGAAGCACCTGAAAAAATGTTCAACATCCTTAATCATCAGGGAAATGCAAATCAAAACAACCCTGAGATTCCACCTCACACCAGTCAGAATGGCTAAGATCAAAAATTCATGTGACAGCAGATGCTGGCTAGGATGTGGAGAAAGAGGAACACTCCTCCATTGTTGGTGGGATTGCAAGCTTGTACAACCACTCTGGAAATCAGTCTGGCGGTTCCTCAGAAAATTGGACATAGTACTACCGGAAGATCCAGCAATACCTCTCCTGGGCATATATCCAGAAGATGTCCCAACCGGTAAAAAGGACACATGCTCCACTATGTTCATAGCAGCCCTATTTATAATAGTCAGAAGCTGGAAAGTACCCAGATGTCCCTCAACAGAGGATTGGATACAGAAATTATGGTACATTTACACAATGGAGTACTACTCAGCTATTAAAAAGAATGAATTTATGAAATTCCTAACCAAATGGATGGACCTGGAGGGCATCATCTTGAGTGAAATAACACAATCATAAAAGAACTCACACAATATGTATTCACTGATAAGTGGATATTAGCCCAAAACTTAGGATACCCAAGATATAAGATACAATTTACTAAACGCATGAAACTCAAGAAGAATGAAGACCAAAGTGTGGACACTGTGCCCCTTCTTAGAATTGGGAACAAAACACCCAGGGAAGGAGTTACAGAGACAAAGTTCGTAGCTGTGATGAAAGGATGGACTATTTAGAGACTGCCGTATCCAGGGATCCATCCCATAAGCAGCTTCTAAACGCTGACACCATTGCATACACTAGCAAGATTTTGCTGAAAGGACCCAAATATAGCTGTCTCTTGTGAGACGATGCCGGGGCCTAGCAAACACAGGAGTGGATGTTCACAGTCAGCTATTGGATGTATCACAGGGCTCCCAATGGAGAAGCTAGAGAAAGTACCCAAGGAGCTAAAGGGATCTGCAACCCTATTGTCGGAACAACATGATGTACTAACCAGAACCCCGGAGCTCTTGTCTCTAGCTGCATATGTATTGAAAGATGGCCTAGTCGGCCATCACTGGAAAGAGAGGCCCATTGGACTTGCAAACTTTAAATGCCCCAATATAGGGGAATGCCAGGGCCAAAAGAATGGGAATGGGTGGGTAGGGAAGTGGGGGGCGCTATGCTGGATTTTTGGTATAGCATTGGAAATGTAACTGAGGAAAATATGTAATACAAATATTAAAAATTAAAAAAAAGATTTTAGTTGCGATATTTTCTGTTTTAATATTTTCTATTAATACATGCAATTTAGTGCAATGGCTTAATAAAAAGTTTGGTTTTGTCTCTATTTACTAGTTCTGAGAATCACAGACTTGAGTACCTAAAACTATAGATTTCTTAAGGGTTGTTAGCAATGTTTCTTTATTTACTAAGTGGAAGAACATTTTTATGGCTATCTGTAACTAATAGATAACTGAGGAGAGATAGTCCCGGCTATCACTGACTTCACCATTCTTTTTTAAATTAGATATTTTATTTATTTACATTTCAAATGTTATCCCCTTTCCCGGTTTCCCCTCTGCAAACATCCTATCCCATTCCCCCTTACCCTGCTTCTATAAGGGTGCTATCCCATCCACCTACCCACCCCCACCTCACCTCCCTAGCAATCCTTTATACTGGGGCATGGAGCCTTCACAAGACCAAGAGCCTCCCCTCCCATTGATGCCAGATAATTCCCCTTCAGCTCCTTCATCCTTCCCCCTAACTCCTCCATTATGGTCCCTGTGCTCAGTCCTATGGTTGGCTGCAAGCGTCCACATCTGTATAGGGCAGGATCTGGCAAAGCCTCTCAGGAGACAGTTGGATCAGACTCCTGTCAGGAAAAAATTCTGGGTTTGGTGTCTTCAGATGGAATGGATCCCCAGGTGGGGCGGTCTCTGTATGGCCTTTCCTTCAGTATATGCTCTACTTTTTGTCCCTGTATTTCCTTTAGACAGGAGCAATTCTGGGTTAAAATTTTGGAGATGTGTGGGTGGCCCCATCCCTCAACCAGGGGGGGCATGCCTAACCTCTGGATATGGTCATGACAAGTTCTCCTTCCCCTTTGTAGGGTATTTAAGCTAGTGTCATCCCCTTGGGGTCCTGGGAGGCTCTGCTTTCCTGGTATCTGGGACTTTCTGGTTGCTACCCCAAGTTCCCCATCCCCTATTGCTACACAGCTCTGTTCAATTTCCTGACCCTCTCTCTGTACATCTCTCTGTACATCTCTCTGTACATCTCTCTGTACATCTCTTCCATCTACTCCATCTCTTCCCATACCTGATTTTTCCCCTTCCCCTTTTCTCTTCCTCTCAAGTCCCTCCCACCCTCTACTTTCGTGATTATTATGTTCCACCTTTTAAGTAGAGCTGAAGCATCTACTCTTTGTTCTTCCTTCCTGTTGTGCTTCATGTGGTCGTGAGTTGTATTGTGGGTATTCCACCCTCTTTCGCTTATATCCACTTATCAGTTGAGTACATACCGTGCTTGGTCTTTTGTTATCTCACTCAGGATGATATTTTCTAGATCCATCCATTTGTCTTTGAATTTCATAAAGTCATTGTTTTTAATAGCTGAATAATATTCCATTGTGTGAATGGAATTCACCACATTTTCTATACCCATTCCTCTGTTGAGGGACATCTGTTTTGTTTTTAGCTTCTGGCTATTATAAATATGGCTACTATGAACATACTGGAGAATGTATCCTTATTTTTTTTGGAGCAACTTCTGGCTATATGTCCAGGGGTAGTATAGCTGGGTCCTCAGGTAGTTCTATATACAAATTCCTCAGGAACCACCAGGCTGATTTCCACAGTGGTTGTACCAACTTGCAAATCCCACCAGAAATGGGGGAGTGTACATCTCCTTTCACATCTTGGACAGTATCTGCTGTCACTTGAGTTTTTAATCTTAGCCATTCTGACTGGTGTGAGGTGGAGTGCCAGGGTTTTTTATTTGCATTTCCCTGAAGACTCCTTAGTTGAACATTTCTTAGGTGCTTCCCAGCCATTCAAGTTTCCTCAGTTGAGAATTATGTTTAACTCTGTACTCCCCATTTTAATGATTATTTGGTTCTCTGGAGTCTAATTTATTGAATTCTTTGAATATATTTGATATTAACTCTCTATCAGCTTTGTAATTTGTCAACTGTTGATCTTAGAGCATAAGCCATCGGTGTTCTGTTCAAGAAATTTTCCCTTGTGCCCATGTGTTTGAGGCTTTTTCCAACTTTATTTTCTATTAGTTTTAGTGTATCTGGTTTAATGTGGAGGTCCTTGATCCACTTGGACTTGAAATTTTTACAGGAAGAAAATAATAGATTAATCTGCATTATTATACATATTGACCATCAGTTGAGCCAGCACCATTTGTTGAAAATGTTGTGTTTTTTCTACTGGATGGTTTTAGATTCTTTGTCAAAGAACAGGTGACCATAGGTGTGTGGGCTCATTTCTGGGTCTTCAGTTTTGTTCCATTTATCTACCTGCCTGTCACTACACCAAAACCATGCAGTTTTCATCATGGTAGAAAAATAAAAAACTCAAGATCATTCCGATTATATGGTAAAAATAGGTCTCCCTGACTACTTGAGAACATGTCGTCATCATCTTGGTCATCATCATGGTCATCATTATCATCATTATCATCTGTTGCTAAATCTCCAATCCAAATATGCCCCGGCAATGAAAACACAACTCATTTAATATTAATACAAACTGTGTGCCTAGATTGGGTAGATCTACCACTGCACTATCATCTTCCACATCTATGAGACCCCTTATAACTTGCGGTTTAAGCAGGTCACGTGCTTCTGCTCCGCTTTCCTTCTACTTCCTCCTCTGTTGTCCTCTCTCTCTCTTTCTCCCCCCAAAACCTTCAGCTCCACTTCCCCCTCTTTCTCTGCCCAATTACCAGCTCTAGCCTTAATTTATAAGTTAATAAGAAATCACCTGATTGCTGACTCATTCCTTGTCCAATTCCTCTCACAGGAGGATGGAATTAACATCAAATACCATGGCTATCTGCAATCATCATCATCATCATCATCATCACCTCCTTCAGTGCCTATATTCCAGAATAGTTGTTTCTTAAGGTTTGTAAAGAATTGTATGAAAATTTGGAAGAGTGGTCTGGAAAGATACCTCAGCTGTTGAAGTGCTTCCCTGACCAAAGTTGGAAGACACAGATACCTGTA
Organism: Mus caroli; assembly: GCF_978045245.1. Classification (NCBI taxonomy): domain Eukaryota; kingdom Metazoa; phylum Chordata; class Mammalia; order Rodentia; family Muridae; genus Mus; species Mus caroli. The sequence goes on along the minus strand of NW_028227258.1, from coordinate 80,711,137 downwards.
AATATAAACATCTATATTTAGGAAGCACTTTGACAATACAACCATTTAGTAAAATAACATTAATAAGCTCTTCTTTAGAGCTCAGTACTTTCATAGCTATGGGGTTTGACCATTTTTATAGTAACAGGTATGAATTTCCTCCTGTAGAACAGACCTTAGAACAAATCAAGAGAAAAATTGCTGAGTCCCATGAACAGTTTTGGCACTATTACTCTAGTGAGGATATCTTACCTTGCAGGTCAATATGATAACATGCAGGGTTCAGTACTAGGTAAGCTCTAATATGCCTTTCTCATCAGCCTGCACAGCACCTTCCAGCATTGTGAAAACTACCCAGCAGTGACGCTTTCCTGGCCAAAGACTGATTTCTCTACATCATGCAACCAAAATATGTGTGGTACCATCAGCAACATTGTCTTACAATCTAGATAAATTGCAATGAATTTTACTGTTTGGGATGCTGCTGGGACACTGGAACAGCCCCAAACAATAATTTCTAGGTAAGTAACCTGTGTCTGGCACTCAGGTTTTAATTTAAAACCCTACATCTTCTGGGAGCAGCAACATTCACTAATGTCTTTGAACTGAAAGGGACCAGAAAATCAGGTCAATAAAATAAGTCATTTCCATGTTAGTATTTTGAAGATGTGGAAGAATTCTGCAGTCAACGTGCTCTATTGTTTTAGGTGGTGTATTCCTTAAGAAATTCATACATTTATTTTAGACTTCACAGTTTAGCAGAATAGAGGCTTGTAAAACTTATCTTTCTGATTTTCTGAACTGGTATGTGTTGTACTCCTTTTTAATTTCCAATTTTATTCATTTATGTCTTCTCTTCTTTTTATTTTAGATAATTTTGCTGTTTGCCAATCTTACTTATCTTTTTTTCAAAGAGCCAGCCATTTGTTTCATTGACTCATAATGTTGTGTTGCTCTGTTCTTGTCAATTCTGCTCTTCATTAACTTCACCACAGATTTAATTATTTATTCCTATCTACTATTTTGAGGTTCATTTGTTCATGTTTTTCAAAGCTTTAAATTACATGGTTACATTGTTAATTTTAGAGCTCTCATTTTTTTATGTGGGTACTTAGAATTATAAATTTTATTCTTTGGATTGCCTTCCTTGTGGCTGATATATTTTAGTGTGTTGTATATTATTACTCACTTGTAGGAATTTCTTTTTTCCTCCACGTTGACTTTCCTGAATCAATTTTCACTTAGCAGTGTCTTATGGATATAAGCCTGTATATTTTATGCAGTTTCTATTGCTGTTGTTATCTAACTTGATTTCATCGTGGTGGTGGGATAAAATGCAAGATGCTGTTTCAATTTTGCTATATATGTTGAGACTTGCTTATGACCTAATATGCATTCAATTTTGGAAAAATTCCCCTGTATTGCTGAGAACAATGTTCATTTTTAGTCTTTAAGTAGCTGTTCTGTAGATATCTGCGAAGGTCATTTGAATTATGTCATTTTATTTCAGTGTTTCTCTATATGAGTTTTGTGTGGATGACCTCACTATTGCTGAAATGGACTATTAAAGTAATCTATTCTTACTGTATTGAGGTTAATTATTGAATTTAGAACTAGTTCTCTATCTATTGTAAAGTCTGGTGTGTCTGAGTTTGATACATATATATTCAGATTGGAATATCCTCTTTGTCAATGGCTTCTATGATGTATATGAGTGATCTTCCTTATCTACTCTGACCAGTTTTGTTTGGAAGTTTATTACAGTATACTGGGTCATATCTTCATTCTATTTGGTTTAAATAGCTTTGTCTATCATTTTACCCTAAGGTGATGTCTATTGTCAGCAGTGACATGAGCTTTCTGAAGGCACCAAAAAAGATGGATATTGTATTTTTTTTTTAAATATAATTTGCCATTCTGTGTCTTTTGGGGAGGAGTTGAGACTATTAATAAAGTACTATTATTAACATATATGTATAATTCCTCTCATTTGATTGATTTTCTCTTTTCTTATATTTCTTTTAATTAACAGTCCTGGCATTATTTATTTGTTCTATGAGACCTCATTGCAGTATTTATTCTTCTTTAAGACTGGAGTATTCCTTATAGTATCTTCTGTACAACTTTCTAAGTAGTCATAAATTCCTTTAATTTGTTTTCATTGTGAAATGATTTTATTTTTTTCTTTAATTATTAATTGATATTTTTCTTAGTATAGTAGTTTTGAGTTGACAACTGTTGTCATTTAGAAATTAAAATCTATACTGCCAGTCCCTCTGGCTTTAATAGTTTTGTTGAATAATAAGGAATTATTCTGATGGATCTGCATTTGTAAGATATTTCTAGAAGCTTTTAGCACCCTTTCCTTATTCTGGCTGTTCAATATTTAACTATAGAATATCCTAATAAATTTCTTTACTGGCCCTGTCTGTTGTTGTCATGTACCAGGATGGCCATACATTCCTTGGGGGTATAGAACATTTTCTTTTGTGAGTTTATTGAAAACATCTTCCATTCCTTTTGTGTAGTGTTCTCCTTCTGTGGCCATAGTCAAAGACTTGAGTTTTTTCATTTCATCCCATAGCTCTTTCAGGTTTCAATCATCTTTTAAAATTTTTATCATTTACCTTTACTAAATTATCTGGTTTCTCTACTTTGTCTTCCAGCCCTGATAATATGCTTACTAAATGCCACATACTAATGGAAAGGTAAGCCTTTCCATTGAGGTTTTTATTTGGTTTATTGAGTTGTTCATTTCTGGCAACATATCAGTTTAGTATTTGCTAGCTAATTCTATCTCCGTATTGAATTCTATTGTCATATATGTTTTGACTTCTGTTTCACATTCAGTTCTTTGGTTTTTTTTCTTAAACTGTACTCACAGCTCTAGGAACTGAAGATCATTGTTGTAATTTTTGTTCAATTAATTTATTGTCTGGAAGTTATATTATTTTTTAATCCCACATAAAATACTCAGGGTATTAATTAGTTCTATGTAGCATGCTTTCCTAGAACACATGAAGTTCAAAGTTTGAGTCACAGCACTACTAGACCTGATAGTGCCACTTGTAATCTCAACTCTTCAGAAGTTCATGGTCATCTTTGCCTATATAGAGAAACCTGAGCTATATAGATCCTATGAAAATCAAACAAAATCCCACACAAAGAAGCAAGTGTGTTAATATGAAGCTTTCTTTGGGATATGCATGATATTAATTATGATTTCATTTAACTTTTAAAAATTTATTTACGTGTGTGTGTGTGTGTGTCCATTCATCTGGACATATATGGATGTTAGCAGACAACATGAAGGGGTTGGTTTTGTCTATCGTATAAATCTATGAGAAGGATCTCAGGTCATTAGTCTGGCTGAAAAGTTGCTTTACCTACTGAGTCATCTCAGCAGTACAATTATTTTACATTTGGCATTCCATCCTTCATAACTGACAGCAGTTGTTACAGTTGATAGATCTGATATGAAAGTGTATCAGTGACAGACTGCATTGGAACTTTTGATTCTTTCTTCAATTCCTAAGCAGTACTCATAGTTAAGTATATTGTAGTACCAAAGGATTGCCATTCTTGTGTCACCTCCACCTGTTTCTTCCTATCCCCACTATCAACAAGCCTATTGCTCTGTGCTTCAGATGGTCTTTATACTTTGATCTACAGATAACCATGTTTCTTCATTTCTCTATGTATGTCTTTGGTATCAAATTTGAGCATGCCAGTTTTTATATTTACAAATTTGTGTGTGTACATTTGTATCTATGTGTATGCTTTGTGTGTCTTTGGAGTATGTTGTATGTAATTTCTGGAAATTCAACTTCCAGGAGCCTTAGTAGGAATTGTATGGCTAGTGCCTTAAATTTATTCATCCTCTTCAGGATGGAGAAGGTAGGTTCATAAACTGGTATGGGTAAGAGTGAAGCAACTGGGTAAGCAATCCTGATAGCCTAACTTAAGCTATGTAGTATAGAATGATATGTCTCCTTGCTGTAGAGATGGATTTGTGCTTGTGATTGTTGTTAGAAAACACAGTCAATGAAGTGTAACTTAATCCCACACATGCTGTATCAACTGGCTATGGAAGTGTTGTGGGTATCCCCTTTTCTTGCATCATCAGCTGTTACAATCCATGAAGGTAGTGGGAGCAGAGGAGACATCAAACAGAGGGTTCGGGAGCCCTGGGAGTATGTATGATGAAAAAAACACACAAGGACCCTCAGTCAGTAGGTAGATCAATTTACTTAAGGTGAATGAAGGCTTATAAAGTTTTTTGGGGGTAAGGGTAAGGACATCAAGAATGGGCACAGGTCATTAGCTTGGGGCTTAGGGTACCTGAAATGCCTCATTAGCATGGGGAAGCCTTTAAGGAATCTCAAGTGCTGAATGAACAGGTGTTGTCAGGAGTAAGGAAATTGATCCTCTAAACTAATTTAGGCTCCCTGAGAATTCTCAGGTAGAGGTGAGTGTGGGAACTCAGAATTCCTTGGACAATCAAGGTAGAGAATGTAAAACTCTACTAAAAAAGGGAGTTCTTCCTTATACAATAAGCCCCAGAACGTTTTTCCAGTCAATGGTAGACTTCAACCTTAATGAGCAGTGTTTTCCCATATACTTTGTCCTTTTATTCTGAATTATTAGTTGTTGTGACAGAAGTAACAGGTGATGGCAAGATATGTAAATGTTTTTTACATTCTTACCTGCAAAAAAAAAATGGATTCTCTGAGATTATCATGTTAAAAGCAAGATGTCATGGGGATGGTCATAAAACCCTCAATCTGGCCAACAGGCAAAACTATGAAACACAGTCCAGATGCTGATGAGTTCAGAGTGAGTAGCTGTGGAATTTTTTCCACTATGCTAATAATTTATATTTTATATGAAAAACAAAATGTAGTCTTTCAGAGGTAAAGAGCTGGTGACTGGACCTGTGGGTAGCAGGAGAGAAATTGAGAGACACCGAGAGACATTGAGAGAATTGAGAATTGAGGGGACATGGTGTCAGGAAAGTTGGGTTGAATCTGGTGGGCTAGTTGAGGAACTACCTCAGCAAATAGACCATATACTATACATATGTTTCTGTGTCTTTACTATTAAACCCCAAGTAGAACACCAAAAGCCCCACAATAAGAGGGGATCCCAAGCTGGATTCATTGTATGGCATGAGGAGGCTTCCCACTTTTGTTCCATCATGTGAGTTCACACATGGTTAAGGGAATCTACTCTGATCCCTGGCAATAGTACATATGGGAGAGAACTGTACGTAGGCTGTTGTATGGTCTTTATTGGTGTGATAACTGAGGCTCAGCTATCTTTACAGAAAGAACTGGTACATTTAACGTAGGAATTACAACAGAAAAGAGGACATATGGAAGTTATCCACATGCTAGCTTCAGCCTTGGCAAAAAAAGTGGAAAAGGAGATATATGGAGGTGCTGGCGTGCCCTTTCTTACAGCTGGCAGAATGCATAGGAAAGAGTGAAAATTACATCTCTGCTAATAAGCCCTTCTTCTTCCCAGGATCCAAAGATCTGTGTCTGATAGAAAGTATCAGACAGTAAAGTTGAGGAATACACGGTAAGAGTTGTAGAAGGTAACTCCTAGGTCTGACCTTTAATCCAGTCAAAGGACAAATCCATGATTCTGAACAAGAAGAAATCCTGAAGAAGACTGTGGATTATGGAGCTCTGCATGGTGTAGTGTCTTCCACCCATGCTACTACAGTCAACATTGCTCATTAGAAGAAACAATAAAGTAAATGATAAGATCTTTTGTGTTGAAATGGATCTTGCTAACACTTCTGCTTTATTTTCCCTTTTACCCTCAAGAGAAGTTTGAAATGGGAAATGATAGGAGCTTTTATTATTATCTATAAGAAGGTGTCCTTAAATAATGCTAAACCTTGAGTGTCTTATACATTTGTAAAATTACAAACAGGAAAAATAATAATTTAAATGACGGCATCTGTGAATAGGATCGGTTATTCCCAAGAGCTATATGATTCTTAGATGATACTTTCAATGCCATAGAGGGCCCAAGGCTAATAAACTATATTTCCATTACATTTACTGATGGTTGTTGCATCAGTAGTACTAATAATCTTCTTGATTTATTAACACAGACTCTAATAGAATATTTTTTTTTACATCCATCGTTCTTTTGTCTTATCCTAGTGTGTAAACATTTATTTACCCTGGAACTATGTACTTTAGAAAGGTCAATGTGAGCTATATATACTTATATGGGATAAATATTTTGTTCCACCAAGAAAAGATTATGGATCAATACATACTTATTTTCTGCAATAGAATAAATATATTTACATACTTCTATTTGTACTGTTATACACCACAAAGTGATAAAATACTGGTTGTACATATAAATGCATACATATATGAATACAGACATAATATTATTTGGACACAAAAGATTACATTTAGGAATACATATCTGCAAGCAATAGGAACTGATGGAAAAAGAGGCCATGAATTTGAAGAGAGAGCTCATTGAGAGGGTTTGGAGGGAGGAAAGAGAATGAGGAATTGTAATTAAAATACAATCTCAAAAAGAAAACAAACAAAAAAATGAATTATCTTAATATCTTTAAAGATATCCTTAATTATAGTAAACAGAGATGTGTGTGTTTTGTACTTTAAAAAGTACTTAAAACAATATAGGACATTGTGATGTCTTCATTCTTAATAGTTTTATTTCTGTTTATTTCAAAAAGATTGCAGTCTTCATGAGCTCTATATTCTACACAATTATTAACACAATTTTTTTCCAATCTGTTCCCTGCAATGAATAAAAGGATTACAGACCGGAGACTAAAAATACTCCCAACCTTGCTTGTTTTTTAACTTATACTTTTTGAAAATCTTTCCGCATGAAATCTTTTGAATATAAGAAAACACAAGAGGATTATAACACCAAGAGAGAAAGAATAAACCATTTACAAACTCTATGGATGTACTAGATTTAAAAAGTTTAATTCTAAATTCATTTCCATATTGTTTCTACAATGTGTATGTCCTCGTGATTCAGAATATCAAAGAAGTGTGAGCCACATATTATGTAATAGCACATTTCCATTATACTCTGAAAAGAAAAAAGGCAGCTGTAACACAAGGAAAATGCGATTAACACTTTCTATGATAATTACATGTGAATGAAGGATTATTTTTCTGGCCCAAAGTCTAGCAAGTCTACTTTTTTTTTTTAATCCAAAAATCCTTTCCTGAGGTCTGCTCCTAGAGAGTCATTCACCCTGTCTGAATAAATGCTGCCCTGTTTAACTAAAATCTAGCTTATTCAAGCTGTTCAAGATTCTATTCATTAACTCAATTCTTTCACAACTCTTTTTCACTAGTAGATGCCTGTTAAGAGTGGATAACTTTTTATTAACATCATTTTGTTGCTTCTCAAAGTCATCTCACTAAAAAATATCCTAGGAACACACCTCTAGGCCTCTCTGTAAGAGGTTTAAGTAAGGGATGAAGACCCACCTTGAATGTGGGTGGCAAAATCCCAAGGACTAGACTTCCAGATTAAATAAAAGGGAAAGAATCTAGAAAGCTAGTTTTACATTGGCTGCTCATGCTTTCTTGCCATTTTGGACTGCACATTTTCTTCATCTCAAATATTTTGTCACTGGAAAAGACTAAAGTAAACAATTCATGACGTTACATGATTTAAATAACAGGTCTCTAGTTACTTACGTCCATAATTGTTCTGCTTTTTTAGGTTTTGATGTTATTGCTTCATGGCCTTTGCGCTCAGCTATGAAACAATGTGCTTTAAGTCTCTACTTTATACTAATTGATTTAAAACCTCCATTTTAAGATTTTCTGTCCTGTCTTCTCACATAGTTTATTTTAGCAAACACACACTCTATTTATCTGTGTGTGTATGGCTTCACTCTCTCTCTCCTGTTTCTCTTGAAACTATGATATAGAAAATACAATTATGAGAGGAGCATGCTATAATTTTAACAATAGGAGTAGAATTGATTGTGTATAAAGAAGCATGCAGAAATGTTTGTTGTGATTCACCATAGGCTGGAGTCCCATCGCTGATCCAGGAAAACTATTATTTTAAAGTAAATGCATTTCTATTTAATCAAATGAGGAAACAGCTAAGTGATGTGTGTCACTACAATGTAGTGCCTCAGATAAATTCTCACATATTATAAATTCTCACATATTATAGTTCAGAATACTGCAGGGAACTAAGACCGAGGAAAGAACAGAGAACACTGGACAAATATCAGCATTCCCCTCTTTTATGTCTTAGTAAAACAATTTAAATGAGAGTAAATTATCTTAGTCCAATTTTCTCCGGGTATATAATGTCTATAAAGTCATTTTACAAAATATTCTGCATATGTTATTATAGTGTATGCAATATAAAAAGCAATATTAGTTAAAAGCAAACTAATTCACTAAAGTAATACAGTATGAAAATGTTCCTCACCTTTTAAATTAGAAATAAAATTTTAATAGAAAAATATGTACCATACATGTACTCCTTAAAATATTAATCAGCAGGCTGGGGAGAGAGCTCCTTCAGTAAGGTACTTACTTGGAAGAAGGAGAGCCTAAGTTTGATGTCAAGAGTCCACTCAGAAAAAAAAAAATGTAATGGCACCCTGCAATCTCAGAGCTGAGATGGGCAAAGAGAGATGAGACAGGTCCCTGGCATTCATTATCCAAGTAAGTTGGCTGGCAAATTTCAGGAATTAAGGGAAATTATTGTCTCAAGATACAAAGGATAAAGCTCCAGAGAAATGAATCCTGGAACTATTCTCTGATCTCCACCTGTGTTTTTATGTACTTCACACATAATAGTAACTACACACATATCCATTCACACATTAAAAATGGTTGTATACATTTCAATCAAAAAAGAAGTGTTATTAACATCATGCCCTTTTAAAAAGAAAATTTAAGATTACAAAGCACAAGATAGCATAAATGTAATGCTGTTTGTATCATCTAAAATCCCAGATTACTCAATGAGCTTGAACATCCACGCAACTAGACACAAAAAGCAAACTCAACAGCCGCTGGCCTAGTCTCAGTATTAATCTTCTAGACTTCTTAAAATAAGTACTCTGAACTTCCTATAATTATAGCTTGTACCACGTTGTTTTTCTGTCTTATTAGAAAGCTCCACAGGGTAGCTGATTTGCCTTTGGTGTTCTTTTCTGAATCTGTCTTTTAAGTCTGTAAATTTAAATGAATGCATAAAAATAAGATCCAAATACTTTCTGAAATAGAATCTTTAAATTTGTCTTCTAATGCAGACATGAAACATAGGCTCAACAAATTGGAATATTTTTAATATTTCTCCTTTTGACTTCAAAACATCTTGTGAATGTTCAAACTAAATTTATTTAATTTATGTTGCATATATCTATCTTTAGAAAAGTAACATTCTGCTATATTTACAAAACCCATTTTTCCAATATTATGAAAATACATAATCCTTAAGAAAAATTTATTGTTAGGAAACATTCAATAAGAAAGGCCAAAACAAAATAAATCTTTGTCTGTTGTTTTCCAGTTTCAGTTGGTCCGTATTAAAATTCTCAATTGCTCTGTGGTAGCTATTTTATTTTCAAATATTGATTACTTTAATGGAGGTAAAACAAAGAAATAGACAATATGTTGAATTCATTCTACTGGTTTGATATACAAGAAAACCTGGGAACACCCAGAGTTCTGCCCTTTATTTTCTATTGTCACAGTAAGAAAGAAATATTGGCATTGAAATGAAAAATGATGGATGTTTATTCTTATTTTACTATACTGGAAATGATGAACAGGAAATGGACCAAAGCAAGGTCCTAATAATGCTGTTTTCTTTTCAGATGCGGGGAGATACCTTTCTGTCCCTTTTCCAGCCACTAGCGTCACCAAGCTTCCTTAGCTCATGGACATTTGCCCTACAAGCCATGTAGCATCTCCCAAGTTTTCTCAGTTTCTTTCACTACCACCTTGAATTCTTTAAATAATTCTCACATCTCTTTGAAAATCTGCTAAGGATTCAGTTGAATTCATAAGGATAATTCACGATAACTTCTGCATTCCAGGATGCTTTAGCTGACCACATCTGAAAAGTCCACTTTGCCAAGCTGGTATGCTTGGTTACAGGCTCCTCTGGGGCTAAGAAGGGAATCCACAACACCTGTACTCGATTTTTACTTAAATACTGGGATTCATGAACAGCTTTTCTTCTTGTTGTTTTTGATTTGTGTTTGTTTGTTCTTTTAGGATAGAATTTCTTGATTCAATAAGATTCTGAAATTAAAGCTTTGCCTCCCCCATACTGTCCATAGACAGAAAAACATTTTTTCTCTATCTTATCCCTCATGTCTATCTTTAAATCCATCTAACATTGACCCCTTAATCCAAGTTCATGCCTGCCATTTTGTGACTCATCTCTGTGAGCCCACTGAAATGGTTTGACATTCTAAACAGAAGGTAATCCTCCTTGAACTGCAAATAGAGCACAGACACATCAGACTCTTTCTCTCTTCCCAAACTTGTTCTTGCTCTGAACATTTGCTTGCTCTCGCACGTTAGGAGACCAAAGTTCAAAGACGACAATCCCATACTTGCATCTTTAAGGAGCACTGCCACCTTAGTGCTCCTGCACCTCACTGCCTTTCCTGAGGACCTGCTACCTGAACTTCCTTATGTCTGGAGCTTTGCCTGGTGTCTTCTTGTATGACTGCTCAGTAGCTCTCTCTCAGCTCTCTGCTTGATTGACAATCCACTGCTAGCTGATCACATTCTACATTTGTCATGGCTTACTCTGGAAATCTTCCTCTGATCTCTGGCAGTAGATACAACACCATCAGAATATGTGGTGCCCTCTGGTGTAAATTTTTTCTTTCATTGCTGTAACCACATCGGAACTTTATGTCTCATTCATGGGGTCATATGATTCATAATTCTCACTCACTGATAAATAAATTGTGGAAGTGATAAGGATCAACTCTAGCTTTCTCAGACAGATTTGCTGGACTGTTTTCTGCATAATGTGACTGGATGAACAAGCTTTGTAATTGAGCAGGGGAAAGTTCCCATTTCAAAGTAAGTAAGTAGGAGAGAGTTCCTGTCTCAGATTTCTGACAAAGACTTAAGTGACAAAAGAAGACAGATTGAAAGTGTCTGTCACCTCACATTAACCTTGTCCTGGGAATGTGAGAATGCAAGGAGTACTTTGGAGTCATTCCAGCCTATTTTTCTGTAATAGTTAAAGCTGCCCTTCTTCAGATGACTGTGTTAGACCTAATCAGAGAGAAGGCAGGATGTGCCTAGGCTCTATGTTTGGAGAGATTACAGCCACACTGGGCTTTCAGGCTGCTAACTCAAGATTTAAAGCATTTCCAGATTCGACGTAAGTTCCATACACCATGCATAATTCTCACTGAAACTTTTAAAATAATATCAATTCTCTGATTAAATATATGGAATCCGATATTTAAGAGGAATTAAGTTCTATAGATACAGCTATCAACTGTCTTATTTGCCTTTAAAACTGGACATAGGAAAGTATCAAGTATTGTATATTCTTCTATCATCCCAAGGCAAGCAATGACTGATAAACTTAGAAAGACTGAAGCAACTCCTGATGTTTTAGGTTAGGGGTTTTATATTAGTTTGAAGGTCATTCTAAAAATTACAAAGTATATCTAGTAAAATACTGATTCATTTTGCTAAGGAAACAAATCAAATATTAAGCTTGGCAAAGAGTCAGAGCTTTCATTATTTATCCTTCACTGCCCATGACACTGCTTATGTCACTGCTTGAATGCTGCAGCCATAGTCCTGCTTCTGGGCAGGCTGGTCAGTACTGTTAGCATGACACCCTGTGGCTGGATCTATCAATAGCAGAACTGTCAGGTCTCAATCCCCTCTGATCTTATGGGAAAATGGTCCTTGGAAAATCCAGTTTAAGTATAACTTACAGATGAAATAACTTTAGTAAGTAGAATGGATGTAATAGGATTAAATAGTGGCAAATATTCTTGCTTAAGATAGGAGTTGGGAACTGTATCAAAGTATGTCATAATATGTCGCACCAATTTATACCATGAGTTGGAAAGGATTTCTTCTCCAGTAAGAGCTCAGACCACCAATCAACACCAAGTGTATGCTCATCTCTTCAGTTGTACATGAGCATCTAAGACAATTCTGTATCATTTTCAGAAGTCCCGTGAGCAGCTCTTCTTTTATACATATGAGAACTGAGGGTCAGTGAAGGTTAAGTTTTTCCTTCATCTTCTGGCTAATTGAGTGCTTGCAATAAACTCTGCCTTAAAGGCTTGGACTTTAAAATCTATTGCTTGGTTTCCAGGACTCCTAATATAATGGTAGTATTTAATAATTATAAATTCAGACCTTGAATGTGGGATCATTTGAAATATTGCCTCTGTTATTAAAAAAGAGACGAAAATGTTTTGCTGCCAGGAAGTGCAGTACTGCCTGGCTAGCATTTCAACCCTCTTTCATCTGTCTGTGCAACATCAATCTTACTGTCCTTCAGGACTGGTCCATCCATACCTCCCTTAGATTCTGGTTCATTGCAAATACCTGTGAATTTCTGAACATTCAATGAAATACCATCTGTGCAGCTCAGTGGACAGTGAATCACTGTGATGTCAAACTCTATCATATGCATATTTTAATTTGCTTAAATGATTCTTGCCAGTTAATTTCCACCTGTTCACATTTTCAGGTGTGTGCTCATAATGAGCTGGTCTTACTTTCTATATTCTGGGCTCAAAACAGCAGCCAGGGAAGAATAAGTGTATTGGGGACTTTATCCAAAAGTATCCACACAAGATAAATAAAATAATTGTGATCCAGGCATTTGCACAAGTTCTTACATTCATTTTATGTGGGTTTAACATAAAAACTGCTTTTGATCCAATTCCTTTATGGTTTAAATATATATTTACATTCCAATATCATAAAAATGCAAAATTTTGTTAACCATCTTTTATGCTTGCTACTGATGAAATATACGCATCATTAAATACATCATAAGATGTTGAACTAGAAGAAAGAAAATACTCTCTTATAAAAATTACTCCCTAGGATTCACATATCAGAGAGGTAGGAGAATCATGGGGTAGGTGGGAGAGTTTCTGAAATGCTAACTACAAGGAGCTAATTATGCTAATTATGCTGTGCTCTTTGCACACCCTTTCCTTGCTCCTTTCTTTTAAAAAATAATGGTTATTTTACTTATTGACATTCCAAATGTTATCCCCCTTCCCATTTTCTCCTCCACAAATGCCCGTCCCCTTCCCTGCCTCTATGAAGGTGCTCCCCGACCCTCTCACCCACTCCTGCCTCAGAGCCCTAGCATTCCCTTATCCTGGGTCATCAAACCTCCACAGAATCAAGGGACTCCCCTCCTGGTGATGGCCGATGTGTCAATCCTCTGCTACATATCCAGCTGGAGCCATGCTTCTCTTCATGTGTCCTCTTTGGTTGGTGGTTTAGTCCCTGGGAGCTTTGGGCAGTCTGGTTAGTTGATATTGTTGTTCTTCCTCTGGGGTTGTAAACTCCTTCAACTCCTCCAGTCCTTGCCCTGACTTCTCCATTGCTCAATCTGACGTTTGGCTGTTTGCATCTGCATCTGTGTTGGTAAGGCTCTGATAGAGCCTCTCAGGGGACAGCTATACTATGCTTCTGGCATCAGCAATAGTGACTGAGTTTGGTGTCTGTAGATGGGATGGTTCCTTAGATGAGGCAGTCTCTGGATGGCTTTTCCTTCAGTCTCTGTGCAACTCTTTGTCCCTGCATTTCCTTTTGTCAGGAGAAATTCTGGATTAATACTTTGAAGTCACTTGATCTTTGACAAAGGAGGCAAAATCATCCAGTGGAACAAAGACAGCATTTTCAACAAATGGTGCTGGTTCAACTGGTGGTCAGCATGTAGAAGAATTCAAATTGACCCCATTCTCATCTCCTTGTACAAAGCTCAAGTGAAAATGGATCAAGGACCTCCACATAAAACCAGATACAATGAATCTAATAGAAGAAAAAAATTGGAAAGAACCTTGAACACATTGGCACAGGGAAATTTTCTTAAGCAGAACTCAACGCCTTATGCTCTAAGATCAAGTATTGACAAATGGGATCTCATAAAACTGCAAAGCTTCTGTAAGGCAAAGGACACTGTCAATAGGACAAAATAGCAACCCAGAGATTGGGAAAAGATCTTTACCAATCCTAAATCTGATAGAGGGCTAACATCCAGAATATATAAAGAACTTAAGAAGTTAGGCTGGAGAGAACCAAATAATCCTATTAAAAATGGGGTACAGATCTAAACAGAGAATTCTCAACTGGAATCTAGAATGGCTGACAAGCACTTAAAGAAATGTCCCACATCCTTAGTCATCAGGGAAATGCAAATCAAAACGACCCTAAGATTCCACCTTACAACACTCAGAACGACTAAGATAAAAATCTCAAGTAACAGCAGATGCTAGTGAGGATGTGGAGAAAGAGGAACACTCCTCCATTGCTGCTGGGATTGCAAGCTGGTACACCCACTCTGGAAATCAGTCTGGGGGTTCCCAGAAAATTGGAAATAGTTCTACCCGAGGACACAGCTATACAATCCTGGGCATATACCCAGAAGATTCTCCAACATATAACAAGGACACATGCTTCACTATTTTCATGGCAGCCTTATTTATAAAGCCAGAAGCTGGAAAGAACCCAGATGTCTTTTAACAGAGGAATGAATACAGAAAATGTGGTACATTTAGACAATGGAATGCTACTCAGCTATTAAAATCAATGCCTTCATGAAATTCTTAGGCAAATGGATGGAAGTAGGAAATATCATCCTGAGGTCTGTCTGTCTGTCTGTCTCTTTCTTTCTCTCTCTCTCTCTCTCTCTCTCTCTCTCTCTCTCTCTCATACACACACACACACACACATACACACACACACACGTACACATCAAAAAACAAAATAAAACAAACAAAAAACAACCACACATGTTATGTACTCACTGAGAAGTTGATATTAGCCCAAAAAGAAGCTCAGAATATCCACCATACAACTCACAGACCATATTAAACCCAAGAAGAAAGAACTCCTCCCTAAAGTGTGGATGCTACAGTCCTGAACCTTTCTTCTTACAGCAAATACTTTAAATCCAGCCCCTGCATTACATCATCTAGATGTTAGGGGGCTTAAAAAGAAATTCAACTACTTGCTTTAACTTTAAATGTATTTCTCTTTAATCATACTTTTAACAAAAACCAGGTTCTTAGCTAAAGGATTTCTATCTTAGAATATGTGAAAGTTTGTTAAGGATTTAAATTTTAGAGCTTACTTTTCTGCCACAGTGCTGACAAAATATCTAAACAGAATGATGAAAACCGCACCACTGTGGAGAGAGAAAGAGGAAGGAGGTAGAAGTTGGCACTGCTTTGTTGGACATTATGTTGTCTTCTCAGTTCACAATAGCGTGAACTGAATCTAGGCTGTTTGTATTGAGAACAGAAACATGCATTCAGCCATAGTGGTTTGTAAGACCCAAGCTTTCTATCTTTTCATCAGGATCTTTATGTTGGCTCAACTATGCAAGGAACTCATCTGTCCATTTTAGTCTTTCATGAGCAGTTCTTAATGATCATCAAGTACAAAGCCTAGCAAGAGAAGTGTGATTGTGATTCCTGTAGTGTCCAGTTAGGAGCCCATGAACAAACCTCCAACCTACAAATATTTACATGGCAAATGCCGGTGACATGAGGATCCTCACTAAAGAGAGCACCATTGAAGAAGAGAGATTAAGAAACAAAGCCTATCACTTTGATCACATATGCTCCTGGTGAGCACTGGAGCTCCATTAGGTTTGGAATGACTAGAGCTCCCCTTACCAGCCAGTGACAGCTCACTTTCAAGGTCCTTTATTGACTCCCAACTGTTGGCTACAGCAGTGAAAGCCAAATCCCCACTCTTAAAGTGAGGTTTGAAATACGGCTTTTAACCAGAGGTAAATTAATCCCATTAGCAAGTGGTAGTTTTCTTTAGCCTTATCTATAATATGCTGACCCAGGCTCGACTGCCACCTGCTCACTGTAATTACTGGTACTTTATTGAGGTTAACTGCTTTGCTTTAAGTTTCCAAATTCCCTAATTTCAGCTGTCTCTGTGATTCTCTGCACAGAATACTTGTTTTGGATGGCAGTATGGTAAAAATGACTCTACAAAGGCCTAAGACATTCTAGTTTATTAAATATAGAACTGCCTCAAGAATAAATTGGAAATATATCCTTACTTGTTTTTAGTTTGGTCTGGGTTCATGTAATCTAGGCAATTCTTGTTATGCATTTCTGATTGGTAAAACTATACTATTATCACAGCACATAGCCTAAAGGCATCCTCTGCGTTTGGATGAGTAGCTCATACATAATGATACTTTTAAGATGTTATATCATGATAATATTATAACATAGTTCTTTAATTTTTGATTGTATGAGAATTTTATACATGCATATAATGTGTTTGGATCAAAACCCTTCATCAAGACCTGACCCCTTCCTAATTCTTTCTCAACTCCTGCTACTTTCCTTTCATGACTTCACGAACTTTGTTTTTTGTTTTTGTTTTGTTGTTGTTGTTTGTTTTGTTTTAACTCGCTGAGTCCACTGAGTGCTGCCTTTATGGACATGGGTGTTGGGAAAACTACCGGAACACATGAGACCTCTCTAGGAACACACCTCTAATGAAGACTGACTGCTATAACTGCCACTGGCTCCACCGCTTGCAGTAAACCTTCAAGATCCTTCTGTCCATGTTGTCACAGCCTCTGTAATTTACTGGGTGTGCAGGCCCTGTCTCACCTGTCACTACTCTTTCATTGTAGACGTCTACTTCCTCTGGTTCTTACTTTCTTTTGGTTCCTCTTTCTTGGTGATACCTGAGCCTTGATGCAGAGGTGTGATACAGATGTCCCACGAAGATCTGTGTACTCCACAGTCTTATTCTCTGTACATTGCCTGACCAAATTACCAGTTTCTATATTAATCACCACCTACTAAAAAATATTCTAAGATGAGGTTTGAAAGATACTTATTCTATGGGAATAATAATAACTTGGTAACCCCACTTGTTTCTATATCCATTTATTAGAATGATAGCTTTACTTTCTCATCTGTGACTTAGGAAACCACAAGGTTTTGGGCCAGTTAAAGGTACCAGGTATGAATTCCTTTCAAAACCAGGAATGATTCTTGACTCAAACCAGAAAGTGCCCTTCATTACATTCATGCCACCACTGGCAAGTCTCTCCGGTCTGATCTCTTATTTTTGTAGTTCACAGGGTTTACAGATGAGAAAGATTGAGATTACTTTTCTCCCCTAGTAGCATGAAGTCTTCTAGCACATAACTACCAAGTAGGATGAAACCTCCATTGTACATACCCATTTTATTTAAACAGGTCCCATGACCCAAGCATGTGGTATCTTCAGGGGTCTTATAATCAAGTGCTGGCAGGGAACCAAGAACAATGGAAATAACCTGAAAAGTCTGAGCCCTTTCCAAGAGCTCAGTGATCAACAACTTGAAAAGAGACTCCAAAGCAAGATTCAACTCTGAGTAATGGGCTACATCTAATTGTGTACTTGGCCAAAGGGGTACCTGGCAACCCCCAAAGAACCCAGTCTATTGCCAAGACTATAGGTTATTCTCCATAAACTGAAAGGCCCTATTGTTGAAGACAACACCTGTACAAGTCTTTAAATATGTAGAAGTCAAGCTGGTGCCTACATAAAGACTTTGCCCCTTCTTTCTAGAGTCCTTGGTACAGGAAGCTACTTTACATGTTGTCAAAAGGAGAAATGTAAATAGTAACACAGACACAAATACTTTGATCTACAGTGGTCTCCTGCCTACAAGACATGTAAGAATAATGGTAGCACCAAGCTGTGGGAGGAACAAATCAGCATCAGATTTTGCCAAAGGCCCATTCCACAAGATGGAGTCCATGCCCATCACTGCTTGGGTGACCAATAACCTGAGACTAAATAGCCTGATAGTTAGACTTAAACTAAATACTACTGTCCTAATAAAATAACATATGACTCCTAATGGCACTTTACTATACTCACAGATCAGTGCCTTACTTATCTATCCTCAGAGAAGCTTCCTTCTGCAGCAGCTGCAGATAAGTGCAGAGACCCATAGCCAGACATGAACCAGAGGGTGTTGGATCATAGAATACTCACCCATAAAGAGGATAACTCAACTAAATCCTTCTACCCAGGCTTAGGGAACCCCTTAGATGAGGAGGTGGAAAGAGTATAATAGCCAAAAAGGAAAAAGAACACCAAGGAAATAAATGCTCTATAAATCAACAGTTTCAATGTACCTATGCATTCACAGAGACTGCCTGCACAAACCTGCACGTGGATCTGTTCTAGATAGGGTCCTAGAACTGAAAGGAGAAGAAGACATCTGCCCTGTCCTCAATTCGGAAGCTATCTCCAACTGATAATCACTTGCAAATAAAAATTTAGTTCCATCAGGGAGTCTCTCTGGGAAAACAAACTACTCTTAAGAGTAAGTTACATGGCCAGTAGTAGATAACAATAGAAACAAACTCTATGGTAACTTTGGAGGCCCTTTGACTTATTATGTCATATCAGGGCTTCTAGGAAAATCTTAATCTTAATTTTAATTTTCATGTTTTCACTCTTTTTAACCATACAGGTTCTTTGGGTGTAACTATGTCTTCTGGTTAAGTGCGGTTTGTGGATTCCTGTGTGAGGGGATGAGTAGGTCTTTGTTTCATGTATGTTTTCTTGGACTCTTCCTTGTGTGGGTTTGTTTTGTGCAATTCCAGTGTGTTTGTTTTAGTAATATCATATAATATCATATCATATCATATCATATTATATTATATCTCTATCCCTTAGAAGCCTGTTTGCTTTTTAATGAGAAACAGAAAGATGGTTGATGGATTTGGGTAGGAGGTGATATGTGGAGACCCTGGGAATAGTAAATGGAGGGGAAACATAATTGGGATATAATACTGAGGGGGAAATATCCTTTTCAATAAAAGGATAAAGAAGAAAAGAGACACACCCTTCTTCTCAGGCACTGAATATTTTTATTTGTTAGCCTTTAATACCAAAAGAGGTATTGACAACCTATTTTAGGTAGGGTAGCTCCACTTGAACTCCTTATATGTGTGCATATGTATATATTTTAGGAACCTTTTACAGTTTTAGGTTCCCATATAGTTTGCTATTTTTTTTCCAATTTTTTATTAGGTATTTCTTCATTTACATTTTAAATGCTATCCTGAAAGTCCCCTATACCCTCTCCCCCCCACCCCACTCTGCTACCCATTCACTCAACTTCTTGGCTCTGGTGTTCCCCTGTACTGGGGCATATAAAGTTTGTAAGGCCAAGGAGCCTCTCTTCCCAAGGATGGCCCACTAGGCCATCTTCTGCTACATATGCAACTAGAGACATGAGCTCTGGTGGTACTGGTTCGTTCGTATTGTTATTCCACCTATAGGGTTGCAGACCCCTTCAGATCTTTGCATACTTTCTCTAGCTCCTCCATTAGGGACCCTGTGTTCCATCCAATAGATGACTGTGAGCATCTGACTTTGCCAGGCACTGGCATAGCCTCACAAGAGACAGCTATATCAGGTCCTTTCAGCAAAATCTTGCTGGTGTATGCAACAGTGACAGCATTTGGTGGCTGATTATGGGATGGATTCCCAGGTGTGGCAGTCTCTGGATGGTCCATCTTTTCATCTCAGTTCCAAACTTTGTCTCTGTAACTCCTTCCATGGGTGTTTTGTTCCCAATTCTAAGAAGGAGTGAAGTGTCCAGACTTTGGTGTTCTTTTTTGTTGAGTTTCATGTGTTTTGCAAATTGTATCTCGGGTATTCTAAGTTTCTGGGCTAATATCCACTTATCAGTGAGTACATAGCCAGAATCTGGAAAGAACCCAGATGTTCCTAAACAGTGGAATGGATACAGAAAATGTGGTACATTTACACAATGGAGTACTACTCAGCTATTAAAAAGAATGAGTTTATTAAATTCTTTTTTTTTAATTAGGTAATTTCCTCAATTACATTTCCAATGCTATGCAAAAAGTCCCCAATACACTCCCTCCCCAATCCCCCACCCACCCACCCCCACCCCTTGGCCCTGGCATTCCCCTGTACTGGGGCATATAAAGTTGGCAAGTCCAATGGGCCTCTCTTTCCAGTGATGGCCTACTAGGCCATCTTTTGATACAAATGCAGCTAGAGACAAGAGCTCTGGGGTACTGGTTAGTTCATAATAATGATCCACCTATGGGGTTGCAGTTCCCTTTAGCTCCTTGGGTACTTTCTCTAGCTCCTCCATTGGGGGCCCTGTGATCCATCCACTAGCTGACTGTGAGTATCCACTTCTGTGTTTGCTAGGCCCAGGCATTGTCTCACAAGAGACAGCTATATCTGAGTCCTTTCAGCAAAATCTTGCTAGTGTATGCAATGGTGTCAGCGTTTGGAAGCTGATTATGGGATGGATCCAAACGAAGAATTCTTAACTGAGGAATACCGAAGGGCTGAGAAGCACCTAAAGAAGTATTCAATATCCTTAGTCATCAGGAAACTTCAAATCAAAACCACCCTGAGATTCTACTTCACATCAGTCAGAATGGCTAAAACCACTCTGGAAATCAGTCTGGCGGTTCCTCAGCAAATTGGACATAGTACTACCAGAGGATCCCACAATACCTCTCCTGGGCATATATCCAGAAGATGTCCCAACTGGTAAGAAGGACACATGCTCTACTATGTTCATAGCAGCCTTATTTATAATAGCCAGAAGCTGGAAAGAACCCAGATGCCCCTCAACAGAGGAATGGATACAGAAAATGTGGTACATTTACACAAAGGAGTACTACTCAGCTATTAAAAAGAATGAATTTATGAAATTCCTAGGCAAATGGATGGACCTGGAGGGCATCATCCTGAGTGAGGTAAACCAATCACAAAAGTACTCACATGATATGTACTCACTGATAAGTGGATATTAGCCCAGAAACTTAAAATACCCAAGATACAATTAGCTTTATAAATAATTCTTAAATGTCATAGCCAATGCTGGTTTAAACTGGAAGAGTTTGCATCGGATTTGTTTATTTGAGGCATACATAAACACAGCATGATCTGGCGAAATTTATTCTTGTGATAATAACTCAACTGCATGTTTATTACAAAGCATACATGAATCCCTTTGTGGGAAAAGTATGGATCAGTTATTAGTAAGTCCAAAATGTAAATTACTATGACACCTTACATTCAGACAGGTTCTCTTGACTGACTGAACAAAGCAACACAAGTTTATGAGGAGGGTCCGGAGGATGGTGGCTTACCAGAAAGTCTCATGCCACAGGGGCTTGTGTGCAAAAGTCATCAGTCTAGAAAACATGGTCACTCCAGCCTTCTGGATGGAAAACAGATATTTAGTTCCTTGAAGGAACTGAACCTGAACCTGGCGTGCTTAACTTTATAGGGACCCCTAAAATATGCCGGTGAGCACAAAGACCTCTGTATCGTCTGTACTATCTCCAACACCTGAAACTATACATGTAATAAAGGCCAAAACAATGAGAACCAGTTAATGGCACATGTTTAATGGTTTAGAATACCATATAAAATAAAATTAATTTAACTAGAAAGGGTATTCTAGACATAGTCCAGTATGGAAAGCTACTGCAATGCTTAATTAATATCACCAGTTACTAAATGTGAACATGTGGATCTTGTGCCTTTAAAAATTGAGTCCTCCTCAAGGTAGCTTGGACAATTCAAAGAAAGATGTTTTATATTGATGGCATTCAGCCTGATGTTTGTACATAATTCTTCAGTGATTTCAGAGGAGAAACGTGGGTGATACCAGCAAAGTGTAGGGCAGTTTGGTTATTCCCCTCCAAATTGCTTCCTTCTCAAGGGACTTTGGATACCTTATAGAAAAGTAATTTTAGCTGGCATTGATGGCATTCTAACTAATGTTGTACACAGCTCTTCATTGGTCCCACAGTAGAGATGTGAGTGATGTTTACAAGGTAGAGGGCGGTTCGTTTATTGCAAGCCCATCTCTACATAACCCTGTGACTCATACTGATTTCTGGATACACAGAATTAGAGTTTGGGATTTTTTTTCAGATGAAACATGAATTGGTTGGCTGATTTGCCTACATGTTCCTTGGAAGACTCTAAGGCAATCAGGAGAAAGAGTTCTCAGAGGGACAAGTCAGTTAGGGAAATACTGACATGTCAGAAATTGTTTGATTATTCACTGCTAAAGGCATGGGCTCCCTCTGACCTCATGAGATTTCATGTTCCCTGTTTTGTGCTCTTTCTTCTTTCATTTTATTAGGAGGGAAGTTGGTATTTTTTTCCAATATTTGGGTTCATTCAGAGGGCAAGTTCATCATAAAATGGTGTCTGAAAGCAAAACGAAGTTTGTAATGTTAAGCTGGGTCCTTCACCACCAACAGTCTTTCTTGAGCAGGTAAGGTTTATGCTACCCTGCCACCCATGGGGATGAAACTTTTCCTTGAAACTTCAGATCTAGACTGATATCAGTATCTTTCTAGGACACATCCAGGCTTTCAGTTTCCCTTCTTCTGTGATCAACTTTCTTGAGCTGAGCAGTTATTTTGTCTTTTGGTTTTTCAACATGTAGGTAGCCATGGTGGGACTATTTTGTACTTATGTGACCCACACCAACAAGTTTTTCTTTTATAATTATTTACACACTTTATTGGACCTACTACTTAGAACAACCCAATATTCACATTTTTTAAATTACTGAAAATCTGTGAACATCCTCTTTCCAATGAAGATCACAGAGGACAGAGGCTACAACATTAAAGTGTGGGCACAAGGAGAAATTCATACTCACATGAAGTTCATGATGCAGAACTATTCATAGAGAGAGGAGAAGTGTTGAGAATGAGGTATGACCAAAGTCTTAAGGTTGCAGGTTTAGGGTAAAGAAGATAAAGAATAATGAAACAAATCAAAGATCAATGTAGAGAAATTGTAAATGAAGATGTAAGGTCTAATTTTGTCTCTACCTTGGAATCCCCAGCCCTCCATTTTGAAAGAGGTTCCTGGGACTTGTAAATACCTGTTTTATAGTATAGGATATTCACCCTTCACGTAAATGTTTAGGAACATTTCAGATTTTATTTTTTTCAAAATTAAATAACATAAGCACACACAGAGTAAAGTATTTACAGGATAGGACCCAAGTCTAAACAAAATCATTTATGTTTCGTATATATTGCGTATACATCACTGGAAGGTAATCATAAGATACATAGTGCCCCTGTGTTGTGATTTTGCCCATTATGTTTCCTCCCTACTGGCAGTCTGAAGAATTCACAGGACCACTTGATCCTCCCACTCCACTGCTATCTATCCTGAAGCAAGGCTCCCTGTCTTTACCTGGCTGGCCAGCTCTGCCAGCTCCCACACACAGTCTCTGGTCCTGCCGCACAAATTAATCTGGAGAGCAACCTGGTTCCAAGGCAACTCCAATTCCTAGATATCCATTAATATTAATAACTGCACCCCAGGGAATGTCCTACCTTATCTCCTTCATGAAGTGCTTGTACCAAGAAATGTCCAGCCACAGAGTATTCCACAGACCTCATCTTGCTGTGATGGAACCAGCAAGAGTTGTAAAACAAACTGATTTCTTTTGAAGATGACATCTTATGAATGAGTGGTCATAGGACAAAAAGATGACTCTGGGTTGTTGGGAAAACTATTGGTCTTATCTTAAATAGTAATCATGTGTGGCATTTGCCACAAAGGGGGGCTGTAAAAGGAACTCCCACAAAGTGGCATAGAGTCAGGGCCATAATGGGCCTTTGTTTGGGATTAGAACCAAGGAGGAATAATACAGGATCTGACCATAAACAGCCCTACAACTGGGAAAGACATGGCTTATCTAGGCCAAGCAAAGTTATTCATACAGGATTAGGAATGAATAACAAAAACCAGATTAACAACAAAAAATGGACATATTTAACTGGATCACATGATCAGGTCATAGGAAAGGCCCAGTGTGGAAAGAAAAAAAAAAAAAAAAAAAGGACTGTACCAAACTATGAACAGTTACTGGTAAAGAACAGTAGCTCCTAATAGTATTCACATCACCAGTCCCAAGGATAATTACACAAGCCTACCCAGGAGACAGTCACCAGGGACTTAGATGTGCTCCCAGGAAGGAAGATCCAGCAATATGTATATCTCTTAGATTCAAGGAAAAAAAAAACAAACCTAAAAAACCAAAACAAACCAAAACAAACAAACAAAAAAAAAAAACATGAAAATGAAACAAAACAAAAATCAAACCCAACAAAGACAAAAACCCTCCCATAATGCACTTTTACTAGTCTTGCTAACATTGACCCTGACAAGGTCCAGGGACAGCAATGCCTCTGCAACAGGCATCCAACAGGTTCACCGTAACCAGCTCTCTCTACTCAGATCAAGAAAACGTAACTATTGTTTAGGAAAGCATTATAACTCTTCACAATGAAATAGATTCAGTCGGAGCAATGGTCCTCTAAAATCCTAGAGTATTAGACTTGATTATCAGAGAAAAGAAAGACATATATATATATATATATATATATATATATATATATATATATATATAATGAAACAAGTTCACCATAGCCAGCTCTCTCTACTCAGATCAAGAAAACTTAACTATTGTTTAGGAAAGTATTATAACTCTTCACAATGAAATAGATTCAGTAGTAGCAATGGTCCTCTAAAATCCTAGAGTATTAGACTTGATTATCAGAGAAAAGAAAGACAGATATATGGTTTTAAATGATAAATGCTATTTTATACTAATGGAACAAAATGCTCAAAAGTTATTACAAAGTTTATGGCTAAAGGTACTAATGAGAGCCAAGAGAACACAATGTAGATAATACTCCAGGAGAATCAACACATTCATTCAAGAGAGACTCATAAGGTATTAATGAAAGTGGAGAGGAAAGAGTGAAGTAGGAAAAGGTAGGAAACAGGATACTGATTTATTGATTCATTTAGTGGTTTACTTATAGCACTGCTTACATGTCGATTTGACAAGCACGAATTAACTTGCCACCTGGAACAGAATGACCTAAAGAAATAGCTGAGACAATGGCTCATTGCCCTTAACAACCTACAAACCATCATCTATGCTCTGTAAAACCTTCCTTGCTTGCCCAGCCCACCTTGTGGTTTTAGAAAATAAAATGAGAAAAATGAGAATACAAACAAGACTGGCCCAAAGCAACTGAAATGGAAGCCTTTCAAACGCTGGCCTGATTTTGGTCCACCAGTGACATCTCATCTCTTCCACTCTCATTGGCGGCAGAGTGCTCACTATAGAAAGATTCCCACAACAATTAGAATTCATCATCTAAGGTCAGACATGCAATGTTGCCTTGTGTATCATGTTGGGGTTCATAATATTTCAGATCTTGTAGCATTTCCAATTTTGGCATCTCAAGGCTGGGATGTTCAACTTGCATTTTGTTTTAACAGGCTGAGTGAATTATAATAGAATGTCTGTAAAGTATGTCAAGGTAATTGGAAATGATTGAATGGTTTTAAATAATGGAATGGCATGTTCTGACTAAACCTTAATTGGTTGTTTCAGCTTTTAACAGCAACAAGAAAAGGACTGTGGAAATACAAGCATAAAAATAACGGAAGCACCCTCCTTTGTCTAAGAGCTAATGGTGGTATAAATTGAAACAGAGGTTATCGCTCAGGTGGAGAAAATAAAGGGGTTAACACTGAATTCAGAAATGAAATTACAAGGACCTGCTGTTGCATGGAATAACAGGGACCTGAGGTCAAGATAGTCATCAACTCATTTCTCCATGGAAGGTCTTGAGGCCAAACACTATGACACATAAGATAGAAGTCAACTCAACACTGAAATTGTCGACTATTAGTCAGCACAAACTGTGTCTCAGACACCTGTCAGTTTTCACAATATAAATGTCAAGTAACCATCATTATCATAATGAATAGCACAATTAATTTATTATGTTTGAGACATTGATCTTGTGTATACACATATGTAAGAAATACAATTACCTACATATTTATGTCATCGAGTGAAGTAGAAATGACTAAGAATTTTTGAGACTTGAAACTAAATAGATCCAGTTTCTTGTTTTCTACAAAGAAACACATGTTCAATAAAAGCTAGCATATCTTCTGATTTTTTTACATTATCATTTATTTTAAAAACATATTCTGCTATAAGTATTTAAGCATAAGATCTAACAACTGAAACAACTCAGAACTAGCCCCTCGTAAGACACTACATAAAGGAACATAGATGCTAGGCAGGTGACAGCTGCTTCCTTCCCCACACTGAGTACTTGAGTACTGGACAGGCTGCTTTTGCCACTCTTTTGTATCTTGCTTCAGTGAACCTCAAGTAGCAGACATTTGAATCTTCAACTGTCACTCTGTGTTTGCACCTTCAATGACCTTAGATGACTACCATAAGTGACAAGGAAAGACAAAGTCCGGATATGAGAGAATAGTGCAAAGGACAAGGAAATTTTATGAAACATCATAAAACTTGCTTGGGATTTGTATATTTCAGGTCATAATGTGTCCAGTAAGAAAGAAATTTAGTTTTTAGATACTATACTGTGCTTGAGACATTCAACGATTGTGGAAAATAATTCAATGGAATGATTTAGTTCTCTGGGATGGCTGAAGAGGGTGAGAAGGGTAAATGGCTTTGGAATGACCCTTAGAAGTGATCACAGGTGGACACTGACAAAACTAGATAGAAAAGGAACACATTGGTGATAGCTGTTCTTACTTGTCAACTTGACCATAGCTTGATTCTACTAAAATCCTAGCCTCTGGGCATACCTGTGGGAGATTTTCATTATTAAATCATCATTTGAAGAAGGAAAGTCTACCTTCAAACAGGAAATTTGAGGTGGAACAATCCACTCTTCATCCAGGTCACACCTTCTGGTGGCAGCCTATATTTAAAGGATATGGAAGAAACAAGATTTTGCTCTTTTTCTGCTTGTTCTCATTGGTAACTGCATTCCTTCACAGGCATTAGAGGCTCATTCTTCAGGATTCCAACATATTTTGAAGACCATCTGCCACATGCAGCCTGATGAACTGAACAACTACTGGATTCTTGTATTTTTTTTTTATTGGTAGAGAGCTATTGTTGGACAACTAGGCCACAGCTTGTAAATCACTCTAATAATATATATATATATATATAGTTATTTCATATAATTAATTTACATAATTAATATAATGTATATACTAATGTATCAGTTCTGTTCTTCTATAGAACCCTGCCTATTATAGATTTTGGTAGCAGAAGGAGTGAGATTGTTAAAATTCCCCTGCTATAGAAACCACTGTATCAAGGTTAAACATTCCACCATTTAGGACAACCATTATATGCTACTAAGTTATTTATGTGTTGATATTAGTGCTTTCAAAATGCCAGTTCCCTACTTTTCAATTCTTAATTCTGTTTACTTTTTGATGAACTTAATAAGGGTAATGTTTTAACCTACAAGATTATATTATTTATTTTTTTTGGAGTTGGATAGGATTGAATTCTCTCACTTTTGTGCTTATTATTGTCATGACTATTTACTACTACCATCATTACTATTTCTCCATCTTCTCTGTCTATGTATGATATTGAATTCTCATCAGTTTTGGCTTGGCTTATATCTTCAATCCATGGTTAAAATAATGACTCAGTACTTGTATTTTATGGTTGTTGCTGTTTTTTTTCTCTAAATTGTTCACGATCATGATGTTATCTAGGTGCTATCTATTTGTCATGGGTATCTTCACTTGCCCCTTCAGTCTTTCTCCATCCTCACTTTGTATGGGACAGCTGAGATTAGCACTAGGTTGTACACTGTTTGGCATTAAGAGATGGGCAATAAAGGAGCAGATGGATGTTCCTCTGTTTCTCTTCTGGACTTCAATCTAAAATTGTAGGACACTGGCCTGTCAACTCCTCAGTCTTTAAGCGAAGCCTATCAAATTGTTTCTAGTTATTGCAGGATTTCTGCTCTTGCACTTGGTTCCTCTGAGTTCCTG
The DNA here is from genome assembly GCF_978045245.1 of Mus caroli. NCBI lineage: Eukaryota > Metazoa > Chordata > Mammalia > Rodentia > Muridae > Mus > Mus caroli. Next base: position 80,682,956 of record NW_028227258.1, on the reverse strand, counting down.
AACTGCTTATAAAGTCCTTTGGGATTCTTCAATACACACCTCTGCAAACAGTACACTTGGGAAGGACACCTTCCATCATTTATTTCCTATGCTTAATGCTTATTAAGCAGGGAATGCTTTTTAGAAATGGAATATTAAAGTTCAGGGAGAAATACAACATACAAGGCTCATAAAGTAAACAAGGTGAGGTAATCTTCTGAAACCTGCACATTTCACAAGGCTCCTCTGAAGGGTTATATAAGCAGTAACGATTCCTAAGTTTCAAACACTCTCCAGTTGGTGGAGCAGTGTGCAATTCATGGATGAAGCTTTTGTGAGTCATCATATGAACTGTACTGGACACCCTGGTGATACAGTTGTCTTTGGCATAATGATGGTTCTGCAAGCAATCCCAAACAGATACACCTACTAATAGTACCAATGCCTTACTCTTGCTAGAATTAGGTGGAATCGTATTTTCGGTCTGTTGTCAATGCCTCAGCTGAAGTCACCAGATGTTTGCTCATGTCTCTCCAGGAAGAATCACATAACATAATTGGTGCCCAAACAGGGACTGAAAGAACCAAAGATGAGTTGGGGAGGAGTTGTTGCCTGACAACAGCCATGGATGCTGAGGCATGCAATTCAGCCTAAGTGTGAGGGTAGAGCATCTTAGAGGGCAATCCTGATGATGGCTACCTTTTTCATGAGGTATAGGATGGTGTACCTCCTTCCCGCAGTGGTAGGTATGCCTGCTGAGATAAATAACATAATATGCAACCAAAGCCAGGCCACCTTACAGTGAAATATTCTTGGGCATATTGCCCAACATAGCCAGCTAACCCTAGTTGATAGGGGGTGGGTAGTGTGCCTCCTTGATGAATGTGGTTCATTATGTGCTCATGGGGATGATATACAAACTGATGATGTGATAGACACTGAAAATACAAGGTATGAAATAAGTCATAAGTAGACTTATTCATACTATGGTATGAGTACCTTATTTTTATGCATAAGATATACAATTGAGGATCAACTGTCTTCTGAGAAGGAACTTAAACTTGCTATGCTGGCAAGTGTTATGTCAACTTGGCATGCAAGCTAGAGTCCTAAAGGGGAAAACTCAATTGAGAAAACACCTCCATAAGATCTAGCTGTAAGTCATTTTCTTACTTAATGATGGGGAGAACCACCCCTTTGTGGGTGGTGCCATCCTTGGGCTGGTAATCCTGGGTTGGATGAAAAAGCATCCTGAGCTAGCCAGGGGAAGTAAGCCAGTAACCAGCAGCCCTCCATTGCCTCTGTCTACATCAGCACATACGTCTGAATTTCTGGCCTGCTTAAGTTCCTGTGTTAACTCCTTTTGGTGCTGAACAGCAATATCGAAGTATTGCTTTTTGGTCATGGTGTTTTATCGCAGCAATAGAATTCCTGAAGTAGGACACTCTCCCACATATGGGAAGAATTACAATGGAAAACAAGATACATGGATGCTGTCTGCTACACTAGTCTCTAATCTGGCAGGAAAGGTGGAAAATAGAGGAAGATGAGGTGAAGGTGTTGGCTGACTTTTTTTTTTTTTTTTGAGCTGGCAGTTCCAAGGGAAAGAGTGCAAAATAGAAATGTGCTAAGGGGTCCTTCCTGGTATGCAAAAATATCGTATCCTTGGGAAAAATCAAGGAGTAAAAGGGGGAAATGTAAAGTGCAGTAACTACAGGTACATCTATAATATCTATATCTATCTATATCTATCTAATATCTATATCTGTACATTCATATCTATATCTACCAGTCTATCTACCTATCTGCCAGTTTAGTCTTTGATATAGGGGTGGGGGAAATGGGAAATCCTATATAGAAAGGCACCCATTAAAATGGTCTACCCTAAGAAACAATGATAATAAGAAAGCACAGGTGCTGAACCTTTGGTTTTGGGAAGACTTTTAAATAAGCAATGCAGAAGATCTCAGAGCCTGGATTGAGGGAATTAGGATTGAGGTTGAGGGAATTAGAGACAGATGGGATCAATCTGACAGCCGAGGAAATGGAGAAGCTAAGTATTACTACTACTTTCTGTTCTGTGAGACAAAGGGTGTATAATCTAGGCAATACACGGATGTCAAATGCTAATGGCTGACTCATGAATCACGGGGTATGGTTACCTACTGAACCATGACTACCAGGGTCTAGAAGATAATGGGAACATGATAGGAACTAACAAGAGACTAGGTATGAGAGTGGCAATGTTTGCTGTCCAGTTCACTCAGCCAGATAGAACTGTACTCACAGGAAAACTAAGGAATAGATTCAGGGAGCAAGAACTGCAAAACTAATATTGGGCTTTAGTGGTTTTGCTGAGCTCTCTGGTTAGACATATTACTTTAATACACAGGAGAAGCTCTGACCAGTCTGAATGACTTGGCATGTAAGTCAGTTTCAGTAAACATTAAAACCAACCAAGGGTGGAAGAATACAAAGCAAACAAAGTTGGTCTGTCAGAATCACTCAAAAGCAATTATGGTAAGATTTGTTTTGAACCAGGTTTTATAGGAAACAAATTTAGCAGAAGGCCAAATATTGTGTTAGTGAGCCTCTAAAATGCTTTATATACTAGCAAACAGCTCATGGAAAGAAGTACTAAGTTATGTATAGGTGTGGTTAATCATTCCTGGAGTATGAGTGCAAATTCTACTGGAGGTAGACACTCTTAATGATGCACATGGGTCTGTGATTGCTAGATTTATGTCAACTTGACTTAGCTAGAGTCATTTTAGAAGAAGAAATTTCAATTGAGAATATGCCCTAAGAAGAAGGTCTGAGGACAACACTATGGTGTATATTCTTGATTGATGTTTGATGTGGAAGGGTTCAGCTCACTAATGAGAAGTATCTGCCCCAGGTTGGTGATTCTTAGTACTATAAAAACAAACAAACAAACAAACAAAAACAACCAAGGCTGAGCAAGCCTCTAAGAGCAACCCAGTAAATAGTGTCCTTGCATGGCCTTCAGGTTCTCCCTTTAAGTTCTTCCCCCAACTGAGTTCCTGCAGTGACATTACTCAGTGATTGAGTGTAACCTGGATATGTAACATACAATAAACTGAGCTACTTTCTGACTATACCTAAGAATCTCTTTACAAGACCGAACTCATATATGGTATTGTAAAGTAAGGTAAGTGTCAGTAGTTTTGGCAAGTATAAGAATTAGCAGGGAGGCCCAACTTCTGTTTTATCAAATGGATGCAATGTGCCTTTTAAATTGCCTTTTAAACATTTATGTATATTTACATATATTATTGTTTCTGTCAGCATCAATCAGTCACAGGGTGAAAATACTGCATTGGAAGGCATACTGCAGAATGTCCTACTCGGTCCAGCTCTAAGAGCCTGTTTCTATGGCAATGTGAGTGCCTTGATACTTAGCCAGGATTTGAGGAAAGCGATCTACAGAGTCAAGAAACACTGTGAAAGACAAAGCAGAAAGAATGTAAAGTCAGAGTAAGAAATTAGGGATTTTGTAGCTTACATTTTAAATTTTTCACTTAATAATTTTTAAGTTAACTTTTAAATGGAGAAAATGATTTTTCAAACCCTTATATTTTACTTGAGACCTTACATTTTATTTGAGACTTTATTTGAGATTGCTCCTATATTTTGAGGAAGTATATATTTTAGAAATATACATCGTTTTACCTTTAATGTGATTTTTTTGTTTGTTTTGTTTCCTTGTTCCCAGGGAGAGAGATGTGTATGCCTTTCTTGTGTTGAAGATGAACTGAGGAGAACCTGACCAAAATTCCAAATGTTTCATGTCATGGTGATGATTAATTAAAGGATTTTAAATTTAGCATTAAATTTCCTGCTATTTAATAGTTTAGGGGGACCTTTTATTAGGAAGCCACATATCAAGTTTGTAAATTATCCTTGCAAAATAGTTAAAAATGTTTCATATTATTCACAAGAGATAGTCACAACAGTACCCCAGTTCTTAGCTAAGAACGGCTTTATTAGAACAATCCATTGACCATATCTCTTTTAGATTTTATTATAACAATCCATTGATCATGTCTCTTTTAGATTTTCTACAAGGTGTAAGTTCTGCTACGGGAGTTTTCTGGGGTTCATTCCATGATATCCTCTTCCTTCTGTAGACCATGGTAGTAACATCTAACTCTAATTCCTTCACCCTAAGATGACCGGGCCTAAATTTAATATATTTCTTAATTTCAATATTTATGTTCTAATTTTACTGTGATTTCTGTCTGTAATTTAGTAATTTTGACTGCCTATGTTTATAAGTGATGTGACAAATTTGCTTTGATTTCCTTGTGGTATTGTTACACTGAATTAATATTTTCAGCTGGGTAATCTACTCAGAACACATAGCACTTAAATTCCATTTTCTTATCAAACTTTTCTAGATTTTCTTTCTCTTTGGATGAGTACCATAGTTTTTTTTTATGTTCTTATTCAGGAGGTAAAATTTTCCATGGTCACTGGCCTTCCCGCAACTCTGACTGTAGCAATTGAAGCTTTGGGTCAAGACTTCCAGAGTCAGAAAATGATAAAGATTTTTCTACAAGGTACTCACAGTGATAACCAAATATGTATAGTATCCTTGACTTGTGCTTGTCTTGTGTACAAACAGTGCTGAAGCAGTGGACTATGGAGGCCATGCTACCCTAGACCTGTGTTATTTCTCTAAAGGGTTGCTTGCATATCAGTTTCAAAAAGCCCATCATGTCATATTTAAACTCTGAAAGTTCCTTTGTCTTGTTTATTTAGAAGATAAACTTATTGAAAAACTCCAGCAATACATTTTAAACATATCCTGATGTTAGTATTTTTTAGACTTATTAAAATTCCCTTTAACACCATTGTCTATTCTCAGAGAACACTCCCTCTTGTAGCTGGAAATTTTGAGCACTCTTACCTACATTCTGCCACAGTTCAGCCTCCCAGCTTCTGTTTCATCTCCTCCTATTCACATCCAGTATTCCCACTCTCTCCCCTCTTCTGTGATTCCTTAATGATTATTTTTCCATGTATATTTTCATGAATTAGAATGAAAGGTAATAACAATGAAATTGATGAGATAGTAAAGGCATAATTTATCTATTTGTTTCCTTTCCAATCATTCCATTTTCTTAATCTTCTCTGTCATCCTGGACTTTACATGTGTGTTGAGCTTATAAAAAAGAAGAAGAAGAAGAAGAAGAAGAAGAAGAAGAAGAAGAAGAAGAAGAAGAAGAAGAAGAAGAAGAAGAAGAAGAAGAAGAAGAAGAAGAAGAAGAAGAAGAAAGAAAGAAAGAACACATCCTGGAAATAAGCAAGAAATGAGTATTTCTGTAAAGAACAAAATGTAAAGATTTCACATTAAAGTTACTGAGCTACAAGAAGCCTTTCTGGCAGAGAATCACTTTTCCTTGAAGAGTGTGATTCTATTTTTCTTACTGAGACATTAAGATTATTTTTAATTTGATTTGCCTATGGAGGGCAGTGCAATATTTAAGCACCTCAATTTCCTGGTCTTTTCGATTCCTTCTGAAGACTCCCCAGTGGCTCCAGTGCCCTGTTAAACAAGTTAAGCCATCTCTCCCTTGAACTTTTTTTCCTTTATAACTGTTACTCAGCCAGCACTTACAGAGTTCTCTATTATTCTGTGCCCTTCCTTGGCCACTGTAAATTTACATTAATTCAGATGTCTTTTTCTTCTTTATAAAGAGTGCATGCACCTTGTCTTTAGCTTTCAAGGAAGCTGTCACATAACACCAGAGGAGGCTGGCAACTTTATATGAAACATATGGTAAGTCCTCCAGACCTACCATTTAGTGGCTGGACTGCAAAGCTATTTCAATGACAGGGGAAATAAAGAGGGAAGTATAGTCTCTCTTTAGAAAGAAAGCAAAACAAAATAAAATTGTTGGAGGGAACTAAGAGAATTAAAGTCCAAAAGAAGAGCTCCTGAGAACTTAAAGACCTTATAGTAAAGAATAAGTCTACTTCCTGTAGAAGCTAAAACATCTGAAAAGTGAGATTGAGAGAAGTAGAAGACGCTTTTTACTTTAGGGGTTAAGGTCAAGCAGTTGAGAGAGCTTTCAGCAAGCCAAATCTTCCCCATTTTTTATACATGCAATGACACAGTGCAAAGGTATATGCATGGGTAAACCATGATTTTTGAGATAATATCTTAGAACCATGACCTTTAATGGAAAAGATGTGGACATCAGACCATTAAAATAGTATAAAATAAACATTTATCTTTCTAAAAGATAAAACATATGTTTTGGTTTTATACTAAAATTATATTTGTTGTAGAAGAAATATTTTTAATGCTGCATTGTCTTAATGTTTGTATCCCATTTGGATAAAATCATGTGCTATGAATATATTCTAGAAGATTTTCATTGTATCTTAAGAGAGAGTCATATGGTGACTTTGAACAATATCTGTTATCCATTCAAAATTTTAAATGGTGAATGAAGTTTTAAAACATACAAAGTAATTATTTAAGAACATAATAAAACTATACAACTAGTTTTAAGAATATCTTGTTGTTAAATGGCACTATTTACCTTTTCTTATTGAAATACTAAGAACCTATTACATTTAAAAAAAGGAATTAAATTATAAAAAGAAAAGCTAGATTGTCACTCATGCAGCAAAAATTATAACATATCTATCTTTGATTTAGCTTCTTACACTTCTGAAATTCTCAGTAAAATGGATAGAACTGGAAACAGTTATTCTGAATGAAGTAACCCAGATCCAGAAAGAAAAATAGCATGTATTTTCTCTCATTTATGAGTTACCTTTGAATCATTGGATGTATTTGTTTCATTTGGAATATCCATAGAGGTAATGTGAAGGTACTTTCAAGTATGGGGAGATAGAACAGACTGGTGTAAAGGGGCTATGGGAATAGTGAAACATGAAAGGTAAACGGGATAGGGGTCAGGAGGGTAGAGGGAAGGAATACAGGAAAGGATAACTAACCTTTTGAAAAAGTCATAGAGAGATCTATTACTTTCCATGCCTCCTTAAACATATACATATGCAAACATTAAAAGAGTATACTTGGAATTTTCCTTTTAAAGGGGGATATAATGCCTTTACTAGACATCACAGACTATCAACAAAAGGCCCGTTGCCAAAAATGGGTTACCATTTTGGGGATTGGTTGTCAATGAATTCTCATAGGCCTTGAAGTATTGCAAGCTATTGCATAACTCTTTGTTACCCTCTAGAACTTGATGGTATTTTCATTGCTGAAGTCCTAGAACTTGGTGTTGTCCATACTTAAGTCCTAGAATGTGGTGAAATCAAATTTAAACTGACATGGACATTTATCTTTACTGGATAATTTTCATTGTGCTGGAAAGTACTATGAAGATCACTTGATAGAAAAGTAAGAATCAATCTTCTCTAGCAGTGAAACCTGAAATCTATAATAACTGGCCTGACAAGATAGCTGCACTGGCAATAACTATCTACTTTCTGATTGCATATAATCCCTACTCTAGAAGATGAAATTATGTGGCCAAAGACTTAGGTCTTGAAAAATCATATGCTCTTAGGAAACTCATAAATATATATGATTTGGCATAGTTTATCCTACTGAAATTTATTGGAGACACTTTCTGAACACCAAGTTCTACTTTAGTCATTCTGATAATGCTTAAAGCATGTTTCTATGACACTGAATGTTTGGGTTACTTCAGTAGATTTACAGAATGTGAACACATATGAATTATCAAATATTAGTGCATGAGAAGGAGGTATGAAAGAGGATAAGGAAGTGAGATGGGGGAGATGGAGAAGGAAGGAGAGAGGAAGGGAGGGAGGGAGGGAGAGAGGGAGGGAATGAGGGAGAGGGAGAGAAAGAGAATATACTATCACTAATTCTGGAAATCTATCATATAAGTAATTGATTTATAACATCATTGCATGCATGACTTTCCCCTGAATTAAAATATGTATTTCCCTAGAAAATATGTCTAGAAATGTTGAAAGTGTGCTAAATGTTTATCCTTTACTTACTTCCTTACTTATTTAAAAGTAGATTCTTCTCTTATAGAATATATCCTGACCATAATGTCCCTTCCCCTACCTCTCCTCTCCCCCAGATCCACTCCCCTGCAGCATCTCTCCAAGAGACAATAATCAAACAGTTAAAAGTGAACTATGATAAGGCAAGGCAAAATCTTTTAATATCAGTTTTCCAAAACATTTTTCTGATTCTCCCATTAATGGAAAAAACTGCCAACATTACTTTAGGCTGTTTTTGTTTTTTTTCCAAGAGTGATCTAAGTCAATGAAATCCTGTGTGATTTCAGACATCCACAAAGATGAGAATCAGAGAAAGTATCTATATATGCATTTTATTAATTGCAATTTTGAGAAGAACAGGGTCTTAAAGGAAGACCTAATGATGCTTTGAATTTCATCAATGTCTACTGTATGTTTCCCTTGTCATTTCAGATTTTGTTAATTTGGATACTATCTCTGTCTGGTTAGTCTGGCTAAGGGTTTATCTATTTTGTTGATTTTTTTTAAGAACCAGCTCCTGGTTTTGTTGATTCTTTGTGTAGTTCTTTTTGTTTCTACTTGGTTGATTTAGGCCCTGTTTTGATTATTTCCTGAAGTCTACTCTTCTTGCTCTTTCTTGTTCTTGTTTTTGTATTTGTTGTTGTGTCCCTTCTCCTTCTCCTTCTCCTTCTCCTTCTCCTTCTCCTTCTCCTTCTCCTTCTCCTTCTCCTTCTCCTTCTCCTTCTCCTTCTCCTTCTCCTTCTCCTTCTCCTTCTCCTTCTCCTTCTCCTTCTCCTTCTCCTTCTCCTTCTCCTTCTCCTCCTTCTTCATCTTTTCTAGATCCCTCATACAGACTTTTAAATCATTAGTATGAGACTTTCTTTATGAAGGTACTTAGTTCTATGTACTTAGCAGTGCTTTCATTTTGTCCCATAAGTTTGGTTATGTTGTGCCCTCATTATCTTGAATTCTTGAGTATATTTCCTTTTTACATTTTTCCTTTTATTAGATATTTCTTTATTTACATTTTAAATTTTATCCCATTTTCTCATTTCTCCCCTGAAGTCCCCCTACTCCTGCTCACTAACCCACCCACTGCTGCTTTTTATAAGGGTCTTGGCATACCCCTACACTGGGGCATCACAAAGCCAAAGGCCCTTTCTGCTCATTGATGTCCCACAAGGCCATCTGTCCTGAGCTATCGTTCTCGCTGGCAAGAACACACTCGGACAACCAGATTCTTCTGCAGCAAAAGCTTTATTGCTTCTTCAGGAGGGAAGACCCAGACCCTGGAAAATGGCGTTGCTTATATAGCCCTCAGCCATGGCATTTCAGCACCTGATGTGGCGTGTCAGCTCCTAATTTGTTGCTTGTCCATCACCCCATTACTACGCCCCAAGATGGGCAGTGACTAGGCATGAGTTCACTCTTGAACCTGGTACAAGGCTTGTTTACTAGTTAGGCACAGTGGAGGCCAGCGCCATCTTATAATGGCGATTGCTTGCAGCATGGCTCTCCACAGCCATCCTCTGCTACATATGCAGCTGAAGCATTGAGTCCCTCCTTGTGGACTCTTTGGCTGGTGGTTTACTCCCTGGGAGCTTTGAGGCTACTGGTTGGTTCATTTTGTTGTTCCACCTTTGGAGCTGGAAACCCCTTCAGTTCCTTGGGTTCTTTCTCTAGTTCTTCCATTGGAGACCCTGTCCTCAATCCAATGGTTGTCTGAGAAAATATGCCTCTGTATTTTTCAGGTACCAGCAGAGCCTCTCAGGTGACAGCTATATCAGGCTCTTATCAACAAGCACTTGATGGCAACCATAATAATGTCTTGGTTTAGTAACTATATATGGGATGGCTCCTCAGGTGGGACAGTCACTAAATGGCCTGTCCTTCAGTTTCTGCTCCAAACATTGTCTCTGTATCTCCTCCCATGAGTATTTTGGTCCCCCTTCTAAGAAAGACAGAAGTATCCACATTATAGTCTTTCTTCTTCTTGAGCTTCATGTTGTCTGTGAATTGTATCTTGTGTATTCTGAACTTCTGGGCTATTATCTACTTATCAGTGAGTGCATACCATATGTGCTCTTTTGTGATTGAGTTATCTCACTCAGGGTGATATATTCTAGTTCCAACCATTTGTCTGAGCAGTACTCCATTGTGTAAATGTACCATATTTTCTGCATCCATTCCTCTGTTGAAGGACATCTGGGTTCTTTCCAGCTTCTGGCTATTATAAATAAGGCTGCTATAAACATAGTGAATCATGTGTCCTTATTACATGTTGGAGCATCTTCTAAGTATATGCACAGGAGTGGCATAGCTGGATCCTCTGGCAGTGCTATGTCCAATTTTCTGAAGAACCTGGAGACTGCCAGAGTGTATGTAGCAGCTTGCTATCCCACCAGCAATGGAGGAGTGTTTGCCTTTCTCCACCTCCTCATAGCATCTGCTGTCACCTGAGTTTTTGCTCTTAGCCATTCTGCCTGGTGTGAGGTAGAGTGTGAGTGTGAGGGTTGTTTTGATTTTCCTGATGACTAAGGATGTTCAACATTTCTTTAGGTACTTCTCAGCCATTTGGTATTCCTTAGTTGAGAATTCTTTTTTTAGCTTTGTTCCCCAATTTTTAATAGGGTTATTTGGTTCTGTGGAGTCTAACTTTTTGATTTCTTTGTGTATATTGGATATTAGCCCTCTTTTGGATGTAGGGTTGATAAAGATATTTTCCCAGTCTGTTGGTTGCCATTGTGTACTATTGGCAGTGTCCTTTGCCTTACAGAAGCTTTGCAATTTTATGAGGTCCCATTTGTCAATTCTTGATCTTAGAACATAAGATATTGCTGTTCTATTCAGGAAATTTTCCCCTGTGCCCATATCTTCGGGGATTTCCCCCACTTTCTCCTCAATAAATTTCAGTGTCTCTGGTTTTATGTGATGTTCTTTGATCCACTTAGACTTGAGCTTTGTAAAGGAGATAAGAATCGATCAATTCACATTCTTTTACATGATAACTGCCAGTTGTGCCAGCACCATTTGTTGAAAATGCTGTCTTTTTTCCACTTGATGGTTTTAGCTCTCTTGTCGAAAATTAAGTGACCATAGGTGTGTGGGTTCATTTCTAGGTCTTCAATTCTATTCCATTAACCTATCTGTTTGTCTCTGTACCAGTACCATGCAGTTTTTATCAGAATTGCTCTGTAGTACAGCTTGAGGTCAGGCATGGTGATTCCACCAGAGGTTCTTTTATTGTTGAGAATAGTTTTTGCTATCTTGGGTTTTTTGTTATTCCAGGTGAATTTGCAAATTGCCCTTTCTAACTCAGTGAAGAATTGAGTTGGAATTTTGATGGGGGTTGCATTGAATCTGTAGATTGCTTTCAGGAATATAGTCATTTTTACTATATTAATCCTGCCAATCCATGAGCATGGGATATCTTTCCATCTTCTGAGATCTTCTTCAATTTCTTTCTACAAAGACTTGCAGTTCTTATCATACAAATCTTTTAATTCCTTAGAGTCACACCAAGGTATTTTATATTATTTGTGACTATTGTGAAGGGTGTTGTTTCCCTAATTTCTTTCTCAGCCTGTTTATCCTTTGTGTAACGAAAGGTCACTGACTTGTTTGAGTTAATTTTATATTCAGCTACTGCACTGAAGCTGTTTATCAGATTTAGGAGTTCTCTGGTGGAATTTTTAGTGTCACTTATATATACTATTATATCATCTGCAAAAAGTGATATTTTGACTTCTTCCTTTCCAATTTGTATCCCCTTGATCTCCTTTTGTTGTCGAATTGCTCTGGCTAGGACTTCAAGTACTATATTGAGTAGGTATGGAGAAAGTGGGCAGCCTTGTCTAGTCCCTGATCTTAGTGGGATTGCTTCAAGTTTTTCTCCATTTAGTTTGATATTGGTTATTGGTTTGCTGTATATTGCTTTCACTATGTTTAGGTATGGGCCTTGAATTCCTGATCTTTCCAAGACTTTTATGCACAGGTGTTGGATTTTGTGAAAAGCTTTCACAACATCTAATGAAATAATAATGTGGATTTTTTTTTCCTTTGAGTTAGTTTATATAGTGGATTACATTGATGGATTTCCTTATATTAAACCATCCTGCATCCCTGGGTTGAAGCCCACTTAATCATGATGGATGATCATTGTGATGTGTTCTTGGTTTTGGTTTGTGAAAATTTTATTGGGTATTTTTGCTTAGATATTCATAAGGGTGATTGGTCTGAAGTTCTCTTTCTTTGTGGGTCTTTGTGTGGTTTATGTATCAGAGTAATTGTGGCCTCATAGAACAAATTGGGTAGGGTTCCTTCTCTTTCTATTTTGTGGAATAATTTGAAGAGTATTGGTATTAGGTCTTCTTTGAAGGTCTGATTGAACTCTGTATATGGTCCTGGGCTTTTTTTGGTTGAGAGACTGTTAATGACTTCTGCTATTTCTTTCAGGGTTACAGAACTCTTTACATTGTTAATCTGATTCTAATTTTACTTTGACACCTGATATCTGTCTAGAAAATTGTCCATTTCATTCAGATTTTCCAGTTTTGTTTAGTATAGGCTTTTGTAGTAGGATCTGATGGTTTTTATGGCTTTCCTTGGTTTCCTTTGTTGTGTATCCCTTTACACTTCTGATTTTATTACTTAGGATACTGTTGCTCTGCCCTCTGGTTAGTTTGGCTAAGGATCTATCTATCCTGTTTTTGTTTTTGTTTTTTCTCAAATAATCAACTTCTGGTTTGATTGAGTCTTTGTGTAGTTCTTTTTGTTTCTACTCGGTTGATTTCAGCTCTGAGATTGATTATTTCCTGTCTCTACTCCTCTTGGGTCTATTTACTTGTTTTTGTTCTAGAGCTTTCATTTGTTCTGTCAAGCTGCCAGTGTTTGCTCTCTCCAGTTTCTTTTTGGAGCCACTCAGATTTATGAGTTTTTCTCTTAACCCTGCCTTTAATGTGTCTGGTAAGTTGGGGTATGCTGTGGCTTCATTTTCATTGAATTCTAAAAAGTCTTCAATTTCTTTCTTTATTTCTTCTTTGAACAAGTTATTATTGAATAGATCATTGTTCTGGTTCCATGTATATGTGGGCTTTCTTTTATTTTTGATGCTATTGAAGACTAGCCTTATTCCATGATGATCTGATAGGATGCATGGGATTACTTCAATCTTCTTGTATTTTTTGATGCCTGTTTTGTGACTGCTTTTATGGCCAATTTTGGAGAAGGTATTATGAAGTTCCAAGAAGAAGGTATATTCTTTTTTTAGGATAAAATATTCTATAGATACCTGTTAAATTCACTTGGTTCATATCTTTTCTTAGTTTCATTTTCTCTCTGTTTATTTTCTGTTTCCATGATCTGTCCATGGATGAGAGTGGGATTTTTAAGTCTCCCACTATTATTGTGTGAGGTGCAATGTGTCCTCGAGCTTTAGAAAAGTTTCTTATATGAATGTGGGTGTCCTTTCATTTGGAGCGTAGATGTTCAGAATTGAGAGTTCATCTTAGCAGATTTTTCTTTTCATGAGTATGAAGTGTCTCTACCTCCTTATCTTTTTTGATAACATTCAGTTGAAAGATGATTGTATTTGATATTAGAATGGCTACTCCTTCTTGTTTCTTGGGACCATTTGCTTAAAAATTTGTTTTCCAGCTTTTTACTCTGAGGTAGTGTCTGTCTTTGTTCCTGAGGTAGGTTTCTTGTAGGCAGAAAAATGTTTGGTCTTGTTTATGTATCCAATCGGTTAATCTATTTTTTTTATTGGTGAATTGAATCCATTGATATTAAGAGATGTTAAAGAATAGTTATTGTTGCTTCCTGTTATTTTCGTTGTTAGAGTTGGAGTTATGTTTATGTGGTGCTCTTCTTTTTGGTTTGTTAAAAGAAGTTTATTTTCTAGTGAATAGTTTCCCTCCTTGTGTTGGAGTTTTTCATTTATTATCCATTGAATGGTTGGATTTGTGGAAAGACATTGTGTAGATTTGGTTTTGTTATGAAATACCTTGGTTTCTCCATCTGTGGTAATTGAGACTTTTGCTGGTTATAGTAGCCTGGGCTGGCATTTGTCTTCTCCTGGGGTCTGTATGACATCTTCCCAGAATCTTCTAGCTTTCATAGTCTCTGTTGAGAAGTTTGGTGTAATTCTGATAAGTCTGCTTTTACATGTTACTTGACCTTCTTCCATTACTGCTTTTAATATTTTTCTTTGTTTTGTGCAAATGCACTTTTGATTATTATGTGATGGGACAAATTTCTTTTCTGATCCAATCTATTTGGAGTTCTGTACGCTTCTATATGTTCATGGCCATCTCTTTCTGTAAGTTACAGAAGTTTTCTTCTATAATTTTGTTGGAGATATTTACTGGCCCTTTAAATTGGAAATCTTCACTCTCTTCTATAGCTATTATCCTTAGGTTTATTTCATTGTGTCCTGGATTTCCTGGATGTTTTGGGTTAGGATCTTTTTGCATTTTCTTTGACTGTTGTGTCATTTTTTCTATGGTATCTTCTGCACCCGAGATTCTCTCTTCTATCTCTTGTATTCTGTTGGTAATGCACCCATCTATAACTCCTGACCTCTTTCCTAGATTTTCCATCTCCAGAGTTGTCTCCGTTTGTGATTTCTTTATTGTTTCTACTTCCATTTTTAGATCCTGGATTTTTTTTTCAGTTCCTTCACCTGTTTGGCTGTGTTTTTCTGTAATTCTTTAAGGGATTTTGTGTTTCCTCTTTTAAGTCTTTTAAGCCTTCTACCTGTTTTCCTGTGTTCTCCTGTATTTCTTTACAGGAATTATTTATGTCCTTCTTAAAATTTTCTATCAGCATCATGAGATGTGATTTTAAATCCATATCTTGCTTTTCTGCTGTGTTGGGGTATCCAGGACTTGGTGTTGTGGGAGAACTGGGTTCTGATGATGCCATATATTTTTGGTTTCTGCTGGTAAGGTTCTTGTGCTTGCCTTTTGCCATCTGGTTATCTCTGATGTTAGTTGGTCATGCTGTCTCTGGCTTTAGCTTGTTCCTCTTGTGGTTCTGTAAGCCTGTTTCAGATCTCCTGGGAGACCAGCTCTCCTCTGCCAGGACCCATTCACAGAGGTCTGTGAAATAGCTCCAGCTCGTGGGTTCAGATGGAAGCAGGAAGAACCCTGTCCCAGCTGCTCCACAGGCAGAAGCACACAGGGCTTCCACAAGAGGATAATTTATTTCTTTACTTCTTCCCATGGAAAATTGAGTTTTCATGAGTATGTAAGTTTTCTGTTGTTTCTGTTGTTGAAGTCCAGTTTTAGCCCATGTTATCTAATAATTTGAAAAGGGTTATTTCTTTTGAGGATTGTCTTGTGATTAATTATATGATCAATTTTAGAGAAGGTTCCCTGAGGTGCTGAGAAGAAGGTATATTCTTTTGTGTATGGGTAAAATGTTCTATAGATTATTTTTAGGTCCATTTGAATCATGACCTCTGTTAATTTCATTATTTCTCTGTTTAGTTTCTTAATCAATGATATATTCAGTGGTGAGACTGGGGTGTTGACGTCTCCCTCTATTAATATGTGGGGTTTGAAGTGTGATTTAAGCATTAGAGGATATGGATCCTGATGTGGCCACTTCCTGTACTGAGGCAGGACTCTCAGAGCAGGAAAACTATCAGCAACCCCTCCACAAAATCTTACTCCCAAAATTCATCATGCTCACAAAATATTCAGGGACAAAGTTAGAGCAGAAATAGTAATAATGGCCAACCAATGACTGGACAAAATTCAGACCAACCCCGTGGTTAAGAACCAACCCCTGACACTATTACTAATACTCTACTATGCTTGCAGACAGGATCCTACCATAACTGTCCTATGAGAGTCTCCAGCCAGTAGCTAATGGAAACAGATACATAGCACCAAAGAACAAAACCTTAGTTAGATCTCAAGGAGTCCTGTGGAAGAGTTGACAGAAGAACTGAGGGACCTGATGAGGACAGGAACTCCACAGAAAGATCAACAGAGTCAATTAACCTGGACCCTTGTGAGTTCCCAAAGACTAAACCTCCAACCCAAGAGCATGCATGGGCTGGAGCAAGGCTCCCTGTGGATTCCCTAACAACTAAAGGGGGGCTATTCCTGAATCTGATGCCTGTCTGTGGATCCCATTGTCCTAGCTTGGCCACCTTGTCTGGCCTCAGTAGCAGGGGATGTGCCTAGACCTGCAGTGACTTGATCTGAAGCAGTGGGTCACAAGATCCAGGGGCCTTCCCCCTTCTCAGAGGAGAAAGGGAGGGAGAATGAATAGCCCTGTCTAAGGGGCTACCAGGAAAAAAGGAGGGCTTATATTGGGATACACAGTGAATAAACAAATAAATTGATAAAAATAATAATAAATAATATAAATTCCAGTAAAGTATAAAATATAATACTGTAGAGCAGTCTGCCTGCCTTCTGATTTAACAGTAGCTTTTCTTGATTCATCTGCTTGTTTTTGCATTTTGTCTATGAATCATACCTGCCTTACATTATTATGGCTTTTTAATTCTGTATTTTTTTTTTAAGTAAGCTAGAATCAAAGACATTCCGGAAGCAGTCTGATTCCTGTATCCTTCTGACCTTTAAAGAACACGTTCCTGTCTGTGTGCTTTTTCAAATCTAATTTAACATGAACTCTCTGTGGCTTTACTTTTATTCTCTTCAGTGGATACATTTAAGCACTCGTGGAAAGAACAATCCTCTCTTTTGAGCCTTACCTTACTGATTTGAGAATTGTTTAGATAAAAAAGGAAGCAAAACTGGAAACTAAAGTAAAGGAATTGTTAAAGAATACCATTTGTTGGGATCCATTAAAATTCTTCATACACATCACTTCATTTTTTTTTTATGTTGTCAATATATTTTGAGGGGCATAATATTCCCATTTTCTTGATACTTAACATTAAGCTCTGAACATTTAAATACATTTGTTAAAAGAAAAATAATGAAAATTATCTGAATTGAGGTAAAACCTTGGGTGGAATTGATTAGAAAGTGTAGGGCATGCTCCCATGCCTTTCAATGGGTTAGAATTCATTGAAAACACAAAGCTGTATATGAAAATAACTTATCTTTTTTTTAATTTTTAATATTTTTATTACATATTTTCCTCAATTACATTTCCAATGCTATCCCAAAAGTCCCCCATAGCGCCCCCCACTTCCCTACCCACCCATTCCCATTCTTTTGGCCCTGGCATTCCCCTATATTGGGGCATATAAAGTTTGCAAGTCCAATGGGCCTCTCTTTCCATTGAAAAAAAAAAAGAAAAAAAAAGAAAAGAAAAGAACTTATCTTTTGGCCTTTACACTTACTGTGTGAGAGTCTGGAAGTATTTTCCTTTGTAACTAGAACCCAAGGACTAGCTTCACAAGTTCACAATGATGCAATAACACTTTTATACAATTGGCTGTCTACAACATTTTACCCTTTCCAGTTGATCAAATCAAGCCCCAATGCCCATTCAGATCACTTTTGTTCCTTTCTAAGATGATACCAAAGTCAGTAGAGTCAAGACATAGGAGACAGAACATCTGCCTGTGGTAACTTTTTACTTTTTTTAATCAATCTCTCCCTTGCTCTTTCTGAGACAAGGACTCATATAGCCCAGGCTGACATTGAACTTAGTGTGAAGCTAATAGAGCCTGGAATTCTAGACTTTTTTTACCTCCATCCCCCAAGTTCTGGAATTATGAGCACAAACCTCCATGTTTACCTTTTGATTTCTATGACATTGACATTTTTTTCAAGAATCATGCTGCTCCAACCTTTTATATTTGAATACAATCTTATTTTATTATGTTTTCTTAAGTCCAGGTTGATTCTATCCATTTAGAAATGCATCTTCATGGTGTCTTTAGCTATTGATAGAGTTCACTGCTTGGTCAACATGTTGCTTGATTATACCCTAAGCCTGTTCATTGCCAATCCTCTTTCTCCATTATAATAAACATGCAGTCTGTAAGACCAAAACCTCCTTGAAATTATGCTTCCATCAAAACTTCCGTGCAAACTTCTCTGTTGGTGAAAACTTATCAAACCTTACTGTATTTATTGAAAGAGACTGAGCACCAGAATTATCACTTCTACTATATGTTCTATTTCTACTTTTCTCTCATTCTTGGTACCCAACTGTGAGATAGAAAGCACCAACTCTTCCCTTTTCCTGTTCTGTCCATTCTCTCATTTCATCATCTACTTATAAAACAAATATATATTAATTTCTACTTTTTAGCGATTTATAATTATTTCATTATTTGGACAATAGAAAGTGGCTGAAATGTGTATCCTTGTGATATAATTTTTAAATAAATTTCTTCTTTAAATAGAAAAATACTCTGATCTCTCTTGTACCCACACTTTCCAAACCCTTCATCAGTCAGTTATCAGAAGACCTGGCTGGGTTTAGTGGAAAATGATATTGGAAACAAGGGTTATCTATCCTCATTGGCCACTTTATTATATATTGTAGTTGGGGAAGCCATTCCGTGACTGGCATCCTGGACTATATATGTGGAGAAAGGGATCGGGGCAGCAAGCTCATATTTGTTCCTCTCTTCTGACTGGTGTCATGTGGCCAGCTGTTTCAAGCTCCCATCCCTTGAATTGTTAATCCCTTCTTCATTTAAGTTGCTTTTAATCAAAAGTAAAAAAAAAAAGGGAGAAGAGAATAAAACAGGCATCAACCTTCTGGGAGTAATTATATAATAATCATAGTGTATGGGCAAATAATTATGTATATCACAGAATATTAACCTAATGAAATAGGACAATAATTTTGAAAAAAAATTAAATTGCAATAAGAACATATTTTTATTGGCATCATATAAGAATATCTTATAATGACACAAGTGAAGCTCCTTCAGTAGCTACCCCTAAACACACCAATGCCTCTCTGCACTTGGTCTTGAGGTCACATGCAGGCTCTGACTCTTTTGTATGCTCACCAGAATAGAGACCCTTTACTTTTCCTCAGAAAGCAAGTTTTAGTTCATTAGTGATTTTAAGATAGAATGCAAAATCATTGTTTTTGATGTGGGACTATAAACCTAATTTGATAAAAAAAAGACTAATTTGAACATGAAAAGTTAAATGATCACAGCTGGTGGTAATAAGAGTGTTTTGGAGTAAGTCACTGATGCAAGGAAAGAAATAACAAATAACAAATACATTTTACCTTAAAAAATATCTTGACTCACAGTAGGAAATGGGAAATGCTTGATACTTAAAGGCTACATAAAATGTGTGATATAGCTACAATGCTTAATTAGTGTATCAATTTAACCTATAAAATGTTATTGCCTAGATTGTACATAGTTTATATTCTTCATGCATCATTTATGGTTATTATAGTCTAGTTTTCTGGGGTCAATATGGGTCACTAAGTGTTAAATAATTCAAAAGCTTAGCCTTCATTTACTGTAGATAGCACATTCTACTAAATTTACATACCAAATAAACCCCTAAGTAAAGCCTTTATGATTGGATCAGAGACCTTCCATCCAGAATGTAATCCTGTGGAAAGCTCTGAGCTTTCCATTCACTATACATAAGACATATAAAATTCCCCAGCAGAAATGGTCATGGACACCTGAGAGAATCTGCATACCAATAAAGAAGTAATTCAGAATGCAGCTTCCCATTCTGTCTTTCTGTGCTTCAAAAGAGGAAGATTTGCTATGCAATAACACTTGGCAACAAGAGTTCTCCACAACCAACAGATTTTAAGGAAAAAGACGTCATAATACGATGATTTATATCATACTCTTTAGTCACCTCTTGTTGTAATCTTGTTTCACCCGCCTCACCCCTCGCAGGGAATAAGAGGGCAGCTTCTCAGTTTCCTTCTCCCCTTCTTTGGCATGTTTACCCCCTAACATTTTTCTGGGGTTGAAACCACAGAATATTGTGCTTTTTCATACCTTACTGTATGGGAAAAATATTTCAAAAGGATTAAATAAAAAAATGATTATTTAAGGTTGATGATGACACTAAATTATTTTAAAATTGGCGAGGACTTGAGTGGCTTTCTTCACAAGCGATGTGATGGCTTATTTGTGAATTAATTAGAACAATGTGATTTCATGTTTTAAAAATCCAACTTAAAAAACATATTTCTCTTTTTCAACTGCATAATGTGTAAATATTTGGGAATCTAGGTATGTTTTCCCTCATGTAAGCTCTGCAGAACATGTGGGCATATCTAAAATTTGGTACCCCACTTAAATCTACTTACCCCCATTGTTTCCTCTCCAACTGAAGTACATTCCTTTTTCTATGACCTGGAACTTATATTATTTACTGAGTAAATGGGTTTTTACCTAAGTGATAGAAATACCATAATGTTATCAGGCAATTTTCAAAAGTTGTTGGGTGTACTTTGAGCACTGGAAACACATTATCTTTGCTACTGAGGTGAGAATCACCCATTGATTTTAAAATAACATAAATTCCAACCTATAAAATTTTCTGCAGTTTTGACAACAGAGACAATAAGACATTTAAAATGTGACAGGTATATTGTTTGAGTAGATAAGTTAGGATTGAAGCCCATGTGGCCTGCGATTCAGGAGGCCCATGTTTATGATAGGTCTCTGATGGTTCCTGGTAGTGTTTAAATAGATATGACATTGCTTAGAGTCACTGAGGAGATAAGCCTTCAGGGTACATCTTGGAGGGATTACCCAGATTAAGGTCTCCCATATGCACACTATCCATACTGAAGTGTTAAAACTAATGAAGCCAGGCATATAGTTAATATTTCTTCTCATGTAATTTAAGTGATTTATTTATTTAACCTAAAAAGCAGGTAAGCAAGTTTTTGTTAATGAACTGCTAGAACTCATCAGAATTAAATATCTCTTCTCAGTATCCTTTATGGATCCTTGGAGGATGCAGAAAAGTGTTGTCATGGCTATTCCTGGTTGTCAACTTGACTACTGCTGGAATGAACTATAACCCAGAATTGGAGGGCACACCGGATCTTGAAACTGGAAGACACAGGCTTCTGACATGGATCTTGACATAGAGATTTTGAGGCATAGTGGCCATGAAAAGCTTAGGCCCACACAAGGTAGTACACACCTTTAATCCCAGAGACTGAGGCAAGCAGATCTCTGAGTTCAAGGTCATCCTGGGACAAAGCAAGTTCCAAATTCAAGCATATGGTACACACCGTTAATTGGAACCACCCCAGTTTAGCCTTCTGCTGGAGGCTTAGATAAAAACATTAGAAGAAGGAAGACTCACTCTTCTTCACCTGCTTGCACATATTTGCCACTACATCTGTTGGAACCGACTTCTTCAGGATTCCAGCTTATATAGAAGAGCAGGGGAAACAACAAGCCTCATTGTCTGAACAATTACTAGAATTTTGGACTTCGCATTTATAGCTGCTCATTGTTAGTTAGTTGAATTACAGACCATAAGTCATTACAATAAATTCCCTTACTATATAGAGACATCCCATAAGTTCCTGGACTCTGGAGAACCCTTCCTAATACAAAAGTCTAAATCCAGAGTCCCTTCTCTTGAATAAAATTATGTTTACATATAACCACACACATTCTCACATATTTAAATTGCCTCCATGCCAGTCATACTATCTAAATAATGTAAAAGCTAGGAGGTAACTGAATTGTACTGTTTCTGAAATAAGTTCTTTAAAAGTGCATTATATTAGGGAAGTTTCTCATCAAACATTGAATTCAAGGAAGCAGTAAACACGTGGAAGGCAAGCTACTGTTGAGATCCTCCAAGAGCCTGTAGTTCTGCGCACTACCTCCACTCCTGCTGCCAGGCTTACACAGATTTCCTTCTGTAACAGATCACTAATATTTTACTTACTTTGTGTTCATTGCAGCTCCTGTTATTTTTTATTGTTGTTTTGGTGATCCATGTAAATATGTAGGTGACAGAGGAAAGATCACAATGCTGAGCTGTGAGTGAGGCACAGCACACTCTCCAAGCCATGAAAGCAAATTACCTAGGAAACTAATGAAAGCTGTGAAACAGGAAAGGAGATGCCCTGATGGACAGAAGGGAAAGAGGGAACACAGGTGCCACCTGGCAGATAAAAAACTAAAGAAGCATATTCTGCCCTGAAACCATCAGAGGAGACAGTTGCCCCAAACTCTGAGTTAGTAGATCCCACACATTTTCCCACTAAAAATCACATGGACTGTCAGTAACATCAGGCAGACATAAAATTTTTCCTCAGCTTATGAATGATCATGTATGCATTATTTCAGGTGCAGAGCTGGTCTGTGCAGGAACAGGTAGTCTGACTCCAGATTCTGTTCATGTACAAATGGGGAAACTAGAATACACTTCATTCAAATAACCCACACAGCCTGCATATATGGAGAGTAGTCAAAAGTAATTTAAATAATCTAGATCAAGATTCTCCCAGTTACTTCAGATAAGTCCATTTAGGAATATTGTTTTTAGGAGAAAAATTAGGAACAAAATTGCCTTAAATTCTAAAGCATATTTCACAAATCCAGTTTGGTGTTAGTTTGTTCTAGATGAGAAAATAAGCAAAGATTTTAAATTCTTCCTAAGAGAATATATATATGCATATATATATATATATATATATATATATATATATAAATATGTTCTATTGTTTTTCTTTTATATATGTATATATGAGAACATATGAGCATATTTACAAACATACATGAGGATATATGTATAAATGTATATACATGTGTGTATGTATATGTATGTATATATATGTATGTATGTGTATATATATATATATATATATATATATATATATGAAAGACAATAGAATAGTCCTGAATTTTCTACAAAATTATTTATAATAACAAAAATAACCATGATCCACTCTAACCAGATTATTGTTTTTTTTTTAAATTTAATTTAATTTTATTTACTTATTCAACTTACATCTTACTCACTGCTCCCTCTCATGGCCATGCTCTCCCACAATCCTTTTGCCATTCCCCTTCCCATTCTCCTGTATAATTCCCCACTGGGGCACTTCAAATCTGTTAGAGGCTAGGCACTTCTCCTGATGCCAGAGCAGACAGTCCAGCTAGGAGAACATATCCTACTTACAGGCAACAACTTTTGGGATGGCCCCTGTTCCAGTTGTTAAGGGCCCACATGAAGACCAAGCTGTACATCTGCTACATATGTGCGAGGAGGCCTGGGTCCAGCCCGTGTATGTTCTTTAGTTGGTGGTTCCGACTCTGAGAGCCCGAAGGATCCAAGTTAGTTGACTTTGTTAGTTTTCCTGTGGAGACCCTATCCCCTTTAGGTCCCACAATCCTTCATCCTATTCTTCCGTAAGAGTTCCCAAACTCCAGCTGTGGGTGTCTGTATATGTCTGATTCAACTGCTGGTGGAGCCTCTCAGAGGACAGCCATGCTAGTCTCCTGTTTGCAATCATAACAGAGTATCATTAATAGTGTTAGGGATTGGTACTTGCCCATGGGACAGGTCTCAAGTCAGACAGGTTATTGATTGGCCATTCCCTCAGTGTCTGCTCCATCCCCCTTGCCTGCATTTCAGTTTTGTGTGTAGGTTGATGTCTCTATCACTCCACTGGGGTTCCTGCCTGGCTATAGGAAGTGGCCTCTTTGGGTTTCATATCCCCAGTGCTGTGAGTCACAGCTAAGATCACCCCCCATTGATTCTTGGGTGCCACCTTTATCTCAGGTCTCTGGTCCTGGAGATGTCCCCTACCTCCTCACCACTGTTAGCTGCAGATTCCCATTCATTCTCATGGCCATTTATCTCTCTCTCCTGCCCTTTCACACACCTGATCTTGACCTCCCCATTCCCTTCCCCTTCCCTCCAAGTTCCCTCCCTCAGTCTGCCTATTATGACAATTTTATTGCTTCGTCTAAGAGAGACTCAAGTCTCCTCGCTTGTGTCTTCCTTCTTGTTTAGTTTCTTTGGGTCTGTGGAGTAGAGCATGCTGACTGTATTTTATGGCTAATATCCATGTATAAGTGAGTACATACTATGGATTTCATTTTGGGACTGGTAACCAGATTATTGTATGATGAGGGTTGGGAGAATATTCGCTTCTGGAATTTTCATTTGTGGTTTGCAAGTTGCAATTGCAGAGCAATATGTTTTACTAGGTGCAATTGCAATAATGCTACTAGCATCCTTTAGGTTCTTCTTAAAGGAGCAATTTAGAAATCTGAATTTTAAAAAAGCTAAGACTGGGACACTTAATAAGACTAGCAGCCATTTTAAGCAGTATTGCTAGGTGCATGGTATCATTAGTTATCTGGAGGAAACCAAACGCTTTCACGTGTGCTATTTCCTTGGATGCTATGTTGCTGAGGCTATCAACACACCACACAGGTTTAATCTAATTTCTTCCTGTTTTATTTATAAAGGGCCCAAGTAAAAACATATCACAGTTGTTCTCTCTCTCTCTCTCTCTCTCTCTCTTCCAGTCTCTCCCCCCACCGCCATCAACACCATCACTTTCTCTCTATCACCGTCCTCACTCTCTGGATTATGTTATCAAAGTTGTAATATAATGTTAATAATATCCCCACTTACAGACACTTTAGTAGAATAATAATTATAAACTTGTTTTATATTCCAGTGAGGAGCCTAGTATAGCTGTACTTTTAGAGGCTCTACCAGCAGCTGACTGCTACAAATGCAGATACTTACAGCCAACCACTTGGCTGATGTCTGAGACCCCTATGGAAGAGTTAGGGAAAGGTCTGAAGAAGCTTAAAGGGATTGTCACCCCATAGGAAGAACAACTGACTCATTACCAAATATTATCAAATATTTTAAGTACAATTTAAAAATTGAGAACCAAAGATATTAAGCAAAAACTTTAATTTTTTCTTAGATTCCATATTTTAATACACACACACACACACACACACATTTGATTCTGATACTTGAGTTTAAGCTAGGCCTCATACATACTAAGTAAACTTCACCACTGAATTATTTCCCACACCAAAACTCAGACAGAAATTGAGTTACTGAAGAGCAACATTCCTATCTTCCCACTTTGTGATTTAAAAAAAAGCACCTAGAAAATTAGGAAAGGCAAATTACTTGAAGAATCTTCAAACCCCTTTAAAATCTCAGATAAAATATATAAACAGGTTGGCCATCATGTTGAAATGTTTCTAAGTATTTACCACATATCGACAAGTGATAACTTAAAGTTTCCATAGCAACAGAAGAAATGTAAAGATAGATTTCTGCCTCACTGTTGCTGAGTACCTCAGAAGATTTTTAAATATATTTTAGGAATTCATATTTGCTTTATAAAAAGAAGCCCCAGTTGCATGTGACAGCAAAGAACAGGGCCCTAACACTCAAGCTATGATGTGGGATGACCAAGAGTTCAAGGCCAGCCTGAGCTAACCAGTGGACATAAGGAAAAGAAATGTCAGCGGAACAAAGGGGTAACAGTGGAATAAATGTTCCTTGCAGACACTCCAGAAGAGTGAAGAGCTATTCACACAGCAAACTGCCATCCCTGCAGCTAAGAACTCAGGTTACAGAGCACAGGTTCCAGTTTTAATATAATAAAAAGGAAAAAAATGCTCTGAAGAGGGCAGAGGAAAATGAATTGCCATGGTTACCTCTGTTCAAACAGTACAGCCCTGAGAATGAGTCCTCTGCTTGGTGGAAGGACTAGGCTAGGTGCACATCTGTGGGATTTTGTGACTGCAGGACTTTGGATGCTATGTAGCTGTCTGGGTACCAGAAAAAGGAACAGGGAGGAATGTGTAGTAGGTGCAAGACTTTATCTTTGAACTCACTGCTGAGGCAGTCAAAGTAACACTGGCAGATTTAATGACTTCTCTCAGTTAGATTGGTGCCACAACTGGAGCCTTTGTAATAGTCTTGGCAACACATGGAGACTGGCAGGTAACTGAATTTTAGACTTCTAGATTAAGCAACATCACCCATGGCTAATTGAAGCAATTTCAGGCCACAAGTCCATTTAAGCTGTAAGCATCCCCTAAGGTGGGATACCTTGTCCAATCCCAGTACTACCATGTTTGTGGTGGCTGTAGACTCACATCGTGGCACAGTTTTGCAGCACTGGTGACAGAAGCCTACTATTGATCCATGTTTGACCTTCTGAGAACCAAGAAGAATGTCACGGAAGCTGTTCAGTGGCTATAAATTATGGAAAAGTCACCTGGACTTGTCCTATGGACTAGGAAGGACATTGAAGGGATGTAACCTTTTGAAGTGCTCCTTCAGTTCTGCTGATAAAGATATGCAGAGCAGATTTGAAATAAACCTTGGCTCGGCTTGCCCTCTAGGGCTGAAATAGGAACAACATGTAGCAGCAAAATCACTAGAGAACTGGGTTGACTCCACCATCTAGTGTTGAAGGACTAAAAGTAAAGCCTAACTAACTAACTAAAAGCCTACAGGAAACATGCAGTCTATTTTATGACATTTTGAAAAAAAAACAGTCACATAAGAAGATAGCCAAGATTATAATAAATACCCAATTTTTAAAATACACAGGTATTCCAGTACAAACTATCCAGAGCTTCCAAAAACTAGGAGGTAACCAACAGTCATAATAAGACAACAGGAAAAGACCAGTATAAGTAAATTCTGGTGTGGAGAATTTAAAACACCTGCTTAGGGGAAAAGAAAAATCAATACACTTCTAGAAAATACAAATAGGTGGTTTAATATTGCCACAAAATTTGAAAAACGGGATGGAAGCAATTTTTTGGAAAAGCAAACAAAAAGTCTTGAAATGAAAAATAAGATACACTGAGTAAGATTCAAAATATGCTAGAAGGTATTTGTCGAAAGATACATCAAAGAAAACCTTAGTGATCTCAAGGCTATTTGAAGATATACACAATGAGAATTAAGGAAGAGAAAATGGAGACAAAGAAGAAAAATCACAGGGATTTATGACTGCATTAAAAGAGCAAATATAAATTCAGCGGAATTTGAGAATGTCAAAAAGGATAGAGAAGAAAGCTTTTTTAGAAAGATAACAGAAAACTTACTGAGAAATAGTACAAATACCAGGTTAGCACAAGGTCATCAGTGACATTTCAGTGAACCAACTATATAAGGAAAGTACTAACATCAGCCTCTAAAGGAAGAAGAATGGGGAGTGTCTCAAAGAAGCAAGATGAAGTGACAAATAGCACAGAAAGCCTTCCCAATTAGCCGGACAGCACATATCTCAACAAGAAATGTATAAGGCTGGAAATGGTCATAGTCATCTTCTCCATGGTTCAGGCAACATCATGGAAGAGAGGGTAAAAAGAATGTAAGTGACAGAGGCTGAGGAAGGGGCTGTGAAAAGCTGTTTTCTGGATATGCTGAGGCTGTTGTACCATGAAACAGCTGCAGCTGACAGCAGAGAGGCAACCTGTTCATGATCTGTGTACGACTGACCTATGAACACCTCATTACAGATGGGGATGACTCAGAAGGCCACACTTCTCCCTGGGGAAGTACAGGCAGTGAGTGGTGTCTAGAAGGGGAGAGTGGTCTACTGTAGCCACTGGTGTAGGCACTGCTAAACTATTCTGGCTGAAGTGAACTATCTATCTATACTCAGGCAGGCAATTCTAATTGAATGTAGTTGGCCATAGACAACAAGAAGAAAGTATCAGAGTAGGAAGGGGATTTTGTTTGGAGGAATATCACAAGACTTAAAAAAAAAAGAATAAAATAGAGTAGATGATAAAATACATTACATCTGTGAAATTATTAAAAGAATATTTTAAGAAACAAAGAATACAAAAGAAGAAAAAAGATCTTTGGAAACCTACATGATCTAAAAAGCAAACGCAATGATAACAGAGTGAAGGGTTGTCACGCTAAGCTTACATGAGACAGTCATGAAGCCAAACCCAAGTCCACTCTTACAGCTTTTAAAGGAGAAGCTGCAAGAAAAAGAAAGAAGGAAAATGAAGGATATGTTTACAAAAATAGTTCAATCCATAGAGAGCAATCAAGGAATCTTCTAATATTTTAGCCATGGAAATTCTCTAGCTGTTGTAGATAAAGACGACATCTGTCTTAGACCTCACATATATTTTGTGTGTTATGCATTATGTTCAGGACATGTTGATCATTGACCCCCCCTCGTATATGGCAACATAGGGCATCTTAAGGGTGTTGCACACTGTCACAGACACTTCTGTGTGCTCTGCTTTACAACACCGCCTCCACTGTAACTGTCATTTGAAGTGCTATGATATAGACTAATGTGGACGTCAGTCTGTGAAAAGATATGAACCAACTTTATGAGACTTAATGTGGCAAAATGTAAAACCCTTCGTCTCTGAAAGGATAATGTCTGTTTCATTGTCTCTCGGAATTCTGAATTAAATAGCATTAGCAGTAAGTTATGTCATGTGAGCACCATAACATTGCATTGTAGTATCCCATTTTCAACTGATTTTGTATCTTTACTTTTTATATTTCTTAAGTTACAGTGCCAAAAATGTGTGTTTAATCATCTTTCTTTACAACATGTCTTTCTTTTTCAAGCACTTTCTGCCACCACATGCATATTGTTAGGTTTGGCTAGGGGCTGTAGCAACCATGCTCACCTCACAGTGGAAGAAAAAAAAGGCAGGCACTAGACTATGATTCTTTGAGTTGATAGTTCTCATCTCTCCAAAGAGATTTTGCCAAGCATCCTAAGCAATCAGTGTCTACAGGTGGTACAAACACTTGATGGACACACATTCCCTAGAGGGTAGAACCTTTCCTGCTTTCCCTGCAACCCATTATGCAGGGACAGATTGCCCGGCAAGCAAAGATTATGCACAACTCATCTACTAAAGGGCACAGTGTAATCCCTTCTCTCAGACACCTATAACAAAGAAATCACTCTTTTGACTTGTGGTCCTAAGCTCTGCTCAGAGTCCAAGCCATGGTATGTTCTCATGGTATTAAATACAATTAGAGAAAGTGTTTTAAGAGGATGCTGGAATGTCATAAGTCAAAGATAAAAAGAAAATCCCAGAGGAGTTTAGTTGCTGGTAAGCCAGGCCCAATGTGGATGTTACTACACTACATTTCAGTAGCCAGCAGTGCAGCCACCCTCCCAACTCAGCACTGTGTCCCTCTCAGCATTCATAGTCTACTGACTAAGTAACATGTGCTTTCTTGATTAAGAAAAATGTAACATGGTTTTACTGAAGTTCTTTTCCCACCAGTACAAGTTTAAACAAGTACAGAAAGAAAGTTTTAAAGAAACATGGAAATGAATACTTGCTTGAGCTCTCTGTCTCTCTGTCTCTGTCTCTGTCTCTCTTTGTCTCTGTCTCTGTCTCTGTCTCTCTCTCTCTCTCTCTCTCTCTCTCTCTCTCTCTCTCTAGTGAAAATTCCCACAAGGTAGAGAAAACCTTTTGCTTATAAATAAAACCCTTCACAGTACTCCTATTGGGCTAATAGTCATTGATGCCATCCTGATTCCCCACACTCTAGAGCCCATATTAACTGTATAGATTAGAGAAAATTGTTTAATGTTTGTAATTTGCCACTGATTGCTAAAAAGATGGAATGATAACCCCATCTACTTCATGAGATTTTTAAGCAATGAATACATGAGGTATCTCAGATGATACACAAAATGACCGCACATACAGAGCTGTGACAAATATTAGCTAGATTTAGGTTTGTAGATCGAAGGACCAACCTGTGCCTTGTCAGAGCTATTCATGAGTTTGCTGCAGGCTTGTTAGTGCCCTCTATGGATAGGATAATGGAATATAATACAAGAGAAATGATTCTGGAATTGTTAAACTAGTGTATGGTGATATATTTAGGAAGTGGGAGAAAGCATTCTGTAGTGGTTTAGGAGCATCATGCAAAGCCTCCCTTCCTTGTGCCTAGTGAATGCTGTTCTCTAGGCTGCTAAGAGCCTCATGGCCTCAAGGCCATAGCAACAGCAGATAACCTGACTGTGACTTCCTATGGATCATGGTACCCAGAGCTGGAATGAGCTTTATCTCCTGAGTCTGCCGCACAGTGTAGACATAGAGTAGTTAATGTGCAATTCGCCTGTTGTTTAGACTGTGCAGATGAAGGGGGTAGAGGTATGTAAAGGTTAAGGACTGGGCCAAGGTTTAGTGTTGACTCAGTTTATTGGGCTATTGAACTTTATCAGGGAGATTACAACATAAATTTTTCCTATTATGAGCTCACAGTAAAATGACAGCCTAGAATTACTGCTTTCTAAAGAGGTTCTTCTTCTTCCTGGACATGGACCTTAAATGTAGATGTGCTATCATGTAACACGCATCCTTAAATCTTCTCCAGATTAAAATGAACTGAGTTTAGAGGACTTTTAGATTTGGAATGGAAACAGTTCTTTAACAAGCCCCCTCCTTTGATCCCAGTAATCAGGCAGCCATTCATCTTTATGGCCTCCTTGCTTTGCTCTAGCTTGTGAAATTCCAGAGTGACACATCCCAGTAGCCCCAGAGCATTGCTGTGTGGCCAGAGGGCTGAGTCTCCTTTTGTTCAATGTCAGAAGCATTTATTTCAAGACCCAGTTAAAATTCTTCTCCTTTCAAAACCCTTCAGGGAACAGTTTCTTTCTGTTCAGAGCGTGTTTGGTTCATTTTTTTCCTACCAACCTCCGGTTTATGAGACTTGTTTCCCATCTCTTCGAAGGGGCTGAAGCCAGAAAGAGAGAGCCTCTGGTTTTGACAAGTAGCCCTCCTTCACATTCCTAATGTGATAGGGTTTGGGGTTTTTTGTTTGTTTGTTTGTTTGTTTTTCTTTTTTGTCTTTGGAAATTTAACCAAAAACAAAATCCCTATTTTTCCATAACCCCTCATTAGTTCATATTTTATTAGATAGTATCACATGAAACCCCTCTATAATGTGGTACATATGTTCAGTTTGAAATAACAAAGCAAAACAAAGAATGAGGGCAACAGAAAGAAAAATGGTTCAAAAAAACCAAAGTGTCTAGAGAATAAGCAAAGAGATATAGAAAGAAGATAACATCCTTACTACTTCCCTACAAAATATCTCAATAAAAGAGAATCTTAGTAACAGGCAATCCCACCCCCAAGGTACAATGGTAAAACTGCTCAAAGTTAGAACTTTTTTCAACTTAAAGTTAATTATTGCTATCAAACACAATTTAGTAATTTTCATTAGCATTTTTATTAATGATGCAAAACTAGGAACAGACTATCACTTTATTTCAGTAAATAACTTTATTATACATGAGCTATCTCATGCTGGATAAGAGGATGCATACTTGTAATCTCAGCACTCAGAAAAATGAAGCCAAAAGAAAAGAAGTTCAAGCAGCAAGACTCTGTCTCAAAACTAAACTATAGGTATAGACATAATGACATGCAAGATATTTCCACAGCACTATCTGTTAGCATTCTGTCTAAACTCCACCCTGTAGTTACCTGGCAATAGCCAGGTAAGCCTGATCTACTCTAAAAGGAGCTGCTTGCCCCTCCTCCCTCTCTCGTTCCTTTCTTGCTCTCTTAGGCTCTTGCTCCCTTGCTCTTTCCTTCCCCTTCTCCCCATTCCCTTCCCCCCTCTCTCTACACGTGTTCAGAGCCGGAATCTACTTCTCTATTCTTTTTTTGCCTTTCTCTGCCTCTATTATCCTCTTAACTTCCCTCCCCATGCCCTGAATAAACTCTATTCTATACTATACCTTGTGTGGCTGGTCCCTCAGGGAAAAGGGATGCCTTGGCATGGGCCTGCTGAGACATCCCCTTCCCCCATTACCTTAATGCACCACCATAGAACATATCCCCCCCCCCTTTTCTCTTTATCTTTAGATAAACAAATCACTATCCCCACAAAATCAGTTGTAGGAAATGATGATATAACTGCTTTATAGTATATTTAAGAAGAAAGATTTTGTTGTATTGTGCATATGTCAGAGAGAAATGATGAGGCTATCTGGAAGAATGTAGAGCAGAGAAAGACATAGACTGTACATCGCCATCAAACTGGGCATGGCCAGGGCTATCGGCATGAAAGAGTAGAATATCAGGAGCTGGGCAATGGTAAGAGAGCAGGAGCAAAGAAATGTGTCAGAAAAGGACACTAGATCACAGCAAGAATAGCAGGAGTCTAGGAAGTAGTGTCTGGGAAGAGGGATGCTCCTAGGCTGGAGGGAGTTTAGGGTAGAGGAGGAGTTGAGAAGGGTTAGGATGCTAAAGTGGACTTTGAAATGTTTAAGGATTCCTTGTGATACTGAGGGAGCTTAAATGTCAGCATGAGCTTTGATAGGAGCTACAGATAACCATATGTTCTTCTGTCAGAGGGAATGGAAATTACTCCTTTTGGTAGGTGGGAATTGGCTTCACAAGTTCCTGAGGAATACTGGCTTTTATGTAAATATCTGAAATTCTCCTACAGTCCAGATTGATCTCATTTCTGGATATTTGGGCTGTCTCTTGGAGTTTGGGGAGTTGGAGTTTCCTTGACACTGGAAATCAGCTGCAGGTATCGCTTTGATCAAAGTATCAGCTACAATTTAGCAGCAATAAGAGCTCTACTCCATAACTTGTCATATGATACAATGGAAATAACATAAGAAAGCATGATGGTATGGCTATAAAACTAGGTAGTTTAACCTAAATATGATGAAATATAAGACTCATGTGAAGAACAGTATGTAGAATCATTAATCTCTATATATGTACACATTTATGTATATATGTGTATATTTACCACACTATATATATATATACACACACACACACACACACATTTATTACACACACACACACGAACTTTCCAGCTGCAGTTTCCCTTCTCTCCTCTTTTCATTCCCTCCTCCTCTGTTTCTCTTCAGAAAAGGCCAAGCCTCTCATGGATATCAACCCAAATCCATATTAAATTGTAGTAAAACTAGGCACCTTCCCTCATATTGAAGTTAGATTAGGTAACACAGTATGAGAAAAAGAATCCCCAAAGTAGGCAAAACAGTCAGAGTCAGTGCTGCCCGCACTGTTCACAGACTCACAAGGAAACCAAGGTGCACAATATGTAGAGGGCCTAAGCCAGTTCCATGCATGCTCTGTGATTGTTGGTTCAGTTTCTGTGAGCCCGTATAAACCAAGGTTGGTTGATTCTGTCAGTTTTCTTGCAATGTCCTTGATCCCCTCTCTCTCTCTCTTGTACTCCTACCTCCCTCTCTTCTGAAGGATCCCACTAATCAATTATAGTTCAAAAGGTCAGTCTTAAAAAAATCAAGACGTCAATATACTCTCACATATTTGAAGGATGGAAAGCAGCATGGCTATTTAAGTGCAATGTATAAGACTGGAGTAAATCTTGGGCCATAAAAGAGCATTAGGGAAATAAATGGTGAAGGGTGATTAGGATATAATGCTAACAGAATCGTATTTCCTAGTTTTACAGGGATAGATTCATTTTCTCTGCCAATTTAAAGAATGAAGAGACAGGGAAAGCAAGGTCTCAGCTCTCAGCCAAGATTTTCTGAGTGTAAAAGCATGCACATGCACTCACATGCACATAGGAATAAGGCACAGAAAGAGATGGATTCTCTGGGGTGAGCCAAGAAATGGTCCCTGAGTCTGTCTGGGCTTCTGTGTGTTTGAGGGTGCCATGAGTTCTTTTTCTCCCATCAGAAGTGACTGCTGTGGCTTACAGCAATGGATTAGCTAACCTGAGGGAAGTACTGATACTGTGGAATGATTTATGCCACAGAGACTTCTACTGGCAAGTTTGGAACCCATGTTCGACAGTTCTCTGCAATGGGGAAAAGAAGTCCACTGACCCATTGTCATATAGCAAAGAAAGAACATGGATAGATATTTTAATGGAAAGTTTATTAACTTACATGGAGTCTATTTTTCCCATCAGTCTGCCTCCCAGAGATCGGTCTGTGAAGAGTTTGTAGAACTATAATAATCTTATATTATACTTTTTATAATACTTCTATGTTCAACTTGAAATTATTTTGTTTTCTACATTTAACTTCAAAGTAGATGCTTATATTTTTATTTACATATGATAATAAAATATTTAATTCCTTATAATGAACAGCAAAAGGACATGGGATTTGTCTCTGAGATATAGCTCTTTGTAAAGTAGAAAACACTTGAATGAAAAGAGAGAGGAAGGTATTATCTCAGAGTTATATATGCATAGATATAAATATATAGATGTATATATAGGGATACAGGTAAAGAGATAGATAGATAGATAGATAGATAGATAGATAGATAGATAGATAGATAGATAGATGGATGGATGGATGGATGGATGGATAGATAGATAGATAGATAGATAGATAGATAGATAGATAGATAGATAGATAGATAGATGCATATGTACAATGGTACAGTATCATGGTAGATGGGAAAGTTGTGGCATGCATAATTTTTTACTGAGGGTAAGTTAAAAGAACAACAACAAATGATTTTAATGAAATAAATACTATGAATTGCTTTAAACTTTGGTAAGTACTGCAGAACCTAGATTTTACAGTTAGTATATAGTCAGTTCTTGTCTTGATGTCCTCCAGTGATGAACAAAAAGATCTGGAAGTATAATCCAAACTATTTCAACTTCAGGACATTTTCAATGGTGGTACTTCATCATATCAATAGTAACCCTGCCAAAGAAAGGACTTAATAGTCTAATAGTTAACATCATTTAAAGAATCTTTCATTTTCCCATCTTTGTCATTAACCAACTTTTACCAGTTGCCCTATAAATAACATCATACCTGTGACACTCATGGATATCAGTAAAAGTCAGTAATATATTTGCTGTTCAATAAAAATATTAGTTGTCTTAAAATTTTACAGCAGAACTGTGAACTGCAGGTATATTAACTCTAATTCATATTTTAACACTTAGCAATAATTGTATATTCATAGGACTAAACAAAGAATCAATTGCTGATTGTTTTATTGATTAAAAAAAATCTCAATTTGTTTGTTGTATTATGAGTTCCTTTTTTAATATTTATTTTTTATTACGTATTTTCCTCAATTACATTTCCAATGCTATCCCAAAAGTCCCCCATACCCCCCCCCCCACTTCCCTACCTACCCATTCCCATTTTTTTGGCCCTGGTGTTCCCCTGTACTGAGGCATATAAAGTTTGCATGTCCAATGGACCTCTCTTTCCAGTGATGGCGGACTAGGCCATCTTTTGATACATATGCAGCTAGAGTCAAGAGCTCCGGGGTACTGGTTAGTTCATAATGTTGTTCCACCTATAGGGTTACAGATCCCTTTAGCTCCTTGGGTACTTTCTCTAGCTCCTCCATTGGGAGCCCTGTGATCCATCCAATAGCTGACTGTGAGCATCCACTTCTGTGTTTGCTAGGCCCCGGCATAGTCTCACAAGAGACAGCTATATCTGGGTCCTTTCAGCAAAATCTTGCTAGTGTATACAATGGTAGTCTAAACAGTGTTCATGGAATAAATTGTAAGCCACCTCTTAGGCAACAGGAGTTGATTTCAGCAGAATCACTGTGGATAGGAAATGCAACTGTATCTAAATTAAGAATTTTTACCCCAGGAATGTTCCACACAATCAAAGATGCCATCCAATCTTTGGTGGGAAACTCAGGGTACAAGGTAACTTAGAAAATCACAACCACAACAAAGCATTCTGTGTTTATTAATGCGCAGCATCAAGCCAGAAACTGTTTCTCAAAATGAGAATAGTTTACTCATAGAAGATAGATGTTTCTCTCAAGACTTCATCTCCACTTCCCCTCCTTTTCCTCCTCTTCCTCTTTCTGTTTTTCTCCCCCCTCCTTCCTTCTCATCCTCCTTCCCTCATCTTTCCTTCTCCTTCCATTTGTCCCTCCTTCCTCTTCTTGTTCTTCTTCTTCCTCCTTACTTATTCTAATGAGCACTGCGCATGTGCACATGGATATAGGGACACCCACTGTGTTTTGCTGCCTTACTATTACCTACATTTTTCTTCATGTTTTTTATTAGATCTTTTCTTCATTTACATTTCAAATGCTATCCCCAAAGCCCCCATACCTTCTCCCACCCTTTATTTTTAAAACACTTTCATTGTTCTGAGTATTGATTTTATAATTATTATGTATCATTTCCTTTCTTTATTATCAATGCTATATTAATAATTATTTTGTTGCTATGAATATAGTCACTCTCATGCTTTGGATGTGATTTGAATCATATATATTTCAATTTAAACAATTTGTGTGTGTGTTATGTGAATATAGGTGTAAATGATGAGTGTGCAGGCACACACATGCCATTCCTACCTTTGAATTTATCACAGTTTGAATTTGTAAGGTTTACTAGATTTAGAAGTTAATTTATCAACATCAATAACTTTTATCCATCATGTCTTCAAATATTTTTTCTGTATCTTTTCCCCTGTCTTTTCTTTTTGAAACATCCATCTTCTCTGTTTGTTGGTATCCTGGTGGTGTAGCATGAGTTCTTGCACATCTGCCCATTTTTCTTACTTTTTCTTCCTGCTTATCAGAGTGATTGATAATGTTTCTGATATATTTTCAAAGTTAAAGTAAATTTCATCAATTTTCTGCCACATCCAGTACTTTGTAGAGCACATCCAAAGCATTTTTCATTTCAGTTGGAGTTACAACTTCAATTTAATCTTTGTTACATGTTTCATTTTGAAATTTGTATTCTTTGATTTACTGAGACACCATATTCATTTTCTTAACTTTAGAGTACTATTTCTTTATATTTAATGCACTTTAAATTATTATTAATATATGTTATATCTAACATTTTGTTTCCTTCATACATAGTTTATCTTGACCGAATATTTTAGAACCTATGTGCATTTTCCATGATTTTTTTATTCTGTTTTATTCATTGGTTTTACGACATATTACTTTCATGTTTCAATACATTATGTTTTAACATAGTCATCACAGAATTAAACATATCAATTTGAGAAAATGAAACATTTAACATAATGTAATATAGAAATTTAGGAAACCAGTATTGTTTCTGTCCTTCCAGCTTATTGTTATTTTGTTGTCATGGCAGCTCCAATTTGTGATGTTCTTTCCTTGTTCTCTACCATCCGTTCAGTGGAATTATGCTTTTTTCTTTTAGATATGAATTCAGTGAAGACCCCATGTGCTTTTCTCATGATATTAAAGCTATTACCTTACATATCTTGAAAATAGTATGTTTCTTTTAGTGAAAATTTGAGTGAGTCTGAGTGTGTGTTTTGTGAGTGTATATGTGTTGGAGGCACAAGCCTGCGATTATAGAGAAAATATTTTATATCCAAAAATATATTTGTCTGTGTTTGCAGCAGAGAGGGAGAGGGAGAGGGAGAGGGAGAGGGAGAGGGAGAGGGAGAGGGAGAGGGAGAGGGAGAGGGAGAGGGAGAGGGAGAGGGAGAGGGAGAGGGAGAGGGAGAGGGAGAGGGAGAGGGAGAGGGAGAGGGAGAGGGAGAGGGAGAGGGAGAGGGAGAGGGAGAGGGAGAGGGAGAGGGAGAGGGAGAGGGAGAGGGAGAGGGAGAGGGAGAGGGAGAGGGAGAGGGAGAGGGAGAGGGAGAGAATCTTGTTGCTCAGGAAATTTGTAATTAATTCCATATTTGTCCTCATAGACAACCCAGAGGTGAAAAGTTAGAGGTCTTTACACATTTCCTGTGCATAAAACATCCCCACTTGTGCACATTTTAGGTGGACATCACAGCTTTCCATAGTCATTGTGAATTGTTTATTTTCCTATATTTCATTCCTTTTATGGTCAAACCCAGTTTTCTCCATCTACTGTTATTTCTGCCTCAGTAGATGTCATGTTAAGATTATCACTCATCACTTAGGACGAATGCCCTTGAACTAGCCTGTTTCCTCTTTATCAAAAATCAAATCAGTTCAACCCAATTCCATTCAGTAGGAGTTTTAAAGCCCTACAAAGTTCAGTCAGTGGCAAAGCAGGGAGAATGGAAAGTCCGAGGCATTCCAAGCACATCCTTGCTTTGGGATGGCTTAACTGGCACTTTGCGCAGCCAGCATGGTCATAAACATATTTTTTTCCAGACTTTGGTGAAGCTGGAAATTCTTTGGAATAGAGTGCTCTGAGTTAAAGGGACAGAAGGCAAACTCTCCAACGCTGTGTACCAGAAGAAAACTGACTCTAGCTCTCCCCATAGCCATCACTTGCCAATAGCTACTAAGCAACACTTAATTTGTCCCTCTCCTGTACATGCTAGGATTTGGATGGGCTTAGTCTTGTTCAGATTTTATGTATGCAATCACAGCTAATGTGAGTTCATGTGTGTTGTGGCCCTGCCCTGTCTGAGAACCACAATTTCGCTGTAGTCATTCATTGCCTCTGGCTCTAGCAATGCTTTCAGTTGCTATAATGACCCCTAAGCTCTCGTGAAATCAGTGTGATGTGAATACGGATGCTCCAATAATGGAGGTGCATTCTACAGTCTCTTTTTTAAAAAAGAGGTATTAGGTTTTACTTAAGTATGGGCATATGTGTCTGGGTTAGTGTCTTCCATGTGTGTTAAAGTGTATTTGGAATCCTAAAAAAGGAATCCGAGTTCCTGGAGCATTATTTACATGTGGTAGTGGCATTGGTGCTGGCAACCAAACAGCCATCCTCTGGAAGAGCATCAAAAACTCTTCAAAAACAACTGAGATATCTCCACAGCTACAGCTCCTCCATCTCTTACTTAATGCATTGTGAGTGACATTGAGTCTCTGTACTTATTTCCATCTACCCAAAGAGCTGCTGGTACACTGAAGTTTGAGAGACTTAATATTTTATATCTGTATATATAAGACAAGTAGTTAGGAAATAGGTTAATACTATGCCCATTTGGCAAGATAATAGTCCACATACTCTTATAATTCAATATTAATTTTTAACACTCAGACTAACATTTGATTTAGGTTATTAAAATGAATATTAACATCCTAGTAAAACACCGAAATTCTTATGTACTCTATAAAGACATTAGATACTGTTTTAAGAGAAATTTTACTGAACAATTTCTGACTTTTATTACAAAAACACATATGAAGTAATCATTTTTTGAGGCATCCTAAGCTGTATAGGATTAAGGGTTTGATATTTACTACTTTCTTTCTTTTTTTAATGTCTCAACAGTGAATTTTTTAATTAGATATTTTCTTTATATACATTTCAAATGCTATCCTGAAAGTTCCCAATACCCTCCCTCTGCCGTGCTCCCCTACCCACCCAGTCCCACTTCTTGGCCCTGGCATTCCCATGTACTGGGGCATATAAAGTTTGCAATAACCAAGGGGCCTCTCTTCCCAGTGATGGCTGACTAGGCCATGTTCTGCTACATATGCAGCTAGAGATATGACAGAAGTAGATGCTCACAGCCATCTATAAGATGGAACACAGGGCCCCCAATGGAGAAGCTAGAGAAAACACCCAAGGATCTGAAGGGGACGGCAACCCTATAAGTGGAACAACAATATTACTACTTTATTTCTAAATTATGAGATTCACTTTAAAAATCCACATTTTATTTTAGCAACCTTGCCTAGGTATATAATGGTGATTGAGAATTTATCTAGAGCAGGTGTCAAGAAAATAAATTATAACAATGTGCAGCTATACAGTAAGCTATTAGGAAGCCCATTTATTTGACATGATAAAGTGATGCAATTTGAGAAACATTAATATGGGCATTTGAATATTTCTGGTGCCTGAAAATATTCAGTTTTGATAGAAAAGAAATTACTTAATACATGTACATATTACTTAGTATAAAATCTAATATCCACCTATCTTTTGACAACCTCAATATTTCATTAATAAAAGAATATTAATTAAGTATATCTAACACTATTTGTAAAAATATTTCTCAAAGAGACATATCCACATCTGTCTTTTTAAGAGTTGTCTAGGTATAAAAGATAGATTTCTCACTTAAAAGCTTTGAAACTAAAGAAATAAAATAACA
Organism: Mus caroli; assembly: GCF_978045245.1. Lineage (NCBI taxonomy): Eukaryota > Metazoa > Chordata > Mammalia > Rodentia > Muridae > Mus > Mus caroli. The sequence continues at coordinate 80,643,011 of NW_028227258.1, read as the reverse complement.
GCAACAACAGAACAGAAAAGTTAAGCATGATAATATAATGGCTACTGGAGAAAATAAGTTTTATATTTTATCACATAAGGGAGACATTTTCTCAAAATGTTTTCTTCACTGCAACACCAAGCTATTGTGTATATAATTCAAACATTTTATTAATGAAAAAGTCACAGTAACAAGGTAGTATCAATAATTTTCTAGAAGCACTATTTCTATTGTTAACCTCAAATATTCATTCTTTTTTTGGCACATTCTTTATTGATATGTGATTACACAGATACAAGGGAACACAACTGCTAGACTCAGGCACATCTATTATGCATTTCCTAGGGACTGGCAATTCTTATAGAGAGGACAGGGACTTCTGTCCATCTCCTGGAACCATTAATGTGCAAGATGCTTACCAGAGGTTGGGAGCCCTGAAGAACAGGGCCTCAAGGTCAGGTGGTCTACAAGCTGACCTTGGAGGTATCTGATAGTGACCTCTTGAATCTGTAAGTGTGGGTAAGATAATGAGTGAGGAGGTCAAAGCCAGCCTAAGCTACAATGCACCATGAGAAATAAAAAAGATTAAAAATGTTGCTAGGCCTTCATCCCTTTGCTGTCCATTGTTTTCTTCTGCTTCAGCTATCTTTGATGTCCTCACATCTACTAGTTTGACTACCCTGAACTGCAATCTGCTGCTTATTCACCAAAACTCCCTTTCTCAAGCTTTGGCTTTGCATACTGCTACCTTGAAGATACATGATTCTAAGAGAACAAGTAAGACAGTCCTTAGAGTATATGATGATTCCCTGGCCTCCTTGTAGTATAGATTCTATAGGTTTTTCACTGAGACAAATGTACAATGTCCTCATGCTAATTGGATTACTTTTCAATTGAAGTTCTCTAACTGGAAATGTTATGAATAATTTGTCTTTATAGGAGAATAGGGATTTCAATACTGAGGCAATTTGAGAGACAGAGTTCTTAATTATAGGATACAGAATTAAATCTCTATGAGTTTTCAAGACTGCCTAAAACCTTACAAAGGAAAGTGTTTGCCCTTTAGTCTTATCCAGTCATTATTTTTTTAATTGTAATACACACAGACACACACACACACACACACACAGAGACACACACACACACATGCACACACACACACACACACACATAACTGTGATGAAATCTTGAAAACTCCCGGAATACATTTTTGTATTTCTTGTTTAATTAAAAGCTTTGGTTCCATTTTCAAGTCTGAATGCTTAATTGTCAGTTCACAGCAGTCAAGGACCTAAATTAAAAGAAAGTGAGGTGAAAGAAGTGACGGTGCTGGAGACTGCTGGAGAGTCATCAAAGGATGTGGCTCTTTTCCTCCTTGTGATTTTCTTTAGGCTTTTAGAGCCAGAAGGAGAGTCAGAGAATAAACAGGCATTACAACACCACAGAGTTGAAAATGAAGCTGTAAACTACCGTGCACACAGTGTTGAGTTCTCCTGGAGAAAGGCCTTGAAAGGGGCATTAAAAATTGCTGCATACAAAAACAGCTCTAAATGAAACAAAATGCTTTGTTTTTTAACAGAATTGGCTGCATTATAAGAACATAGTGTTTGCAGACCCAGCCCAGGATAAAGCTGATTCCACATTCTATGGTTGTCATCAGAACAGTTGTGCAAATGCGGAATAATGCCTGTCCTCCCTAATCACGCAGGAGTAGCTAAGTGAAGTCAAGCACAATTGACTGGCAATGTGGACCCCACCTGGGAGGGGCTCATGGGGAGTAGATTGAGAAATCTCAGCCTGGGGTATCTAAGGCAAGTTTGCAGCCACTATCAGCAGCCTTCTCATCTCAGCTCCCAGGAACAGCCAAGAGTAAGTTCTAGTAAGGTAAGGATGTGGTGTGATTGAAAAGAGTTGCTAGTGGGTGTTCCCCTAAGTTTCAACCATCATTCTACTTCAAACAGAATATGACTGACAGTAATGGAAGTCTTTCATGGTTTTAGAAGGCAGTAATAGAGCTCTGCAACTATCCCTCTAAGATCAAAGAGGTAAGGATGTGAACTGTGATGAATGATGCTCTTGGTTGTTCTTTTGAATTATTTTTCTTTCCTGAACAAATGTTATTGAGTAGATTACTTTCTACAGATGCTCTCTGGAGCTTGAATATGATTTTATCTACACATAGGTGAACAATGTATTAGAAGCATTCTGTGGTATATTCTGCAATCGTTTTATCCATCCTGTAATGGAGTCTAATATTCTAACGAGTTGCCATGTTGAAAATCATCAGCAGTTGTTATGATACAGTTCACCAAAGTCTGAATGGAATGCATAAATCACCATGGTCATTGACTACACCATCACAAATATATTTGGTGGCTATCAGCTGGGGTACTTCAGAGGTCTAATGAGTTCAAGGGGCTCACAGCTCAGCAGTCAGACTCAGCTTTGAGTTGTTCTTCTATGCACTCTTGTTTTCTACACTATATTATACCTTTTCATTTTCTATTTAAACCAAAGCTATATAAAATAAAGTCAATACAGAATGAGTTTACCAGATGAATATCAGCTTATGGAGTCCAGAGGGATAACCTTTAATTCAGCCGAAAGAAGGAAAGTACCAACTACCAGAGCAGCTGGCCCATGGACGGCTAGTCACCATGGAACCAGAAATAGATTTTGTCCAAACTCTGAATCTACTCATTTTTTTTGTGGAAAATTTGGTGCCCAGTTTCCATTGCAGTACCTACACCTATGGAGAGGGAGTTTTCCCATCTGTTTTCAATAGAATCACTAAAGCCTGATTATAAAAATATCTGCAGTATGGTAAATATTCCAAATAAGAAGAAATAGTTTGAATCTGTGAGATGGCTTAGCAAGAGCTTGCCAGGAAAGCCTGACATCGTGAGTATGATCCACAAATTCCACCATGGAAAGAGAATTGACTCCCAGTCTCTGACCTTCACATGCACCACATAGTACACACATACTGTAGGATGTGCTAAATCCACACACACATTTCACATGTCCAAAATCATTACCCTTTAACGATTTAGACAAAATTGAAGACCAAACAAACAATATGCCTATGTATTTAACCTTCATGCAGTTCAGTTTATTCATTTGAAAATTATTGATAATTTTTAAAACTGGTTTTATACTACACTCTGCCTGTGAGGTTAAAGGGAATTGGAGCTTAGTTAGCCTACAAATGAGGCTTCCACAAATGAGGGGACGAGGTTGTCTTTTCTGAATGTTTGGTGACAGATACCACTTGGTGAGTGGTAGAAGTGAAAGGTTTATGAATCATCCAGGAAGTGAAGTGCTTCCTTTCCTCTACACCAGATGAGAGCGCATCTTCTCCTCAGTACTTCTGCATGCCTGGGAGACATGGTACCTGCACTTTAGGCCACATCACTAGCTCCCGACACTGGTTACTCTCAGGACAAGGAATGTCCACCCTACCCAACTAAGGCTTGACTCCAGTGTCTTTCAACTTATCATTACATAAATATTCAAAATATTTCCCTAGAAAGGCATACATCTGAGCACACACATACATATATAACCATACAAAGGAATTTTCTTTAAAAAAAAAAAAAAGTTAACTCTGTACTCTGTTCTCTAATGTATAATATGACATTTTCTCATCACATAAGTAAATATTTTATTTAGTACAAAATCACCATATATGTACACTTTAGGACTGTTCATGTCACCCAAAATAGAATACATGCAAGGAAAAATATTTAATTCTGGTGGTGCTATTTTAGTAATATTATTTATAACCAACTTTATATAATTCCATTAAGAAGACTTATTGAGTGTCTCATTCCAAGGAGTTTCCAAGTAATGAATATATTCAAATTTAAACACCACTAATAATTTTAATAGATGTTGACATTTGGAAAATCTGGGAAATAGGCACTTGAGAACAATAGCATTATTATATTTTTTAAAAATTTTATTAGATATTGTCTTTATTTACATTTCAAATGTTATCCCCTTTCCTCACTTCCCTTCCAACCCCCGCGCCCCCATCCCACACTCCCTACCCCTGCTCATCAACCCACCCACTCCTGCTTCCCTGTCCTGGCATTTCCCTACGCTGGGGCATCGAGCCTTCACAGGACCAAGGGCCTCTCCCCTCATTGATGTCCAACAAAGCCATCCTCTGCTACATATGTGGCTGGAGCCATGAGTCCCTTCATGTGTACTTTTTGGTTGGTGACTCTGCTATGCCACTCCTGGGCATATACCCAGGAGATGCTCCAACATGTTATAAGGACACATTTTTAGACACTTAATACTGCATATTGTACTTTAAACACCTTCAGTGAGCTCTTGCCTAGTCATGCATAGTTTGAAATTAGGAGAAATCTTCAAAGGTATTCAACATGCACTGTCGGTGGTCAGTCCATCAGTGATTAACTTGCTCACTTTGAACGGAGTGCTACTGAAGCAGATCGCGGGTTTTGTCTGTTAGTGAATTGGTCACCTCAGCTCTTCATCATCACTGTGTTTTCTATTTCCATCCTTATGGAGAACATTGACAAGGAGAAAGGGATATAAAGTAAAGATGTGTAATTTTACAAATCATGAATAAGGCAGAAAATTAAATGCGTAGTCTAAGGAGCAGTCAATAATCTCCATACGACAGTACTTACAGTTCAAACAATAATGTCATTGCTAAAAATGAACAAAGATAGGGTAGCAGAACATGGCATAGCATATAAATATGCTCTGACATTCTATGAATCAGAAGACACAAACTCTTGACATACATTCATCTCACTCATAGTAGGTGAGGTACTAAAACTAGTAGGCAATTTGAAAGCATTTATGTAATTCTCCCAACACACACACACACACACACACAACCAAAGAGACAAAAGGAGGTCTTCAATAATCTAGGATAAAGTCTATCTTACTGATATTAATGGGAAATCAGATATTTATAAAAAATTAATATGCCAATTGTTAGTAAAAAATAAAAAGATAACACCTAGAGGGTAGACAAAGGAGCTCAGCACAGATAATGGCACTTGCTGGCCACCTGAAGACTTAAGGTTGATAGTAAAAACCAGATAGTGGAATGAAAAGAGTACCCCACATGAGTTGTACTCTGATATCCAGTTGTGTCCCATGTTCTATGTATGAGCAGAAACAAATTGGCACAGAGATGCAGACACAGAGGCACATGCACACACACACACAACCACAAACACACTCACAGAAAATAGAATAAAAATTTTAACCTAGAATTGTTCCTGTCCAAAGGAAAGACAGGGACAAAAGATGTAAGAGACTGAAAAAAAGGCCTCCCAGAGACCACCACACTTAGGGATCTATTCCATCTGCAGACACCAAACCTCAACACTATTGCTGATGCCAAGAAGCACTTGCTTACAGAAGCCTGGTATGACTGTTCTCTGAGAGGTTCTGCCAGAACCTGACTAATACAGAGGTAGATACTCACAGCCAATCATTAAACTGAGCCTGACGACCCCAATTAAAGAGCTAGGGGAAGGACTAAAGGAGCTGAAAGGGGTTTGCAAACCCATAGGAAGAACAATATCAACTAACTGAACCACCCAGAGCTTCCAGGGACTAAACCACCAACTAAAGAATACACATGGAGAGACCCATTACTCCAGCTACATATGTAGCAGAGGATGGCCTTATCTGGTATCAATGGGGGGAGGGAGGCCCCTTGATCCTGTGGAGGCTTGATGCTCCAGCATAGTGGGACCCTACAGCAATGAGGTAGGAGTGGGTGAGTGGGTAGAGGAGCACCCTCAAAGAAGCAAAGGGGAAGGGAGAGAGGGGATTGGGATGGGGGCTTTGTGGAAGGGAAACCAGGAAGGGCAATATCATTAGAAATGTAAACAAATAAAATGATTAATAAAAAATATTTGCGGAGGGGAAACTGGGAAAGGCAATAACATTTGAAATGGAAAAAAATGAAATAAATATCCAATTAAAAACTGTAATTTTTAATTTACAGACATAAATATCAGTGATGGCAACTGAGACAATTAATGGCATTTTGCTAAGGTTATGAATAATGATAGCTATATACCATGGAAACAACTTCCATGCATGCAAGTGACTTCTTTTGTGATTGGGTTACCTCACTCAGGATGATATCTTCCAGATACATCCATTTGCCCAAGAATTTCATAAAATCATTGTTTTTAATAGCTGTGTAGTACTCCTTTGTGTAAATGTACCACATTTTCTGTATCTATTCCTCTGTTTAGGGACAGCAAATCAGAAATGGATGTTCAAAGTCATCTATTGGATGGAACACAGGGCCCCCAATGGAGGAGCTAGAGAAAGCACCCAAGGAGCTGAAGGGGTCTGCAACCCTATTGGTGGAACAACAATATGAACTAACCAGTACCCCCAGAGCTTGTGTCTCCAGCTGCATTTGGAGCAGAAGATGGCCTAGTCAACCATCATTGGGAAGAGAGGCCTCTTGGTCTTGCAAACTGTATATGCCCCAGTACAGGGGAATGATAGGGCCAAGAAGTGGGAGTGGGTGAGTAGGGAAGCAGGGCACAAGGGGGAGGGTATAGGTGGCTTTTAGGATAGCATTTGAAATGTAAGTGAAGAAAATATCTAATAAAAAATTGAAAAAAAAACAATTTTTGTTTAATTAAAATGGTCCATAAAAGCTATCTTTATAGGTACTTTTTAAAGTACTCATAATAACTAGAAAGTTACTCCTTCTATGAATTAAATCTATCTTTATAAGATTTTTTTGAACTTTGTTACATGTTATTTTGCTGGATCAAAGTAAATCAAAAGAGTTTCATATGGATTAAGGTCACACTTTCATAGGCATGTGTGGTATAAAACTAAGTGAAACCTAGAGAGTTAATAGGCATGGACATGCTCTAGACTGAATTATTTTATGAATTACTAATAAATAAATAAATACCAAATATAATCATTTTTCTACATTAACTTTCATCACAAAATGATTATTTTTTTCCCTTTAAAACAATTACACAACATTTGAAAGAATGTATTAACTCTTGCTTTAAATACAATAAAGAACAAATAGCTATTATAAGAAATAAAATAAGATTTCGATTTTGATTTCCCTTTTGTATTACTGACATTTTTATTATTAGGAGAATATTAAAAATGATGTTATTTCTAGAACTCAGATAATGTCTGCATAGTAGGTCTTAAAGAAAATGTGAGGAAAATCAGAGTTTTTTAAAGTTATTCTTGTGATTCCAACTTCCATTTTGAAAACACAACAGGTGACCATAAGAAGAATAAAATTATTTGAGACCTTTACTCAAGTTTATCGTAGACAATTCCAGGTGGGCACCTGAACCAGAGTAGGGGAAAGGCATTTAGCTCCCTAATGAGTGTGCTTTGCCACCCGAGGTTATACATTGTAACTGGGGATGTTAACGCTCAATACTCTCACTTTTCTGGACATGCAAGAGCTCCTGGGCATATTTCCCAGAGGGTTTTGTTCTTGTCCCTGCCTTGTTTGGGTTTTAAAAGAAAAATTTTAAGAATTAGGGCCCCAGGCAAAACAGTATTTGATGGGAACTTTAGATCTGGGAGTCAGTGCACTCACTTTTTATTTCTTGAAATGTGAAATGCATGGTCAGGGGAGGGTGGGATTCCATCTGAAGGATTTCATGTTGTTTAGAGTTCCATGTTCTATTTACTGTGCACAAAGTAAAATCCAGTATAATAAACATGCTCACAGCCGTGACCTCAAATGCTGAACTCCAAGTGTAAGAACACAGTGTTAGCACTGAATTTGCAGCTCTCCAGGAAGCTGAGTCTGAGTTTGCAACCTGCAAAACTATTTGTTAATTTTTAACATCCTTTACGGAGGCCATGCCACTAACCACAGCAAAATCAATGACATAGCTCTGCTGAGAACCTCTGAGCACTTTACTGAATAAAAATGTCAGTGTCCAGTTGGGAGACGGAGGGATGCAGAGATACCTCCTGTATGTGCGACTCACTCAGGCTGCAATATACAGAAAAACAAAAGAATCGTCTGTTCTGGATTGGATCTTCTCGTTTTGCTTTCGAAGTTTTTTGTCTCATCTTTTATGAAACAAGGCAGGGTAATAGGAAATGAGTTGCCTAAATTAACAAAGAGCTTCAAAACTGTAAAAGGTAGTGGTGTATATCATTATTATCAGATGTTTGAACTGGAAGAAATCAGTTTATCCCTAAAATTGCTTGATTTTTAAATGGCATTGATAGGACCCATGTAGATTTTGACATCTCAACTGTGTACTGGAGTGAGTAATGGATCAAACATGGACTACTAAATTTTATCTCTTGTAAGATGATTCTATGGATTTCTTGGGAGTACACACATCACAAAAACAAACAAACAAACAAACAAACAAAAGCTGATTAATTTAAAAAAACAAGCTCATCAAAACAAACATCTAACATGTCTTTATTATTTTGTGACTGCAAAAACTTAATCTCAGCTCTAGTTGTAAGTAGAGTCTATGAGGATCCAAAGAAGTTAAATAATAGGTACCATGAGATATTTGGATAGGAGTAATAAGTTCTGCCTGCCTACAATGCAGTGAGATGACATGAATTTACAGCAATATTATTGCATATTTAAATTAGGTCTAGAAGAGAGCTCACTGCCTGGAAACTTGAAGAAGCAATAAGGAGGTCGGCAAGCTAGCTACCTTTTCAGACCTCCTCATATTGTAAACATGTTTTTTGGTTTGGTTTGGTTTGGTTTGGACGATGGACAAACTTTATTAGCAGACAAGGAAGGGAGTACAGCATCCGGTGGCACACAGTTGGGGCCACCAGGGCATCTCCACCTTAGGTACTGGGCACATACTGCAGTGCCAGGTGATTGAAATCCTTCTCAGTGGCCTGGTACTCCTTGATGAAGGGGTGGGCCCTGTATGTATTCTTCAGCTGTGACAAGTCCAGGTGCTGTGACAGTACAATGAGGTTGATGAGGGTCTCAGGGTGGCCAATGTCCTTGTCCAGTGCCTCCTGCAGCACGCCCTCTGCAGTCTCCTAGTGGCCCTGTGCAGAGTGGCAGACTGCCTGGCCATTGAGCAGCAGCAGTGCGGGGGAGCACATGTCGACCAGTTCCTGGAATATGCAGTAGGTTTCTTGCAGCTTCTCACCACCCACAGCCAGTTTGACCCAGGCAGTGGATAACTGGGTGAAGGTGGCATCCTCATCTTGGTCCTTCATCGTTTTCAGCTCCTTCCAGGCTAGGTCCAGCCTTTCCAGCTTGAGGAGGATCTAAATTGTTATGGCCGTGCACTCAAGGCCATCGCCCTGGTGCAGGGTACACAGGGCTTCATCCGAGTTCTGGTCGTGGAAGTAGACAAAGGCAGCAGTGAGCAGGAAAGTGGTACTGGTCACATCCACACTCCTGCTCATCTCACGATCCAGCTCCAGCACGATGCTGTCACTCCGGTTCTCACTGGCAAGGTACTCAGCAAACATGCGTACAGCCTGGAGCTCTGGGACTGAGGCGGGCTTGATCTCATCCAGGACCAAATCATTCTTCTTTTGTGCAAGGTATGCTCTGTACAGGAAGACATCCCTCTCTACTTCTCTCTCAGGACTGGACAGCCTCACGCGCTGTGTCCATTGATGCACTGCTGGTAGCTGCCAATGTAGAAAGCTTTCTTCACATCGAACAGCTCGTCTATCTCTTTAGAGCCACCAGAGACTACGCTGGACCTGGAGGAGCCATATCACCACACCTCTAATTAATTGGCCTTCTTCCTGGGAGACACCAACGTGTATTTTTTTTAATTATTCTCGACTTTGATCTTGTGTTAATTACTATATGTCAATTAAAAGTAAGGAACATTAAAGATGACTGAAAAGTTTTAGAGAAACATTAATTTATTATAACTTAAAATATATAACATATATATATATATATGTACACACACATATTTATATATATATATATAATTGTATGTTTTTTAAATGAAGCTTTGCCACATGGATTAATGATGCTCACTCCAAGAGCTATATACTATATAACCAAGCTCAGTCTGTGGCATAGGAAAGCTCCTTTTGAATTGTCAGTCAAGGGAGTCAGAGAGAGTCCAGAGATAATGTAGATTATTTCCATTCCCCTTGATTGCCTCCCAGAACTTGAGAGTAAATCCTTATTGCTGAAGACACCATGCATACAAAGTGGAAGGGCTGAGTTGGGACTGAACTGGAAGCCTTCTTTCTAGCAACTAGCTCACAAGGCATTCAAAGATTTCCTCCAAGGGAGGCAGGTAATTAAAAATCTTACCCAGTTGTAATGCCTGTGAACCTCAACAATGGTCAGAGTGACATGATCTAACCAAGGGCACAATAATAGCCTATCTATCTTAGAGATAACTAGAAGAAAAATCTAATTGGACTTGGGCTCACACGAAAAGATTCTTGCCTTCTGTGACACTGAAAATCTAGCCAACTGCCTATAGCTAGTGAGCTCATTAACCCTTAACATACTACTACCACTTTCCTAAAGCAGTATAGTTTCCAAATGTATTTACCAGTTTTAATATCCACAAGAAAGTCTGGCTCTAACCCTTCATCAAAGAAGCTTATTCTGAGGGCATAGTGAGACCATTACAGAAATGCACATGTAGTCAAAATGCATATGAAAAACTGACTATGGTTTTCCCCAACTGCCTACAACAATGGATGGCTTTTAAGGGATGGGGTTTCAGTATATCTGCATTCTCCAGGTATCAGATACCTGACACTTTATCTAATCCAAAGGGATTATGCATGCACGCATGCACATATGCATACACGTATACACACACACACTAAAGGGAGACATAACAAGGAAACTGAAGAAATTTGCCAGACAAATACAACTCAGCAAGTTGTATTTATATTCACAAATGTACAGATATGCACATGTATAAATATATATATATATATATATATATATATATATATATATATATATATATAATAGTAACAAAGAAGAGGTCATGAATTTGAGAGGGAGTTGGGAAGACATCAAAGAATTGGAGTGGAAATGATATAAATTCAGTACTTGCATACAAATTTCTCAAAATAAGATAAATATAAAAGGAATACACTAAATCCATCAGGTCCTGGGCTTTTTTTGGTTGGGAGACTTTTAATGGCTATTTCTATTTCTTTAGGGTATATGGGACCATGTAGATCATGTATCCAATCCTGATTTAACTTAGGTACCTGGCATCTGTCTTGAAATTTGTCCATTTCCAGTTTTCCAGCTTTGTTGAATACAGCCTTTTGTAGTAGGATCTGATGATTTTTTGGATTTCTTCAGTTTCCTTGTTATGTCTCCCTTTTGTTTTCTGATTTTGTTAATTAGGATACTGTCCCTATGCCCTCCAGTTAGTCCAGCAAAGGGTTTATCTAATTTGTTGATTTTTCTCAAAGAACCAGTTCCCAATTTGATTGATTCTTTTTTAGTTCTTTGTTTCCACTTGGTTGATTTCGCCCCTGTGTTTGATTATTTCCTGCCATCTACTCCTCTTGGGTGAATTTGCTTCCTTTTGTTCTAGAGCTTTCAGATGTGCTGTCAAGCTATAGTGTATGAACTCTCCAGTTTCCTTTTTGGAGGCACTCAGAGCTATGCGTTTTCAGAACACCAATAGCTTATGCTTTAAGATCAACAATTCACAAATTGGACCTCATAAAATTGCAAAGCTTCTGTAGGGCAAAGGACACTGTCAATAGGACAAAACAGAAACAAAACAGATTGGGAAAAGATCTTCATTAATCCTACATCCAATATAGGGCAAATGTCCAATATATACCAGAAACTCAAGAAGTTACACTCCAGTAAACCAAATAACCCTATTAAAAATGGAGCACAAATCTGAAAAATGAATTCTCAACTGGTTGAGAAGCACCTAAAGAAATGTTCAACATCCTTAATCATCAGGGAAATACAAATCAAAACAACCCTGAGATTCTACCTCACACCAGTCAGAATGGCTAAGATCAAAAACTCAGGTGACAGCAGATGCTGGTGAGGTTGTAGAGAAAGAAGAACATGCAGGTAGGATTGCAAGCTAGTACAACCACGCTGGAAATCAGTTCAGCAGTTCCTCAGAAAATTGGACATAGTACAACCCGAGGACCCAGCAATACCACTCCTGGGCATATATCCAGAAGATGTTCCAACATGAAATAAGGACACATGCTCCATTGTGTTTATAACAGCCTTATTTATAATAGCCAGAAGCTGGAAAGAACCCAGATGTCCCTCAACAGAGGAATGGATACAGAAAATGTAGTATATTTACACAATGGGGTATTATGCAACTATTAAAAACAATGAATTTATGAAATTTTTAGGCAAATGGATGGAACGTAACCCAATCACAAAAGAACACACATGATATGCAGTCACTGATAAGTGGATATTAGCTCAGAAACTTGGAATAGCCAAGATACAATTCACAAACCGCATGAAACTCCAGAGGAAGGAAGACCAAAGTATGGATACTTTGATCCTTCTTAGAAGGGGGAACAAAATATCCATGGAAGAAGTTACAGAGACAAAGTGTGGATCAGAGACTTAGGGAATGAGCATCCAGAGACTGCCTCACCTGTGGATCCATTCCATATATAGTCACCAAACCCAGACACTATTGTGAATGCCAATGAGTGCTTGCTGACAGGAACCAAATTTGGCTGTATTTTGAGAGTTTCTGCCAGTGCCTAATAAATGGAGAAGTGGATGCTCATAGTCATCCATTGGACTGAGCACAGGGTCACCAATAAAGGAGCTAGAGAAAGGATCCAAGCAGCTGAAGGGGTTTGCAGCCCCATAGGAGGAACAATAATATGAACCAACCAGTACCCTCAGAGCTCCCTGGGACTAATCCACCAACCAAAGAGTACACATGGTGGGACTCATGGCTCCAGCTGCATATGTAGCAGAGGATGGCCTAGTTGGTCATCAATGGGAGGAGAGGCCCTTAGTTCTGTGAAGGCTCTATGCCCCAATGTAGGGAAATACCAGGGCTAACAAGTGGAAGTGGGTGGATTGGTGATCAGGCAGAGGGGGATGGGATAGGAAGTTTTTGGGGGGAAACCAGAAAAGGGGATAACATTTGAAATGTAAATAAAATATATCTAGTAAAAGAAAAAGAATACAAAGCATTCAGATGGATAGATAAATAGATAGATAGAAAGATAGATAGATAGGTAGATAGATAGATAGATAGATAGATAGATAGATAGATAGATAGATAGATAGATAGATAGATAGATACATGAAACTCATTACTGGGTTAATAATGAGTATTTATATATTAATAAAATATATAAATTTTATGTGTTATTAATATATTATATATAATGTATTGCATATATATTACATATTCACTTGCTATTAAAGCAAAATTATCTGACACTTGTCAGTAAAGGATTCAGCTTTACTGTATAGCATTAATCAGAACTTGGAAGTACTTGGCTTCCAAGTATGTATAATTATTGAAAACCAAACTGCAATTCACTAATGTATAAACTGCAATTCCTACAAAATATAAATATAGAATCAACAATATAACCTATGATCTACAGATGAGTTTAAAATTTTATTTTTCAAATATTATAAATTTAGAATACTTATATTGTGAGGAGTGTCTTTTGGTGAGTTTCTTGTTTGTATCTTACCTTGTGCTAGAGTATAATTATTGTGTCTTTATTTTCAGGATCTATATTGACAAAGAGCCTACAATAATTATAACTGAACAGATAGATTTATATATTTTGCTTCATATTTATCCAAGAACTGTACACAAATAATTTAAAAAGATGGGCTGAAAAATTAACAATTTTTAATATTAAATGGAGTACTGACAATATTATCCCTAAATTTTATTAGTAGTGTTTGTTTTCAGCTTATCAGACCTTTCTATCTCTTGAGAAATTTATTTAATTAAATATATTACGTCACAGGGAAGAGTCCATTGAAGAGAATGATTTCAGATTTACCATGTAAGAAGTGAGGCTCTGACTCTATGTGATTATTTTTAGAAATATGTAGACAAGGATAATGTAATAAAAATCATCAGATAGCAGTGCCATGCAGCAGAATTTTAAGTTCCGCAGAGGAAAATAATGAGACATAGCAGATCCCTAGTATTAGACTAGGAAATGTTATCAAAGAGATAAAGGAACACATGGTAAAATTAATTAAGTATAAACAACTGAGAACTAGCCATCGGTAAAGAAATCCTATGAAAAATACTGCCACAGAAGGATAAATGTAGTGATGAATGGAAACATTAGATATAGACACACTGAAAGAGATAAAAAATATAGAGCTAGATGTACCGAAAGAGATCAAAAATATAGAGCTAGAAAGATAGGTAGATAGATAGATAAATAGATAGATAGATAGATAGATAGATAGATAGATAGATAGATAGATAGATATTGATATATATCCAAAATATATTCATAATTAGAATATTAGTCTAGAATCACTGAGAAAGCATTGGAAAGAAGAACAAAGACACAAATATTAAAATGTAAAATAATATAAATCATCAAATAAAATCAAACCAGCATGTTCTATAAAATAGACATAGGAAGAGACAAAAAAAAAGACAGAGGAAAATAGTTTACTTAAAACTTCCAGTAGCATTTTTTTAACAAAAATTTATTCAGGTAAGATGGCTTCTTATTCTGTTCCAGGAAAAAATGTTTGCATGCACATACAAAGACATATTACAGTCAGATTGATATCTTTTTTTTATTAAAATGTTATGTGTATTTCATTAAAAGTAAAATGCCTTTTATCATTGACACTGAAAAATTTCTAATCTACATAAAAGAATGAATAAAAAAGATGCTCTTATTTTATCCTTGATTTTAACAGTACATTTTTGTTTTATTTTAGTTAATGCTGGCAATAGGCTTATAATATAGTCTCTATTATGTTGATATATGTTCTGGTTCTTCTTAGATTCTTTAGGTTTTTGTTGTAAAGGTGTATTTAATTAAAAAGAACTTACTAAGTGTTTACGTATTCATGAGGAGATGTATGTAGGTATAAGCATTGTGAGCAGATGTCTATAGAGGCCTGAAAGAGCATCAGATCATCTAGGGTAGGATTTATAGATTGTAAACTTTCTAATATGGATGCTGGAAACCAGATTCTGTTTCAGCAAGAAACATGTACATTCTTAACAGTTGCCCATTGCTCCAGCCCTGTTCATTTACAGGATTTCTGTAAGGAGTGTTGCTAGACTGAGTCAAAGCTCTTTCCTGTCGCCTCAGATATGATCATAGGATTTGTACTCTTGAGTATGTGACGTGTGTGGTGTTACAATTATTGCTTTGTAGCTTTTGAACCATCCTTGGATCCTTGGAATGGTGGCAAGCTGGCCATGGTTAGTAATCTTTTTATGATGTGCTGTTAAATTTAGCTTGCCAGTATTTTATTGAGAAATCCTGATTTTTGGATCCATGATCATCAGTTTATGATTTTCTTTCTCAGTCGTGCCACTATCTAGTTTTGTTATGGAGGTAATACTGCCTTTACAGTTTGGTAACATTTCTTCCCATTCTATTTTTCAGAGAGTCTCAAGAGCATTGGTGTTAGTCCATCTTTGATGTTGGGGAGAATGCAGCAGCTTGTCTATCTGGACCCAAGCTTTAGTTAAAGACACTTTTCTTTACTATGTCTATTGCCTGATCAAGGTCTGTTTCTGTTGTTTATACTCTCTTTTAGTGGCAGTACTCTGTGCATAATGGCTCGAGATGGGAATAACTGTGTCTGGCTAGTGTAAACGTATTTCAACAAGGAAGAAAGGAAAATTAAACTTGGTATGTACCAGTTCTTTGACTGTTCATATGTCATTGCATCACGTGTCCTGTTTTTAAGTTGTATTGCACTTGGGCCAATTCTCATTCACCTCATGGTGAAGTGTGATAACTTTCTAAACCTTCCTGAAACGTTCATAAAAATACACAGTCTGGTGTTCATGTTGCTGTGCTTTTCTCAGACATAATTTTCTTGGATCATGTTTTCATTTGCTGTCCTCCCTACCATGCGTTTCTGTAGAAAGTTACCCATCTACAATATACTCCCAGAAATGGTTACATCAAAGAGAACTTTTAGGAGAAGGCACTGAGTTACTAACCATATTCAAGAATCAAGATTGTGCAAGAGATGAACTCAGCAGCTTATTTTGCAAAATGCAAGAGTCTTAAGAGAAATTGATTTTATTTAGAAGTGGTCAAAGTATAAAATTGTGTAAAAATTTACATGATAAATTTGTATCTAAACAGAATTCTAATAATCAAGTTACTTACTACAAGACTATTCTCTTTACAGCAGTGACTACTAAACATAAAGACATAACATTTGAAAGTATCATGAAGTAGTAAGTGGGATTAAAACAGAAAACCAGAAGTGTAAAAGATGGCAATAAGGAGCTGGCAGAATCCATTGTTCCATGACAACAATAATTCCCTAAACATTAGCTGGATTTCCTGTGAAATTCAGTCCTTGGAACTGAGAGCTCTCCTCCTGAATCAGGCTCACCATTATTGAGCATTAAGGTTGTCTCCAAATTTTCCACTGTGAAGTGAAGACTGTCCTCTCATTAACTACTTAAATCTACACCAATATCTCTTCCAGTGTGGCTACAGAAGAAACATCTCTAGCATTCTACTTTCTAATACCAAGTTGGTTTATGGGCAGCATGATTTTATTAACCATTGCTCCAAAACCTTTGGAAGAGGACATAAGATTTGCACCAAACACCAACCTCATTTCTTTTGCTTGGTTCTATAAAACTGGGTATCTTAATAGTAAATAACCTGGAAGCATAAAATGAAGATTATTTTAATCAGTTTCCTTTGGATCCCTTCATATTTCACAGAGCTAATTGAATACCTCATGAGTCAGACTCAGCCAGTGTTATGCGATCCTTTGACAATCATTGTTGCAGAGTGCTCTGTTACCTCAAAATGAGTAACAAACTAGAATGGAGGACATCTCCCTCCAGAAGAGGAAGGGTGAGCATGTCTTGGAGATAGAAGCATGGTAGTATATTCTTTCAGAGAAGGGGGAACTGCATTCTCCATTCCTCTGTGAGTTGCCTTGAACATCATACCCAAAAAGTGTGCCAATTTGGGAAATGGTGCAAGCCAAAACCTTCCTGACTCAGAAGCCAACTTGCATCACTGTGAGTGTTTTACTTCTGTTTTTGTTTTTGTTTTTCATTCAGGATCAAACCATGAAAGCTGACTTGTTATTTTGTGATCAAGAGAGGCTGGCTTTCTGTCAGTATCCACTCTTAACTGCCCCACATATATTGCGTTTTAGATTTCACTCTAACTCTCACACACTCACTTGAGAAGCATGTGTTGATTCTGACCCTTTGCATTTACCTAGTTCCGCTCAGCAGGAGTCTTCGGAGACCAGAAGCTGTGGTATAATGATCAGGGAGCTGGCAAAAGCTATTTTGGGCAAGAGTTCAGGGCAGGTCTCCAGCCTCAGCAAAGTTCACATCAAAAGTGCAAGGCAAAAGCAGTTATGAGAATTGAGCAATAATTATGTAAAACAAAATATTTATGAAAAGAAGCTGTCTCTGGAGTTTGTATTAAACATAGCTAGGCACCAGTTAAATGTCCCCAGTGGGTCTAGGCCTACTGAATGGGTGTGGCAGGTAAGCTGAAGCTAGTCTGAGCTTTTATGCACACCTCTCTGACTTCATGGAAGTTCTGGGCAACCTGAATCACCAAGGGCTTCTAAGCAACAATCTGAACTTCACATCTACAGTTTGTTTTTCTGAAAAAAAAAAAAAGTGGAATAAGGTTACCTTAACCAAGCAAAAATTAGATAAAGACTTGGAAATGCACCTATAATCAGTCAGGAATAAAATAAATATACCAACACCTAAAGCTGCCCCTTTATCTTCCTGTGAAACAAATCCTTTGATTACTAAGGAGTACACACACTCAGCCAAGTTAACTATAATAGCAGGAGGTATAAAACTACTTTTGTATTTACCTTGGGGTTTAATCTTCAGTTTCTTTATCACATCATACTTATTTTGTTAGCAGAGTTCCTGTCTCCAACTTTGTACTCTTGTTTGGGCCATTTTCAGTAGGAACACTTGAGAGGCAACCATTCTTTACCATGACTAAAAGCATTCCCAACTTCTTCTAACCTTTTCAGGTCCTTCAAGCCCAAAATCTATCATCGGCTGCAGTTCCCAAAGATGGCTCGAAACTTATTAAGTTTTCTTAGGCTTATTAGTTTAAAAGATTTCTACATTTTAATAATTATACAGCTGTTTCAGTATAGATCTAGACTTTCCTGTGAAAAATTGACCACTTAAGTAAAATTAAAATGAAGTCAGATGAGACAAGCAACCACTTGGCCATTGAGAATTAGGCTGTCCATATCATAGGCTACTGATTTACATTATAGTCTCCCTTTAATGGCAAGTTATTATTTACTAAAATAATCCAGCTGCATTGGCAACTCAAAAAATGTTAAATATACAAAAGTAGTGACTCAATTAGCTAATTAATTGGCAGAACACTTATCTACTTGCAAACAGGCAATAGGGAAGATCCATAACTTTAGGAACAGAAAAAATCATAGCAAGGGCAAGGGAGATCCTTCATGAGTCTATAAAGCAGCAAATATTTTGCAAATGACTGTATAAAAATGGCCATGATTTCAGTTTCCTGGAACATGAGCTTTAGGCAATTGTATCTCAAAAAATTCTGTATTTCTTGGCACCACTGGCATTTGGGTACAAATATTTCCTTCTGTGGTAAGCAGTGAATTGAAAAATGCTTAACAACTTCCTCACACTAACCCAAGGCATGCTCAAAGCGTGACATGGGACGCATCCCCAGATTGAGCTAAGCATTTCCCAAAGAAGCAAAATTGTTCCCAGTTGAGAAGGCAGACGACAAGACATCCTGAAACTTAACCTCACTGCTTAGGCAAATGACTTGCTGCTGCCCTGTTTGAACATTAAAATCCCACAAAGTACTTTTAAAAATGAATTCTGAATTTCTGTCTCCAAAGACTTCCTTATGAATGCTCTATGTTAGAGCCTAGATAGGCATTAGGCCTTTAATATGTTCTGTTCATTTAATATATATCCTGGACCGAAGATCCTGGTTAAAAATAAATTGTTAGCCATCACATGATTGTATTGGATCTGCAGATTGATTTTGTGGAGATGAATATTTTTTACTATATTAACTGTACAGATCCATTAAGATAGGAGTTTTTCTGTCTTCTAATAACTTTTTCAGTTCATTTCTACAGTATCCAAAAGTTTTTAATATAGAAGTCTTTTATTTGCTTGGTTAGAGTTAAAGCAAGATTTCTTTTGAGGCGACTATGAAAGGTATTGTTTCCTAGTATTTTTGCCATTCATATATAGGAAAGCTACTGATTTTTTTGTGTGTTTATTTGCATCTTGCTACTTTGCTGAAAAGTGTTTATATCATTTATAGAAGTTTTCTGTTAGAATGTTTAAGGTTTCTTATATATACACTTATATCATCTGCAAATAAAAATAGTTTTATCTCTCCCTATTTGCATTTTCCCTGTATCCTATTTTTATTCTCCTTATTTCCTTTAGCTGTTTTATTGTTCTATCTAGTTGCTTGCTTTAAGTCCCACCTTTGTCTAATTTTATTACTGTATCATTTTCGGTCCATTTTAGTTCATTTGGCCAAAGGCTCATCAATCTTACTGAATTTCTCAAAAACCTAACTCTATTCCATAGATGCGTTGTATGTTTTGTTTTATTTATTGATTTCATCCCTCATTATGAATAGTTCTTGTTGTCTACTCCTTTTGATTGTTTTGTTGTTGTTGCTGTTGTTCTAGAACTTTTGTGTGTGTCTTTGAATTGTTAGGAAGAAAGACCTTAATTGTTTTTTAAATGTAAGCACTTAGTATTACAAGCTTGCCTCTCAGAACTGCCTTTGCTATATTCCACAGGTTTGAGTATGTTGTGTTTAAATATTCATTCAATTTTACAAATTTTGGTTTCCTTCTTAATTTCTGTCTTGAAAAGTATTTAGTAGTGAGTTGTTCTTATTTATGAGTTTGTAAACTTTCTGTGGTTTTTTCTTCTTGTTGTTATCATTGTTGATGATGTTATCTAGATTTATTCTTAGAAGGTCTAATCCCATGCAGGCAATTATATCAATTCCCTTGTCTTGTCACTTGTGTCCTATGTGGACAGTTTTGGAGAATGTACCACAAACGGCTAAGTAAAAGATTGTATTAGTTAGGGTTTATTGCTGTGAACAGACAATATGACCAAGGCAGCTCTTACAAGGACAATATTTCATTGGGGTTGGCAAGATTCAGTCCATTATCATCAAGGCGGGGACATGACAACATCTAGGCAGGCATGGTGAAGTAGGAGCTGAGAGTTCTACATCTGTATCTGAAGGCTGCTGGCAGAATACTGACTTCCAGGCAGCTAGGATGAGGGTCATAAAGTCCACACCCACTCCATCCAACAAGGCCCCACTTACTCCAACAGGACCACACCTTCTAATAGTGCCTCTCCCTGGGCCGAGTATATACAAACCATCACAAAAATATAGTTTTGTGTTTCAGTAAAATGTTCTGTAAATACCTGTTAGGTGTGTTTGAATTATGACATCATTTAGTACTAGCATTGTTCTGTTTACTTTGTGTTTCAATGACCTGTCTGTTGGCTAGTTAAGGTATTAAAGTCACTCGCTATCACTATACGAAGGGCATCATGTGATTTTTTTATAGCAGTCATTCTATAAATTTGGGTGCCACTGTGTTTGGTGCATATATTATTAAAATTGCAATATCTTCACAATAGACTTTCCCTTTATTGTGTGTTGCCTTTGGCTGCCTCTTCTGATAAGTTTTGGTATAGAATCTATTTTTTATATATTAAAACAACTAAATAAACTTATTTTATGGGCTCATTTACTTGGAATATCTGATCCCATTCTCTTCCCACCCCTGGTGGTATTGTTTATCCTGATGGTAATTTTCTTGGATAGTATGTTTCTTGGATACAGTAGAAAGGTAGATCTTGGGTTTTTTTTTTGTTGTTATTTGTTTGTTTGTTTTTTGGTTTGGTTTGGTTTGTTTGTTTGTGTGTGTGTTTGTTTTTTGTTTGTTTGTTTGGTTGGTTTTTCAAGACAGGGTTTCTCTGTATAGCCCTGGCTGTCCTGGAACTCACTTTGTAGACCAGGCTGGCCTCGAACTCAGAAATCCGCCTGCCTCTGCCTGGCGTGCTGGTATTAAAGGCGCGCGCCACCTCACCCATAGATCTTGTTTTATAATATAATTTATTAATCTGTGCATTTCTAATGGGGAATTGAGTCCATGGTGTTTAGAGTTACCAATGAACAGTGTGTGTTGATCCTTGTTATGTAAATATTATGGTGTATTTGTGTGTGTGTGTGTGTGTGTGTGTGTGTGTGTGTGGTTTTCATCTGTTGTTATTGTTGTTGTTTCCCTCCTGTTTTGACTTACTTGTCTGGGATTACTTATTTCATGTGTGTTCCTGGATGTGATTAACCTCTTCAAGTTGAAATTTTAGTTCTAGCTCTTTCAGTACAGATGGATTTGTAGCGAGATATGTTTCAATTTAGTTTTATCATTGATTTTTTTTCTTTCCCTGTCTATGATGATTGGAAGTTCTGCTGAGTATAGTACTTTGGGTTGGCATTTTTGGTCTGTGAGAGTTTGTAGAACACTCATTCTAGCCCTTCTGGCTTTTTGAGTCTCTATTTGAATGTCAGTTTGTTATTCTCACGGATCTGAATTGATATGTTGTTTGGCTTTTTCCCTTGTACCTTTTAATATTCTTTCATTATTTTGTGTATTTTGTCTTTTACCTATTACATGTTGTGGGAATTTGTTTTTCCATTCATTCTATTTGGTGTTTTGTATGCTTCTTGTACTTTGATAGGTACCTTTTTGTTGGGTTAAAGAAATTCACATTTATAATTTTTTTAAAAATATTTTTTGTGCCTTGACCTGGATTTCTTCTTCTTCCTCTTTTCTTTTAGTCATAGATTTGGTCTTTTCATACTGTCCTGGATCTTTTGTGACTAGAATTTTTATATGTACATATTATTTGATAATGGCATTCATTTCTCCTATCTTTTCTTCAGTGCATGGGATTCTTTTTCGAAGTCTAGTATTCTTTTGTTGAGTCTTACCTCTGTAGTTTTTGCTTCACTTCTAATTTTCATTTCCAGTGTTATCTTAGGTTGAGTTCTCTTTAGTGATCTACTTCTATTTTCATGTCTTTTATTACTTTCATTTCACTGGGGTTTTTTGTTTGTTTGTTTGGTTGGTTGGTTTGGTTTTCTGTTTGTTTGTTTGAGACAGGGTTTCTCTGTATAGCCCTGGCTGTCCTAGAACTCACTTTGTAGACCAGGCTGGCCTCGAACTCAGAAATACAGTCATTTAACTGTTGTTTGTTGTTTTGTTTTCTTTTGTTGTTCCTTCACAGACTTCATTAAGGGGTTTATTCATAACTTCTCCAAGGTCCTTGAACATATTCATAACAAGTACATTGAACTTCTTGTCTTGTGTTTCTACTATGCTAAATTCTCAGAGTCTACTGTAATAGGGTTACTATGTACTGGTGGAGACGTCTTGTCTTGTCTTACTGATACTGGTTGTGTTTTTGTGCAGGTGTTTACCTATCTGGGGTTTGGATGATTTTTACGCTAATGTTCACATATCGCCCTTTCTTTGTTGAGTGGGTGTACTTTTCCTTGGTTTCTATTGCACTCTCTAGACCTTAGGAGTGTATGGTGGCTGTGAATTGTCTTGTAGAGTGTGCTTCTGTGGGATGGTAGGTGGAAGAGAGGAATAGAGGTGGACTAAAAGAAAGGGGAAAAGTGCCTTTAGGAAAGAGCTAAGAGAACCCTGGTCATACACCTAGATGCGTAGTTCACGGGGAACTGGAGATGCACTGGGCAGGAGAGTTTCTCCTGGAAGGATGAAATAAGGCAAATGTCATCCAGAAAGACAGAGATGGAAAAGTTTGGGGAACACTGTATCTCAAACAACAATTTGAGTCTCCAGTGAATGAAACTGAGGTGAGAACAAAGGCACTTGTAAGCAGGTTGTGACCTAGCAATGGGGAAGACTGGTGAGATCATAAAGGTGGGTGGGAAGGGAGGATGTGATTGCCAACTTAAGTCCCTGCCAGTTTGTTAGGTACTGAGTACTGACATAATGAAAGAAAGACTAGAGGGTGTAGGGAAGGGTGCACAGAAGGGGGGTCTCCAGAGAAAGAAGGCAGAAAGGGAGATTTGAAACAGGGCTAGGGATGAGTACGTGGTATGATGATGGATAGGAAGAAGGATAGTGAAGATGGCCTACCTGATTCCCAGGCTGACTCAGCTATCGAAGACAACTATATCTTATGCCATGTGATCACTGGCATACTGGCAAACTGTAATCACAACTCACTTATCTGCCTCACAGATTTTTGCATTGGGTGTCTTATATCAGCACAAAATAAATTACTGAGGTTTGTAGAAGTCTCCACTGCATCGACTTTTAGTATATTTTGCATGTAAGGATGTTCTGAACTAAATTTAATGATTACTAAGCAGTAAATAAAATGTCTATTTAAAATAAACTTCATTTTCTACTCTTTAAGCCTGAATCAGTCTAGCAATAAGATAAAGTGAAGCTAGTTTCCTAATGCCTGTCTCAAGCAAGAGTGAACCCATAGTGCATTTGAAGACAATGAGAAATATATTCCATTTTCAGAGGGGGTTGCTTTTAAACAGCCAGTGTATTAGAGAGAGAAAGAGAGAGAGAGAGAGAGAGAGAGAGAGAGAGAGAGAGAGAGAGAGAGAGAATGTATGTGTGTATGTGTGTGTGTAGGGGTGTGGGTGTGTGCATAACAACATTTGGTGCAAATAAAAAAAAGAAAAAGAGGCACTACTTTGAGGCCATGCAAGGTCAGGTATATAAGAGGACTTAGGGGAGTAAAAGAAAGGAGAGATGATATAATCATATAACAATTTCAAAACATAAAAGGAAATAATACATATTTTTAAGCAATTGTGGGCATGGTAGAACATGTTGGTGCCAATAATCCCAGACTCTCAGTTATCTAAGACAGGAGGATCCCTGGATTCCAGGAGTCTATGATCAATGTGAGCAAAACAGACTTTATATGCATGAATAAAAAGAACTACCCAAATTTTTAAAAATCTTATTTAGGTCACTAAAACATAATGAATTAATCATGTACTGGCCAGTAGGTTTGGTCATCTGACTTGAAGAAAACATTTCTACATTTGGGACTATATAAAAGTTTGATCTACGAATATTAGCAAATGACTAAATTTCAGGACTTCTGTTATCAGTAGAATCTTTCCTAATAGATTGCAGCTTCTTTTGTATTTTTCCCTTGGATTCCCTTTGTAATTTTTCCCTTGCTTTTATTTAAATCATCTTATTATTTTATCTTTATAATCGTTTTTTAATTATTTATTTTTATTCTTTAATCCTTTTTTTACAGTCTAGACTTCCTCCCCCTCCGGGTCTGCCCCCAACTACTCCACATCCCAAACCTGCTCCCTACGCCTCATCCCCAAGAGGATGCCCCCACCCCCTACCCCCAACCCCACCAGGCTTCCTCATTCCCTGGGGCCTCAAGTCTCTCAAGGGTTAGGTGCATCTCCTTTCACTGAGGACAGATCAGGCAGTCCTCTGCTGTATATGTTTCAGGGGACCTCATATCACCTGGTGTATGCTGCCTGGTTGGTGGCTCAGTGTCTGAGAGACCTTGGAAGTTCAGGTAAGTTGAGACTGCTGGTCCTCCCATGGGGTCACGCTCCTCCTTAGCTTCTTTGAGCTTTTCCCTAACTCAAGCATAGGAGTCCCTGGCTTCTGTCCATTGGTTGGGTGCTAGTATGTTCATCTGACTCTCTCAGCTTCATGTTGGGCCTCTCAGAGGGCAGCCTTGCTAGGCTTCTTTCTGCAAGCACACCACAGCATCAGTAACAGTGTCAGGGCCTCAGGCCTCTCATTGAACTGGATCCCAATTTAGACCTGTCACTGTACCTCCTTTCCCTCAGACTCTTCTCCATTTTTGACTTCTTTCAGACAGGAACATTTCTGGGGCAGAGTTTTTGACTGTGGGATGGCAACCCCAGCCCCCCACTTGACGTCCTGTCCCTCCACTATAGGTCGATTCTACAAGTTCCCCCCTCCCCACTATAGAGCACTTTATTCAAGTCTCTCCCTTTGAGTCCTGAGAATCTCTCACATTCAAGTTCTCCAGTACACTCTACAGAGTTCCCCCACCACCAGCACCTCCTACCTCCAGAGGTTGCCTGTTTCCATTCTTCCTGCTGGCTCTCAGGACACCCAGCTAAACCACTCTTGGGCATATACCCAAAAGATGCCCCACCTTGCCACAGATGCACGGGTGCCACTATTTTCAAAGTTGCCTAATTTGTGATAGACAGAAGCTAGAAACAACCCAGATGTCCCACAATGGACGAGTGGAGACAAAAAAATGTGGTTCATTTACATAGATGAATACTACTCAGCTATTAAGAATGAGAACATTGTGAGTTTTGCAGGCAAATGGATGGAACTTCGTATCATGCTGAATGAAGTAACTCAGACCCAAAAGGACATGCATGGTATATACTCATTAATACGAGGATATTAGAAAAACAAAAACAAAAAATAAACAAACAAAAACCAGAATACCCAAAATACAGACCACAGAACTCAAAATGGTCAATAAGCTGAAGGGCCCATATGATGGTGCCTCAGTCCCACTTGGGAGAGAGAAGGAAGTAGTCATAGGGTGTGGAGGAGAGGGAGGGAGGGACCTAGGTAGAAGAGGGAACAAGGAGAAGAAGGGGAAAACATAATCAAGTATTGTTAGGGGATGGGGTGGGCAGGACTGAAGCCTTGAACCATCTTTCTAAATTGACACATAGCTGAGTCTCAGGCAACTGGGCACACAATGGTTTAAACAAAGATGTTTAAAACCTGTGATGATATTTACATATGAATCTTACTTAATGACAACTTCCTTAACTATAATGTATTTCAAGTTATTTGCTAAAAATAAATGTATACTAAATAAAATTTGAATTAAAATCTTTCATTTTATCTTTACTTAAAATATATAATATAAAAAAAATGAATACTCTCCTTTGACCTTTAACACTAGTCTGCACTTTTCAACAATGTTTCTGATATAATGCTTATAGAACAGAATTGCCAAATTGTTTTGACTGACATTACTGGGGCAAAGGACATTTTCATGATCTTTAACCATGTATTTGAAAGCCCACATTTACTTAATGTGGTTGGAAGCCCATGAGGTTTTATATTTAAAGAATTATGAGGACTGCCTCTAGTAGAATTCATTACTGCAAAATGAACCTGTACGACCCATATGTAGTAAAGATACTAAATACAAAGTTTAAAATATAAATCAAAGTATAAATATACTTCAAGTAGTGTCCCAATAAATAAATGGGGATCCTACCAGTTAATTACTGATACTGAAAGTCTTCATAACTGGAGCAGGGTGGCTCAATGGATTAAAAGTTTAGAACATACATTGCTTTTATAGAGGTTTCAAGTCTGTTTTCTAGCACCCATATTGTTTGGCCAACAACAACCTGTATCTAGCTGCAGGGCTGCCACCAAGCTTCTCTGGACTTTGTAGCCATCTTGATACACACACACACACGCATTTAAAAATAAACCTTTTAAAAATAGTAAATTGATATTTCTTTTCAAACTGACCTTTCATTTTCTTCATAAAAATGATGCAAATTTTAACTTGAGCTTGCTATCTTAAATCTTCCTTTAGTGTTCACAAGGTAGTACAATGGAATGTTTCTATTATCATTATTATTATTATTATTATTATTATTTTACTGTCATTCCAAAGTTCACAGAAGTGGAATGCTATCTGGAGTTTATGATATTCAAAAGTTTGAAATTAAACTAACAGAATTATACCAAGTTAAATTGAAAATAAAATCTAATATTAAAAGCCTACTAAATAGTAATGAATAAAGTGAACAGGTTGCCAACTTTGTTGGCTGTGGAAAGTCAAAAATGCTGCTTCCTTCTAAATACCTGTTTAAACAGGGAGACAAATCCACTGTGGTACAGTCAAATTATTTTAATTAAGCATACTTAATTTATTTGCACATAAGCTTCACAATTTATAATACAATTCTTGCTAACATTTTAAATGCTTGCTTTATAAAAAATCATTTCATTCTTCATATTATTTTATTACCATTATTATTATTTTGTGTGTGTTCATCGTGTATGTCTGTGTGCATACATGTGCATGTGTGTGTGTATGCATGTACCATGGTCCACCATGGAGATCCATTAACAAACTAGTGGAGTCAAGTATTTTTATGTGGTTTTCAAAATGAAACTTGGGTGAGCAGGCTTGCTTACCACATACATTCATTCACTCATTCAGCCATCTCACATACCCTATTTTTCTAACTTCTTTCCCCCACCCTTGTTTTTTCTTTTATTGTAAGTAGATTTTTTTCTCATACAATATATCCATTTATAGTTTCCCTTCCCTCTGCCCCTCCCATTAATTCCCCATCTTGTCCCTCTTGTGGATCTACTCCCTTTCTGTCTCTTGTTAGAAAAGAACAGGCTTCAAAGGATAACAGCCAAACATGACAGAGTAAAATATAATAAAATGAAACAAAATCTATCTTATTGAAATTGGATACAGTAACCCAACAGGAGGAAAAGAATCCTGAAACAGGCAGAAGAGTCAGAGACCCACTTGGTCTCATGTAGCCTCCCCACCCCCAGCCTGGAACCTGCTTGCTCAGGGGTGGAGTTTCCTGCTCATTCATTCTGCCACACCCACTGCTGGACAGTGGCCGCTTTGCTGCTTGGACCCACACACGTGTTCACCCTGCTACTGGACCCCGGAGTTATTTGGCGGGAAATCGGGTTCCCTCCCCCTTCCTTTGTAACTGGATGTCAGTACTAGTAAAATTGGGCTTTGAACAGGATGAACTTGTCTTGGCCTCGTTTCTTCTTCCTCCCTGTCTAGCTTCCTCTCTTTTCAGCTCAGAGCTGCCATCTCAGTGGAACCGTTCACATTGCGGGCTGCTGCTGGCCCCCAACAGTCTCATAATCAGGAGATTCATAAAAATACTTAACTAAGAGCTGTGTACTCAGAAGACCTGGTAAAGAACGTTGTAGACCCTGTGCTTCCTGCTTCAGTCTCTGTGAGCTCATAGGTACTCTGCTTTATTGATTCAGAAGGCCATGCACTAGGGATGCTCCACAAGCCTCTTAGAATCTTTCCATCACCATTTCCATTGTATTCTTTGAGCTCTGAGAGGAGGAATTTGATGGAGACCTTCAATTTAGACTCACTTCACATATCATCTGCCTGTGGGTCTCTCCTTCTGTCCCTAATGGCTGCTCGAAGAAGCCTCTCTGATGATGAACATATAAGAAAGGAGAATGAGTACAGGAGAATATTTTTAGGAATCATTTTATTGATTTTTTTAACCAATAGTGTTTGGCTTTACCATAAATCTCTAGGATTTCTAGTTTTTGTTCCTCAGTTACCCAAGCTATGTTGGGTGTGGGTTCCTTCTTGTGAAGTGAGCCTAATATCAAATCCAGAATTTCTTGACTATTCCTATATGTTCTATAACATTGTTGCTCTAGTACATATTGCAAGTAGGTCAGATTTTTTAGGTCAAAGTTTTTGTGGCTGTGTAGTTGTCCACATTTGTCTTTTGGTAGCCTGCAGAGTAACTTCCCACACCAAAGAGACTAACTGGAGGGCTAAGGGCTCCATGTATGTTGAGGACCAGCTTCAGTCATTTTGGGGTTCTCAAGAATGGGAAGATTTAATCAGTGCAATATCAGAATCTTAGGCAATGATTCAGGTGCAAGCTAACAGGTGACTCATTGTTATTTTGAAGCTGTGCTTTCAGGCTCTCTCCCCCCGCCTATGTTTTATATATATATTTTTTTTTTCACAATAATGTTTATGGATAAAACTTCCTATTATTAGAGATATCTCCTCATGAAGGCTCTCACCATTGCTCACTAATACAGTAGACCCAGCAATTTTTCCTTTCTCTTAACCGTTGTATTTTCTATGGACATCCTTGTAATTACTGGCCCGGGCCCATTATTTCTTTTTCTTGGGATATTCAATTCTCTTAACTACTAAGACGTCAGGTTTCTCAAAAACATTTTTTCTTCAAAAATGTCCTGCTGCAACAAAACAGATATGCCTACAAGAAAGAACAGTGTTATCTCTATACTAGAAAGCCAGAGTGGCATTATTCAGGTTTACATTTCTCACACAGCCAAACTGTGCCATGCATCTGAGTTGGCAACCATGTCATGCCTGACACATTTAGGCATCAGTTCAACTTCCCCATGTTTAAGTTGTGTGGACACTGTTCTCAGCAATGGGTCCCCCATGGTCAGTTTGTGAAGAACAGATTTTTGTTTTAGCAACAACTTGGGTTGTTTGGGGATTTGCATAGAATCCGTTTGGCCAACAAATCAATTGAATGTACTATAGTATCACCACTGGAAGCCTCCCCTCACTATAAGAAAGAGACTTTGTATCCCAAATCCCAGGGGTCATCATTAGAGTCAACTTCATACATTCCTGGAAGTTTCCACTGTACTAAATTTCCACACCATTTCTCAAATGCTGCACTTTCAGCTGTCTTGTCTCTCTACTCACTCTCTCTTTCTACCCATATCTATCCCACTCTAATACTCTACTCTTGTCCCTATCTATACCCAGTCCAAAAAAACCCACCAAAAATTCTATTGCCCCATATAAAGAAGATACATGAATCTGGCTTAAACCTTTTCTCTTTAACTAATGTCTCTGAGTCTACAGATTGTAGTTTGGTGTCATTTACTTAATGGCTAAAGAAATAAATACATACTATATTTATCTTCCAGAGTCTTGGTTACTTCACTCGAGTTGATTTAATTTTTTTAGTTGTATTTATTTGGCTATAAAATTTATTATGTCATATTATTTAGCAGCTGAGTAAACGTGTAACTCCATTGTGGAAATGTACCACTTTTTCTTTATCCATTCTTTTTTTTTTTTTTCCTTGAGGGGCATGTAAGTTGTTTTCAGTTTCTGAATACTATAAAGTAGACTACAATGAATATGTTTGAGCAAGTTTTATTATGGTAAAATGGAGAAATCCTTTGAATTATGTGCCCATGAGTGGTATATCTGGGTCTTGAGGTAGATCAATTCCGAATTTCCTGAGGAGCTACCATATTAATTTCTATAGTGACTGTAGAAGATTGTATTTCTATCAACAATGGAGGAGTGTTCCAATTGCTCCACATCCTTGCCTGCATGAGCTGTCAGTTGTATTATTTTTCTTATCCATTCTTCCAGTTATTAGATAGAATTCCAAAGTAGTTTTGATTCTCATTTTCTTGATGTCTAAGGATGTTGAATATTCTTTAACTGTTTCTCAGACATTTAAGATTCCTTTAATGAGAACACTCTATTTAGATCTATATCCCACTTTTTAATAGGATTGTTTGGTTTATTGATTTATAGAAATCTTGAATTCATTATATATTTTGAATCTCATCCCTCTTTTAGATTTGGAGTTGGTGAAAATCTCTTCTCATTCTGTTGGCTGCCCTTTTGTCCTATTTATAGTGACTTTTGCTTTAAAGAAGCTTTTATCTTCACTCTGAGGCCCATGTATTAATTGTTGATCTTAGTGCCTGAGCTATTGATGTTCTGATAAGAAAGTAATCTGCTGTACCAATATATTTCAAGCTATAATTCACATTTTCTCTTCTAGCAGGTTCAATGTACCTGTTTTTGTTAAGGTTTTGGACTTCATTTTTGTGTAGGGTGATAAATATGCTTCTAAATTTATAGCACTAACTGCATTAAAATGGATAGAACTCATATTAGCAACTTAAAACACACACACAAAAGCTCTAGAAGAGAAAGAATTAATCATACCCAAGATAAGTAGATGGCAAGAAACAAACTGGGAGCTGAGATCAATAAAATAGAAACAAACAGAACCATTCAAAGAATCAATGAAACAAAAAGTTGGTTCTTTGAGAAAATCAACAAGATAGACAAACCCTTATCCAAACTAATTAAAAGGCAGAGAAGAGACTATCCAAATTAAGAAAATTAGGAACAAAATGGTGGATATAACAGCAACACAAAGTAAATTCAGAGAATTGCAAGGATATACTTTATAAACCTGTACTCTAGCAACTTGGAAAATCTAATAGAAATTGATAATTTCTAAACAATTTAAATATATCTATAACTCCTTGTAAAATAGAAGCAGTCATTAAAAGTTCCCCTACTGGGAAAAAAAAGCTTAGGTTCAGATAGTTTTAGCTTGATATCTTACTAGATTTTCAAAGAAGAGTTAATGCCAATACTCAAAACTTTCAAGAAAATAGAAGCAGAAGTAACATTGTCCATTTAATTTTATGAGGTCATAGTTACTCTGATACCCAAACCACATAAAGGTTCGCAAAGGGTAAGGACTACAGACTCATTTCTGTTATGAACACAGATGCAAAAAAAACCTCATGAAATACTTGCAAATCCAAGACCAAAACTATCATCTACTATGCTCAAGTAGGTTTCATCCTAGAAATGCATGGATAGTTCAATATACAAAAAAATCAGTAAGTGTAATCCATACTATAGAGAAAATGAAAGAGAAATAAAACATGATCATCTCATTAGATGCAGAAAAGGCCATTGATAATATCAACATCCTCACTATTAAAGTTATGAAGATATGAGGGACACAAATGATATATATATAACCATAAAACAGTCACTTTAGAGCAAAGCTATAGCCAACATATTAAGTGGAGGGAAACTGAAACTAATTCTACTAAACTCAGGAACAAGACAGGACTGTTCAGTCCCTCCATATCAATTCAACATAGTAGTTGAACATTTAAATAGAGCAGTAAGATAACTAAGAACAATCAAATGAATAGACATTGGAAAGGAAGAAGTCAAAGTATCAATCTTTGCATATGACATATGCAAATATGATATAATAGTATATATAAATGACCACAAAAATATACCAGAGAATTCCTACATCTGACAAACATGTTCAACAAAGTAGCTGAATACAAGATTAACAACAACAAAAAATTAGATGCCTTCTTATATACAAATGAAGCATGAACTGAGAAAGAAATACAACCTTTTACAATGGCCCCAAATAATACAAAACAACATAAAAACTCTAATGAAGCAAGTGAAAGACTTTTTTAAAAAGTCTCTGAAGAAAGAAATTGAAGAAGATATAAGAAGATTGCAAGATCTCCCATGCTCATGAATTGATAGAATCAACACAGTAAAAATGAACATCTACCAAAAGCAAATCAGATTCAATGGAACCCCATCAAAATACCAAGACAATTCTCCACAGACCTTGAAAGGAAAGTAACTAGCTTCATATGGAAAAACAAAAAATTCAGGATAGCCAAAACAATTCTGAACAATAAAAGAGTTTCTGGATGTCACACCATTCCTGATTTCAAGCTATAGTAGCAATAATGTACATAGTATTGACACAAAAATACCTGTTGATCAGTGGAACCAAATGGCAGATGCAGACACAAATCCACACATATGAAGACCTGATTACTGATAAGGAAGACAGAACACACTGGAAGAAAGACATCTTCAATAATTATTGCTGGTCAAAATGGATGTCAACATGGAAAAGAATGCAAGTAGCCTTTTTATTTATTTATTTATTCATTTATTTATTTATTTATTTATTTTTCACGTTTTAGTGTAACTTATGCAAGTCTGGAAGTCTGGTAAGGTTTTTCTCACAAATGTCCCTCAAAGGCCTATATGTTTGTTTGCTTGCTTGCTTGCTTGCTTGCTTGTTTTAGTGCTGGAAATTGCTCCCATGTTCTCAGGCATGTTAGTGAAGCACTTTACCAAGTAAGCTGCACTTTGTGTGATTTTTTCCATTGAAGGATTGTGTACCACATATTTTTGCATACCACATATTAGTTACTTTTGAGGAAGGCTTTACAAGTCACAACAAAAGAAAGTTCCCTCTAATAATTTGAAATGACTGGATATGTAGATACTTTTCTTATTTAAAAAAATCAGTACAGTTTAATTGGTATTTTAGCATTCTCTTTGCATTATGGAATTGGAGAATGAAGTGTGGTAACTCTGAGCTCTCCTTGTGTGGTAATTGCTCACATACACTCTTGTAATGTTCTGGTACACATAAGATAGCGACTTCTCATGATTTGTCTCCCTCTATGCTGGTCTTCCATACATAAATATAGTCTAGAGAAGAATTTTAAGAGTTGTATGAGATTTTTACACCATCATTGCATATTTGACATAAGCCTATCCTAAACCAACACAGACATGTTATTAGTTAATAGCAAACTTTGTTTGGCTTTCCTTAGCTTTTCCAGTAGATGTGTTCAAGGCTTCAGATTATACCTGGTATCTCATTATTTCTGACCTGGGATGACTTCTTAGACCTTCCTTTTACTTTGTGGCTTTGACAGTTTTAAGCAATTTCTAATGCATTTTGTGAAATTATACTGCAATTCTGTTTACATGACAATTGGACTAGGATATAGGATTGGGGAAAGAAGACCATAAAGAAGTGACATTCTCTTTACCTCAGATTATAGAGGACGTGCATTAATGTGCTTAAATAATTGATGTGCTGTAAGAGTTAAGAAAATTAATCTCATGGCATATGTGTCTTGCTTAGGTCCTGAGGAGTGTAACAGAGCAGCATGAGTCAGTTTTATTGTTGCTACATGAACCTTATCAATAATGAGGTTTTGCCTATAATAATCCCCCTCTTCTTTACAATTCAAAGTCTAATAATTGTACTGTTCATTAGTGTAGAAGCTAGTGTAGCTGAGGATATGTTACTTGTTCCCATTCACTTGTTCCTCAGCCACTCCTATAACTTAATCCCATCTCTGGTAAATTCTAGGCACTATAGTTTTAAGGTCATGTTGCAGGGGTAGGGGAAGACATTAGTGTACATCAGCCTTCAAATACTTTCCTATTTTCTAATAGGCTAGCTTGGATTTAATCATGTGATAGCTGTCTTCCAAGAAGAGCCTCAAAAACTGGTGTACTATACAAAAATTGGTACAAACGCTGTTGCTATCTCATTGGCTAAAACAACTCACGTGATCAGATCTAATTTAAAGGGTCAATAGGAGTACTGTATGCCCTGATATAGAAAGTCACAAAATCACATTGTAAAAGGAATTACAAAAAAGGATTCAATAATATTTTTAGAATTTATTCAGAATATACTGACCCTTACAGAGGTATGTTATAGCAAACCATATTAATAGGTTAAGAGATCTCATGTTATTTGGTGTAAACCAAACTTTAAAATAAGTTAAAGATTGAACATGGGATATACTTGGGAATGCAGCCTAACCTGAATCAATCAAAGAATTAGGATGTCTTAACTCCTAATATAAGAATTTTTAATCTAAGTTTACACATAACTTAGACACCACAAAATAAATTAGTTTCTATGATTAATATAAATCCAAATCAAATATCATCCATTGGTAAAATTTATTTTATCTGCTATTTCTTTAACATTATAGAGGTATATTTTGTAATTTCAGCTTTGCTCAACAACAGCAAAATCTTTTTTATATTTTCTAAAATTATAAAGCCTTCAGAATTTCTGTAGCTATGGATGCCAAGGACTATCCAAGAGATAATACAGGGATTTTTGATCTGTAATGACATGCTTTATCCAAAGTTTCAGATTTAGTAATTCAATTTTTATTTTGTGAGATGTTTAGAAAAGTTGCCATCATAAATGCCATGTATTTCTTACTCCTCAATAAATCTATCCTCTCCAGTGACCAATTATATTTAAGAAATTTAGCTATATATCCCGAAACTATAAAATGTTTTAAATTGTATATTTATAAGGATTTTTTTTAAAAAAATACATAGTACTAGAATTCAGTTCTGAGAAATGGGTCAGGTTTATAATAGTATAAATAATTTTAGCAGTCTTAAATGCATCTATTTTGATGATGATATACTGAAGTATTTTTGGATTGCTTTTTGAGAACAAAAAGACCACAGATGGGCTCTGAGTATGAAGAGTAGTTATCAAAATCATATTCTATTATTAAGGCTATTGTGAGTTCAATCTTTTCCTACAATTGTAAGGATATCACGTACACTTCATTTATTGGACATAAAAATAGATGACTAAGTCTCTGGCAGCCTGTTGTTTTCATATAGACACAATGAATAAAGTACCAAGTCTTTGCACTATCAACAATCAAATCAAACAAGCCAACTAAGAAAAAAACACTGGAAGGGACAATGGTTGTACTCAGGCATAATAAGGCAGGTATCAAATTAGAGGGATGCAAGGGCAACATGATACTTGGGAGTCAGAGGGTTTGCACGTGATCCCAGAACAAGGGAGTGGAGCCAGCATATTCCTGGGGCTTGCTGGTCGTCAGACTAACCAAATTGGCAAGCTCCTATTTTAGTGACAGATCCTGTCTCAAAAAAATAAATTAGAAAGCAAGTGAGGAGGATACCAAGCATTGACCTCCAGCCTCAACCTACATATGTACACAGATGCATGCTTGCAAACAAATACATGCACAAGCTCCTCTGTCCAGCATGTGCACAAATATATAAACAATGATATACAAATACACTCCAAATTTTACAAAGGGGAATGGGTAAAGACATTCCATCTGTTAGGAGAGCTGATTTAATTAAAATCCTCTGTAATATCAAATATAATAAACTGAATTATGTAGAATTTGTTCTTTCATGTAAAAAACATTTTATTTTTAATATTATTTTAATTAAAATGGCATTATATTACTTTCCCCCTTTCCTCTATGTTCTCTAATCTTTCAAAGCCCTCTATGGTCTCCTAATCTCAAGTCAATAGCCTTTTCTGTTTTATTATTATTGTTAAATAGGTAAATGCATACTCTCACAAACACACACACACACACACACACACACAGAGCCTGCTGAATCTGTCTTAATTTGTTTTCAATACTGACTATGTAGGACAACCAGTAAGGGGGGGTGTCATTCATGGGAAAGGCTAATTTTCTTCCCAGTAGTCATTAGTTGTCTAAAGTTGGGACTCTTGAAAATTTCCCCTTTCCATCTTTTTTCTTTCTTTCTTTTTCCTTTCTCTCTTTCTTTCTTTCTCTCTCTCTCTCTCTCTCTCTCTCTCTTTCTTTCTTTCTTTCTTTCTTTCTTTCTTTCTTTCTTTCTTTCTTTCTTTCTTTCTTTTTTTTTTGACAGGGTTTCTTTGTATAGCTCTGGCTGTCCTGGAACTTACTCTGTAGACCAGGCTGGCCTCAAACTCAGAAATCCACGAGCCTCTTCCTCCCAAGTGCTGGGATTAAAGGAGTGTGCCACCACTGCCTGGCCTCCCCTTTCCATCCTAACTTGTCCACCAATATTGCCATTTAGCTACTTCTAAGTGAGACTCACAGGAGACTTCATATGATTTAGGGTCTTAGAGTCATTCTGCCCCTTCTCCCATGAGCCATAGATGAAGAAGCTGTGGTAGATATAGCCATTGAAGTTAGAGTGCCCATGATGTTTGCTCTCTATATCGTGTCCAGGTATGTTTTTCTTGGATGGTTTCATTTTCTGTAAAGAAAAATTTCTTCGGTGATGAGTGGTAGCTATACTCATTAAGGGGAATAAGGATGATATTTAGAAGGCCTTAATGAATTTCATTGGTCTAGAAAAATGATGATAGTAGATTCTTTTCTAAGATCTTATGCCATCACAAGCTCTAGGAAGTTACCTAGGTTTCCGGTACCAGTCATGATTTCCTTTCTGTTGACTGAGCCTTAAATCCAATTAGATAGCTGTTGGTTGCCATCAACATTATAATGGCATTTACTGAATCTTTTTTTTTTTTTTTGGTTTTTCGAGACAGGGTTTCTCTGTATAGCCCTGGCTGCCTTGGAACTCACTTTGTAGACCAGGCTAGCCTCGAACTCAGAAATCCGCCTGCCTCTGCCTCCCCAGTGCTGGGATTAAAGGCGTGTGCCACCACGCCTGGCTTACTGCATCCTTTTGCACATCTTATAGTTGTCATAGTCCAAAGGTATCATAGTTCTGTAGAGCTGTTTACTTGCTTCTCTGCCTTGGCAATATGTATAATATTTTTTAGAACCCTGAAAACTAGACTGCAGGAAAAGCGGCTTTCAGATAAAATGTAGTTTGAATCAGCAAAGTCATGATTGTGAAGGGTAAGGTGTCTTCAGCAAAAGGGGACAATCCCCCCCTCATGAGTGATAACTGAAGGCAAATTCAGTAACCTACACAGTTGACAGTCACTTTGACTACTCTAACCAGTCATTTAGAAGAAGGTTTCTTATTGCAGGTAGTAAGGTTTTTGCTAGACTATGGTTATTGTGGGGAATATTGCCAGCCCCAATTGCTTAACTTCTTTAAGATCTGTGAGTGTGTGTGTGTAATTCACATACACTTGTGAATATTGTGTACGTTTTAGATAAAGATTTTTAAAATGTGATTCCTTGAGCCTTTATTAAAAAAAAACAAAAACTCGGGTGTGCTTATCCTTTATCTCTCCATCTTTACCTGCATTGGCCTGAATCTCACCTTCAAATGTGGTATAATAAATAATATTGAGCTTTAAAGGGAAAATAAATCATCAAAATTTTAGGTAAATGAATTGGTATAAAAAGTAATATTGAGTGGGGAAGTCCAGACCTAGAAAGCGTATTTTTCTCTCATTTCTAAGCACTAACACTAAATCCTCACATATGGAGTAACCATAGAAACCAGCAAAGTATGAATAGAACATAGGTGAAAGGAAGGCATTTGATAAGAATAACAGAATACAGGTGGCAAGAAGTTGAAAATCTGCATATTTTAAACGCTATTGTTAATATTGTCCTGCCAGCTTTCCAAATGAAGTAGGATGTAACAACCAGAAAAGACAAGATGATGGTCAAGGACTTTACCAGTTCCTTACCAATCTCTATTCATATATATTAACTAAAATGACAATTACATTCATATGGCCATTACTGGAGAGAGATTTTGAGAGGAAGGGAAGAAAGTATGAAGAAAGAAAATGTGGTAGACATGATAGAATATACCCCTTGTCTGATCATCAATAGAGAAGAAGGGAAGATCCATGTTTCAAAATGCAGATGGGGATGTAAAACTGAGAAAGAGAACATAATAGAAGCAAAAGAAAATATCCATTAATTTCGTTCTTTAATAGATTTGAATGGAACCATCTATGACCCCACAAACAGACAATGACCTGAATAATGGCTCAGGGCAAGAGCTATTATAATCAGGGCACACTCAGCACTTGAACTATTTCAATTGGGAGAGAATTTTAAACAGAGACCAAAGGAGCCTGGCTCACAAAGCTGTGGGACATGGGGGAGGATGTCATCACTCTGAGTGCTATGGAAACAAAGAAACTGAAAATGTAACATTTTACTTCCTTGAGATAAAGGCTTCAGAACTTGAGGCAGTACAACTGAGATCTGTTGCTGATGGCTGAGTCACACAAAACATTTGGGACACTTGCCTATCATATGTATTAGATCCCCCATAAATATGGGGGGTAGGAGAAAGCAGAGAAAAGATAAGCATTAAAAAGGTAACTCAACTTGAAAGAGGTGGTGTTTGATGCCTAGTTGCCTGGTACAGATAGGGTTGCGTTCACAGAGGGGTTAAGAAATTGACAATTCAGCAGGAAAGTGGAGACTAGTGTGGTATTTTAGCAATACTGTTGGGCCTCATGGTGATCTGTGAATTTTCTGAGGCACAGGAGAGGTGTTTTAAGATGTAAATGATCTAGAGTGACACACAACATAACCAGGTCCATTAAAGTGCCTCAGCAATGAAGAGGGAATGAGAAAGAAGAAAAGGAATGCATCTACCCATGTTGCTTTAAGGCAAAGGGGACAAGATTCATGTGAAACCAGAGGTCCTAGGTAAAAATTAAACAAAATATGCAATGTATTGCTAGTATTCTTCTGGAAGACTTTGGAGCCTTAGTGACAATTGTGAAAGAAATGATTAAGCCTTTCCTGTGGTTGGGTTGTTATCCCTCTAGAGTATATAGTATAAATGACAAAGAAGTCACAGGTTGTTTGCCTAGCTTGGGCCCTTTCAATAAGCAGGTAATTGGAAAGTCAAAGGTTTCCACATTGGCCCAGAGTCAACAGAACCAGGAAGTCAACACTATCTACAGACACTGAAGACAACAGTGTAGGCCTACTACCCCTTGAACTTCAGGCAAACCAAGAGATATAAGCCATGCCTACTGATACCACTGGGCAAAGGGAGATACCCAGCAACCTCATAGTGAGGACACCCAAGGTGAGGGAGCCTGATAGCTCATTGAAAATGTCTGTAGATTATGGAAGGCAAGTTATGACATTGTTCTTCATCCATGTGGCTGTATCCTACTTCACGCTCTTAATAAACAAGTAATGGAAGTGATGACATCATGATATGATATAGAACATCTCCTCAATATGTCCTACTTAGTGTCTTCTTATTAGACAAAGATCAAAGGAACATTTTGGGATGGGTGTTTGTAGGCTTTCAGAGATTATGTTCATCTTAGGCAGACCAGTTTCATGGGATAATGCTAATCCTAATGGGTCTAAAAGATTTGTAAGAATGTGGAAAAGCAGTGAAGACAACCGTTAAGGAGTTTAAATGAAGCTACCCTACAGGGTCAGAGAAGAGACTTCCCAGAAGCCTTACCATAGCTGGATGAGCCAGGGACTCCTTATTGGTTGTTGACTTTATTGTTATTGCTGGTTGTTGAATGTAAAATAGTTGGTATATATCTATTTCTGAATGTATTATATACTTTGAAAGTCAAAGTAATTTTAGACTGAAGCTGAAGCTCATTCACAGTTGATTGGTTTTCACAGTGTGAGAAGACACAATGTGGGCTACTGAAGAAGTGCCCCAAATAATTTTGTTCACATGTGCTCCATGTATGTTACAATACCAAAATGTTACACAAGTTATGTTCACAGATGCAAAAGTGGCTTCAATTGCTATCAGATTGGATTTAAGGCCCACTCATAGGAAGAATCTGTTAACCAGGGCGTGAACACATGACTGGCAAATTCATACGCCCCAGCACTTGGGCCTATGTTACATGTGTGTCAAATTGCTTATAAACATTTGTACTCATGTCTCACAGATCATTTTTGCCATCACTCTCAACTGACCATGGATAGAAACTTTATTTTTTGCAATGCAAGGAGTACAGCAGAGATTCAGAACTGCTCAAACTTTAGAGACTGGTTTCTTGGCCTAGTGGCCCCAACATTAGCCATAATAAGCAGACATCTTTATTTCTCCCTCCATTGATCAGGAAACATTGCAGAAGTGATAGTGGAATGAATGTGAGATCCAGAGAAAGATAGGGAGCATGATGAATCAATAGCCTCTGAATTGCAACATTCTTTTCTAGAGAGAGGACCATTAACTCAGAAAATTATACTTACAAAGCTCAGAAAGTAAACAGCTCAAGAGCCTTATAAAGTTTCTGAAACTTGTGAGAGTCACAAGGACCCTCCTCAAAATTATATAAGTTACAATTTCTGGGAAGAACACACCATCGGACCAGCAGAGCTGCCAGCAAGATATGCAGAAAGCATCAGAAATATGGACATCATGAGTCATCTCTCCCATGGTTATGGGATTGTCAGTAACCTATACTCTTGTATGTAAAACCAATAAGCTCACTTATTCAGTAAGCCAACTTGGATAGAATAATTTCTTTGATCTGTCATTGATTCCCTTCCTGGGGTTCATAGACATTTGTTTATGTCTCTCCGGGAAAAGTCACACAAGATAGGCAAGCTTATTTAAACTCTGAGCATTGGCATAAGCATTTATAGACATGATACCCACAACTATTCACCTGTATATGACAAGCTATTGTTTAAGCACAAGAAAACATGAAAAACAAAACATTTCCAACTGGGCTTCTCAAAGGGCCTTAGGTCCTTTAAGCTAAAGGACATTTCTTCTTGCTAAGCCAGAACTGCAAATGCTCAAGAAGCAAGACAGTATCTTCAAATGCATCATTTTGGTCAACTCTCCTAAGTCAGCTGAAATTTCACTGGCTTCTTTTGCAAATACTCTGTAATGCTGTCCTTCTTCTCTGTTTTGAGGATTATCTACAGGCTTCAATTTTCTCTGTACTGGCTTATGTGCCAATATGATCTGCCTAAGTTCCTCAATTATTATGTAGGCTTATGTGATATATTCATGTTTATTAGTAGTATGTTTTAATACATTCATTTGCCTTATTGAATTTTAATTGATGCATAATTATATAAATGTGTGTGTTTTATGTGTGTGTTTATGGAATGTGAGGTATGATGGTTTGATGCACATGTACATTGTAAAGTGACTTTCTTAGTTAGGGTTTTACTGCTGTAAACAGACACCATGACCAAGGCAACTCTTAAAAGACAACATTTAATTGATGCTGACTTACAAGTTCAGAGGTTCAGTTCATTATCATCAAGGTGGGAAAATGTCAGCATACAGGCAGGCATGGTGCAGGAGGACCTGATAGTTCTACTTCTTCATCTGAAGGGTGTGAGCAGAACACCTACTTCAGGCAGCTCGGACTAGGGTATTAGAGCCCACACTCACAGTGACACACCTACTCAAAGAAGGCCACATCCCCTGGCTCAAACAGATACAAACCATCACAGTGACTAAATAAAACTCATTAGCATACTTACCTTGCATCTAGTTATTTCATTGAGAAATTTTCAGCTATGCTATCAGCAATTTAAAAATATATATTATTAAAGTAGATGAAGGGTTTCATTCACCAAAGTGTGTATGCAAACGATTTCAAGTCCAGGTGGGTACATAATATATCATCATACTGTTCTGACATAAAGAGACGCATATGTGTTTTGTCAAAATTCCTGTAGTTGTGCATGAGGTGCTTGGAATGTGCTGGTTTCTGGCTCAAGAAAGCAGATTGAGTAAGTACATTTAACATGGATAAATTGCTCTGTGGATAATTAGAATGTCAAAGAACCACCATTAGAGCACAGACTCATACCTTCTGATTTATGTCCAGCATCACACTCTCAAAATCCTTTCTGAAAGCCACAGTCTGGGATTTTACTGTCTAAGAGTCTCGTGCTTTTATGCACGTGTTATATATCTTTCTGTTGGAATAGAAAGAAGATCTTCATCTTTCTCAGCCTTCCAGCACATGTTCATTCTCTCCTGGAGGCTCGTGCGTGGATAATGCACATTGTAAATCCTTGTAGATTCCAAGTTCTCAAAGAACAAAGACAACAAGAGAGCAGAGTGCAGCTCCCTGCTCATCCCTCCCTCCCCAGCACCACCCTGCTTGCCTCACCCAAAGGAACAAACAGAATCATTTGTCCTTGTTATAAAAATGATTGAGCCACTTTTAAAAACTTAACTTCAAAGATCTGACTCCTTGTTTTAATTTAATTCATTATTTCTTTGCTCTCGTTGTCAATAAATCAAGTCATGAGCCACTAAAAGCTTCTGAGATAC
This sequence comes from Mus caroli, assembly GCF_978045245.1. Lineage (NCBI taxonomy): Eukaryota > Metazoa > Chordata > Mammalia > Rodentia > Muridae > Mus > Mus caroli. Next base: position 80,600,322 of record NW_028227258.1, on the reverse strand, counting down.
TAAATGCTTGAGGTTTGCTTTTCAGCGAACTTTTATGTTTCATTTCAATTTGGAGAGAAACCACTTGATGCTTGCTTCATCAATGGGTGAATCATACCATACCCTTTTGAAAAGTGTATTTTATTTAACCATAAATAAAAGTTTCAAGGTACAGAGAGCTCAGTTAGAGGTTCTATGTTTATGTATCTGTTCCCTATCACACTGCCAAAGATAGACTTCAAAGTTTCTTCTCTACTTATATAGGGAAAAAAACCTCCAACTATCCAAACTTTCCTAAGAATTAATTAAGCACATGACCACTATAAACTAAGAGGAAAAATAAGTCCAAATACTATGAAGAAAAACCTGCATATCTGACCCATAAAATGTGACATGATAGCAGGTTCTCTGTGGCAAGCTGTTTAAACAAGCTCATGGTTTATGTAGATTTTTTTCTGTTTATTTTCAGTACATTCTCAGTGTTTTCTAGTCTACACAGGTGGCTCACTGTACTACCTACTACAGGGGTTCTCAACCTGTGGCTAGTGACCCTTTTGGAAGTCTAATGACTCTTCAGTCTTATATCATACAGTTTGCATATCAGATATTTACATTGTTATTCATTTCAGTAGCAAAATTACAATTATGAAGTAGCAATCTTTATGGTTTGGGGGTCACAATAAAATGCAGAAGTGTATTAAAGGGTCACAGTGTTAGGAAGTTTAAGAATCACTGACCAAAAGCTAGCTTAGAAGATCAATTTTACCTAGAATAGGCCTTGGGCCTTAGGAAACTGTTCTGGAGTGCTCTACGTGAAGTGGAGTTGGGATAAAGCTATCATGTATTACAATAAAAGTTCTCATGAGAAAACTTTGCAATCAATTTTATTCCTGACATTTGAAAATTCCTGTTGAAGTTTCATCAAAATTAAAGACTTAGAAACACAGAAAAGCCACTGGAGCAATGGCTCAGTGATTAAGAACACACATACAAGTCATAGAGAATACCTTCTCTCATATCTTAACACAGACATAGGGGATTGACAACCCTCCCTGACCAAATTTCCATGGGTTCTGACACCATCTTCTGGACTCCATGGGCACCAGGTAATGGACTTACAGGCATATAGAAAAAAGCATTTGTGCACATAAAATAAAATCCATTTTATTTTTAAAGATATAAAAGAAAGTGAGGGGGGATATTATTTATTCTGAAGGGTCAAAGCTGTCTATAAATCTTAGAATTGTGATGTTCCACATAGATTAGGTTTTGAAATGTTAAAAATAGATATTATTGCAGGGAAACAAATAAAAGCAGAACAATGTGTGGTGTTATTAACAATTCACTTTCTTTGACACAAATTCACCAGAAATTCCCAGCTACATATAACAGGATATGCTGAATGTAATGATATTTCTGGGAGGTATTAATGGCCAAGTTGTAGGCAACAATGAAGAAATCCAGGCTTAAATAGATGAAAGCTTGCATTGAACGTGGACTTGAGGAAAGAAGTGGTAAATGCAGATAAACAGACAATTTCCGAGCAGAAGAAAACTATAGCTGTTTTACTCACACATCTATGGTGCACACATTATATAGTGTTGACCAGGGCAGTAGACATGCTCCAGACCTTGGGGCCTCACATACCATGACTTTACAGCACCACTAACAAAAATGATACAAAGAAACCAGGTAATCTGATCAATCCAATATTGAAGTGTTTCTAGGCAGTTTACTGATTAGAAAAATGTGAGTTTAAAAGTATCATCAAACAAGAAACAGTTGTACTAGAGCTGGGACAAATAGATCAAAGCTCAGTAGAAAAGCTGAATGCAAAAGGGGAGATAAAGCGAAGGCAAGGCCATCATAGCCAGAGTGGTTAGAAAGCTTACATCTCCAGTAACAGTGTAAATGCATGGTTAACAGAAAGAGAGACTATGATGGATGTGAAAATTGCCATCTCGTTCTGGATATGGGAAACTTACATGGAACAGATGGCTTTAACAATGTAAGGTTCTGATCACTACAGACAAATGATCAATGTCAGGGAACAGCCTGGTTACCATGAAGAACTGACAGATCAAGTTTGGTACTGTAAAGGAAGATGCTGATGAGTGGTAAAGCCCAAACCCATTCACTGAAATGAAGGATGTGGTGGAGTTCACAGGAATGATGGAGCAGGCAGGACAAACACCAACATAGAATACAGAAAATACAGAATACAGACCAGTACACACCTTATACACAAGCCAATGTGCTAAGGAATAGCATTCATGCCTTCCCCAGAACACAAAATACAGTGAATGATTTCAAGTATGAGGATAGGATAAGTTCTGAAAGGACCAAATGTATTCCTTTCTAGATAGGTAGAGAAAAGATACCAAATAGTATCTTTGTTCTCATCCTCCTTGAAAGGATGAGGACACCTAGTGAGGGATAGAGAAGCTCAACAGTCATTCTTCAGAGAAGGTTCACTTTAATTTTATGTTTAGAAGATTTACAACGTTTTCTGGAGAGATTGAGCACTGTTTCACACTTGATTAAATAACTAAACCAAGGAGGTAAGGCTATTTGTTGTAGAAGTACAGGCCATATGCTAATTACCTACTTTTAAAGCTCCTACACACAATATCCAAAAGTAAATAATTATTTTTACATGGTTTTCATATTACAGACTCGAATGTGGGTCATCTTTCTTTTTTGAGATTAATTTCACTTTTTTTTCCCGTGGAAAGGTAAAAGCAAAATAATTTTGATTTTCATGTTAAATAAATTAGAAATATATGAACAAGTTATATCCGTGAAACTTTGTGACTCACTGTTGAAAGTAATTCAGAGGATTGGTAGAATGATGTTGATATGATTTGGATTTTCTTTTTATAATTTCTAGGGATCAAACTTTGAGCCTCTCTCATATATGCTACCTGGAGTGGTTTGCATAGGTTTGGTCCACAGCCAGTGACACTATTAGGAGGTGTGTTCTTATGGAGGTGTGGTTTTGTTGGAGGAAGTGTCACTGTGGGAGTAGGCTTTGAGGTCAGGTGCTCAGGCTCTGCTCATTGTGGAAGAGAGCCTCCTGTATTCCTAAGGATGAGAGTCGTCTTCTTCTGTCTTTGGATGAAGATGTGGAACTCTCAGTAGTTCCAGCACTATATCTGTCTAGATGCTGCCATGATTCAAGCCATGGCAATAATGGACTGAATATCTGAAACTGTAAGTTAGCTCCTTTCTAAGAGTTCTCTTGGTCATGGTGTCTCTTCACAGCAATGGAAACCCTAACTACAAGGCTATCAAATGTTCTTTATTAAGCTACAGCCTGAGCACAAGTACTATAAATCCTTAATATTTCAACAAAGTTCTGGCTATCTTTGGAACCATTAAAAGTAAAACATAGCCTTGAAGACAGACAATCCTTAAATACATTATGTGTCTACCTCTCATTTCATGGGGTATGCACTTTTATTTTGAAAGGAAAAGAAATCTAAGCCTCTATACAGAACTTGGAGTGAATTGTTATCTTGTTGCAGTTGCTTATCCTGTTTGCCTGGTCCTTTTAATTATCATTTATATAGTTGGCATGTGAGATCATATGCAAATGAATTGCATACCCCCTAGTGCTGTCTTTCTGATATGTCTAGATTCAAACTTTTTGATAATTATTTTTAATTTATGACTTTATGTGTATGAGTGTATTGGTATATTTTGTGTGTCTCTGCACATCTGTGTGTGAGTGTGTGTGTGTGCACACGCATGTCTCTGTGTGTGTGTTGTATGTGTCTCTCTGTGTATACGTCAGTGTGTGTGTGTCTGTGTGCATTTGGGTGTGTTTCTCTGTTTCTTTATGAGTGTGTTTTTCTCTGTGTGTGTGTGTGTGTGTTTGTGTGTATGTGTGTGCACACAGGTGCCCCTGTCAGTGCCAGTGTTCACAGTGGGCAGAGGTCTAGATGTCAAGTCTGGAGTTGCAGGGAGTTCTGAGCTGTTTTTCACATCATTAAATATGATCTGAGGCCAGATTTATTTCTAAAAACTAAGTTCTTTTATTTGTAGACGAATTTTAATCCAGCAACAGCTGAATTTGCAAGGTATTACATCCAAAGATCTTCTAGGTCTGTGTTCTCCTCCTGGAATACAGATATGCCTTTAATTCCAGGAGACAGAGACAAACAGATCTAAATTCAAGGCCAGCCTCATAAATGCTTAGGTCCAGGAATGGTGGTACACTCATTTAATCCTAGCACTCAGGAGAAGAGACATGTGGGCCTATGGGTTCTAGTCAGTCAGTTTGGTTGAGTCAATCAGTTGAAAGGAAGCTAAATGGACTAGAGTTTGTGGCATTTCAGTTCCTGAAGTTCAGAGGTAGATTTTACAGGGCCTGTGTCTCACAGACAGGTTGTAGAAAGTACACTGAACACAGGTGAATACAAAACAAGCTAGAGAATGAGAAGAGCCAGAGAGGAACAGATTGCTAGAGTTAATCTGAGTCCAAGAAAAGCAATTCAGTCAGAAGCTGAAAGAAGCCAGTTTGAATCAATCAGCTTGGCAAGGAATTTGAGCCAGAACAGATGAGTTGAACCAGCCAACAAGAATTCAGGAAGACCTAAAAAGGGTGAATTAATTCAGCAGTAGGCCTCTGAGATATCAATTGCAACAGGTGAATAAAAGATACTTTTATACTTATTACCTTCATTTCAGACCATCTCTGAGAAAGTTTGATATATATTTTATTATCTTTTTAAAAGTAAAGTATAGGCATTATATAACTGATTTCTACATGAATTAAAGTTAGCCTGGAAGCAAGCATAAACAGGAGAAATAATTTTGTTATATATTATGTCAAGAAAAATGCAAACCCAAACAATTGACAGGACAAATGGTATTCATTTAAGCATATTAGAATACATTTAAAGGAAATGGTTATATTTACCACAGGCAAAAGTGAATCAGCACATTGGTTGTTTTAGCTAAGAAAAACATTAGGATGCGTAATACATTTGTGGTGAGAAACTGAATCATCTGCCTATATTTGAACTATCTTCCCACAGGCAAAAAAATCAAAACATGTTTTAATGTCAGTTTAAATTCTCTTGATAATTTCTAGGCTCTATTTCTGGTTCTGCTTTGTTATTAACTTTAACCTGCATGTCTCCATGGGAGAGGTAGCGATTGCATGGGACTCTATGTGAATCTTTCTTAAACTCTGTATAACAATTGCCTTATCTTCTATGCCAGCAGGCTTCTGCCACTCTTTATTTTTATCACAACGGTTCCCTCTCATCCACCCACAACAAAGTGCATGGCAAATGCCTGAGTGAACAAATAGGCCTCGAACACAAGGGAGAGTCTCCTCATAACTGAAAGGCTACTAAATATAGGCACAATTTGGAGGATAAAAATAAATCTAAAGGCAGACTGTTTTTTTCTCTAATTTTTTAGATGAACTGCTTACATACAAATATGAACCTTGAATGTTATTGAAAATACAACTAACACTTATAACTCAATCAGTACAAAAGGAAGAATTGATTACCCACAGCCCAGAGCAATCATTGACCCATCTGATTCATTTTTTGTACAGTATGAATTATCTATCTCTTTGCAAATTCAATTCATATAGAGAAAAAAAATATCATTTTCTTAGCTTGTCTTCAAATTGTTGCCTTCCACCAGACAGTGATGACTTAGCATCACCCAGTTCAATGGTCTATTTGTCTCTGTACACCATCAGTCAGTAGAGACACTTGACACTGTTTAATCTGGTACCCAATCCATCAGTTAGGATTCATTACTCTCATAAAAGAACTGGAAAGGCTCTATCACTATGCCTCTACCATGATTCTCCTTAAATCGTTTCCAAACTGAGTGAAAATGACTCAGTCCCCAAATTTACCTTACTATTTGTAAAATTCCCTCCATGAAAGCTATTTTGATTGGGCTGCCTTCAGTCTCTGAATAGTTAATGAGCTTTAATGAGATATTGATAAACATCATTTTCTGAAGGTTTTTTTTTATGGGTTAATTTTAGTTACTTTAATTAGCCCATTAAGTTTTCCAAAGAAATACACCATTTAAATAAGGAGGAGGAGGAGCAAAAGAAAGAGGGAGAGGAATGAGGACCAGGCTGTGGAGTGGATAGGAAGTAGCAGACATATAGCTCCCTGAGACTGATAGTTTGTAGCCTCTGCAGCAGCAGGGGCTAAAGAGGATTGGGTAAGAAATTCTTTGCCCAGAGCTTGTGTCATTTAGTTGGTTTTAAAATCTTAAAGTTGTCTGGTGTTTTACATCCTCATGACTCAAGTGTGCAGGAGAAAGGGTACAGCTGCGAGGTGATTGTTAGAAGTTTGATGAAGCTAGTAGCCATGGGGGCTAGGTGACACTGCTGTGCATTTTTAAAATTACAAGCAGCAAGAATGTACATGTTCCAACATTTGATACATGTAGACTTATAATCATTTTAATGGACAGTTGACCCCTTGATTAACTATTACTACAATAAATTAATTTCCTTTCTCTGTTCTCAAAATTTTTATCTCAAAGCCTTTTACCAAACATAAATTTGGGACTTCTTCACTCTTAATGGTTCAATTTCTTTAATATATCATGCTATAGTTATATAGTATATCTCTCTATTTCTATCTGAGTATATCTTTGCTAATGAGTTTCTTGGAGGCATCATACTGTCGCTAATCTTGGTACTGTTGGTTTAATACTTTCAGCCAGTCTGTGTATAACTGTTAACATTTAATCAATGTTCATTGATTGTTCTACTTATGATGCCTTTGAATATACCAAAATCTGCTGTATTGCATATATGAACCTGTTAAATTTTATGATATATGAGAGTGATCTTTATCAAGTTGTCAACATTTAATCTAAGTAGATGGGTATGAGTAAAGCAAACAGACAATGGTTACTTTCGTTCCTTGTAGCCTAAGATGCCTCTTGGACTTTTCTTTAAGTACTAGTAACTGAAGGATAGTTATTCATTAGTTTAGGTTGCATAATATATTATGCAGCTCTAACAATATTAATCAAAAATTATACTCTGATGTGGTAATATCAATTTATTTTTCCTTTATCCTTGTATAGTTTATACTTCCTCAGAAAGAGATATAAAATGATAAGACACATACATTCATGTTCATATACACATATATTGGAGTTTATGCATCTAAGATAAGTGTGCCATTTTATCTAGGTCATTGAGCTCCATGGACTGAATGTTCACATAGATTACAGTTTTATGCATCTTTAGGTGAAATTTGTAGTTTGATTCTGTTGATTCCTCAATGAGTATTATGCTCGGGCAAGACAATATTTGTATATTTGGGATAATTAGCTTTGCCAAACTTCAAATGGCCTTTAGAATGAGTGTCATTGCTTTTATTTCATTATTGATACACTTGAGTTCAATAACTTATCTACTCAGGGTTTCAAAGTTATCTGACTAAAATGAAAAAGACGTCACTCTTTCCAGAGTCTATTGGTTTCTATCTTCTATAAAGGAGAAAACCAGGATCAGGGTCCTCTTATTCTTCTGAGTCCCAAGTGAGCAAGCTACATTTTCATATATAATAAAAAGGCATGAAGTAATATATAATTAAAGCAGTTTTATAAATCATGGTAATAACTGTTTTGTGATGGCCTGTTAAGAAAATGCAGCTCACAGCAAATATGAAAGCATCTATTTCTTGAGGTAGCATCTATTTCTTGAGGTATCACATTTTTAAACTTGATCACTTTCTTTCCAATAACAAGAGTCTTTGCAGAAAGGGTCCCATCAAGTATGAATAGGCCACAGGATTTGTGTAAGCTGGATCGCAGCAAGGAAGGATCTAGAGTGCACCTTTCCAAAGAGAGAGAGAGAGGTGGAATGGGCTTGACCCAGGCAGCATTTTATTTAGACAAGTTCCATGTCTGAGAAATAAAAGAATTAAAGAAAAATAAATGAGTCAAATTCCCTGGAAAATAAATCTACATTTAATATTAAAATATTTCTGTATGAAAAATGAACTTGTGTCCTTATGTATATCCATAATTTCACACAGATCGTGATCCTTGAGAAAGTAATTCTAAGTCCATAGAATCCAATGCCTTCTTCTCACATCCACAGACATTAGAAATGTACGGGTTGTATCTACATCCAGGCTGGCAGAACAGTTGTATACATAAAACTATAAATAAAAAGAAAAAGAAAATGTATATTAAATGTATATGACACTGGTAAAAACACAAGCATTTATATCAAATATGTGCTTTTAGATATCAGTTTCTTCTCATGTAAATTGTCAAGGGTTCTGTTGTGTGACATTGACAACATTGGTGACAATAATCAATGCCAAGTTGTTTATTTTTTGTTCTTCTTCCAGCACCTAGTAACAATTTTTCTGACTTCATTGAACCTAAATGAGACAGGTCTCTCCTGCTTCTCTCTCTCTCTCTCTCTCTCTCTCTCTCTCTCTCTCTCTCTCTCTCTCTCTCTCTCGCTTTCTCTCTCTCTCTGTGTCTCTCTTTCTCATTCACTCTTCCTCACTGCCTATAACTCTCTCTCATATCTGTGTGTGTCTCTGTCTCTCTGTGGCACATGCAAACATATACATGCATGGACAAACTTGTAGTAGAAAATATTAAAAATCCCAGAGCTGGGCTTCTTCCCCTCTGTAGACCATTTATGTTCCCAGATAAAGACACATACAGCTTTTATATTTTTTTAAATAAGCCTTAGGCATCACAATAACTGGGCAGTTGCCTACCCTTCATGCTGTTAGAACCTACTTTTAATAACCCCAAGTTATCCCTTACTATTTATTATGTCACATCTGGGCTGCTCTTAACCCAATTGGGCAACCCTTTGGGCCATGTTCTCTTGGCCCTTGGCAGCTGTTCTCCCTTCTACAGGTTCTTATATTCCAGGGCTGCTTCCTCCTGCTCCTAATGGTCTTCTCTTTCCAAGCCCACAAAATCTCAAGCCCACCTATGTCTCCCTGCCCAGCTATTAGCTATTGGCATCTCTATTCACCAATCAGAATTAACTTAGGGGCAGAGTCTCAAGGACTACAGTGTAGTGCCCCACACTTATTAATCCAGTAGTTATAAGAGACTAAACCTTAACATTGACTCACCTGCTTTCACTTTTGTCATTGCTGTCTATATCTGCATGTGTACATTTCAGCAAGCACTATTATATTCTCTTATTTGTTCATAGAAGAGAAAGAAAACTCCACTCATTCTTTCCAAGAGGAAAGGAAATCATTTCCCTTACCATTTTCTCCATTCCTCTTCTTTTCTAAGTCTGTACCTACCCTGCACACACTACATTTCTTCCTCTGTGGGAAAAAACAAAACAAAACAAAACATGTCTTCCTCTTTCTCTTACACATGAGACTGAGCAGTATAGTCAATATGGACATAAAAGCAAAAAAAATCTATATTTTAATTTTTGTGTAACTTCTCTTTGAAAAATACACTAACATTAATTCATTGTCTGTGTAGAACACAGTTTATACGTCAAGCCCCAAGACCAATCCCCACCCCTAAAAATTAATTGAAAGAGCAGATGATCTTTCCATTGTGGTAATCTCATTAACTCTTGAATCTGATTATGGGATCACTTTGGAGAAGAATTTGAGGGTTCCAGTGTGGTATGGAAAAATACTAAAGAATAAGATAAGATCATACCAAGAAAATGCTCCTTGCTCTTGCCTTTGGCCTGGAAGTCTCTCTATTCTTGTATAAAGAACACTTTCCTATGGCTTCAAAGCAACCAGATGAAAAGTTGTTGGCTAAATGCTGTTAATATGTTCCCTGCACTTCCATCTTTTCTTTTTCCTAACCTTTGTTGAGACCTTGAGAGTAAATCAAATGCAGATGGGCCCATGCCTTAGATTTATTATTCTTGGTTGCTTCAATCTCTTCTCAGCTAAAAATAACCTGGACAGCTCATTAATGACAAGGTCTATATTTTTCCTGAGGTTACTAGTAATACTCAGCATTTTAAAGTTTAGGTTACCCTGACTTGTAGCACAAACAGGACTAGAAGTCCAAAGAAATACAAATAAACATCCCATGTCATTTCTTTAGCTACAAAACTGCCCTCTCCCCTCAGTCAGATTTGTAGTACTTAGGAGTCTTCTGGATCTTCTGTGGAAAATACCCCTACTTCCCTTCCTTCCAATCATTCTACCAAAGACATTTCACTAGGATAACAGATGGTTTATCTCCTATGAATACACAGCATATACAAACAGAAGAGAAGTATTTCTCAAATACTATTTCTGAGTGAGTATCAATCCCCTTTCTAGTGTGTTAAAGATGTTCCTTACTGGTTTTTTTTTTGGGGGGGGGGGAAGAAAACACAATAGAAAAAAAGTCTGTTTTCCTGAATTTTCATCTAGATCTTTGTAATGTTATCTTCTAATACTTGTAGTCATTACTACAACAATGTCTTACAATTTGGCCAATCTTTCTAAATAAAGTCTGTGACTTTGTTCAAACAAATGTTTCCCAAACAGGCAAGAAACCTAATCTTACTTCTAAGCCATACCTTATCAACAGCTGAGAGATACCAAACACTTTGAGTAGTAGAGGACATAAATAAATCAAGATTTTAATCTCAATAGATTTGCAAGCTGATAACTGAACATACATGTCATGTTCTATGCAAGTGACATTTTGTAATTAGTTCATAGGTGTAGACAGTATCAAAGATGGAGATGATTATCTGAGATAATAGGCATGGTCACTTATTTTAAATATGTAATCAAAAATATGATTTAACTACTGTTCAGTGTTCATCACTGTACATCTGTAATATTTCTGAATTAATTATGTTAGTAACTTTCTAACAATGAAAAACACAAGCATTTTTTTAATTGGATATTTTACTTATTTACATTTTAAATGTTATCCCCTTTCTTGGTTTCCCATCTGGAAACCACAATCCTCTCACCCCTCACTCTCTTTCTATGAGGGTGCTCACCCATCCACCTACCCACTCCTGCCTTCCCACCCTGTCATTCCCCTACACTGGGGAAAGCATTCTTTCAATGATTTATATATTTTTGTCATTCAATTAAAGATAACCTAAGGAAAATTGATTGAAAGTGTTCTGGTTTGTGCCCTGGTTGCTAACATACTTTTCTTTTTTTTTTTTTCTTTTATTTTTAATTAATTATTTTCTTCACTTACATTTCCAATGCTATCCCAAAACTCCCCTAAAACCTTCCCCCCCACACTCCCCTATCCACCCACTCACACTTCTTGGCCCTGGCATTCCACTGTACTGAGGCATATAAAGTTTGTAAGACCAATGGGCCTCTCTTTCCACTGATGGCCGAATAAGCCATCTTCTGATACATATGCAGCTAGAGACACGAGCTCCAGGGGTACTGGTTAGTTCATATAGTTGTTCCACCTATAGGGTTGCAGACCCCTATAGATCCTTGGGTACTTTCTCTAGCTCCTCCATTGGTGGCCCTGTGGTCCATCCAAAAGCTGACTGTGAGCATCCACTTCTGTGTTTGCTAGGCTCCATCATAGCCTCACAAGAGACAGTTATGTCAGGGTCCTTTCAGCAAAATCTTAATAGTGTATGCAATGGTGTTAGCTTTTTGGGGCTGATTATGGGATGGATCCCAGTTATGGCAGTCTCTAGATGGTCCATTCTTTCATCTCAGTTTCAAACTTTGTCTCCGTAACTCCTTCCATGGGTGTTTTGTTCTCCATTCTAAGAAGGGGCAAAGTGTCCACACTTTGGTCTTCATTCTTTTGAGTTTCATGTGTTTTGCAAATTGTATCTTATATCTTGGGTACTCTAAGTTTCTGGGCTAATATCTTACTCACTTATCAGTGAGTACATATCATGTGAGTTCTTTTGTGATTCGGTTACTTCACTCAGGTTGATCCCCTCCAGATCCATCCATTTGCCTAGGAATTTCACAAATGCATTCTTTTTAATAGCTGAGTAGTACTCCATTATGTAAATGTACCACATTTTCTGTATCCATTCCTCTGTTGAGGGGCATCTGGGTTCTTTCCAGCTTCTGGCTATTATAAATAAGGCTGCTATGAACATAGTGGAGCATGTGTCCTACTTACCAGTTGGAACATCTTTGGATATATGCCCAGGAGAGGTATTGCGGGATCCTCTGGTAGTACTATGTCCAATTTTCTGAGGAACAGCTGGACTATTTTCCAGAGTGGTTGTACAAGCTTGCAATACCCACCAACAATGGAGGAGTGTTCCTCTTTCTCCACATCCTGGCCAGCATCTGCTGTCACCTGAATTTTTGATCTTAGCCATTCTGACTGGTGTGAGGTGGAATCTCAGGGTTGTTTTGATTTGCATTTCCCTGATGATTAAAGATGCTGAACATTTTTTCAGGTGCTTCACAGCCATTCGGTATTCCTCAGATGAGAATTCTTTGTTTAGCTCTGAGCCCCATTTTTAATGGGGTTATTTGATTTTCTGGAGTCCACCTTCTTGAGTTCTTTATATATATATGATATTAGTCCCCTATCTGATTTAGAATAGGTAAAGATCCTTTCCCAATCTGTTGGTGGCCTTTTTTGTCTTATTGATGGTGTCTTTTGCCTTGCAGAAGCTTTGCAATTTTATGAGGTCCCATTTGTCGATTCTCGATCTTACAGCACAAGCCATTGCTGTTCTATTCAGGAATTTTTCCCCTGTGCCCATATCTTTGAGGCTTTTCCCCACTTTCTCCTCTATGAGTTTCAATGACTCTGGTTTTATGTGGAGTTCCTTGATCCACTTAGAGTTGACTTTAGTACAAGGAGATAGGAATGGATCAATTTACATTCTTCTACATGATAACCACCAGTTATGCCAGCACCATTTGTTGAAAATGCTGTCTTTCTTCAACTTGATGGTTTTAGCTCCCTTGACAAAGATCATTTGACCATAGGTGTGTGGGTTCATTTCTGGGTCTTCAATTCTATTTCATTGGTCTACTTGTCTGTTGCTATACCAGTACCATGCAGTTTTTCCACAATTGCTCTGTAGTACAGCTTTAGGTCAGGCATGGTGATTGCACCAGAGGTTCTTTTATCATTGAGAAGAGTTTTTGCTATCCTAGGTTTTTTCTTATTCTAGATGAATTTGCAGATTGCCCTTTCTAATTCGTTGAAGAAATGAGTAGGAATTTTGATGGGGAAGGCATTGAATCTATAGATTGCTTTTAGCAAGATAGCCATTTTTGCTAAATTGCTCCTGCCCATCGATGAGTATGGGAGATCTTTCCATCTTCTGAGATCTCCTTTAATTTCTTTTTTTCAGAGACTTGAAGTTCTTATCATACAGATCTTTCACTTCCTTAGTTAGAGTCATGCCAAGGTATATTGTATTATTTGTGATTATTGAGAAGGGTGTTGTTTCCCTAATTTCTCTCTCAGTCTGTTTATCCTTTCTGTAGAGAAAGGCTATTGACTTGTTTGAGCTAATTTTATATCCAGCTACTTCACTGAAGCTGTTTATCAGATTTAGTATTTTTCTGGTAGAATTTTTAGGGTCACTTATATATACTATCTTGTCATCTGCAAAAAGTGATATTTTGACTTCTTCCTTTCTAATTTGTATCCCCTTGATCTCCTTTTGTTGTCTAATTGCTCTGGCTAGAACTTCAAGTACAATGTTGAATGGGTAGGGAGAAAGTGGACAGCCTTGTCTAGTTTCTGATTTCAGTGGGTTTGCTTCAAGCTTCTCACCATTTGCTTTGATGTTGGCTATTGGTTTACTGTAGATTGCTTTTATCATGTTTAGATATGGGCCTTGAATTCCTCATCGTTCAAAGACTTTTATCATGCATGGGTGTTGGATTTTGTCAAACTTTTTCTCTGAATCTAAGGAGATGATCATGTGGTTTTTGTCTTTGAGTTTGTTTATATAATGTATTATGTTGATGGATTTCCATATATTAAACCATCCCTGAATCCCTGGAATGAAACCTGCTTGTTCAGGATGGATGATCGTTTTGATGTGTTCTTGAATTCAGTTAGCAAGAATTTTATTGAGTATTTTTGCATCGATATTCATAAGGGAAATTGGTCTGCAGTTCTCTATCTTTGTTGGGTCTTTTTGTGATTTAGGTATCAGAGTAACTTTGTCTTCATAGAATGAATTGGGTAGAGTACCTTCTGCTTCTATCTTGTGGGATAGTTTGTGAAGAACTGGAATTAGATCTTCTTTGAGGTCTGATAGAACTTTGCACTAAACCCATCTGGTCCTGGGCTTTTTTTGGTTGGGAGACTATTAATTACTGCTTCTATTTCTTTAGGGGATATGGGTCTGTTTAGATCATTAACCTGATCTTGATTTAACTTTGGTACCTATTATCTGTCTAGAAATTTGTCCATTACATCCAGGTTTTCTAGTTTTGTTGAGGATAGCCTTTTGTAGAAGGATCTGGTGGTATTTTGGTTTTCTTCACGATCTGTTGTTACATCTCCCTTTTCATTTCTGATTTTGTTAATTAGGATGCCCCTGTGCCCTCTAGTGAGTCTGGCTAAGGGTTTATCTATTTTGTTGATTTTCTTAAAGAAACAGCTCCTCATTTGGTTGATTCTTTGAATAGTTCTTCTTGTTTCCACTTGGTTGATTTCGACCCTGAGTTTGATTATTTCCTGCTGTCTATTCGTCTTAGGTGAATTTGCTTCCCTTTGTTCTAGAGCTTTTAGGTGTGTTGTCAAGCTGCTAGTATGTGCTCTCTCTAGTTTCTTTTTTGGAGGCACTCAGAACTATGAGTTTTCCTCTTAGAAATGCTTTCATTGTGTCACATAAGTTTGGGTATGTGGTGGCTTCATTTTCATTAAACTCTAAAAAGTCTTTAATTTCTTTCTTTCTTTCTTCCTTGACCAAGGTAACATTGAGAAGAGTGTTGTTCAGTTTCCTCTTGAAAGGTGGATTTCTATTATGTATGTTGTTATTGAAGATCAGCCTTAGTCCATGGAGGTCTGATAGGATGCATGGGACAATTTCAATATGTTTTAATTGTTGAGGCCTGTTTTGTGACCAATTATATGGTCAATTTTGGAGAAGGTACCATGAGGTGCTGAGAAAAGGTATATCCTTTTATTTTAGGATAATATGTTCTGTATATTGTGGGGAGCAGGTGTGGCAGCAGTCCCAAGAAGGCGCCAGGGACTGCAGCTAAGTCGTATGACTTGCACCTGACTTCCTCATATAAACCACAAACATCATGAGAGCTGCGCAGGTGTACCAGGTTACTGGCGAAGCCATTTTGGTGGAGATATGCCCCTGCTGCCCTGATTAGCTGAAGCTGCATACCTGGTGAGGTGGCGTGGCCTGCTGTGCATGGATGAGAACTGATAGTATATAAGAGTGAGAGGCCCAGGGCTCAGCGTCTTTTGCCTACACAGTCAATGAGCAGCCCAATAAACGTGTGCAGAAGGATCCTATTGTGGTGTCTTTCTTGCTGGCGAGTCAGGCGTCCCACAGTATATATCTGTTAAATCCATTTGTTTCATAACTTCGGTTAGTTTCACTGTGTCCCTGTTTAGTTTCTGTTTCCATGATCTGTCCATTGATGAATGTGGTGTGTTGAAGTCTCCCACTATTATTGTGTGAGTTGCAATATGTGCTTTGAGCTTTACTAAAGTGTCTTTAATGAATGTGGCTGCCCTTGCATTTGGAGCATAGATATTCAGAATTGAAAGTTCCTCTTGGAAAATTTTACCTTTGATGAGTATGAAGTCCCCCTCCTGGTCTTTTTTGATAACTTAGGGTTGGAAGTCGATTTTATTCGATATTAGAATGGCTACTCCAGCTTGTTTCTTCAGACCATTTGCTTTGAAAATTGTTTCCAAGCCTTTCACTCTGAGGTAGTGTCTGTTTTTTTTTTTTTTTCCCCTGAGATGGGTTTCCTGTAAGCAGCAGAATGTTGGGTCCTGTTTGTGTAGTCAGTCTGTTAGTCTATGTCTTTTTATTGGGGAATTAAGTCCATTGATATTAAGAGGTAATTACGAAAAGTCATTGTTGCTTCCTATTATATTTGTTGTTAGAGTTGGCATTCTGTTCTTGTGGCTCTCTTCTTTAAGTTTTGTTGAAGGATTACTTTCTTGCTTTTTCTAGGACGTGGTTTCTGTCCTTGTATTTGTGGGTTTTTTTTTTCTGTTATTATCCTTTGCAGGACTGGATTCGTGGAAAGATAAAGTGTGACTTTGGTTCTGTCGTGGAATACTTTGGTTTCTCCATCTATGGTAAATGAAAGTTTGGCTGGGTATAGTAGCCTGGGCTGGTATTTGTGTTCTCTTAGTGTCTGTATAACATCTGTCCCTGATCTTCTGGCTTACATAATCTCTGGTGGAAAATCTGGTGTAATTCTGAAGGACTCCTTCGTATGTTACTTGACTTTTTTCCCTTACTTCTTTTAATATTCTATCTTTATTCAGTGCATTTGTTGTTCTGATTATGATGTGTCGGGAGGAATTTCCTTTCTGGTCCAGTCTATTTGGAGTTCTGTAGGCTTCTTATGTGTTTATGGCCATCTCTTTCTTTAGTTTGGGAAAGTTTTCTTCTATAATTTTGTTAAAGATATTTGCTGGTCCTTTAAGTTGAAAATCTTCATTCTCATCTACTTCTATTATCTGTAGTTTTGGTCTTCTCATTGTTTCCTGGATTTCCTGGATGTTTTGAGTTAGGATCTTTTTGCATTTTGCATTTTCTTTTATTGTTGTGCTGATGTTTTCTATGGAATCTTCTGCACCTGAGAATTTCTCTTCCATCTCTTGTATTCTGTTGCTGATGCTCACATCTATGGTTCCAGATTTCCTTCCTATGGTTTCTATTTCCAGCGTTGCCTCACTTTGGGTTTTCTTTATTGTGTCTACTTCCCTTTTTAGGTCTAGTATTGTTTTGTTCATTTCCATCACCTGTTTGGTTGTGTTTTCCTGTTTATCTTTAAGGACTTGTTACTCTTTAGCAGTGTTCTCCTGTATTTTTTTAAGTGAGTTATTAAAGTCCTTCTTGATGTCCTCTACCATCATCATGAGATATGCTTTTAAATCCGGGTCTAACTTTTCGGGTGTGTTGGAGTGCCCAGTACTGACTGAGGTGGGTGTGCTAGGTTCTGATGATGGTGAGTGGTCTTGGTTTCTGTTAGTAAGATTCTTAAGTTTGCCTTTCACTATCTGGTAATCTGTGAAGTTAGTTGTTATAATTGTCTCTGGTTAGAGCTTGTTCCTCTTGTGATACTGTTAGCCTCTATCAGCAGACATGGGATACTAGCTCTCTCCTGAGTTTCAGTGGTTAGAGCACTCTCTGCAGGCAAGCTCTCCTCTTGCAGGGAAGGTGCACAGATATTTTGTGTTCAGACCTACCTCTTGGCAGAAGATGAAGGCCCGAAACAGGGCTTGTCCCAGAATCTGTGCAGCTTCTGTAGTCCATACTCTCACCTGTGCAGACTAGTCTAGGTGGGATCCAGGAACCAAGATGGCTCCCCCAGATGCTCTGGCAAAGCCGGTAACATTCTTTTCTATTTAAAAGCAGTGTTTTGATTTGTTATATATATATACATATGTATATATAATTGTATGCATATACAAGAATATATAAATAGATATGTGTGAGTGTGCATGTGTTTATGTATATATTGATACACACATGTATTTCAAATAGAGTCTTTTGTTTTTTAGACCATTTACGTTTTATACTTTTATATTCTTTTCCATAACATAAATAATTTTTATGTTCATTGTCTCACTAGTGATTATTTTTTATTCTGCTCTAATACAATATATTCTGACTATAGCCTCTCCTCTCTCTCCTCTTCCAAGTCCCCTGCCCCCCTCTCCTCTCTTCTAGATCCACTGCCTCTCTCTTTCCCTTCAGAAAAAAGCTGGCCTCCTAGTGATATCAACTGAATATGATATAAAAAGATGCCATAAGACTAGGCACAAACCCTCATTCCAAGGCTGGATGAGGCAATCCTGTAGGAGGAAAGGGGTACCATAAGGAAGTAAAAGAGTCATCAGAGATACCTCAGTCCCACTGTTATGTGTTCCACAGAAACCTCAAGCTAAACAACAATAGCATGTATGCAGAGGACCTAGTGCTGTCCCATGCAGGCCTGTGCTTGTCACTTCAGTCTCTGTGAACCCCTATGAGCCCTTCCCAGTTAATTCTGTGGGCCCTGTTCTCTTAGTATCTTAGATCACTCTGTCTCCTCAAATCCTCCATCCCCCACTTCTTCAGAGTTCTTAGCTCCACTTAATATTGAGTTGTGGCTCTCTACATCTCTGTATCTCTATATCTGTTTCCATCAGCTGCCATCTGAGGATGATTGGGCTAGGTGTCTATCTGTGAGTACAGCAGAATATCATTAGAAATAATTTCATTGACTTTTAGTATTTTTGTCAGTTGCATTCCAAAATTCAAGTCCAAGTAGATCAAAGAGCTCAACATAAAACCAGACACGCTGAGTCTGATAGAAGCAAAAGAAGGGAATACCCTGAAATGCTTCAGTACTGGAGACAAAGTCCTAAACAGAACACCTATACTATACACACTAAGATCAATAATTAATAAATGGGACCTCTTGAAATTTAAAGGCTTTTGTAAGGCAATAGACACTGTCATCAAGACAAAATGACAGCCTATATAATGGAAAAGATTTTCACCAACTCTACATCTACTAGAGGGCTAATTTCAAAATATATAAAGAGTTCAAGAAACTGGATATAAATGAATTGAACTATCTAATTTTTAAAAATAGTGTACAGATGTAAACAGAGAATTCTCAACAAATGGATTTCAAATGGCTAAGAAACACTTAAAGAAATGTTCAACATTCTTAGGAGGGAAATGCAAATCAAAACTAATTTGAAATTCCATTTTATACCTGTCAGAATAGCTAGGTTCAACAGCAGTAATTGATGGTTTATGCTGATGAGATGTGAAGCAAAGAGAATACTTGTTTGCTCAAGGAATTGCAAACCCATACAGCCACTGTGGCAATCAATATGGTAGTTCCTCTGAAAATTGGGAATCAATCCACCTTAAGATCTAGCTATACCACTCTCGGGCATATGCCAAAAAACCCTTCTATTCTATCACAAGGACACTTGTTCAACTATGATCTGAGTAGTTTTATTCATAATATCCAGAAACTGGAAATAACCTAGATGTCCTTCAAGTAAAGAGTGGAGAAAGAAATTATGGCCCATTTATACAATTGGGTATTATTCACTTATTAGAAAACAATGGCATTATGAACTTTGAAAAAGAATGGATGGAAGTAGAGAAAACATCATCCAGAGTGAGGCAATCCAGATACAGAACACAAGATGTGTTATATACTCAGTTATAAGTAGATATTGCTGCTATGTAAGGATGATCATAGCACAATTAACAGGCCCAGAGAAGCTAAAGGACAAGGAGGGCTCTGGATGAACACATGCATCTTCTTGCAAAAGAGAAATAGCATAGAGTTTTAGATGCACCGAGGGTAGTGAAGATGGGAAGCAGAGGGGTCAGGTAGAGGGGGAAGGGCCTGAGAAAAAGAAGACTGGTGGATATTTATGGGGCATTGTGGAAATCAATGCACTGGAATCTTACTGGAGCCTATGATGACGACCCTAATCAGGTTTCTTAGTAATGGCAGATGTGGAACCTGAACTCCTTATCCTCTGTAACCAGCTCCTAGTGCTGGAACTAGAACACCACCCTAACCATGAAACCTTCTACTCTGTATCCTGTCCTTTTTATAAGATGTTCTGAAACAGTGATGGCTCAGTGCTTGTGGGTGTGGCCTACCCCTGCATAACTTGAGGTCCACTCCTGACACTGTCTGGATGACCAAGAAGTAGAAGCTGAATTGCTCAAAGATTCTAGTAAATTATATATGCATGTACTGTAAGAAAATGGGACTTTAAGTACATTGTTTTACCATAGTTCTGTGCTTTTACAGTAGGGATGTATGAAATTTTTCAGATTGATAGCCACCTGCGTTTGTACAATATAATCACCCATAGCAGTAATGTTTCTTAGGTAAACTGTTGAACCATAATAGACTCTATGAAAGATAATAAACAAAACATTTTAAATATTTCAGATAAACGTTGAATCACAATAGATTTTTTAGTATAAAGGTGATTGTTATATGTGAGTCCAGCAAAAATGTATGAATATTTATGACTAAAATAACTAAGCAAACCTACAGCTAGGCTTATCTTTCATACAATCTCAGAGTATTGTATCTTTAACAAGATATTTTTGAGTACAAAAGGATGAAGGCTTTGGAATAATCTTAGGTTTTAGCAAAATAGGTTTTCAGAAGTATGCATCTTTAATAAAAAAAAACAGATCTGAGTATCTATTTACAACAAAATAAAATGGCATTCACTTTTAAAGGTCATTTACTTTTTTTTTTTTTTTTACAGTGCAAACATGAAAAGCACACTCAGTTATTAAAGGCAAATAGAACTGCACAGGGTGGTTACTGTAGAAGAAAGAATTCAAACACCTTTCCTGCTTACACTACAGAAGAGGTTGGACACAAGGAGACTCTCTGAGGAGATGTTTGTGGTCCCCACAAGGACAGTAGGAAAGATGAGGAAGCAGGAACTCTAGGGCAGTCCTATGAAATTACGTTTTAAAAGTCTAAGCTTTTTTTCTAGCCCCCTCCCTCATTTTTTTCCCCTGCTATCCCTACTCCCCTTTCATTATTTTTCCTGTTTATTTGAGTGTTACTTCAATTTTCACTACCATGATGAAGGACTTATTCATTTGCCAAATCACTGCTTCTGTTGTATGGAAAAAGAGCTTTAAGCAAAAATTCTCACCTGCAACTCAAAGCAGAAGAGATAATTTTAATCACATGTAAATGGGCAGAGAAAACCACTGCAACTTTGGACTGTTCTTCACATGTGTGTACATTGTATTTTCTGGAACACATGTACACTGTGCATGCCTCCATGATTTTACATGCCCCAGAGCAAACACATATGACATTTGCTCTTCTTCAAAGGGAAAGTTTAACCACAAACCCTTGCCCTGTCTACAGTTTACTTAAGGCTCATGTTATTCCAATTTAATACAAACACAGCATGGGATACACATTCTGAGTTTGTTCTCATGCACTGTGAACTTTGACTCTGCCAGACATCTGTCATGGTTGTGAAGCAGAAAGTAGGCTGCCTTTGAAAGGTGAACACTCCTTTACCTTTATGTATTCCAGGAACTGCCTGCATAGTTAACTGCTATTTTGGCCAGAAGGCACATTTAATTTGGCTCATATTCCATCTCTTATTAACAGAGTTATTTATAGAATATGAATGATAGATGATTCACCTCTTTCCATCTGGACTGTTACCAGAACTCTATAGTTAACTTAAGCCCTTTCATAATGAGTAAAACACTAGAGTGTAAATGAAAGCTCTTTGTTTCTGGTCATAATATTTTATTATTGTAGGTCGATTAAGAGATTGAATACCAATCATACAAATAGAGTCTTTCTGAAAGGAACATGATCTCCTCCCTTTGTCTCTACCTGTCTTGGTAAATGATATATGCCTCAGTCCAGGAAATTCGGGTGCCTTTGCATGCTCACCATAGCCTAACATGATAATTAATTCACTATCCTAAATCTTGGAACAATCAAAACAGTTTGAGAAACACAATAATACCAAAGATCATAAAACACTTCGATAGCAATTAGATCGGACTTCTAAGGAAATCACTAAGTCAGAATGAAGAGAAGATGTCCAATCAAGATTTGATTTCCCTGAAGATGCCATCATAAATAGTTGCATCTTATTTTATGTGTACTGCCCTCTATATTAATATGTCTGTTTTTGTGTCTGGAGGGGACATCTATAGTATTTCAATGTTTTGTGATTATGGTCAGATCTAATTATTACTCTTTATGTCAAATATTTAAAAACTATTATTTCTTCTGTCAAGTCAAATTATGTTTGATTTGAATTGAAAGGAGATCATATTGACTGAGGCTGCATATTTTCTTGCAAATAGCACCTTAAATATGCCTAAATACGGACCACATCTTTATGATCATACTACAAAGATGTTTTCTTCTCAGGGAGTTAATCATGGGACAACAGAAAACATACCTTCCATCTATGTTTTGATACATCTAGAGAGATTCCAGAATCCTCTTTTCAAATTTGACCAGATGAATGTAGACGACCCTAGAAAATTTACCTGTACTTTTCCTTAATTAAATGGAGAATTCTGGAAGTCTGTAATTATAGTAGAAAGGCACAAATGCAAAGAGAAATACTAGGCAAGCAACTACATGGACGGGCTGGTCTCTTTCTGTACATGTTGTCTTCTTTCCATTTCTAGACCATTGGGTCAGAATTTATCAACTATGTGCAAGCTGTTTTATTATATAAGCATGAGATCTTGAAGTCTGTTAGTAAGTACTCAGTTAAAATCTAGATTTTTTTTATGAAATGTAATTACAATGTTTGAGCTTCCTTGTTTATATTTCTCATCTATGAGAATAGTAGAAATTCTTAACACAGCTGTTAACATTTTGGAAAACAACATATATCAAAATGTCTGCAAGTAAGCATTTCTTAGTATGGTAATTACACATTTCAGACTAAATTGAATTTGAAATTATAGTAAAGCAGGAACATCATTGTCTAATATATAAAATAAGCAGTGTCTTCATTCAAATTCCTGGCTAGATCTTTTACTCTTGTCACAATAATTAACTTCAATATTCCTACTATGTATTCATTTTTATCATCTTCCTCTGTGATATATGACACAAACTCAACAAAGCAACTGCTTGAGTGAATAATTGCAATTCTAACACTCTCATAATCATTACTCATTGCCAAAAAAAGTAAAATAATGCCAGATAAGCAAGCAGCCACTCAGGGACTCCTAAATGCCGGATATGGAAACCCAATAAACCGTTTCCTCTCCAAGTTGCCTTTAAACACAATTTACACAATTTTAAAAACAATTCAATTTAAATTAAATTTCAAAAATAACTACATATGCCCATCTTAGTGAAACCTTAAAACAGGCTTTCTCGAAAGTAATCAAAGGACAAAACGATTGACTTGTTAAGTTTTGAATGGGATGTTGATAGCTAAAGTACCCAGCAGCGATTTTAAAATGACAGCGTAATGTCATCATTCATGTAAGACAAGAATCAAAGTCTTGGTTCCAAGAACCATGCATAAAAACAGAACAAAAATTTCTGCAGCATTGTGCATTTCTATGAAACCACAACGTTAACACTTACATCCTGTGGGATACTAATGCAGAAGACTTGAGAAAAAAGAAAGAAAAATCAAAACTTTTGTGAACATATTGATGAACATAAATGAATAATTAAAGTATAAGTAAGAAAACTTTTGAATGTTAGAGATAAAAACTTCAAACATAATCAAAACACATAGGATTATAAACAAGCAGACATATTACTATGAGCAAGTGTCTTTGTTATGTATCTACCACAAGTAACAGGTAACAAGGCATAGACTGATAATGAAAAGAAGGAAAAAGAGAGAGCAAGGTTCAGTATAATGAGCTACAGAAGAACAAAGTCTATTGACCACCAAAATATATTTATTTATATCTTTAGTTCTAGAATGATGTCTAGAGCTTTCTTCATGATACAATAGGGCTCTACTACTGAGCTGTATCCTCAGCGACTCTTTAATTATCTATTGCGTAGCACAAACTTTCTTATAGTATGTGTACACATTACTGTCCAGATTGTATTCTGAGTTTATCATGACTATGCACTGTTTTTATTATAGATTTATGTTAATAAATGTCACATCAGATATATCTTGATGCCTTAACCTTTCTCTATTGATTCTTCAGATGACTTAAATGTGTGATCAGCTTCATTACACTATGAGTGACCTCCTTTGGATGATCTTCTTTTATTCATGGGCTTTTTTGGTAAGTTTCTCTAAATCAGAGGACTCAGGCAACAACAAAAATGTTTCTAATGTTCTATTTTTATCTTTTTTCAAATATTACTGGGATAGTGATGATCCTTATGTGTTTAAAGCCTGGTTATGAGCAGAATGTTTGTGCACTTGAAGATATGCCCTGTAGGGTTCTATTCCCCAGTGTGATGATAGTAGAGATAAAGCATGTTAGGAAAAGTTAGGCTTACTTGAGGCTAGGAAAGTGGAGCCCTTAGGACATAATGAGTACCCTTGTAAGAGTAGGTAATATAGAGTCTTTGTTCCCATAGGACAAATGAAAAAGAGATCATGCAAGCAAACAAAGCAGTTATAGCTTGCCACAAGATAAGAGCCCTCAAAAGGAAATATGCCTTGTGTTAACTTTGGCTCTGACCATTCTCCAGAATCATGGGAAACAAGTCTCTATTGTTTAATATATTTCAAATGCCTATGGTGTTTACTCTTGGAGCATAAATGTATAAAGTGTATCTTCTTTTAATATTTCCTATCTTTATTCTTTCGTTTATATGCTTAACAAAATACTTATAAATACTTTTATTTGTCTTATTGCAAAAGTAGCAAGTTTATACTTAGATAACTGAATCCGAGCCTAAAAAACACACTTTATACTCAAAGCAATAGCAATTTGCATACCACAGACTGGCTGATTCAATTTGGTGGAGGTTCCTTACACGCTTAATATATCTTATGAATAATTTAGGCTAAAAGATAAATAGGTTTGGGCAAGGAATCAATTAGGATAATGGTTTTTAGATGTTGGCAGATTTGTTATATGCAATTGCACATTTATTAAAGATGTCTCCTCATTCAAGATTTTTTTTGTAATATTAAAGAGAAAGGTCATGGTCAAGGTCACAGATTCCATTTCATGAATTTCAGTACAGACAATGTATGTCTTGACTACTAAATGGTCTTGGCTACCTAAACGATCCAATGTCACTGTCCTCAAAACTAAGGCCACTTTTAAAGTTCTGCACATGCTGGATCATGTGCATTAATTATCAACTCCAAGAAGGCCTTTCATTGAGCTGGTCTTTCACATAGTCCATGAGCTTCTGAGTATTACCAAGCTGTAGGTTACATCTCTGTTTGACAGAGAGGGTACATTTTCAGTATTCATGTATGTGGGTTGTTTTTTTTTTTTTTTTTTTTGCTTTGCTTGTTTGTTTGTTTTTATAGTTTATGTTTTCCCTTGTTTCAATTTTGTTGCATAATTTTATTTAGACTCTAAGACATGTATAGACCATGGCCCATGGGTAACATATGGCCAAGGATTATTATAGATGTACTCCAACATAGTGTCATAAATATATTTAAGACAGAATGAGGAACTGGAGTTGTGACTCAGTCAGTAGAATGCATGCTTAGCATGCACTTAGCCCTAGGTTTGAACCCCAAAGACTGAATATATCTAGTTTGGTGTGGCACAGCCCTTTAACTCTATCATTTTGGGGATGAAAGTAGGAGAATCAGAAGTTCAAATTACTTTCTTTAAATTTCCTTTTTGTGTTAACAGCTTGATTATGGCTGAGTGTTCCAAGGTCTCTCATTTTGTGCATATTGTCTAGGTGTGAGTGTCTGTATTTGTTCCCATCTGCTGCAGGAGGAATGTTCTCTGATGAGGGTTGAGCAAGGGATTTGGTCTATAAATATAGAAGAGTGTCATTAGGAGCCATTTCATTTCTACATATTTGTAGAGAACAGTAGTATTTTGTTTTACACTAGGTCCCTGGGCAATCTAGTCTAGGGTTCTTGGTCACCCAAGCACTGTCAGATATGGATTCCATGTTGTAGAATAGGCTTTCAGTCAAGCAAGCTTTGTGCTACCCTCTATCCCTTGCAGGCAGGATACCATTGTAGACCAAAGGGGCTTTCTCTTGATTAGTATTTACATTTCTCCTTTGATAGCAAAACATACAGAGAACCTTCCTGTACCAAAGACAATAGCATGTACCAAATTCCTCCCTCAGGTCTCAGAGAACCCTGAGAAGTTGGAAAATGTTTTAAATCCATAGGCATTGGAGGGAATGTATGTTCACATGAATTCATAGAGTCTGAGGCATCAGGCACAGAGCATGCAGTGTTCTGTTCCTAATGGAACCTAGAGCTGAAAGGACAAGGGGATAACATGCTTCCATCCCTAACCAAGATGGTATCTCCAATGGGTAACCACTTGCAAATGAAAAATTAGTTTTCTCTAAACAAGTCTGATTGGGGAAAAAAAAATCTACTCTTAAGGGAAGGCTGCATGACTGGAAGCAGATGCCCAAAGGAAAATGAATTCAACAGCATCATTGGAGGCTTCTTGTCTCATAATGTTGTCAGGAGTTTATTACTAATATTAATATTGTTTATTTTATCTTATCCTGTATTTTTTCTGTCTTTTTACTGTGAAGGTTCTTCAAATATATACCATGGCTTCAGGTTTAGTGCTATTATGTGATTTCTGAGTGTATAACAGGTGAGCCTCTGTGTCTGTATGTGGCCCATGTGCTTTTCTTTGGCTCTTTTCCTTCTTTTTTTCCATTCTAACATGCTACTTTTTTAAAATATTATATCCCCTTTAAAACATGTTTGTTTTTTAATGAGAGACAGAAAGAGGTTGGATTCAGTTGGGAGGTGGGGAGGAGTAGCTGCAGGGAAACCATAATCAGGATATATTATAATAAATAAATTAATAAATCAGTTTTCAATAAAAAGAAAAAAATATCATTTGTGTATAGGAGAAATCTATGATTCTGTTTTCTTTTGTAATTTGATTTTTGAGTTTGTTGGGTATGAACTTTGTAGATAACATATCACAACATCAAGAGTTTGGGTATGTCTGTAAAATAGGATTAGATAAACCAAAGTCTATTAAATATTTTGAATATCAATTATTTCACCTTGTTGGCTTAATTATTTATCATTATCATTATTACTATTGTTATTATATGAGGATGAATCTCTGAAAAGTCACAAGGCAAAACCAAACAGCTTCCAATTCCTCTCAGTCTTATAATACTTGATCTGGTATCATTGTTTATGATTAAATCAAACAGAAACAACAAAGCTTGCAATCGACTGTGGATGATAGTTTTTCTGACTATGTAATCAGCCAAGCTATTGTCATTGAGATCAGTCAAAATGACCCTCAAACCTGTGGGAGATGACATGCCTCTAAATTTAACCACCACTTATTCCCTTTTCTGTGAATAGATGTACAGACATTATAGAAGCTAGTCAAGTTTTATTCAACAAGTACAAATGTCCAGAATATTGTTAAACTCTGGAAAATAAAAGTCAAGATTTAACAGTGACACATTTGGTCAGCCACATAGTAATCGCCTTTATGCCTATTACTTTGTTTAGGTCAGAAATAGCATGCAAGTGTGCAAAGGCCAGAATGTTTGTCCTTAAAGGTCAAACTGGTTCCTTTTCACCTTCCCATCAACTGTAAGAAGTGTCATTCTTTTGCTTTGGTTCCTGCCTCAAGACAATGGCATAGGTGAAAAGCATATGCTTTGCTTAAGAGTAGGTAAATGAGAGGTAATGGTGAACCCCAGTGACAGAATGCTTGGCTAGGACACATCCTCAGATTGATTTTTATCAAACTGATAGAAGGAGGTGTGGGTGGGTATAAGTGGGAGAGGAAAGCAGAGGAGGCAAGTGAGAAAAGAAAAACAAGGAAAGAGTACCAGATAGTTTCAAATGTCAGCTTGATCTAAAGTAACCAGTCCCTGGGCATGAAGAACTGACTTTCTTAGTTTAATTGAGGGAGAATGACCCACTCATTAAAGGTGGTAGCAGTCTCTGGGCTTAGGTCATGGGCTATAAAAGAAGAAAAAAATGAGGTCAGAGCATGCAGCCATCACTTGCTGGTACCTGACTATGAATGCAATATAACCAGTTCGAGCTGCCAATAATGGAATGTGCCTTCAATCTGTGAACCAGAAGGAACCCACCTCTTTCTCAATCAAATTTTGTGTAGTAGGGAATTTATCACAGTAACTGCAAAAGAAACAGAGAAGGAGAAAGGAAGAGAGGAAGAGAGCAAGGGTGGGGGAAGGTAAAAGAGGGAGGAGGAAAAGAGGAAAAAGAGCACTTAGCACACAATTTGAGAAGTCTAGTAATTCAAAGTGTTTAATGGAGTCAACATAAATCCTTCTTCATTACTGTAGATGTTTCTAGTGTTTATCCTCCTTGGGATTTTACTTCTACTTGATCAAGATGACTACACTTTCTGAGTGTCTTTGTAGGTAACTAAGGGTGTATAAACAGATATAGGTTCTGAAATGTCAGCAACTTTACAACTGATGACCCAACACATTTATGAATGTGGACATTGCCTTCTCCATCCTTTCCTCTCTCCATACTGTGGCCATCAGGAACCCAAACTTGAATAGCATTGTCATAAAATGAGACTTTTTGCATCTCTGAATCGCATATAGACCTCTACTTTTAGAGGGTTGGACCATGCATCCATCATTATATTATGTTTTTCATGTTGGGTCATTGAGAATGGGACTCTTGTGTTTTAACTTCCGGCTGTAATTGATATGTAACACCGATCTTAATCAAGACTTTATTAATTTATTCATAGAGAAAAACAATGTGTCTACAAAAATCAGCTTTTTAATCATTTGTTTATCTCCTTATGATTAGTGTACATACATAATCTTAAAGGATCAAGAGAAAAGCCATCTTTCACTTAGCATATGTTTGATTTAGTAAATCCCTTTTCACATCTCCATGGTATGTTGAAAGTTTTTCTGTGCTGGTAAAATTACCATTGATCTCATGGTGAATAAGTCTTTTTAAAAGGCTGTGGTATAGTTCATCTTGGAGAAGGAGGTTCTGAATTAGAGCAAATATAATCCACAGCAATGTAACAAGCCGTAGATGAAGAGAAATAATTTGTAAAGAATACGAAATGGTGAGCCACTCCAGGCAAATGAACTTAACCCAATTAAATGTGTATCACCCAAGCTTCTCTTTCCTTCAGTATAATAACAATTATTCTTTTATATCCAACTAAGAATAAGCTCACATTTTTATCAGAACAGTGTGAGGTTCTCCTATTTTTACAATGTACTTTTCCTTGCTTTCTCAGTTCAAGGAGTAAAGTCATAGAGTCTTTAGTGTAAGAAATAATAGAGAAATGCTGCTCTAAAGAAAACAGATATTTTTGGTGAGTGAGAGTTCATTTACACAAAATTATTTTTAGGCTTGACCTAGAGTGTTGGCTGTAAAAATAAAATAAAATATCCCCACTCCTTTCAAAAAGCTGTGAAGGGTGAAGGAGCAGGAACACAGTCTGCTTGATGGATGCGGTTTGTTTTTGTTTTATTTTTAATGGCCAAGACCTGGAAGGATAGGGCAGAAAGGAAGTAAAAAGAAAGAATTTAGAAATGTGTTCCTTTGATTTGAGAGGAAATGAAGAACTCTAACTATTTACTCGCTGAACAGTGAAAAGCAAGTTTACAACTAATGGGAAACTTCCAACATATGGTTGAAACTTTACAAAGAACGTATTGAAACAATTTCACAAATTAGGTAAGATGTGGCCAGCATTCACATAGACTATTTTAATCTTTCACAGTAATCCTGAGACTGAAATATAGCATCTGTTCAGAACTTGAGAAAAATGAGCAAATATCTCAAAAACATATTCTGATAATTATAGTGGATCACATTTTAATGTACACTTGCAAAGGTGATTACAATCCTGTTGCCGATTTTCATGCGTGATCTGGGTGTGTTCCTCCTTTCAGACTTTTGAGCAAGACAGAGAACAAACTAAACAAGAATATTATTCTTTAGCCAAAAACAAGAAAAGTGAGAGGGAACTAGAAATCAGCTTCTCAACCTTTGAGAATAAGGAGTTATCATTACCAATGAGGAGGGCTAGGCAAATAAGGAGAAAGAGTAGTCAAATCTTTCTAAGATTCAAGGATCCTCCTCTGTTTGATAGTTCTTTTCACTCATTACCATAATAATTGTTAGCCCCAGAGATGTGTCACCTATTTTACACTTGAGAATTCTATCAATATAGAAGTCTTCTTTGCATCCTTCTGATAGATAACTCATGCCCAAAGTTTTCCTGCAGACCGACTTGACCCAAGACTTCTGGTCCATACATATTCTGTCCTCAAAGAAAAGCAAAATTAGAATATGATAGACATGGCCCGGCATGGTGATGCACACCTTTAATCCCAGCACTCAGGAGGAAAAGGGAGTGCGGGGTTCTGAGTTCAAGGCCAGCCTAGTCTACAAAGTGAGTCCCAGGTTGGCCAGGGCTATACAGAGAAACCCTGTCTTGAAAAACAAAAACAAAACAAACAAACAAAAAAGAATATGACAGACATTCATTCACTCTCCTAGGTTGTACTGAGGGTCATGTGTCCTATGAGCTTCACATCTTTCCTTGGCAGCTAAGTTAATTTTCTAAACAAAAGCAAATATTTCCACGATTAGCTTCACATAAAAGTGCCTTTAAGCTATTGTGCCTCCTACTCTAGGGCTCTTTCTACCAACCCAAGTTTCTGGCCACAATTGTAGCCTTCCACTGCCAAGGGTTACTGGGTTCCTTAAAGGAAAGCTGGGGATGGATGGCAAGGACAGCGAGAGAGAATGAGCCAAGACAAAGTTCTCTGATCAAGGTTCAATGTTTTAATTCTAAGGTCTGAATATAATTGGGGAAAATGCATCCCCCACGTTGCCAGGATCTCATCATGAAGACAAGCTCAGCTGTTCAGCAGGTAGTGGCTTCTTGTAGGAAGCTGCAGAAGTGGCAGGACTTTACCTAGGTTGAAAGACTCCACCCTAGGTGAGAGCTAGCAACTATGGTAACGAAGGTCTGATCCGGCCGCTCAAGGCTGGGGTAGAGCACAAACAATATTGACAAGGACTATTTAAAAAAATAAAACAATGTAATACATTAAATAAGAGTTATTTTGGTGAAGAATGGCCAAATGTAAAGAATACAGGTAGTGGAATGGTGGGCCTGAATTTATGGCTTATTTCTATAAAATAGAAAGGAACATCATTTCTTCAAAACTTGGGGTCAAAAGAAAAAAAAAGGATGTACTTGGGACAATTACCTCATTCTAGGAGACTAACAGATAGTAACATGTTTACATCTCTGTGCTCACTGTACTTAGCCGGATGCAACCCAGACACTACTGGTGTACATGTTTCATCAGGGTGGCATTAATGGGAGTCACACAAAGTAACTAATAGGGCATAGATGTGATTACATTTTTCTGCTAAGGAAAGTCTATGTATAATATTTAAAACATGTAAATATTAGATATTAAGTACTGCAGCTACTGAATTCAGCTTGGCATGCCCTTGGTCTGATGGCACTTATATCTCTAAAGGAAGAAAATTTTATAGTAGGTAAGATAGCTATCACCATTAGAGATAACATAGCCTGTCTGACTAAAACCATTTAAAAAATACTTCCAGAGAATTTATTGGTCATAGTTAAAATAAAAATTCAAATGCATAAAACCAAATATAATAAAAGATATGAATATCTAAATTTATCTATTATTTGTAAATGTAAAATCCCATCTATGCATTTTTTATCCATCACAATATTTATTAGGTAAGAGGCAATTTAATTCTAAAATATGAAACACTGTCATCAGTATCATAGTCAAATATAAATTGTATTCATTTTACTACTCAAAAAGTGCAAAAGTTGCAAATATTTAATAGGAGTAGAAAACCTACCAAGCACAAACTCAGTTTGTTGTAGGCTTCATTAAAATTCACTCTCTGGGAATAACAGATGAGCTTGTCAGTCAGTCTTGAGCCATATAAATGTTTTAAAAACACCACCACCAACAACAACCTTGTTTTAAAAAGATGGTTTATGGATATACTTTCAAAGATGTATTAATTTTAGTTTTCATGTATGTGTGCCCGCATGAGTTATATGCATCTCTGTTCTAGAGACCTACAAAGGCCAGAAAAATGGCGTTGAATTATTTGGAATTACAATTACAAGCGGTTATGAGTAGTTATGCTGGGAAACAAACCTATGTCCTCTGCAAGAGCAGACAATGCTTATTACAGCAAAGCCAACTCTCTAGCTGAAGATGTTTGATATGAATAATTATAATCAAGATTTCTGTTTGCTTTGATTCATGTGAAAAATCAAGCTAAGTATTTTCTAGTCACATTTTCTATGGAGTTCCAGATAATTGTTTGAGGGGCACCTGCAGCTGCTGCCGAGCACTGAGGAAGGTATCATTTAAGTTCATAGAATTGAACAGATCCAACCAATGCACAAGAAGGGACAACTCAAGAAGACAGTTGCCTCATAAAGAGTGCACATCCATAAACACATAAATATCCTACTGCTTCTCATAACCAGACTCCAACAGCTCTTTTACTCTAAGACATCATTTGACATATTTTATTCTCAGTTTAAAAGTGTTTCCATCACACATTTTGTTATGTAGCAGAATCTTGGTGGTTGCAAATGAAAAATAACATCAATAAGAGTCTTGAATACTCAATACCCAAAACCAACTCAAATCAAATACATACTGAATGGTTAGTATCACCTGTGTTGTCATGTGGAATGTCCCAGTAGCCTTGTTTCTGAACACTTTGCATTGCCAGTGTCACTGTGCCACTGTGCCACCGAACGTCAAAGAACACTGCCTGAAAATAGCTGTTTAGAATTGAAAGCACTGCACACTATGAGTTTCAGTGTGTTTAATGTACTGAACTGATCTTACAGAAACATAATGCCTTAATATTGGAAACAAAGACTTTTGATATTTTCTTATCATTGCTCTTGAACATACAGATATCAAGTGAGTATGTCACTGGACTTGTGTTTAGTACAACGTTTGATCTTAAAATTTTCTGGTTTAGTTGTGACTCCCATTTCACTAAATATAACGTATTGAGTTTTAGTTTGGGATTAGAACAGAATTTACAACAATTTCTAAAATGTTCCTAAGCATTCTTCTGCTGCCATGAACTACATAGTTACTCAAAGTGTTGCTGTCAGTGTAGATGACCGTGAGATCCAAATGCAGATCAACTAGAATCCAACATTAAATTCTTCATGGAAAATAAGCTAGCAAATCTATCTTAGTATAAAAAATTTGCTTTAATCTTTAATAACTATAAAATTACCTATAAATACAATGGTTTTATATGTAAATACATAACAGAGTTGTTTTTAAATAACCCTATGGTTTATCAGTAACTGTTTGGTTTGTATATCTATTTTACATTCTTATGGAACCGCAGCTAAATAACAAATACACAGAGAGAACAGAGCAGAAGAGATTTAAGAAACCTTTATATATCTTAATGTGGACCACAAATATTAATCCTCAGATATCTATGTTTACCTATTCCTAGTAGTGACCATTATTATTGCTTGTTCCAATATAGAAACACATGTATAGACACTTATAGGTTAAATTTTAATAATAGATTCTCAGCAACAGCATAAAAATATTATCTATCAGAATTATATAGGACTATTAATAATTCATTATATAACTCAGCCTTGAAATGTAGACTCCTTGACAGTTAAGTGTTTAGTGGCCAGTGAATTTCAGGATGGTCTTAAAACCTTAAGTCCTAAGGTAAATATGAAACATAAAACATGAAAATTTTAATAGGTTGTCACTTTTCATTTGTTTCCCATGAAAATGGATTACAGTCATTTGATACATGCACTCATCTCAGTTGATAAGCATATTCTTTCCAAGAGATTGCTTGCTTTTTACATGTCACTATAATGGTATATGTTGCCAAACAATACTTCTACAGTATCCCTTGTATTGTTTCTAGTAGCAACTTTAGAATGAATATATATTGTTTGAATAAAACTTATATGATTTAATGAATGTTTAAGAAGTCGTAAGATCTTGTTCTAACTTGTTCTACACTAACGCCTCTGCTCTACATTCATATGTCTATGTAAGTGATGCTAGGCTGGACCTGTGAAGCCTGACTTGCCTTGGCCAAGAACTTCATTACCCTCCTTAAACTTGTCTAGAGAGAAGAATTCTGGAAGGCTGTGAACAGAATTTTCCCTTCTTGCTTCATAATACTGGTATTTTGTCTGTCATTACCATCCTTGACTCCAATCTTGTGTAATTCCTCTTTGAACAAGGCATTACCCGAAGAAATCCTTTTCACTTTGGTGGTGACATAGTGTATCAGAGACATACTCTCAAGGGTGGTTCCCCCAAGAGCTGAGAGCAAATTCTTCAGTGCCCCAAGTTCCTTGGATCTCTTGTTCTCAGACAGCAACCAAGAGAGTCTCTTATTCTAGATCAAAAGGATAATCAGCTCAGGCTTTGTATGTTAAATCATTTCTCCACATAAGAGTGATCAGGATTCAAAAACTAGCGTCCACTTTTGCAAAAGACAAAACAATGAGGATAACTTGATATGATTAAATTTATCAAGTTTTGTAAAAGTCTTCTTGAGAACTTAGACCTCAAGGTAGATAATGGTTTTAAGCATGCGATGAAGTCTGAATAAGAGAAGGAGCATAGGGAACTGGGGGTTCAATTATCTGATTGTGGTAGGCACCCGAAATTTGTTTTTAGATAAATTAAATATTTGTTCATCAAAGGATGGATTTCTTTCTTTTCCATGGACAGGTCAGTTCCTGGGAGTCTGCATATCTTTCTGGATTTAATATCTGTACTTTTCTCCCAGCAAGTTGCCTTATAACCATATCATTAATTATTCATAGGTTCTATAAATAATGTCTGTGTTGGGCTTTTTCCAAAGTCTTTGGCAAGGTCAATAACATGAAATAGTAAATGTGCACATCAATACAGCGAGTTGTCTGACTCTGCTCTGACGTGACATTTCATTTATGGTTGTAGCCTGAAATTACCTAAAAGGGTCTGTCAGACAATGACATTAATGTTAAAGATTGTAATACGAGCCTAAGTATTTTTCAGGGAGTTGATATTTTCCCCTAAAAACATCCACACTGACAATAAGATTGAAAATGTGCAAGTGGGGCAGATATTATAATATAAACAAAACATAATCTCCTTTTTGAAATATGCACAGCATCCTTGCTTTCCTCATCTTATTTCTTTCCTAATTTGTCATTTAGAAATTACAAATAATGGGTGATTTATTTGGAAAGAAGAGGAGATAAACTTGATATGGGTCATGACATCATTCTATAAAGGTGGTGAGGCAGTTGGGACCTCCTCATCCATCCTATTACTATTACAGTGGAATCTGTAACAAATAGAAATACTCAGTTATTTCTCAGAGTGAGACATTTTCAAGGTAACCCTTCAATGGCTGAAGACATCTGCAGAACAGAAGTGGCTATGTGTGGGCATAGCACTGGGTTTCTGATTTGTTCCTGTAGCAATTCTCACTGAAGAACCCAGATCTCATTGTATATTACATTCCCTATTTACCCTCACAGCATACTCAAAACATAAAGTATCAGATTATGAGATATAACCTCCCCTGGGTCCCTGCAGTGAATTTTTGAATTTTTGCTAGAATATCAGTAGTCACAAGCACTCTCATTCCTTGCTTTTATGTCAGCAGTGGTTCCTAATTTAGTAAATCATTGTTCTCAAGAACCTCTTTTAAGAGAACAAGGTATCTACACCCATCCATGGATCTAGTATCAAACCATCCATCCCACTGTCCATCTATTCCTTTTCTCAGGGCTTGGCATGGAGCATGGAACCTGTGAATGCCAGACCTCAAAAGACATGTGTGGTATGTACACACTTATAAGTGGATATTATAGGAGGAACAACAATATGAACTAACCAGTACCGACCCCCCACACCCCCCCCCAGATCTTGTGTCTCTAGTTGCATATGTAGTAGAGGATGGCCTAGTTGGCCATCAATGGGATGAGAGGCCCTTGGTCTTGTGAAGATTATATACCCCAGTACAGGGGAATGTCAGGGCCAGGAAGCAGGATTGGGTGGGTTGGGGAGCAGGGCAGGGTAGGTATGGGGGACTTTCAGAGAGGAAACTAGGAAATGGATAGCATTTGAAATGTAAATGAAGAAAATATCTAATAAAAAAAAGTGAATATTAGCCATAAAGTACAGAAGATCCATGAAGAAGACCCAAAAGAGCTAAATAACAAAGAGGCTCAGGGATTCTTGAATCGCACTGAGAAAGGAAAATAAAATTGTCATTGGAGTTGGATCATGGGAGGTATCTGGGTGTGAAAGGGGATAGAAAGTAGAAAAGTAGGGGGATCAAATGTAGGGGGAACTGGGGAGAGAGGGTTGGGAGAGTGAACAAAATGAGCAGGAGTAGGGCGGTAGAGGGTATCTCTATGATGTGGAAGATACCTTAGATGAGGGAAGTTCCAGGGAGTCTATGAGGGTGACCCTAGTTGAGGCTCCTATTAGCGGGGGAAATAGAACCGGAAGTGGTCACCTCCTATAGCCAGGCAGGACTACCAGTGAAGGGATAAAGACACCAACCCACTCATAAATCCTTTGACCCAAAACTTTTCCTGTCTAGAGAAAGTGCAGGGACAAAGATGTCATAGAGTCGGAAGGAATAGCCAACCAATAACTGGCCCAACTTGAGGCCCATCCCAAAGGCAAGAATCAATCCCTGACACTATTAATGATACACTGTTATGCTTAAAATAAGATCCTAGCATAAGTGTCCTCAGAGAGGCTCCACCCAGCAGCTGATGGAAACAGATGCAGAGACTCACATCCAAACATTAGCTGGAGCTCAGGGAATCTTGTGGAAGAGTTGGGGAAGGACTGAGGAACCTGGTGATAGGCGTGTGGGGTTTGGGGGAAGGATACAGAATTCACAAGAAGACTAACAGGGTCAATTAACCTGAACTTTTGGAGGCTCCCAGAGACTGAACCACCAACCAAAAACATATAAAGGCTGCACCTAGGACTCCTGAATGTATGCAGCTTGGTCTTCATGAAGTCCCCTAACAACTGGAGCAGGGGCTTACCTGCTTAATGCTTATGCTCTTACTGCTGCTTGCCTCTGGATCCTGTTCCTCTAACTGGGCTGTCTTAGTTGGCCTCAATGAGAGAGGATATACCTAGTCCTGCACTGACTTGAGGTGTCTGAGTCAGTTGATAACCAAGGGGGGTACGTCATTCTCGGAGATAAAGAGAAGGGAGATACTGGGAAAGAGCAATGTGAGGGGAGGACAAGGGAGGAGAGGGGGCTGCGCTTGAGATATAAAGTGAATAAATAAATAAATAAATGGAATCAACAACAACAAAAGAGTTCTACCATTGAGCCATATCCCCAGCTTCTGGGTTTTTTTTTTTTTTTTTTTTTTTTTTTTTTTTTGGTTTTTCGAGACAGGGTTTCTCTGTGTAGCCCTGGCTGTCCTGGAACTCACTTTGTAGACCAGGCTGGCCTCGAACTCAGAAATCCGCCTGCCTCTGCCTCCCGAGTGCTGGGATTAAAGGCGTGCGCCACCACGCCCGGCTATATCCCCAGCTTCTATACTTACATTTTAGATTAGAAAATTTTGGATCTCTTTAAAAAGAAACATTACAAATATCTTCCAACACTTAAATGTTAATGATAAAAAGAATAAACATATAGAAGCAGTTCGATTTATACACCACAAGTTTTATGTGTTTTGCTTAATATGCTTTGAGTGCATTCTGTTTGCCTCTGGATGATCCACCAGAAAAAGAAGCTCACATACTCCATTACAGCCTTGTCTAATTGTATCTTAACAGAGTATGGCAGCATTTTGGATGTGAAGAACTCATGTTTGCCATATTGACAAATATTTAACACCACTAGATACTTTTGCCATCAACTCTCTACATTCTATCCTGGCTTGCATAGTTTTGTCCACCAAATATAACCAACTATATCAAAGACATGTGCTGCACTTGAAGTTGAATAATTTAACAGTGAGTGGATGCTTCACATCTCTAT
This sequence comes from Mus caroli, assembly GCF_978045245.1. NCBI lineage: Eukaryota > Metazoa > Chordata > Mammalia > Rodentia > Muridae > Mus > Mus caroli. The sequence continues at coordinate 80,562,474 of NW_028227258.1, read as the reverse complement.
TCTAGAACTCAGGAGGTGAATTAATGGCTCGGGAGATTGGGGCCAACAGGACTACAGAGCAAGATACTGTCTTAAAAAGCCAGGGAAGAAAGACAATTTAAATGTAATTTTATTAAGTAGATGATTTAAGTTGATAAAACATTATTCCCCAAGTCTCTCTTCATCAGCGTGGAGTCTTCCTGTGTGAGACGTTACGTTTTGCTTCTTAAACACCTAATTCTACCACCTCTTTAGTGAGCTGGTGCCTCAGCCTTGTCACCTCAGTGGAAATAAATTTTCCAGAGTGGATAATCCTACTTTTAGAGACCAAGGACTCGTTTATTCATCTACTTGCCCAGCTGTCTCCTACCACTTCACTCCTACTAAGCTCCATTTCCTGTCTGAGGAAACCGTCTATCCTCTGCTGAATTGCTCTGGGCCAGTGAGGAGCCTGTCTTGAGTCATCCGGGCATTTCCAGCGTGGTTACCCAAACTTTGGTCTTATGAATCACTCACTTTCTCTCTTCAGAGTCTCCTTCAGAACCAGTGCTCTATCAAAGGTTTACTTAGTTTTTCCAAACACAGTAGCACACCATTTGTACCTAAGTAGGAGAAATTCTTGGCCTCCATATGGGTCAAAAGTGATCACTGTCATAATGGGAGATGGACTAACATCACAAAGACGCACTGTCTACTCGTGGTGCGTGGAGGTCAAGACTCTCAGGTCTTTCCAGGAGACAGGTCCATTTCTCATGATGTCTTCAAAGCTCTCCAGTTTATGTGAGTCTGGTAGAGTCTTCATGAGGTAGGAAATTCATGACACTTGTGTTTTAAATATAATGTACGGTTTAAATTTAGTTGCACATAGCTCTTTAGGTTTCCCCGAGTTACAGAAAACAGTGAAGACATATGAGAATGTAAGTAGGAAATGTATTTTAGTACCTTGCATCTAGAAGATTCTTTGGAGTCTGTTTTTAATTTCCTACATTAATTTTTTCTAAAAACATTCAGCCATTTTCTAAGCACCAGTGTCTAGTTAGGACAGTACGTAAATATGTTAGTGCTCCATGGGGAGGTATTGTTGCCCAGCCATAGGGCAAAGCTGATCGTAGCAATGTTTCTAAATTAGGTAGAATTATTAATAGGAAAGAAAATAATGGAACACCAGAGCGAGTAAGCTTTGTGATCAAGATTTTAAATAAATTATCCTACTCTCGTTTTGTGAAATGATAAGAATTGCTCATAAACTACATTTTGCCCCATTTATTAAGCAAATATACTTATTCTTAACTCATTTTTCAAAGGGTAGCTTTGAAGTGTGAGTATGATAATGAATTAAAATATTTATGGTGAATATTTAGGAATCAATTCTTGGCCATTGATTAGTTAATGTACAAAATTTTTACCTCTATTATTTCATTAAAGGTGTCCATGCCTTTCTCCACAAAATACCTATTTCAATATCCCTAATGCACAGCTTTTGATTCTGGAATTATATCTTTGAAATTTCCTTTACTGAAAACTACAAGCAAAAGATAGATTACCGTTAAAATAAATGCACCAGTTATGAATATCCAGTCTTCCTTCATCACGAAACAGGGTGATGTGGTCTCCTACACTGACCATGGTCTGAGTACTAAAACTGCCACATGGGAATATGGTAATTTACTTGCAGGTCCTGGAGAAAATTCGTGTTCTCTTGACTCAGAATAAAACAAAAACACTTAAGAGTAGCCTCCATACCCACAATCAGAGCTTCACTGTTACCTTACTTCTCTCCTGGAATGAATGATTCCAGCCACCCAGATTTCCAAACAACCCCTTACATTCACATATGCTCTGGTCTTTATGCATTTGTACCCTCATTTTACCTTCCTAAAACTATTTTCTCTAATTTTTCATGTCCGATCAGAATTTGCTTAAATATTATAATTTATCCATACTGGCCCTGAACTTCTGGACTCAAGTGATCTTCTAGCCTTATTTTTTTAAAGCCAATGGAACTATGAGCTCCTGTTAAAAAGCACAGAGTATCACCTTTTCAATGAGCACAGCCAATATATTATATCTCAGTTTGTAACCCATTGAAAATCCAGTTTCTGCAAATATAGTTAGATAACATAATCTGATTTTGTCTGATTTTCATGGCATTAAATGCTTCCATTATAGTTTACTTATATATTCAATTTATGGGCTGATGTCTACAAATTTACAGAAAATAACAAAAAAGTAAAACTATTTGCTGTTCCCAAATACCTATACTTAAATTATTGTTAGATTATGTATACAGTCAGTATGTGTGTGTGTGTGTGTGTGTTGTTATACTTAAATTATTGTTAGATTATGTATACAGTCAGTATGTGTGTGTGTGTGTGTGTGTGTGTGTGTGTGTGTGTGGTGTTGTTGTTGTTGTTGTTGGGAAAGAATAGCATGAGTAGAGAGTAATGATGTAGATGCTGTTGGTGACAATGACATCCTTCATCGTATTTTTTCCTAACCAGGTTACAAACAGATATATCATAGAAATAGAAAATTACACAGCAGAAATCCAATTTGTTTATAAGATTTCATAGAATGTGGTCTCTAGGAATACTAAAAGAACAAGTAAATCATTTATGGGAGCACTTATATTACAAAGCATTGATTTGTTTAAAGATGATTTATAACAATAATTGAATTCCAGAATTTTGTTTGTTTTAAATACAAAGAAAGGACTTCATTTTCTCAAATGATATAGTATTTTTGAACCATATTTTGCATTGATGTTAAAATGAATTATTTGGGGGAATACCTACAGCTGCTAACTGGGCACTAAGTTTCTGATTTTTTTTTAACTCTACAAAAAATAATTTAGCTAACATGTAAGAATACATATCCATAAATATATAAATGTCCAAATGTAGGATTGATTTTACATTACAAGATAACTCAAATTGAGAGTAGATATTGTATATAATGTTCCATTTCTGCTAGTTTTTCCACAGTTCAATTTGTTCCTTAGTATTTTCTAATAATAGAGGTGGTATGTCATCACTACTGTTAAAGTTGAAGAAGAGAGAAAAATAGCTGCATATCACGCAGCTATTGTTTGTATTTGTTCACTGCTAAAAATTGGTCCACGACCTTGTACCATCTGTAAGAATACTGGGTTTTTTATTTCTTCTTCAAATTATAAATACGTAAGCAATAATAAAAATTATTTATAACTGTTTTGATAATCTATTAAACCTTCTCCCTGAATAATGATACATAGGGTCCTAACCTTCACTTTACCAATGTGAAAACTGAACTGGGGAGATTCAGCAACTTGTTCCAAACTACACAGCGAGAAATGTCATTAAATTAACCTTAAATCTAGAGCTTCCATACTTCTCGTTCTATGCCCTTAGGCTGTTCTACTTACTGCTCCTTTACTGCAACAGATGTCTGCAGGAATCTACTCATGCAGAGGAAAGGGGTGAGGCTGACACATGGTTTCCTGGGTTTCAGTTCATAACCTGTTGGCTTCTTTGTTTTGGAGGCAGAACAAGATGTGAACGGCAGTGCAAACCACCCAATTTCCAGCAGCAGCAAAAGAATATAGGAGTTATGAGAACACAATTCTCGGATGAGTTATGCCTAACGGGTCTCCAATTGTCTAAAATTCTCCCACAAGTACTCACATGTTAAGATTTTAACCAGTTGTAATGGAATCAAGCCTTTAAGACATGAGCATTTGGGGGGAGCTTAAAATCCAAATTATAGAAATAAACTGTAATTCCTGCACATTATAATATAGAATAATTAAATTATTGCTTGCAAATACGTAATCTACAAATGAAATATATTTATTTTGTATAATCTATAGGATGGCACATGGGCATTAGCCAACCCACTTGATTTGAGATATTATGATATGCAGGTTCTTGAAGACAATGAGTTGCTTTTTCTTATCTAAAATTGACAGATTAAATTTCACAAGTGTGCTACATGTTTCACTTGGGTTCCCAGGGCATTGGCTTAAAAGTAGCTTCCTCTGTGCACTTCATTTTAACTAACACTTCTGATGTCCTCTAGATTCCCTGTTCCACTGTTTCACTACCTGTGGAAAACATTTGTGCAGTGTTCTTTCACTATATTTTCATCTCTAATCTACTATTTCCCCCTGACTAAATGCATCCATACTCCTGCTTAATAGCCTTAATAGTCATAGTTTCCTGACTCCTTCACACATCGTACGATAAACACAGAAAACAATATTCTAAGTAGAACTACAAATGCGAGTGAACATGCGGCACTGGTCTTTGGGAGCATGGGAGAACTTACTAATATAATTTTTTTCCAGTTCCATCCAATTACTTGTCAATTTCTCTTTTCTTTACAGATAGCAGTATTCTACTTTGCGTGTCTGCTACATTTTCATTATTGTCAGGGGCTAGGTATCTAGATCGTTTCCATTTCTTAGCAATTGTAAACATAGCAGTAGTGAGTGTGCATGCACAGTTATCTCTGTAGCATTATAAAGTCCTTTGTGTAGATACCTAGGAGTAGAATATTCCTATTGTGTATGTATGTGAGTTCAGGTTCCTATGGAAGACAGAGGTATGAGATACCCTGGAACTGGAGTTATAAGATGTAAGCAACTTGAATCCTGGTCTTCTATAAGAGCAATATATGATCTTAAATACTCAGTTATCTCTTCAGACCTTGATATGAAAATTCAATTTCTAGTTTTAAAGACATCTTCAGACTTAATTCCAAACTTGTCACACATATTTGCACTTCCTCAACAATGTATAAGCATGACCATTTTGTCATATCTGTACCAGATTTTGCTGTCATTTGTATTCCTGGCAGAAATTCTTATTGGGATGACATGGATGTTTCAAGTAATTTTTGCATTTTTATGATAGCTAAAAGTTTTGAACACTTTTCCAAGTTTTCAGTAGCAATTTCCTTAGAGGAACTTTCTCTATAGATCCACAGTCCATCTTTAAATTAGGTTGTTTCTTTTCTTCATGCCTACTTTTTGTCTGTTTTAGAACTGATCCTCTGTGAATCTAATCTCTATGGCGAAATATTTTCTCCCATACTATCATCTGCCTCTTCACACTAAAACCTTCTAACTTTCAAGTCACCCTGTCTATTGGTTTCTTGTGCTGCCATGGTCTTCTTCAGAATATCCTTTCCTTTGCTTGTAAGTTCCAGTGTACTCCACATTTTGCCCTTTAGCAGTTTTGGTATACTGTGTCTTACATTTAGGGCTTTATTTCCGAAAATTGTTGACTTTGTGTTGGCAGAGAGGTAAGCATATAGCTTCATTATTTTTCATGTTGAAATTCGAGTTGGCTGAAGTGGTTGTGCACTTCCGTGTGCGTTTCTGTCATTTTTGTAAGTGTCAGGCAATGAAACTTGCATGGACTTACCTTTCAGTCCATTGATTTATTGTGCCAGAAAAAATGTTTTTTCTTCATCACTATCATCATCATCATTGTCATCATTATTGTTATTAATATTATTATTACTATGGCTTTACAGTATAGTTTGAAATTAGGTATTGTGATATCTCAGCAATATATAATTCTTTTTATTTTGTTGTTGTTCAGAATTGCTTTGGATATTCTTGGTTTTTTTACCTCCATATAAAAATTTAGATGTCTATTTTTATATGTTCGTGAAGATTACCCCTCATATTGTAACTGGCATTGCATTGAATCTGTTAATTTTTTTCTAGTGGGTTATACTTCCTCATAAGATTAATTCTACTAGTTCATCACCACAGGATATACTTCCATCTACAATTGTGACTTAAAGTTTTCACTATACAGGTTTTTCCCTTCATTCACTGGGTTCTTTCCCAAGTATTTAGAGAGAGAGAGAGAGAGAGAGAGAGAGAGAGAGAGAGAGAGAGAGTGTGTGTGTGTATTGTGAAAGGGATTGCTTTACTGATTTACACACACACATGGTTAATATATTTGTTAATTTTGTATAAATTTTAGTAGTTTTTCTTGGAATTTATGTAAAGAATACCTTTTATAAATATGCATACCTTGAATTCTTTGTTTCCTATTTATGTTCCTTTTTTAAAATCTTCTCTCATCTTATTGATCTACCTAAGACTTTGAAAACTATACTCAATAGGATGGGATAGAATGATTACCAGGCCTTGTTCCTGACCTTAGTGAAAACTCTGAGTCTTTCTTTATTTAAAGTATGCTATGAAAGTTAAGCAATAAAAATGAACTATTTGGCATGAAGTATTCAGAACAACTTTTAAAATTATTAATTGCTTTATAATATAGGAACCCAAATATTTCAACTCTTGAAATATGAAGGAACAAGAGTGCCCAGCATTGGAGGAGGAAAACAAAAAACAACGAAAAAAATATTCTCAAGGCTGCAAACTAGACAAGCAAGAAACTAAATAAGCAAGAAATATAATGCTTTATCTTTTGCAGTTATTTTACTTATGTATATTTTTCAACAAGATATGTATACTATGAGGAGTAAATATAGAAGATGAGAGAAGAAAAAAATATAAAGTTTTAGGTAGATGGACAACATCATTGTACAGTACAGGATACAGAACATTTTAGCATTTCTCTCTGCTGCACCTTCTTCCTGCTATCTCAGGAGCATTCTAGCCATAAGCCCCCTCCACATTTTGGTTCATCATTAAAAATTCAAAATTAATGATTCTTCCACATGTTCAAAGTAGGAAATGGAAACAAGGGCCATTAATCCTGACTGATCTCTTTCTTATTGCAAGAAAATGGAAGGAATGGTATATGTTATAATTACATCTTATTATGTCCACAGTAGATACTGAACGTTGTATGATACATATTAGTTAAAAATTGTAAACAGGAGATATAGCTGGTAAGCAACCGATTAAAGTACCTGAGAGCATGCAAGCATATGTTCCCAGGTTTGATGTAAAGTAAGAAAAAATAATCACAAAGTTAGCTGAAAATCTTCTTACCTTGTTTAAACTTTTCTAGTCAATAAGAGATTCTGGCTCCAGTTTCCATGTTCATTCCCCATGGCAACATCTTGAGTTTCATCAACAATAATATTTTTTCCAGTCTCTTTATACCTAGCAAAATTCTACCACTAGTTAGTTTGGTATTTTAATTTTTCTCTCTAAATACTGAACATCTTCAAGTGGTATTGATTATATAATCTACATCATCTTTATCTGCATCCTTCAAATAATATAACCTAGACCCATGATTTTTTTAATATAGGCATACCTCTAATTCCAAACTTTTTTTTATATAGGCATACCTCGTCATCTGAAGAAAAAAATTTTTTATATATTTAATTTTATTTCGAATGCATTTTACATGGCATATTCCATTCCCTGCCCATCCCATCTACCCTCCGACTGCTCCACATCTCACACCTCCTCCCCACCTCATCCCATCTCTTCGTGGATGCCCCCACCCCCTACCCCACCTGACTTTTAAACTCCCTGGGGCCTCCAATCTCTTGAGGGTTAGGTGTTTCATTAATTAAGACTGCTGGTTCTCCTACAGAATCATCCTTCTCCTCAGCTTCTTTCAGTCTTCCCTAATTCAACAACGGGGGTTAGCTGCTTCTGTCCATTGGTTGGGTGTAAATAACTGCATCTGACTCTTTCAGCTCCTTTTTGGGTCTTTCAGAGGGCAGTCATGATATATCCCTTTTTGAGAGCATTCCATAGCTTCAGTAATAGTGTCAGGCCTTGGGACCTCCCCTTGAGCTGAATCCCACTTTGGGCCTGCTGCTGAACCGTCCTTTCCTCTGGCTCCTCTCAATTTCTATCCTTGTAATTCTTTCAGACAGAAACAATTATGGGTGGAAGGTGTGACTGTGGTATGACAACACCTTCCCTCACTTGATGTCCTGACTGTTCCACCATGCCACAGGAGCACCTTTATGTTCATAGTTGTGATAACCAGAAGCTGGAAACAACCTAGACGTCTCACAACAGAAAAAAGGATACAGAAAATGTGGTTCATTTACACAATGGAATACTACTCAGCTATTAAGAATGAGGACATCCTGACTTTTGCAGGCAAATGGATGGAACTAGAAAATATCATCCTGAGTGAGGTAACTCAGACCCAAAAGGACATAAATGGTATGTAATCACTAATAAGTGGATATTAGCCAAAAAGAAAAAAGAAAAAACCCATACAGAATACACAAGATACAGTCCACCGAATTCAAAAGGCTCAACAAGCTGAAGTGTCCAAGTAAGGATGACTCAGTTCCACTTGGGAGAGAGAAGAAAGCAATCACAAGTGGGGAGGGAGGAAGGGAGGGAATTAGGAGGGATTGTGGATGGGGGGGGCAGTGAGGGCTATAGGGGAACCTGATCTTGTATTGGTTGAGCGAAAAGGACTGAAGCGTGAGGGCCACCAGAAAGAATGGAAACAGGCAACCTCAAGACATAGGAGATTTGGGGAACTTCCCAGAATGCACCAGAGCCCTGGGAAGTGAGAGACTCCCAGGATTCAAAGCGAGGGACCTTTGATGAAATGCTGGACAGTCAGGAGAGGAAACTTATAGAGCCCACCTCCAGCAGAAAAAAACATCTTTAGAAAATCCAATCGCGGATCTGTTAATGCTATTCAATTTTTTTTTCTCTTAAGATTCATTTTGATTTCTTAGGATGTCCAAATATGCTGTGAAATCCAATCTGGAAAAGCAACAATGCTGTCCTATTTTTTTTAAAATGTGTATAACCTATATAATTTAAAGTTTTGTTGATTGTAAAACTATACCATATGAAGTTGTCTTATGATATTAGATGGTTTTTGCTGTGAGAATTGCATGCTCCCTGACAGAGCTATGAGATCCATCCACTTGCTTTTAGGGCCCTGAAAGGGTGGTGTTTAACAAAAGCACGTTTCTCATGGAATTTAACTGTAGTCCTCAGATGATCCTTACCTCTTCCTAGAGTAACTGCGGTACTGTGGAATACCATCAGGATCTGTTAGCAGTGGATTAACGTGCATGGTGAAGGAAGGTTTTGTTTTGTTGTAGTTGCCAGTTTTTTTGTTTTTTTGTTTGTTTGTTTGTTTGTTTCTTTAGGACTAAGAATTTATGCTATATATTTAAGAAGGCTTGTGAATAAAGCAGAAGTCCATGTGTCTAGACATAAACTGTTAGCAGTGATTGTTTTCATGTAATTGGGAGCAGACAACAAACAGGCCGTGAACAGAACTTACTCTCAGATGGGCAGAACTTGTGTTGTCAGGCAAGCCCACAAGCATCAGCTCTCTTATGAAGATGAAGGACAGCCAAAGGGAAGCAAGGAAGCTAGGATGCTTCTAAAAATATATGTTGATTTGCTTCCAATGCACTAAAGATCCCTGGTGATAAATGTCCTTTCTGTTCTGTTTATTTAATATGTTAAGTTGCTCTCAAGGGCCTGCCAGATTTGCAACGATAAAATAGCCCACATCAAGTGTTCCTTCGGCCCAGGAACACCACCATCATCACACACACATAGAGGTAGCTACTTCTAGATAAACAACTGAAAAATCATCAAGTCTTACTGTGGAGTCACCAACGTTCACACATTACAGTAAGTGATTGCCACCGCTCCTGACAGAAAGAACCAGAGAAAGGATAATAGGAGGAAGACAAAATGTTCAAAAATGGCTGAGACCTTCCTGAAAAGGATCCTGGGCCTTTCAGGGATGAACAAGTTTGGCAAGAAGGTGGCTCTGTGTTACTGCAGTTTGTCAGAAGGTGCTAGCCTGAGGCCTTTCCTCAGCCAATCCTCTTGTCTCCTTTCACTCTCCTCTCAGCCAGGTAGGACCATAGTCCATCATTCCTGACCCCAGACACCCATGGGAGGTAAAAGTTAAAATAGAGTGTTTATCTGGTGGTTGTGATATAAATGTGTTTGTAGTTTTCAATCTTCGTAATAAAAATAGATAAAGAGTGAAGTCTGGATTTCTGAGTACATAGAAGTGCTATGTTAAAGAAGTTTTTCACAACTATATTTATGGAGTAGCTTTCAAATACCCTCCATTAACGGGGAAATGTCATCATAGTTGCTTAGTAAAATAGACAAGTAACATAGTATTCTTAGACACAACTTTCCTTGAAATATCACCATCCCTGATAAAAAGTATCCAAATCAAGAAATAGAATGAATATTATCTTAACAGGATAAAGGATGAATCAGTTTTCCATCATTACAATTAAATATCCCATCTGTATAACTTTCCCTTGAAGAGTTTCAATTATTTTTAAGAAAATGTATATAGGTAAATGTTACATAATTATTAATAATATCAATTTAAAATTGAAACTAAAGGAGCAGGTGTGTAGACCAGTGATAGTTCACTTACCTAGCTCATAAAAGGTCCTCTGAGGTGGGGAAGAAACTTGAAAGGAACTAAAAGAAGCAGCACCAACCAACAGGGCTCACTCCTATGACTCCGGAAGCAGAGGCAGAGGAACCACAAGTGTGAGGCCAGCCTGCTACTTACTCAGTGGCACCCAGTTAAAATTCCAAACAAAAATTTTAAACTAAGTTGACTGACTGACCTGTTCAGCCTTGTCTGGTTTCAGTGGGCGACGATGAGCACTGTCCTGTAGTGACTTGATATGCAAGGTTGGGTTAGTAGCCAGGGCGGGTCTTCCCCCTTCTCAGAGGAGAATGGGATAGGGGATGGATGGATGGAGGGACTCTGTGTGAGGGATGGGGACTGCGAGGAGAAGAGGGGCTGCAATCTAGATGTAAATGAATAAATAAGTAAATGGAGAAAATATTGGAAATTTGTGAATATTCTCCTCACAGCTCAAAGTACTAATTGGATACTACTGTAGTAGGCATTTCCTCCAGGAAACCTGGCTGCTAGTAGCATTCTTTCACTTGTCAGTAAGTAGATGTTAGGCTGCTTATAAAATAGCGGAAGTCAAATCATTAACACTAGGCTGTGTGGCATAGGCCAAATTATACTACAGAAGATGGCATGCTATTACTGTAAGCCTTGCACCATAAAGGTACACTGTGAAAAAGCCTGTGCACTGTATTTCTAATGTGTATGTGCAGAACACATACTGGTCAGTCTCAGTCATTTTAATTCTAAGTCACAGATTTAAAAGAAAAACATCTTTTATTTTAAAAGACTGTTTCTCAAAATGGGTAAATCATTTTCTTTTCAAAGGCTAAGAAAATATACAAACCTGCTAATGAAACCCATACATTTTCTCCACACAATTCTGGACATAACTGGAATTGAGGAAAGCATGGAAACAATCTTCTATTCATATTCTAAATGCAGATATGTATTTAGAGCAGACCGAGTTAAGTATCAGACTCTCTCAAAGCCACACCAGGAAAGAATAATACCATGGAGCTAGGATAATAAACATGTTAGCTAAATTATGGTCCAAATGTGGGATTTTCACAAACAAACAGTTATCCCTCATCTGGCACCTCTAATATGGTACCTTTTACTTTTAACATTTAAATCAGAGGTCCCACTTGAACTGTAATTTGAAAAGGTGCAGAGTTAGTCCAGTTTTGACCCAGAACTTTGCCTTGATTTTTTTGTCTACCTTTTTTTAGTTGTTAATTGTGGCTGAAACAATATTTCCAGAATCATTTGCTTAGGAGCAGAACTGTAAAGGGCAATGTTTGATTCTTCTATTATGATTTTGTTTTTGCTTTTACTTTTTCTTTGGCAGCTGGAATTGGCTTCCTGAATATTTTTTGAGGCTCTGTAGTAACAGAAGAGGCTAATTTTGGCTATGGATCTAAAACCAGGGAAGCTAGATATTTGCTAAGAAATGCTCCATTCATTACATTCAGTTTCTAGTTTTAGGATTTAGATATTTTGTTTTGTTTTTGTAAATGCATATTTTCTTGCTTGAATGAAAGTGTGTACAGTGGTGTAGAGATGCCCAGAAAATGGTAGCAGATCCCCTGAACTGTAGTTTAAGGCAGTTATGAGCTGCTAGTATGAGTGCTGAGCTGATCCTGGCTTCCCTGTAGAAACGTAATTACTTTTAGCTGCTAACCATGTTTTTAACTCCTCCAGTGGTATCTTGGCATTAACTTTTTGATATTATATCTTCAGTTTCAAACAATTTATTCAAAGTCTATTAAGATTTATTTTATATATTATTAGCACAGAGAAATACATAATTGGACATTATGTTAAGGAAGTATTGCAGCAAATAAAGTTGACCAAAACAATAATTCCAATATAGAAAGATTTGCTGACTATTGTTTCCACAATTAGAGAAATAAATAAAAACCTGTTATTCTTAGAGCAAGTGTAAGAACTTTCATCTCATTATTAGAACCAGGAATCATACAAAAACACAAACAATAAGAACTTCCATGGAAGGTTCCTCTATGGCATAGTGTTGCTCCAAGCCCTTAAATGCTACATAGCTCAGTTTCCCTATGTTTGTCAACATCATTTATCACCATCTCACCAACTGACACCTTCAACAAAAGAATTGTGATGTGCCACTGCTACTCAATTCACTTTGAAGAAATTCATTGGTTCAAAAGGCAAAGGGATTACATGATAAAATAATGGGGTACTACTTGTAATTATGCATATATTATAAAAATATTTACTTATAGCTTATTTCTTTTAATTTATGTGTGGGTTATGTGAGATGTTTACATTTTTATTTGTATAGGCTCATCCAGTCAAAATTTTGAGATAAATTAGCTAATTTATCTCAAAATTTTGACTGGATGACTAGGTTTAATTTGTATAGATAGATAGATAGATAGATAGATAGATAGATAGATAGATAGATAGATAGATAGATAGATGATAGATAGATAGATAGATAGATAGATAGATATACACACATATATATACATATACGTGAGTGTGATCTATTCATTTCCATGTTTTTACTTTAATATCATCTTTAATTCATGCAAAATTTATTTATTTAATTAATTAGGAATTTTCTTCATTTACATTTCCAATGCTATCGCAAAAGAACCCAATGCTCCCCCCACTACCCTAAACACCCACTCCCATTTCTTGACCCTGGCATTCCCCTGTACTGAGGCATATGAAGTTTGCAAGACCAAGGGGCCTCTCTTTCCAATGATGGCCAACTAGCCCATCTTATGATACATATGCAGCTAGAGACATGACCTCTGGGGTGTACTGGTTAGTTCATATTGTTGTTACACCTATAAGGTTGTAGATTCCTTTAGCTCCTTGGGTACTTTCTCTAGCTCCACCATTGAGGGCCCTGTGATCCACCCAATAGCTGACTGTGAATCTCGATTTCTGTGTTTGCTAGGCCCCTGCATAGCCTCACAAGAGATAGCTATATCGGAGTCCTTTCAGGAAAATCTTGCTAGTGTATGCAATGGTGTCAGCATTTGGGGGCTGATTATGGGAAGGATCCCCGGGTATGGCAGTCTCTAGATGGTCCATCCTTTTGTCTCAGCTCCAAACTTTGTCTCTGTAACTCCTTCCATGGGTGTTTTGTTCCCAATTTTACAAAGGGGCAAAGTGTACACACTTTGGTCTTTGTTCTTCTTCAGTTTCATGTGTTTTGCAAATTGTATCTTGTATGTATGTAAGTTTCTGGGCTAATATCCACTTATCACTGAATACATATCAAGTGAGTTCTTTTATGTTTGGGTTACCTCACTCAGGATGATGCCCTCCAGGTCCATCCATTTGCCTAGGAATTTCATAAACTCATTCTTTTTAATAGTTGAGTAGTACACCATTTTGTAAATATACCACATTTTCTGTATCCATTCCTCTGTTGAGGGGCATCTGGGTTCTTTCCAGCTTCTGGCTATTATAAATAAGGCTGCTATGAACATAGTGGAGCATGTGTCCTTCTTACTGGTTGGAACATCTTCTGTATATATGCCCAGGAGAGGTATTGCTGGATCCTCTGGTAGTACTATGACCAATTTTCTGAAGAACCACCAGACTGATTTAAAGAGTGGTTTTACAAGCTAGCAATCCCACCAACAATGGAGGAGTGTTCCTCTTTCTCCATATCCTTGCCAGCATCTTCTATCACCTGAATTTTTGATCGTAGCAATTCTGACTGGTGTGAGGTGGAATCTCGGGATTCTTTTGATTTGCATTTCCCTGATGATTAAGGATGCTGAACATTTTTTTAGTTGCTTCACAGCCTTTCAGTAATCCTCAAGTGAGAATTCTTTGTTTAGCTCTGAGCCACATTTTTTAATGGGGTTATTTGATTTTCTGTAGTCCACCTTCTTAAGTTCTTTATATATATTGGATATTAGTCCCCTATCTGATTTAGGATAGGTAGAGATCCTTTCCCAATCTGTTGGTGGCCTTTTTGTCTTATTGATGGTGTCTTTTGCCTTGCAGAAGCTTTGCAATTTTATGAGGTCACATTTGTCGATTCTCCATCTCACAGCAAAAGCCATTGCTGTTCTATTCAGGAATTTTTTCCCTGTGTCCATATCTTCGAGGCTTTTCCTCACTTTCTCCTCTATAAGTTTCACTGTCTCTGGTTTTATGTGGAGTTCTTTGATCCACTTAGATTTGACCTTAGTACAAGCAGATAGAAATGGATCAATTTGCATTCTTCCACATGATAACTGCCAGTTGTGCCAGCAACATTTGTTGAAAATATTGTCTTTTTACCACTGGATGGTTTTAGCTCCCTTGTCAAAGATCAATTGACCATAAGTGTGTGGTTTGATCTCTGGGTCTTCAATTGTATTCCATTGGTCTACATGTCTGTCGCTATACCAGTACCATGGAGTTTTCATCACAATTGCTCTGTAGTACAGCTTTAGGTCAGGCATGGTGATTCCTTCAGAGGTTCTTTTATCATTGAGAAGAGTTTTGGCTATGCTAGGTTTTTGTTATTCCAGATGAATTTGCAAATTGCACTTTCTAATTCGTTGAAAAATTGAGTTGGAATTTTGATGGGGATTGCATTGAATCTGTAGATTGCTTTTGGCAAGATAGCCATTTTTACAATGTTGATCCTGCCAATCCATGAGCATGGGAGATCTTTCCATCTTCTGAGATCTTCAATTTCTTTCTTAAGAGACTTGATATTCTTATCATACAGATCTTTCACTTCCTTAGTTAAAGTGACACCAAGGTATTTTATATTATTTGTGACTATTGTGAAAGGTGTTGTTTCCCTAATTTCTTTCTCAGCCTGTTTATCATTTGTGTAGAGAAAGGCCATTGATTTGTTTGAGTTAATTTTATATCCAGCTATTTCACTGAAGCTGTTTATCAGGTTTAGGAGTTCTCTGGTGGAATTTTTAGGTCACTTATATGTACTATCATATCATCTGCAAAAAGTGATATTTTGACCTCTTCCTTTCCAATTTGTATCCCCTTAATCACACTTTGTTGTCAAATTGCTCTGGATAGGACTTCAAGTACTATATTGAATAGGTAGGGAGAAAGTGGGCAGCCTTGTCTGGGCCCTGATTTTAGTAGGATTGATTCCAGCTTCTCACCATTTAATTTGAGGTTGGCTACTGGTTTGCTGTAGATTGCTTTTATCATATTTAGGTATTGGCTTTGAATTCCTCATCTTTCCAATACTTTTAACATTAATGGCTAGTGGATTTGGTCAAATGCTTTCTCTGAATCTAAGGAGATGCTCATGTGGTTTTTGTCTTTTAGTTTTTATATATAGTGGATTACGTTGATTGATTTCTGTATATTAAATCATCCCAGCATCCCTGGAATGAAACCTACTTGGTCAGGTTCAATGATTGTATTAATGTGTTCTTGGATTCAGTTAGCAAGAATTTTATTGAGTATTTTTGCATTGATATTCATAAGGGAAATTGATCTGAAGTTCTCTATCTTTGTTGGGTCTTTCTGTGGTTTAGGTATCAGAGTAATTGTGGCTTCATAGAATGAATTGGGTAGAGTACCTTCGGTTTCTATTTTGTAGAATAGTTTGAGAAGAACTGGAATTAGATCTTCTTTGAAGGTCCAATAGAACTCTGCACTAAACCTATCCGGTCCTGGGCTTTTTTTGGTAGGGAGACTATTAATGACTGCTTCTATTTCTTTAGGGGATATAGGACTGTTTAGATCATTAACCTGATCTTGATTTAACTTTGGTACCTGGTATCTGTCTAGAAATTTGTCCATTTCATTCCAGGTTTTCCACTTTGGTTGAGTATAGCCTTTTGTAGAAGGATCTGATAGTATTTTGGATTTCTTCAGGATCTGTTGTTATGTCTCCCTTTTCATTTTTGATTTTGTTAATTAGGATGCTGTCCCTGTGCCCTCTAGTCATTCTGGCTGAGGGTTTATCTATCTTGTTGATCTTATCAGAGAACCAGCTTCTCTTTTGGTTGATTCTTTGAATGGTTCTTCTTGTTTCCACTTGGTTGATTTCACCCCTGAGTTTGATTATTTCCTTCTGTTTACTCCTCTGGGGTGAATTTCCTTCCTTTTGTTCTACAGATTTTAGGTGTGTTGTCAAGCTGCTAGTGTGTACTCTCTCTAGTTTCTTTTTGGAGGCACTCAGATCTATGAGTTTCCCTCTTAGAAATGCTTTCATTGTGTCCCATAAGTTTGGGTATGTTGTGGCTACATTTTCATTAAACTCCAAAAAGTCCTTAATTTCTTTCTTTATTCCTTCCTTGACCAAGTTATCATTGAGAAGAGTGTTGTTCAGTTTCCACGTGAATGTTGGCTTTCTATTAGTTATTTTGTTATTGAAGATCAGCCTTAGACCATGGTGATCTGATAGGATGCATGGGACAATTTCAATATTTTTGTATATGTTGAGGCTTGTTTTGTGACCAATTATGTGGTCAATTTTGGAGAAGGTACCATGGGGTGCTGAGAAGAAGGTATATCCTTTTGTTTTAGGATAAAATGTTCTGTAGATATCTGTTAAGTCCATTTGTTTCATCACTTCTGTTAGTTTCACTGTGTCCCTGTTTAGTTTCTGTTTCCATGATCTGTCCATTGGTGAAAGTGGTGTGTTGAAGTCTCCCACTATTATTGTGTGAGGTGCAATGTGTGCTGTGAGATTTACTAAAGTTTCTTTTATGAATGTGGCTGCCCTTGTATTTGGAGCATATATATTCAGAATTGAGAGTTCCTCTTGGAGGATTTTACCTTTGATGAGTATGAAGTGCCCCTCCTTGTCTTCTTTGATTATTTTGGGTTGGAAGTCGATTTTGTTAGATATTAAAATGGCTATTCCAGCTTGTTTCTTCATACCATTTGCTTGGAAAATTGTTTTGCAGCCTTTCATTCTGAGGTAGTGTCTATCTCTTTCTCTGAGATGAGTTTCCTGTAAGCAGCAAAATGTTGGGTCTTGTTTGTGTAGCCAGTTTGTTAGTCTATGTCTTTTTATTGGGGAGTTGAGACCATTGATATTAAGAGATATTAAGGAAAAGTAAGTGTTGCTTCCTGTTATTTTTGTTGTTAAAGTTGGCATTCTGTTCTTGTGGCTGTCTTCTTTTAGGTTTGTTGAGGTATTCTCTTCTTGTTTTTTCTAGGGCGTGGTTCCCGTCCTTGTATTGTTTTTTTTCTGTTATTATCCTTTGAAGGACTGGATTCGTGGAGAGATAATGGGTGAATTTGGTTTTGTCGTGGAATACTTTGGTTTCTCCATCTATGGTAATTGAAAGTTTGGCTGGGTATAGTAGCCTGGGCTGACATTTGTGTTCTCTTTGTGTCTGTATAACATCTGTCCAGGATCTTCTGGCTTTCATAGTCTCTGGTGAAAAGTCTGGTGTAATTCTGATAGGCCTACCTTTATATGTTATTTGACTTTTTCCCCTTACTGCTTTTAATATTCTATCTTTATTTAGTGCATTTGTTGTTCTGATTATTATGTTTCGGGAGGTATTTCTTTTCTGGTCCAGTCTATTTGGAGTTCTGTAGGCTTCTTGTATGTTCATGGGCATCTCTTTCTTTAGGTTTGGGAAGTTTTCTTCTATAATTCTCTTGAAGATATTTGCTGGCGCTTTAAATTGAAAATCTTCACTCTCATCTATTCCTATTATACATAGGTTTGGTCTTCTCATTGTGTCCTGGAATTCCTGGAAGTTTTGAGTTAGGATCTTTTTGAATTTTGCGTTTTCTTTGATTTTTTTTTTTTTTTTTTTTTTGCCGATGTTCTCTATGGAATCTTCTGCACCTGAGATTCTCTCTTCCATCTCTTGTATTCTGTTGCTGATGCTTACATCTATGGTTCCAGATTTCTTTCCTAGGGTTTCTATCTCCAGCGTTGCCTCACTTTGGGTTTTCTTTATTGTGTCTTCTTCCCTTTTTAGGTCTAGTATGGTTTTGTTCATTTCCATCACCTGTTTGGATGTGTTTTCCTGTTTTTCTTTAAGGACTTTTAACTCTTTAGCAGTGTTCTCCTGCAATTCTTTAAAGTGAGTTATTAAAGTCCTTCTTGATGTCCTCTACCATCATCATGATATATGCTTTTAAATCTGGGTCTAGCTTTTTAGGTGTGTTGGGGTGCCCAGGAATGGTTGTGGTGGGAGTGCTGGGTTCTGATGGTGTTGAGTGGTCTTGGTTTCTGTTAGTAAGATTCTTAAGTTTGCCTTTTGCCATCTGGTAATCTCTGGATTTAGTTGTTATAGTTGTATCTGGTTAGAGCTCATTCCTCTAATGATTCCATTAGCCTCTATCAGCAGACCTGGAAGAATACGTCTCTCCTGAGTGAGTTTCAGTGGTCAGAGCACTCTCTGCAGGCAAGCTCTCCTCTTGCAGGGAAGGTGCACAGATATCTGGCATTCGGACCTTCCTCCTGGCAAAAGATGAAGGCCCAAAAAAAGGGCCTGTCTCAGAAGCTGTTAGTTTCTGTATTCCACACTCTCCCCTGTGCAGACTAGTCTTGGATGTATCTGGGAACCAAGATGGCTCCTCCAGGGTGGGGGGAAATCTCTTCTCTGGCAAGGAAGGTGCCTGGATGTCTGGAGTCCAAAACGGGGTCTGCCTCAGAAGCTGTGTCACTTCTGCCTGTCCCAGAAGCTGTTAGCTTCTGTAGTCCACACTCTAACCTGCACAGACTAGTCTCCTAATATCATTTTTTTTAAATAAGAGGAGTGAAGCCCTGATATGTTAAAAGGAGAAACAGAATTAGCAAATTCCACAGCTAAATTTTCTACTCAGTTTTGAGCCAAACATATGACATTTTTTTATTTGCTTGCTTTGTGGCTGGTAGACAGGGATGTACAGAGGTGTGTATATGTATGGACACGTATGTGATAACATACACACACATGTATATATATATATATATATATATATATATATATATATATATATATATGCTTACTCATAAATATAAAGTGGGAATGCTGAGTATGAGTATGTCACGCATTTTACATGATATTGAATAAGCTGTTCATAGACTTCTAGTCATTCATTTATCCGTAAAATGGAAATATCACTTAGTTAAATTTAATTGAAGCTAAGCAGAAGAGTCCCTAACTGTGGTGCTCATTATCCATGATTGTTTTTATAATTCTAAATACAGCAACCAGTAATTGTTTTTTAAAAAAAAAGTTCCACTGATGAATGCCTGCACATCTTTGAATTTCAAATAATTCCGTTAGTCTGTCCTTACCAATGTCACTAGTACATATGAAGTACTACAACATGTCACAAGATCCTGACAAACTAATCTGGAGATACCTCTGTTGTTGTAGTCAGAATGTACTAGAATAGATAGGAAAGGAACAAATCTGATATTCTTCAGTTTATGAAAACCCTTTATATGTAAAGTCTACTAAAATGACTGCAGAAGCCCAATTGTTTTTTGTTTTGTTCTGGGTTTTGTTTGTTTGTTTTGTCTATTTCATGTTGGAGTGAAATCAATTATCCTAAATTCTAAAAGGAAAGAACATCTCCCCAGGGTAGCTTGAGTTCTCAAGCTCCTGAAGCCTGTAAGGAGGCTGGTAAAGTCCTCACTCCAGTGTTGCTCATTGGAATCTCAGTCTTGCTTTGGGATCTTCTGTCACTAGGGCCAAATTTCAGGTTTAAGGAATTCTGATTACTTTTAAATACTTACCTTTATTATCTATAGTCTAGTTAAATTAATTGACTATCTTCAGTGGTCTGTATATGCTTTGTATAATGGATATTTTCCTTCTACAAATGATACTTTTTCCATTCTAAACCTCATGTCTTTTATTCCATTACTTTGGTATAGTATGATGGCTATAGAAGATAGTCTTATTTCTTCTGCTTTAATTTCAAGACCCAAAGTATAAATATTTATCATTAAATGTGATCTTTTCTGGGAATTTTCTTGTAGACCCTCTTTATCAGATTGGAAAATATCATTGGTATTTTTAACTCATTGAGAATTTTGCCATGAATGAGCATTAAACTCTTTTACAAATCTATTAAAATGATCAAATAAATTTCTCTCATTTTCCTCTTTAGTAGGTGACTTACATTCAAAAGGTTTAAGACACTAAGTCTCCCTTGCACATCTGAAAGAAACTCACTCTTGGTGATTTAAACCATTTGATCTGGTTTCTCACTAAGAATTTCCACTTGATGTTTTCTAAATTAGTATATATTTATTGCACATAATGGTGGATTTCAAGAAATCTTCATTCATATCATGTGGTTTGATGGCACCCTCTACTCTTTCCATTAACTCCTAATCCACTGTTTTGACCAGTTCACTTCCATGCCTAAATAGGCTCCATTTTTACTTTCATATAAATATTTCCATATATTGTTTATGGCTACATTGTGTGTATTTATATAATCTAGGAATGCAGATAAGAGAAAAAAAATGCACATGTCTTTTAAATCAGCTCATTTCTCTTATTATGGTCATTTTCCATTCCACTCATTTTCTAAAAGTGACATAATTTTTTTTTGTTCTTTATAAATGAATGAGATTCAATTTATCTCTTGTCTACCAAATGCACTTAGAAAGAATCTATTAGTTGGCTTGTCTGAAAATGCCACAACTATCACAGTTTTTTTTTTAATTTTTCTATTATTTGGGTAATAATGGCTCTCATAGGCTCATATATTTGACTTCTTAGTCATTGTGTTTTTTTTATATGTCTAATGTCTAATCTGAAAAGTTTTACAACTATGTTCATCAGAAAAACTGACTGATAATTATATTTTGTTGTCTATTTAATTGCCTACCAGTGTAACCCTGGGTTTGTAAAGTGAACTTCTTAGCATTCAATGCTTTTCTGTCTGGCAATAATTTAATGAATATTGGTGTGAGCTTTTAAAGAATATACTATAATTTAGCACTGGATTCAACAGGGCTCTTGTAATTGGAATTTTGCTTTGGTTTGTTCTGTATTATTGTTTCTATCTCATTATTCATTATAGACTTATTTAAGTTGTTTGAGCATCTCATGGTTTAAACGGAGTAATTCCCATCTATTTGGAAATATATGTCTTTTTCTTCACTCATAGTTTCCACCTTTACTGGAGAGATTTTGAAGAACAGCACTTGTCATGGAAGGGCAATGAAGAGAGGAATATTTGCCTCTGTAGTGTCCTTGCTAAGGATTCATTGTGGGCCTTTTCAAATGGCTTTTCATTGCTTCAGAACAACACCTACAGGAAGGGGGGTGTCCAAGCACATGTATGGCATCTGGACTCTAGGTTCTTGCACTGGTTGGTGTGCAATTCTGTGCAGTAATGAGAACCATGTTAATTTTGTTTCCTAAGTGTCTCTAGTTTCTTTCTTGGGTTGTCACTCTTTGCTCTACTGATAATGTTTCATTTTTTTTTCTTTGCTTGCTATGCCATATGTCTCCCACCTTCTAATTTTTCAATCTAAATATTTGATTTTGAAAACTACAGGGCATATTTGTGAGGCACTCCTTTTCTCTAGTCTCGGTTGTCACCTCCTACAACTGCACTCTGTACATAGAATAAAGCACTCCCCGTGTGACACTGAACCCTCTAGAGTAGCTCCCTCTCTCTCTTTCTCTGTATCTCTGTCTCTATTTCTCTGTGTCTCTCTCTGTCTCTGTCTCTGTGTTTCTCTCTGTGTGTCTCTCTGTCTCTCTCTGTGTCTCCCCCTCCCTCCCTCCCTCCCTCTATCTCTCTCTGTTCCGGTGCTTTTCTATGATCACCTGTATCAGAATTAGAGGATGACTATTTCTTTTCCTTGTTTATTCTCAGTTTAAGCCCAGAGACTCCAATGTTGTTCTTCATCTTTGTCCCCATAGAGTCTACCACTAATTGTGTTTACAAATACTGAACTAGTCATGTAGTCTTTTTTTCTTGGGGCATGTTATATTTTTTAAATTAACATTTATTTTATGTAAATACTCAAACTGGTAATAATCACCTTTAATTTCCACTTCATGCCTGTATCCATGTGGTTAAACTTGCAATGATGTCTCCTTTCTCATTTTGTTTAATTTTTATTACTTTTATTTTTTACACTCCAGTCCTTGCCACCCTCCCAGTCTGCCCTCTCACAGTTCCTCATCCCATTCCTAATCTCCACCCCCCTTATTCAAGAGGATGTCCCCCTTCCAGGCCTCCTCTCTCCCTGGGTCCTCAAGTCTATTAACGGTTAGGAGCTGAGGGTTCTTCCACTGAGGCCAAGCAGGTAGTCCACTGCTGTATTAGTGTTGGGGGCCTCAGAACAGCTCCTGAATGCTACCTGGTTGGTGGTTCAGTGTCTGATAGATTTCAGAGTTCCGGTCCAGTTGACACTGCTGATATTCCTATGGGCTCATTCTTCTCAGCTTCTTCCAGCCTTTCCCTAATTCAACCACAGGAGTCCCTGACTTCAGTACCTTGATTAGGTATAAGTAGCTGCTTCTGTCTCAGTCAGCTACTTGTTTGGCCTCTCAGACGACAGCTATGCTAGGCTCCTGTCTGTAAGCTCACTACAGCATCTATAATAGTGTTGGGCCTTCGAGCCTTCTTTTGAAGTGGATTCCAACTTGGGCCAGTCACTGTACCACCTTTCCTTCAGTCTCTTCTCCATTTTGTCCCTGCAGTTGTTCTTTCCTAAACAGAACTCTGATGGCTCAGGCTCTAAGATCAAGAATTGATAAATGGGACCTCACGAAACTGAAGAGATTCTCTAAAGCAAAGGACATAGTCAATAGGACAAATCTGGAATCTGAATATTGGGAAAAATCTTCACTAACTGCACATCTGCTAGAGAGCTAATATCCAAAATATATAAAGAACTCTGGAAGCTAACCTTCAAATATCAAATATCCGAAGAACCCAATTTAAAAAAAGAAAGAAAGAAAGAAAGAAAGAAAGAAAGAAAGAAAGAAAGAAAGGAAGAAAGAAAGGAAGAAAGAAAGAAAAAAGGAAGAAAAAAAAGGGATATAGACTGAAACAGAATTCACAATAGAGGAATCTTAAATGGCCTAGAAGAGCTTAAAGAAATGTTCAAAGTCCTCAGTGATCAGAGAAATGCAAATTAAAACAACCCTGAGATTCCACCTCACACCAATCAGAATGGCAAAGATCAAAAACTCAGGTGGCAGCAGAGGCTGGCAAGGATATGGAGAAAGAGGGACACTTCTCTATTGCTGGTGGGATTGTCAGGTGGTACAACTATTCTGGAAATTCCTCAGATAATTGGAAACAGATCTACCTGAAGACCCAGCTATACTACTCTTGAGCACACACCCAAAAGATGTCCCACCATACCACAGAGGCCCATGCACCACTATATTCATAACGACCTTATCTGTGATAGGCAGAAGCTGGAAACAACACAGATATCCAACAAAGACAGAAGAATGGATACAGAAAATGTGGTTCATTTACACAGTGGATATTATTCAGCTACTAAAAATGACGACATCATAAGTTTTGCAGGCAAAGGAATGGAACTAGAAAATATCAGCTACATACTAGTTACAGCTAGTAACTCAGACCCATTCTAAGTATCTATTAGTGAGTATGTACTCATTAATAAGTGGGTATTAGCCAAAAACCTACAAAATACATAGGGTACAATTCACAGAACTCAAGAAGTATTTCAAGTATATCAAGTGTAACTTCAATAAAGTATTATTTAGTAGTTTAGTGATACTTTCATCTCAGAGAACCAACAAATAGGATTTCTTTCTTTCACTGTGATGAGAGCAGAAAGATACATTTGAATGAATGTATGTGTTCCTTCCTAACACTTTAAAACTAATATATAGATATGAAAATTTAGTTCAGTTCTTCTAATATTTGTTTAAGACACTTAGAACCTATGAAGCCAACTTAAGTTTTTGTCAGAATTTATATATGATCTGATGTTCTATTAATTTCATAATGAAAAGCAGTTTTGATTAATAAAAATTATTTATACTAGTTATGATCAATAGGTTTCATGATTGCAGAACATGTATATAAACCTTAGTAACAATGTTACTCTATCCCTGGTGGAGTACAGTGTAATCTTTTTTTTTAAACTATGGAGACGCTTAAAGCCCATGCTGATTTTACATCTAGTCTGGAATGATCCAGAAGCATAATCACAATAATATAAAATGGATGACACCCATGCTGGGCCTTCCAAACTCGGTAGATTCCTTAGGTAACTTAAGAGGAGACTGGTTCACTTTCATGTGACTGAGTAAAGTCCAGGTAAGAAAATAGTATTTCTCAATTTTACTTAAGAACTCTCCAAGGTGAGAAGTCACAATGGCCCCACCAAGAGAAATAATTTCCCTCTAAGAAGTAGTTTTTGCCAGCTGATCTAATTGGAGATGATGAGTTTGTAGGGTGTGGAAAATGTGTAAATAGTAAGTTCCCCTTTCTTTCCTCTTTCCACAGCCTTGGACATACCTTCTCCAATTCAATAATGACTAATGAAATTAATTAGGTACATACAAATGAATTATCTCAAGTCTATAATGTATCTTCATATCAAATTAATGTGAGCTAATGATAAAGCTTGATGAGAAAAATTTAAGGTCTATAGCCTAGTAATTGAAGGCTTTTTGCTAGATTCTGTCTTTACATGTCTTTCTTTAAGTCTGCGTTTAGTTGACTGACTGTAGTGTTTTAAAAAGAAATTACAAGTAAGAATTAAGAGGTAATTTTAAAAGGCTGAGTCATAGTAATGCTAGCAGAATTATCTGGTTGTTCAGTGATAGCCTATCTAAATTAGCTGCCTACCATTTGCTGAACTCTAGATGGTTTATAGAAATTTACATTGTGACCAGTTCTCAGGTAGGGCTAGGCACAGTAAAGTTTGGGAGATGTCTTCATAATTAGATAACTTGTAGAGTACTAGATCATTATATAATCATTTATTATATTTCCTTTTTACAAGGAATAAACTCTAATAAATAAAATCACATTTTAAAAAGTAAATGTCTTACTTTGTAACTATCTACAACACTGGAGTGTAAAGATACCCTTGGTGTATGGATGAATCTTTTCTATTATTGTACTTTATGGTTTTCCTATTAAAATAAAATATGCTTTCACCAGAATTGTGTAAAATATTTTCGACATATAATCACTATGCAGAATGATTTGTTTAATCTGTAATTATAACAGGAAGTTCATGGGAAAAGGGCCTTATCTTTTTGAATTTTTCAGGTTTCTCTATTTTAATAGTTTTAGAAAGATTTATTTTTGTGTAAGGTAAGGTTATGTTACCTTTTTAATAGAATGCATACAAAATTAAAAAATATATATAAAGGCACAGGAGGAAGAGAGCTAGTAAAATTAAATTATATACATCACTATAAACTAATAATTAGCACACTTTGAAGATTTTTCAATGGACTTGAGGTTTGGGATGAAATTTCAGAAAAGCAGGTAAACACTGACATGCACATACAAAGCTATTACATGATTGGCAGTTTGAATAAACTGGAAGCAAACCAGATACTCCAAGGCAACACAATTGTCCCTGGTAATTGGAGCTTAACAATCCTTCTGTCGGGTTTTACAAGATTTTACTGAGCTATGTTGTCAAACGAAACAGACATGAGGTCTTGAAAGAATAGATGGATTTCAATTAAGCCTTTCTTTAGTTTTGAATATTTGAATAGGTAGAGAGGAAGCTGGATAGACACATTGCAGACAGAGACAACAACAAGAATGGAACTGAGACGTGATGAATTAGCTCTGCATGTTTCAGGTCATTTAAAATGGCAAGAGTTGGACGTGTATGGGGAACCTACTGGTAATGTATGGTTCAAATGTCAATGGAGCTCTTGGGGAGACTGATAAAGTTTCAGATAAAAAACAAGGACAAGCGACAGAGAGGAATGCGAAGTCTGTTGTGGAAATAAAAAAGAAACATGTATCAGTATTTTAAGTAGACAATACTCACTTAATGAAAAACACAAATTCCACTTTGTATACATCTTTTAAAATAAAATGGGACAGCATAATAACAGCTATTCCCTCACTTTTAGCTGGTGCCAAAGGTTTATAGCTCATTTTGAATATCTACACAATTTTCCTACTGGATCCTTTTTTTCTATTTTAAAGGTAAGGACATAGAGCAGTTAAGACATTCAAGATTTACATTAGGTAAAATATTAAGATCAGAATTTCCTATGCTCATATGTTTTCTCTATCTGTATCCTGTGACTGCTGAAGCATGGACTCTGAATTCTGTACATATGAGTTTTAAAACTGTCTCATAAGTCACTAGTACTGCTTAGTATCTCAACTTCCTTCCTTTGAAAATGAATGTGGTAGCATACCTCAATATTGACGAGTAAGTTATGTTTTATTTAGGATACAATGAAAATGGCATACAGCATCCGATAGGCAGGTCTTATTTTCCATTGCTGTTTCTTCTCAGCTCAAACCAAATGTAAATAAAAATAAAGGGAAATGGAACAGTTGCAGACATTCACCCAAATCAGATGTGTAGACTTTTGTCATTCCCCGGAAACAACTTGTTTCCACAAACCTAGATATTAATACATCAAAATTCAAGTACTGAGACTTAAATCTTTAATATAACTGGAAACATCATCCAAATAATATCATAAGTCTCCAGTGGATAGTTACATACATGGCTGATAATTATTCTGGTATTCCAAGAAGATGTTACAGTGTATTTAAACATTGTGCAAGAGTGTAACCAAAGATACAGAAATGGCATGCAGTCATATTGGAACTGTCTCCAGTTGCCAAGGGTCAGCACACATGATCAGTCACCATCAGGGAAAGCATGCGCTCTCCACACAGCAGCAATTGTGAAATTGATTGAATAATAACTATAGTTTGGATTGACCATTTTCTTATTTAAAAATAACCTTTAAAACATGGGTTAGCAGTTTGGGATGTCATCACACAAGTAGGTAAATCACTTACACATATAAGATAGGGCAAGTTTTCCTGCATATGTCCAGTCCTGAATCAGCCTCAACCAACAGTGAATAGAAAATATTCAAGCTAAACACTGTCCCTGAACTAAACATGTAAGTAATACGGTGTAATGACTACTTTTCTAGCACATCCATTATATATTTTTTTATTATAAAAAGGACAGGATTTAAACTACAAGTAACTGCATGTAAGATAACATGAAGATGCAAGCAAATTAGCAAGAGACTTGAATACTCAGGATGTATTTTATACTTCATGTTGGTTTTGGCACCAATACCACATGGGCTCTTATAGACACCTGTGTACATAGGAACGTGGCATCACCCTGAGTTTACACATAGAAATTGTACCCATAGAAATTCCTAACTTTGATATTGACAAACATATGTAAGAGAGAATCGCGGGTAAACTCAGCCAATGTGTATTTAATCTCTTGCATTTCCTTTGTCATTTCTACCTACTGTGTATACGTTTCTAAATAAACTTTAATTAGAGACCCTTAGAAAAATCATCTCCATCACAGAAACAATAAAACTTAGTTTCCCCTAAAAAAGAAAACTCTGTTTGCAAATTTCCAAATGGTGTAAAATTCACAGAGATTTTTGTAACATCAACTATAGTTGAACATTCATGTCTAGCAATATATTAAATGCATTCAACGTGTATACAATGATATATTTAAAAATTGGATAATGTATTAAAATGATTAGCAAGAAAGGACTAGGTTGTGTACCTCAAATGATTTTGGAAGAGATGCCTAAGCACACACTGACTTAAGTAAGAGAACGATTCTCATTCATTAAGTGAAGGGTGAAAATCTCAATTTTGAAATATTAGAAAGCAGTAGTTAATATTTGGGTTTGAAATAATTCGGTTTTTACAAGATTATAAGACTATGTGAAATGACTGTGTTTCATGGTTACACCTTTACCTATAACAAACTTGTGCACATTGTAGCACGTCTTCCTATCGCAAACACACACAGAGAGAGAGAGAGAGAGAGAGAGAGAGAGAGAGAGAGAGAGAGAGAGAGAGATTGAAGTATGCTTATATAAACAAGAAGGTTGCATTGACAACACTCGCAGAAGCTAGACAGAGCTGAATAATTATGTGTGGCCCATTTGTGTGTGTTACCTTTTAGTCTCATTGCACATAGCCTTGAATACAGTCTCCTTCTGAGATGAAGAGTACAAAAAAGGGAATAGGAAGGGGAGGAAGGGTGAAATGATATGATTCAATGAGCTGTTATTTGCATTGTGTAGAATATACTTCCACTTAAGATGCTTTTAACACTGCAAAGGGAAGGTTATACTATTGTCCCAGAGGTGAAATCCCCAATGAATAATTAGAATGCAAGCAAAACCAGAAAAGGGTGAAATTTTTTAGAAAGATAATTTGTCAAAACCACATCATACCATTCTCTTTTCAGATGGTCTTGCTATTTAAATTAAAGTGTCTGAGGAGAAGATGTATTTGACAACACATAGGACTCAAATGCCCTCTTGTATGTGTTAACCTTATTAATTGCTTTAACATTCAAGTGCCTGCATTCACTGGCCTAGAAAGTTCCGGTTATTTATTGCCATTTATTGTGGCAGACCTTTGTTCTTTGTGTTATTCAGCTTTGTTATTCTTAGGAGCCAGGAACTCTGACAGCTGCTGCCAGTTCCGTGAAGTTTGTTTAAAACAATGGGGGAAATTGCCTAGCAACCTCACATCCAGTTTCTGGTACCCTCTTGGAGATCACATTCCACATACTCAGCTCATCTCCATAAGTTCACAGGGGAAATGATGGTGTGTGTGTGTGTGCACACATGCAGCCCAACACACCGTAACCAAAATCCCCAACTGGGTCTCTTAAAAGCTTGCCCAGTGTTCACAATCTATGAGACTATTTGACATAAGATGCATGGGTGATTATTAAAGCTGAACTAGTTGCATGGAAATATATGCAAATCAATTACTTTCTTCTCTTCAAAGTTTCTTGTTTAAGGCTTACATTTGTGAAGACATTAATATACAGATGAAAATAGGGTTTTAATATTTATTTGACTAAAATAGTAATCAGAAGTCCTTTTCATCCTATGCCTAATATGTGATGCTTCATACCCATTGTCTTTTGTTAAAATTCTCAACATCCTAATAACTTTTGGAAATGCAGGTTTATGTAGGACAAGTGCCACAGTCTGTGAAGCTGGAAGAATGGAGTAATCAGCTGATCACAAAGAGCTAGGGACAGCAGTCTGCACCTGGCATTCTATATAAAGCATGAGTATTCCTGTCTCAGCTAAAACAATGATTTCAACTTACTAGAAATCATTCAGAAGCTATTTCAGTTTAAACTCTAGGACTGGTGGAAATGCATAGATTGTGTACAGAAGCAGCCCGGTTGCCTCACTCCACAAAGAAATGATGGAGTGCCCCGAATCTATTCATTTTCATGCTATCTGTTTCTGCTCTTCACATCCATGAAAGACTGAAAGACAAAGGGAAATTGTAATTACTACTCAGTATATACTGTGTGAAAATTCAGACGCTCTCTAAAAAAAATGACACCACTGAAACGAAAATATGGAATCCAGAAGCTTGGATTTACCCTAACGATGTTCTGAAAATCACTGCCATTATGCATATTATGTGCATTATTCACATTACATAAAACTAACCACTTTGTTGTAAAACACATCAAGGACCATTAGATGACAGTGTAACTCCTCAATCATCTGTTGTCCATTCATAAGATAGAAATGCAGAGAATGTTAATTTAAATGGGGGGGGGGAAGCATGTTTATCTTTTCTGTTTCTTCTTTTTCATTCTTTCCATTATCTTGGAAATCAGAGTAGGTAGACAGTGTCTTATCTTGATAGGAGCTTCCTCAGAATTAATTAAATTATAATTCTGGCTACTATTGAATTTCTTGGTACTCTATGAAGATTCCTATGATGTCGTGTGCAAAGTCACAGTCTCAATACTGTAGAATTTAAAGGTACCTGATGAACATAGTATGGCTGTATCTTCCCTTTAAGACCTCTTAGGACATCCAACAACTTATCAAATTTCTTGTTATCCCAAGATGTGGCAGCACAAGATAGCATAAAGAAAACAGTGAGATGAAGAGGAAACTGTCAAGGGAGAACTAAGGTGAAGGAAACAGAAAACAGTAGAGAAGCACTGGGGCACATGGAGGTAGCTTACATAAGGTTTAGAAATTTATTGTACCAAACTGTGTTCACCATGGTCTTCATGGAAACATTTATTTGCTAAAAGTGTTAAGAGAGTGTGAGGCATAATTAAGGAGAACATTAAAGAGAAAAGGACTTGCAGATTCCACATAGTGACCTAAGACTCACTGTGGCATTTGTTTATACTACAAGGGTTTGTACACTATCACTAAACTTCTCTTGCTTGGCCTAGCTTCTGGTTATATTTTCATTTGATCTACTTCTACAAGTTGGTCTTATTCTCTATCCTCAAATCTGATCTCTATTTGTTGCCCAAGTTCCATTACGTTAGCAGTGATGAATGGCCTTTGGACTGATGAATATCTACTGCCCCATTTTCCTACTAGATACTGTTTGCATCTCAACTTAGGATCAAGTTGCCCAGAGATAGATGAGTTCATGTCCTTTTGATCTTGTGTCTGTTCCATATCTGATTTTGGATCCATTGTCCTGACTCTGGCACCCTGCCTTCCTGTATCTTTTTTTTTTTGCTTCTGGCAAGCAATTTCTTTGTCCTATACCTCTGCCAGCAACTTTCTTGAAACTGTTTTGGTCATCAGAATTACTGCAGGGTAATTTAGAATGTGACCTTTCAAGTTGGTGAGTTTTCTCCCACACCTGCATTAACTAGTCAGAGATAAAGATAACAGAAAAAATGAA
The DNA here is from genome assembly GCF_978045245.1 of Mus caroli. Taxonomy (NCBI): domain Eukaryota; kingdom Metazoa; phylum Chordata; class Mammalia; order Rodentia; family Muridae; genus Mus; species Mus caroli. The sequence goes on along the minus strand of NW_028227258.1, from coordinate 80,531,353 downwards.
TAGTATAGTGCTTAAGATGAAACTGAATTGTAAACAACATGGTAAAATGCTCTTTGTTTTGCTTTTAGTTTCTGTATGTTTCCTTATTCCTAGGATCCCCTTTAACTAATGCCAATGCTAACCAACTTTTGGCTTATACTCATTAAGAGGCCATTTTCTTTTTAGAGTTCATACAAAGAATGGAATTTAACATGTCTTTGGAGTTGGGCAAACTTAATATTTAACTCTAATACCAAACACAGTGTTTTAAGAAACTTAGCGAAGGAACTATGAATCAGTGTTTTTAAAGCTTGTTTGAATATTACTTACAATATAATAAAAAGTGAATAATAATAATAACAACAACAATAATAATAATAAATTCAATACATCTTTATATCAGCACCAGCTACCCAGGATTCATCAGTGTGTAGAGGTCACTTGCCTCCCCTTTAAATTCCTTTTCTATACATATCAAGGAAAATATTTAAGTCAAATTACAGCAAAGAAAAGTGAAAATACCTCCTTCATTTTTTTCTTAAGACATAAGTCTAGACCATGACATCATGTCTCTTTTGTCTCTTTCCTGCTTACATTAATTTTTATGCCATTGGCTAACAGTTCTAAAGCCAATGGAATAAACTGAATCTAAGATGCAAAGGAACAGAAATCCCTGGCTTCACAAGTCATGAGCATAATCATGTCAGTTTTTAAGCCGCCACTGATATTTAATTAAAGGAAACCTGAACTTCACTGAGTTATAGAATCTAAGTTTTAGAGAACCATGATTTAATTATCAGAAGAGAAATGGCAATATAGTAGGAAAACGCCAGTTTCTGAAGATATCACTAATGGATTTGAAATAGCAACACAAGCCAGCTTTTTCCAGCACTTGGGCAAATTGAGTGTTAAGACAGCTTGATAATACAAAATGTGTTCATAATTAGAAGGGAAATAGTTGTATAACTAAGTGTTTTCTCCTTCTCTACCTGTGCCATGTGAAAGATCTAGTGAGCATGTGCCTGCTACAACCATGGCCTGCTTCATGGAGAGTAGCCTGGGTCACTCATTGTCCTAATTTCATTTATCAAACTGGTGAACAGAAGCATCGAGGGAACGAGTCATCCTCTAATGTTCTAGACTACAAATAGCTGACAGTTTTCACAGTTCTGAAGACTGGAACTTCAAAACTAAGCATGAGTTGATTTGTTCTGGAGTTGAAGATTTATGCTCTGCTGCAGACGGCTGTTTTCTGGAAATATGCATGAGAGACAGGAAGAGCAAACCAACTGTATAGCTTGACTTGTTAAGATACTGATTGTGTTTCTTTAATGATCAACCATTTGTAGTCTCACAGGATTTTTACTACCTAATACTCAGTATCCAGAAACAGAATCTTCAGGCTTAAAAGTCATTAGCCCTTGAATTGTCCTTACATATATTTTAATGAAATTATTTTTGTGTTGTATATATTTGCTTGGATCATGCTTTATAGGTGGCTGCATAACAATATAGTAACATACAATATATAATAATATATAATGATATGATACAATAACAATTATATTAATGAGAAAATAATAAGCTACATACTAACATTATTAATAACATGTTTTAAACATTATATGAAAAGGATGATACTCAAAGTGTATGCAAGGTTAATACAAGAAATTTTAAATTAACCAAACATAACCCACATCAGGAGGTAGTTTGTTAAAAATCTGAGAATATTGGAAGATAGCAATCCAGGGAGCATTTGAAATTAGTAGATGCTAAAGTGTTTTTTAATTAACACAGACATATTTCCTGTATAGTGTAGTTTTGCTTACAGAATGTGCCTCAAAATGACAAAAAGTTCAAATGTAACAGTATTTCCTGCTCTGTTGAAGAAACAAATCCAACCCAACTAGATTTTTTTGATGTGCTATCTACATATAAGAGCCTGTCTGATCATTACAGTAATACTCAAGTCCAATCCTTCTAACTGGAAACAGAATTATCTTTACTTCCTGTGTTTTACTAACAACTTTAAAACTATACGCAGCAGGAAAATGAGCTAAGTGAATGAGCATCAAGGTAGAGATCCCTAATTTAACTAGTCAGTAAGTAATTAAACTCTTAGGAGTGGGCGGTCAATGAATCCTCTGAATCTCTCCTAATTTCCATTCCTATTGTCATTCATTCTATGAAATTCATTTCCTCAGAAGGAAAACAAAAAACAAAAATAACATCATCATCAACAACAACAAAAAAACCCCAAAGATCCACAGATTCTTTTATTTGCCTTTAGTCCTAAATTACTTGTGTGTCAGTTCAAATCAATTATTGTCCCCTAAGGAATGCTGTGTGTCTGGAGTTGCTGCTGTGGCCCCAGGAATTGCTTCCTAAATGGCATTCAGTGGTGTTCTCTACCTCTTATCTGCCTGACACTCATCACTCAGCCCAGAGCTATGGCTGTGAGCCAATACTGCCTGCAACTATGAACAGAAGCCTCTTTGTCTCTGTTTAAATAATTACATTGCACTTCTCATGCATGCACACTGGAATGAAGTTTAACGGAAAGATGGAGTGACTTCAGATACAATCTGAAAATGATACCACTGGCAATGACCTTTCAGACTTTTATTTTAAACTAAGCACAAAATTCTTTAAGATATGGAATTAAACCAAAGGGAAATATACCTGTGTGGTAAGAAAGAAGAAAGACAAAGAGAATATACATATATATATGTATGATATATATGATAATATATATATATATATATTATCATAAGGCATACATAAAGAATTGTTAATAAATTCAATGATTTTTTTTTCTTTTTGTCAAGAGCCACTGCCTATGCTTGTGTTCAGAGATATGGCAACAATAGCTTATTTACAGAAGTGTAGAACAATCTGTATATTTTTAGACACAAAGGCAAAAGAGTTGAAGCCATGACACTCTCTGAAAAATGCTTACACTGATTTTTTAAGTGACAGAACATGAGAAAACAATAGCCAATATTAAACCTTTCTACAAAGCCTTCCTTACTACAGAGAGCTTCACTGTGAGGGTACATGCTTTATATCAGGATATTAAAGCTAAATCAAGCCCCAAAACTTTAATTTTTTTGGTCATCCCAAATTATAAAATTAAAATGTTTTCTTAAACATACTTTGGTAAGAAACAAATGAAGAAGCCTTGTAGATATTTTATATTTATACACTTTAAAAAATCCTTATCAAATTTTTAAAATAGATTGATCATCTCTTTTTAAGTATCTTGCCCATATAGCATAATTATAAAATTTATAAAACCCACAGACTACAAACTATAAACAAAAGTAAACTTAAAGAGGGCTTCCTTTTCGGCATAACAGAGAAGAGTACATAGGTGAATTTAGAGAGTTAGAAAGGTTCCTGTTTGCTGGAACTTTGGAAACATTAAGCAAATGCTGAATAGCCAGACTGAGGAAGGGGCTCCAGCATGAATATGCCTTTTGCTCTGTGGGACTGTGAAAGTTGGATCCTGGATGCAATAGATGAGTTGTCGGGCTTTTGAAGTGAAACTTCCTATGATTGGTGGAGCTAAGGGAGATTAAACACTAGAGAACTCAGCCACCCTAGTGAACAAGGTCTGGGTTGGGCAAAAGGTCTATAGATGTAATACAGAAATACTGGCACAGAGGCAAGAGAATGGAAGTTATCAACCAGAGAACAGTGATATCATGAGATACCAGGGGAAAGGGTGAAATAAATTAGAAGGCATATGAATTACTTCTGGAAATTATCAAAAAGCAGACTCAGTCATAGAAAATTAGCATGTGGTAGCCCAAAACTACTTATAACTCTAGTTGCAGGGGAACATGTTCCTTTGTATGGCCTTCACAGCCTCTTACATTTACGTGGGACACGAAGTTTTGCGGTCTCACACAAGTACACATAAATAAAACTAATTTAAAAAAAAAAAAGAGTCAATGCAGTGTTCAAATTCTAAAACGTATTTTCTGTATGCATGTCTCAACAGGAGTTCGGTTTACTTTTTTATTACTCAGAATATGTTTCTTGAAAAATTTTAACATGCATTAAAAATTGTTCTTACAATGGGGGGATGGTCCCAAAATTAAATGTCTTTAGGTCCTGACTCTCAGCATGCAGCATCCTGAGACCATAGAGCTAGACTAAGAAAAAACTAATAGGAAACAAAACAAAACAAAACAAACAAACAAACAAAAAAACACCAATAAGCCTTTCAAATTTGGAAGCCAGTTTGTATTATTTTTCTCCACTTCATCTTGAGACAATCAAGATCCAGTTGACAATTTAGGGTAAACAATATAAAGCTAAAGGCACCCACTGATTTGGCTCCATGGGACATCATTATTTTATTCTGGTTCTGATCCCAGTCTTTGGTTTATACTATCCTTCACACCACAAAAGCTGTTTCCCGTGGAAAATTTAGTCCACCAAAACATTAGCAGGACAAGTCCCTCCTCATCCCACACAGCATTCCACTGCCTTTACTAGATTCCAACTCTGTAAATACTGACAGACCTCTTCTAGACCTTCATTGAGGGTTTGACCACAAGTCATTTAACGTGTAAATTCTGTGGTGGACCTCATATCATCCTCCAGGCCTAATTTAGGGTTCCAGCACTGAAGTCCTAAGAGTAATATACCTACATTCTTCATTAGTTTCAAAACTCCTGCCAGGATTGTGGTTTCTTGTTTCCATTGATACTGTCAACCACATGACATCCTCTGGCCAATGAAATGTGAGCAAATGTCCTCTGCGGTTTACCCATAAGGCTGAAGATGCTTAGAGTATCAACCATAGACTTCTTACCTCCCTCTGGTTCCATGAATAACATCAGCGAATTGTTTCCATGTGTCCTGAAACCGGGCATTTGGGACAAACAAGATAGAGAAAGAACATTAAATACACAGATATGAAGTCGACTTCTTTATCACTGAGAAACTGGCAGATTGAAAGAACATATGATAATATGAACAGAACTTTTTAAAATGTCTATTGGGTCCTACGTATTTAACCAAGATCTTCTCAATTACTTTCCATATTGAAAACTTCGTGGCCAAAGCACAGAGGCAGTCATGTGTTATGTCTATATAAGTCTGCTTCTTATCTTCTAAGTATGGTAAACTTCGTATGATTTAATCTGTATGATAATAAATGCTAATTACTGCCTGTGTGTATCACAGAGTGTGTTACATTATCTTCATTGAGATAAATGTTAACTGTGAGCAAGAGTACTTGCGCTTATTGCTTTGAGTTTAACTTTTTTCATCAATGTTGAATGTCAGAAGAACACTTTGATCAAGTTATAATACATGTAAATATTTTACTTCTGCTTAGGTTGTCAATTACAGAAATCATATTTTGGATATTAGGGGCAATGTGAATCAGCCATATTTTGAAATGGCTCTCAATGGCAGACAATAAAAAGTTTCACTAGAGCCGGGCAGTGGTGGAACATGCCATTAATCCCAGCACCTGGGAGGCAGAGGCAGGCGGATTCCTGAGTTCAAGGAGAGCCTGGACTACAGAGTGAGTTCCAGGACATCCAGGGCTATGCAGAGAAACCCTGTCTCAAACAAACAAACAAACAAAAAACAAAACAAAACAAAACAGGAAAAAGTTTCACTAGCAGCTGATCAACACCATTTAACTTCTGAGCTGTAACAAACTCAGGTCAAAAAGTAAATTCTCTTCCCACTTGATTTGGAAGGAAATGCGAATTTCTAGCTAGAAGAAGAGAAATTCAAGAGTGGCTTATGAAACCACTAGAAATAAATTCTTCTAAGATTTTTTGAAATCACATGCTGTAGTATTTATCACAAGTTCTGATGAGTTAAATGTAGCATAAGGATTACATTTCTCCACTGGTATACCAGATCCTGAGACGTCGAGACACAAGTGCTTTGGCAATATTCATTTGATTTTGTCAAATCAAAGGCTTCCAGAATTATGTTTTGAAGTGTCTCTGAAACCAAAAGAAACCCTCAGTGCTTTTGACATTTGGTCATTCTCTGTAATGCCTCCAATCTGGATATTGTTCTCAAGTTTGATGGGTAATAAACAAATCAGAAATGGTTTGGACTGCAATCACAAATTTACTCACACAAATAAATTTTTTGTTTTTTGTTTTTTGTCTGAGTCTCATTGTAACATTTTCCTGTGAGCAATGTCTCCTAGAGCTACACCAATTTAAAACAAAATTTCAACAAATAATAATAATAATAAAGAAAAACAAAGCAACTCAGTTTTCTGAACATTTTTCTGCCCGCAGAACTCTTGCATTGTAGGAACATGTGTACAGTGTCCTCAGGAAAAATGTGACCGCCTATATTGTCATCAATTAAGCACTTATGTCTAAGCAACTTAATAACAGTTAATAATCTAAAAATTCTGTATTCATTTTAAAAGAACTGCTATCCATAAATGAAAAGAATTACTATTTGCATTTAATCCTTAAGCAATTATAGTCACTTACAAATGAATCATGTGTATCAATTGGTTTTACCCACAACTTAATCTTTAAACTCTGGCTTGACGGTAACAACCTTATTTTATCCTGATTTTATAACCTCTTTTGACATTGACTGTGCTAAGAAATGAGAATGTCAGGATCACAGCACTCTACCATCATTGGGTAGAAGGCACTATAATTTCACTTTGTAACTAGGCAGGCAGTGCTCTGGAAAGACACAAGGTTCTGCCTCAGCTGCAGCTGTAAGCAATACCCAGGGACTTTCATGAGTGAAATCTTGTGGATCTCAAGGTGTCTGTGTGGACACTTTGTGAATAATGCATTTGCCAGTTTTCTCAGTTTTTAAAGTTATCAACTCACTCTCAATTAAGTAAGAATTGGTATCAATAGAAAGGAATGGCAACAAAAGCACTTGTTACAGCACCTTGTTATTCTTACTGTGCCCTCAAATGATGATTTGATGTTTACAGGACTACTCATAAACTTAGAAAAGCAAAGTCATCAGCGTCAGCTTTTAATAAGAGCACAAGAGAATCTTCTCTGAAAGGCTACTAATGAAATACTTGATAGAAGTTCTTCACTATGATAAAACTAAGCATAAATATCACTTAAATAATATATGTATTATACACTGCCTCTCAGAACTCAAAGATCATTTTGGAACAGGAGGGAAAAAGCCAGAAATGGTGAATAACTTCAAGGAGATGATGTTCTCCAGACACAATGGAACAGATGCATAGGTGAACTCACAGTGAATGTAACTGCATGCAAAAGTCCTGCTTAGTCTTAAACCAGACTAAATTCCAGCATTTTGGAAGAAAAAATGGTGGCTATAGAGTATCCCTTAGCTGAGGAACTATTGGCGTTAGTTATTTGTTGCAGGGAGGGTAAATCTGCTTGATTCAATGGCATGACTGGTGTATTGAGTACATTGCAAGACAATCCCAGCACAGTGGTGATTAGACAAAGGAGACTATGATAACATGAATGAAGAGAATATAGATGATAGATAGATAGATGCATGCATACATACTGAAAGTGCAATAGAAAGGAAGCACATGGGAAATTACTACCCTCGTCAGAAGAGCGATGGTGGTGTGCCACACAGGTTTTGGGACCACAATCTGGATGTGCTCCTATGTAAGATCAACAAATGTTCTTCACTACTAGAACATCTTTCCAGCCTCACGGAGTTCCTTCTTGAGTACTCATGGGAGGAAACGGTGTACTAGTTCTGTAGGGCATCCTTAATAGGTACTAATACCATTTCAAGGGGCTCAGAATGAGGACAAGTTTTCATTTCCTAAATCTCTGGGAGGAAAAAGAACATCCATCATCAAACACAATGCAAGAACTCTCTCTTGTTCACTTTGAGAACAAAGTGGGCAACTTCTGAACTTAAAAGAGACATAGACATTCAGGGTGTAATAGCTTTTGAAAAGAAAGTGCTTAATCAATAAGGACAGATGGACAGTGGAAAGTCAGGAGAACTACCAGAAGTTCGTCTGGTGGAATCTACAGTGTGAATGACAGTTGGCATAGCCACAGGGATAGGGATGTTGTGAGAATGCACTTGGGTGGTGTGGGGGGAGGCAAGCTTGCATCACTGGTCGATAGCAGCTGGTGTCATTTAATGATGGTGAAGTTTCCCTCTCTTGACTTCCTTCACTGTACCTAGTTCTGCCTTCACTTAAAAACATTTTAATCTGAAGGTTTTTCTCGTGCTGCTTGTTCATAGTTAAACTGTAGGTATTGACAGCCCAATAAATTTGGTTCACTTTGTATTGTCAATTTTTGACTTCCTGATAATCTCACAGGGGTTCACATTATTAAATTGTTAAAAATGCACTTACAGATGTCTTAAATTGCAGCTCTTTAGCTTCTCTGTAAGATGCCTTTTGCTGGCCTGGTTATAACACTAGGAAATGGCCACTTCAGTAACTTCAGAAAAAAAACTTTCACATATACTTCCAAGGTTCATCTCTTGACATTCCTTTTTAGTAGTGGCCTGATTTTGATTCAGAAAACACGTCCTAATATGTAATTGTATACCAGTTGGAGAGGCAGGTATTTTCCAAACCAAACTGCAATTCTTTTTACTAAATAATCTTTTTCTCTATTTTTTTTTCATGATTTACAACAATCAGAAGTAAACCAGCCAAGACTATAAAACCTTGATGGGAAACATTTTTGACTATAGCATACAGTTTATTAAATACAACTTCTAGCTTCTGTATTTATTCAGTAGATAATATAATACTTTGTTAAACTTTTGAAATTATATAACAGATTCATTTTTCTTTCAGTTTAGAATAGCGTAGTGTTTTCTTTCTTTTTTCATTCCCTTCCTATCACCTTCCTTCTTCCTTCCTTTTCTATATGTGTGTTTGATATTTAGAATGAAATTCATGTCCATGCATGTCTGTCAGGAGTCCTATTACTAAGCCAGACCTTGTACACTGCCACCTTGTTCACTTTCTGTCTTTTATCCCTCATCTGGATAACATGCTAATCACAAGAGCTTCTTTGACATAAATCCATGATATATTCTAAACAGAATCTGGTGACCACTTCAGCAAATATACCTACCTTTCTAAGTTTGCACAAGGTAAACTGACCTTGTGTTGGTGGATTTATTGAGCATCACATCTAAGAAATGTCACATAAGTTTTAAACCTATGAAATAAACATGACAGAACTATTGTACAATTAAAATATCTGTGCTACAACTCAAGAGCTTTGTCATCACTCTTTCATAAGGTGAACTCCTCCCCACCCAGGTATCAGTATGAGGAGACTGGGCCATGGGGGGAGTGATTATGAGCTCATGAGATTAGTGTCCTCACAAAAGAGGCTTGAGGGGATGGCAATCCCACCACCCATCATGTAAGGGGATAGTGAAAAGACAGCTGCCTAAGGAGGCAGGGCATGCATGGGTCTTCATGAGTCACTGAATCTGCTGACATCCCAGCCTCGAAAAAACTAAGAATAATATGACTTATTAACTGTTGCTATTTACACTTTCTTTAGTTTGATAAGTACAAATACATTTAGATAACTGCCTTATATGTCAACATTTGTTATTTTTGAACTGTACCTGTTAGTTAATATTGGAATATATAGAGGGGCCTAAGAATGAGTTCCTAATTTGAAATAATGAGTAGTGATATTCAGTATATTTTGTTGAGGCTGAGTTTTCCTTTACTGTCTAAGCAACACTATCACCTTGACCTCCCGGTTAACTGGGCTCCTAATCCTGCAGTAAGAGTCTAAGAGAAAGAATTTTGATTTTTAAAAGTAGTTACTAGAAATGGTTCTCTTAAATTGCCTCGGAATTTCCCAAAGGAGAAGTAAAAGATTTGTAATGAAGTAAAATAAAATGCCCAAGGAGTATTAGAAATCCTTAGGAACAAAGATCTTGATGATAACTGCCCATTCTTTTCCTTGCTGGTACTCATTTGTACTAATTTTCATAAGATATGTGAGTAATATTTAGATACCAATGCCTTAGAAACTAAAGACCAGGCTCAATGGAAAAGGAGACAGATGAGGACAGACTATGAGGACACATGCATTAAGAGGCTATAGAAAGGCCGGGCGTGGTGGCACACGCCTTTAATCCCAGCACTTGGGAGGCAGAGGCAGGCGGATTTCTGAGTTCGAGGCCAGCCTGGTCTACAAAGTGAGTTCCAGGACAGCCAAGGCTACACAGAGAAACCCTGTCTCAAAAAACCAAAAAAAAAAAAAAAAAAAAAAAAAAAAAAGAGGCTATAGAAAACCACGTTAGCCTAAAAATAATATTTTAAAATCTATGACATAGGCAATCTCTAGTACCTAGCATATTTTTAAATGACAATTTACTAAATAGTAATAAAGGGGGAGAATAAAAAATAAATAAATAATAAAAAATAGATAAGAAAATTTGCCAAATCACAAACTTGAGTAAGAAGTTATTGTTTTTATCTATTAAATATTAGTGATTTTTGTCATAAAGGTTAACATTTAGTTTTTATAGAGAAACTTGTTTTATCTAGAATCTTGAATAAAATATGATGATATGTTATAAGGTTTCATAAAATTTCCTGTGTTTTATCCAGGTATTTTCACTCTTATGAATATACAATAATAGTCTGAGAGTCACAATGACTTCTGCTAAATAAATTTCCTACAACATAGCCAATAAAACACAGCTATCCTAGAGTAGGAAAATTCATCAATGGTGACAAATCATTGATATATAATAAATAAACAACTCAAAATTAAACTGATGGCAATAATCTTTAATCTCCGGTTCTGTTTGTGAGTTTTTCTTTGTTTTGTTTTGTTTCATCATCTTCCTTCAGGCTTTGAAACACAAACTCTGATAAAATAGTAACATTTTTTGTTACAAAATTATCATGGAAGAAACCATGGAAAGTTAAAATAAACAAGATTTGTGGCCTCCCTTCCCCCAGCCTGGAACCTGCTTGCTCAAGGGTGGAGCTTCCTGCTCATTCGTTCTGACACGCCTACTGCTGGACCCTGCCTTTGCTGCCTGGAGGCACACACGTGTTCGTTCTGCTACTGCACCCTGAGTTACTTGGCGGGATATTGGGTTCCCTCCCCCTTCCTTTATAACTGAGTGTCTGAAAATAGTAAAATTGAGCTTTGATCAGAATGTTGTCTTAGCTCCATTCATTCTTCCGCCCCGTCTAGATTCCTCTCTTTTCAGCTCGAACTGCCATTCTCAGTTGAACCATTCGTGTTGTGGACTTCGGGCAGGCCGCAACAGTTGGCGCCAGAACTGGGACCTGAAGAATGGCAGAGGGATGCTAAGAGAAACGACTGCTGTGTGGAGCTCCACAAGAAAGAAAAGGATCTTCGTATCTGGAGCATCGGAGCAACGGACAGGTACACATGCTAGCGCTAGCCTAAAATTTCAGTTTTGTAAAGTGTTGCTGAGGATGTGGTAGGATACGAATCAAGTTTGAATCAGTGCTAACCCAACACTGTTTCTGCTTGGGTCAGCAGCTCGTTAATCGGAACTAGATACGGAGACAGGCGGTGTGCCGCAGCTTTTTAGAAAGCTGCTTAGGTGGAAGAAGGAAGGGTTTAAAGTCATGGATCAGGCGGTTGTTTTTAGTTTTCAGGAGTTGTTTCAGGCCAGAGGAGTAAGGCTTGAAGTACAATTAGTAAGAAATTTTTTAGATAAGATAGATAGCTGTTGTCCATGGTTCAAGGAAGAAGAAATGATAGATTGTGGAACCTGGGAGAAAGTTGGTGAGGCCTTGAATATCGCTCAGACAGATAATTTTACCCTAGGTCTCTGGGCGCTTATAAATGATGCTATAAAAGATGCAACTTTTCCAGGGCTAAATTGCCCTCAGGCAGAGCTTGCAGTATCTCAGGAGGAGTGCCTATCAGAGAAGGCCTCCTCAGAAAAAGATCTTCTTAACTCAAAAATTGATAAATGTGGAAACTCTGATGATGGACTGAATTTTAACAAAAATCACTCAGATAGAGGAATTGCCCATTACCTTAAGATATCTTATTAATGATCAACAGGTTATCGTAGAGACTCCTGGTCTCTCTGCTCAGCTAGCCAAATTAACAGCAGTGCTAAAGGTCTTTCAGTCTGTACATGAGGCTTTTAATATCTTTACTGACAGTTTATATGTTGCTCAGTCAGTACCCTTATTAGAAACCTGTGGTACGTTTAACTTCAATACGCCATCAGGATCCTTATTTTCAGAATTGCAAAACATCATTCTTGCCCAGAAAAATCCGTTTTATATTGGCCATATACGGTCTCACTCTGGTCTTCCTGGGCCTCTGGCCAAGGGTAATGATCGCATTGACAGAGCTCTAATAGGAGAAGCTTTAGTTTCGAATCCAGTTGCTCTGGCCCAACGTGATCATGAAAGGTTTCACCTCTTTAGCCATACCCTAAGGCTCCGACATAAGATCACTAAGGAGCAAGCAAGAATGATTGTAAAACAATGTCCTAAATGTATTACATTATCTCCAGTGCCACATCTAGGAGTCAATCCTAGAGGCCTTATGCCTAATCATATTTGGCAAATGGATATAACCCATTATGCAGAATTTGGAAAACTAAAATATATACATGTTTGCATTGATACCTGTTCAGGATTTCTCTTTGCTTCTCTGCATACAGGGGAGGCTTCAAAAAACGTAATTGATCATTGCCTACAAGCCTTTAATACCATGGGGTTGCCTAAGCTTATTAAGACAGATAACGGGCCATCTTATTCTAGTAAAAACTTTATTGCATTCTGTAAAGAATTCGGTATCAAACATAAAACTGGAATTCCTTACAACCCCATGGGACAAGGAATAGTTGAACGTGCTCATAGCCCCTTAAAGAATTGGCTTTTTAAAACAAAAGAGGGGCATCTATATCCCCCAAGGTCACCAAAGGCTCATCTTGCCTTCACCTTATTTGTCCTAAACTTTTTGAAAACTGACATTAAAGGTCAGTCTGCAGCGGAACGCCACTGGCACCCAGTTACTTCTAATTCTTATGCATTGGTAAAATGGAAGGACGCCCTGACTAATGAATGGAAGGGTCCGGATCCAGTTCTAATCTGGGGAAGAGGCTCGGTTTGTGTTTTTTCACGAGATGAAGATGGAGCACGGTGGCTACCAGAGAGATTAATTCGTCAGTTAAACACAGATTCTGTCTCTTCTCGTAAGTATCATTCTAAAGACTAAAATTCCTCTTGTGCTTAGAATTCAGCTGGGAGTGGAAGCTCTCAGAAAAACTGTTTTCCTCTGAGCCAATTCCCCTACAAGAGGCTGGAGATTAGCTTTAGCTTTACAATTTGCATCTAAATAAAGTACCTTGACTTCTCCAAACAGAAAATTTACAGTGCTACTCTCTCATTGTTTAGATTTCTTTCTTTTCTCAAGCAGGTCAATCCACATTCTCCGGTTCTCCGCCCCTAAGAGCAAACAGGTGGTACTGCTAATCTCCCTTCCAAGGACATCCCAGCACGTGGCTTTCAGTCTGAGATAGGATTTAGATTTACCAGGAGAGCTAGAGAAGTAGAAATTTCATATATTTACAGAGATTAGTTCTTATTTTGATAGAGATGGGCTTAGTCCCTTAGCTGGCCTCTGGCTTTTCACCCTTGCTGTTACTGCAAGGTGTCCTTGGTTCCTCAGGCTAGGGAATAACAGGGATGAAGAGGAAAGACCTCCAGCTCCTATTTTAACCACAATCCATGGTGTTAATACTGACATAATTCTTGTCTAGGCTTTGCTAAATCTGAGGTTGACAAGTCTCATATAGAGACCGCGCATCGCTCAGAACTGCACTACTGATTCATAATCATATGAATACAGTATGGGTACCGCTTGGCGCAGGAGATTACTGCGGAGGGAAGGTCCAGCTTGACCGTTTCTGAGTTCCCTGTGCGACACACCTGATTTGAAGGAGGTTGGTATCTGACTCCAGCTAAAAACCAAAAATACCTAAGGCTCTGCCTCCCCTCCCCAAAAGATACCAAGAGCCACAGATGTGAGTTGTTATAAAGCTCACGGGAGGAATAAGGTCAATGTCCACCCAAGTCAAGGTTAAAGGCCCACTCATCTATGGATAAAAAAAAAAAAAATCATTTGATCACCTCTGTTAAGCATTGCCTATTTAAACTTAATTAATAGGGGGGAGAGAGGTTGGAGACCTTACTGTCGAAAGGGCAAGCCCTTCACTGCCTCCCACCCAAATAAAAAAAAGCCAACTGGCCTTGTACTAGGAGCCAGCCAGTCTTACCCCTTCTCCCTGTTTCCCTGCCTGTCATCCAAAATTGCGGAGGATTATCAGCTCAGTGTTATTCTAAATTTGTTTAGTTAAACTCAGCCAGGGTTCCAACACCCTACTTAAAATGCAAACAGGTAGTTACCTATTCAGCACTAATTAGCATTATAAAGTCAGAGCCTATTCTGTTAGTGGTTTACTAAGATAATAAAGACAGTCTTAGCCAAATACAGTTTACCATTAGAAAAGTTAGGGAATCCCACGGAAACAGGTTTTTTCTTTAGCCCTAAGAACTCAGGCAGAACTATTGAACATAAATAATTTTTCTGCCTCAGGCCAGCCCCCCTTTTTTTGTTTTGTTTTGTTTGTTTGTTTTGTTAACTAATGGGAGGAGATGTGGCCTCCCTTCCCCCAGCCTGGAACCTGCTTGCTCAAGGGTGGAGCTTCCTGCTCATTCGTTCTGACACGCCTACTGCTGGACCCTGCCTTTGCTGCCTGGAGGCACACACGTGTTCGTCCTGCTACTGGACCCTGAGTTACTTGGCGGGATATTGGGTTCCCTCCCCCTTCCTTTATAACTGAGTGTCTGAAAATAGTAAAATTGAGCTTTGATCAGAATGTTGTCTTAGCTCCATTCATTCTTCCGCCCAGTCTAGATTCCTCTCTTTTCAGCTCAAACTGCCATTCTCAGTTGAACCGTTCGTGTTGTGGACTGCGGGCAGGCCGCAACAAAGATTACTCTTCTTTCATGCTAAGACACCCGTGAATTGCTGGTAAGATCTGATAAATGAAACTCTAATGGCTATGGATGCTATGATGGCAAAGATAAGCACAAATGTCGACTCCCTTAAGTTGAACACCACTTTTAGAAGTAAAGGCAATATAGATATTTCTTATATTGGTATTTCAAAATCAAGAGTTGTTTTTAGACCCTCTAGCAATGATTGCCTGGCCATGAAGAACAGGTATCAGGTAATTGCGTTTACTCCTTCTCCTGCTCCTCTTCATTAAACTCAAAACTGCTTGGCAATGTGATCCAAGGGTGAACAAATGAACCAGTTAGTAAGAAACAAAAGTTAACAACCCACCTTTTACTTTATTCTCTGTATATGACTCACAAGCAACTTGCAGACAAATGAACCAGATTGTTTTGGCTTTAAGACCCACACACCCAGAGCATTTACTTTAAAATCACTGAAAGAAAATTAACATATAACCCAACAAACAGAGTTAAGAAATATAAGCAAGAGTAAATTACAAAATCATTCTGAACAATATTTTATGCCCTTCCAGCATATTGAGTTATAATGCCCTGAACCAGATTTTGCAAGGACTCCTGCAGTGAAGAATACCCCTTTCTATATCTGTCCCAGGTTTTGCTAAGGAACACTAAATTATCAAGCCAGGAATCTTCCTATCATACATGGCAAAGACACTTATCCAACTTAAGGGAATTTCAGCATGCTAATTGATTACAGAAAGACAAATAAGCCCTTCCAAACCTTTGTGGCAAGAGTCCTTCTTGCATGGAGACTGAACTCAAGTACAGAGAAAGGAGTGTTTCATTTCCATGCTACCAAGGGTCTATGGTTTGATGATTCTCTTTCTGGGGCCTTTGCTTGGCGTGTAATCTCTTTAGAAATACCAGATAAGGGTTAAAGTATTCAGTGTCGACTAAAATGCTTTCAAAACATAATGCTATTTATTAAAAGCAAACAATTATATAGTTCTGTGTTAGTTATTTACCTTGACCAAAGGTAAATACGACATATTTTATTCTGCCTCACATTTCAAAGGGAACCTATGGTATGGTAGCAGGACAGGTGGCCAGCCAGCTCTTCACATCTTTATCCACACACAGGAAACAGAGAAAGGGAGCTGGAGGTGAGATAAGATCATAAACCATCAAATATTTTCAAAGTGATATACTTTCTCCAACAAGGCTGTGCCTCCTAAAAGTTCTGTAAAGTCCTTGGACCAGCTGGGGGCCTAGTGTTCACATACAAATCCTAAAAGGGCAGGGACACTTGCCATTCAAATCACTTAGGTATCTCTTTTGCTAAGGAGAATTACCTCTCGGGTATAACACATTTTATAGTTTGAAGTAGAGCCCAGTTATAAAGAGTCCCGTGTTGGGTTTAATTACCTCCTGGCTAGAAAGAACAAAAAGGAGCTCTCTAAAACAATCACATTGAATTTAATTTAGAATCTAAGTGCCAGAATAGTGCATGTTAGGAATTTCATATGTATAATTAATAATCTACTCTGTGACAATATATTATTTAATTCAGTGTGAAGCACACTCTTGGGTAATCAAGACATTTTTTTTAAATGTTTTGTTTGCTGTGTTTCTTCACTTGCATTTTAAGTATTAATCATCTGAGTTTATAAAATAAACATGGAACACAGAAGAGGGCAGCTCATCTGGGGAAATGACTTCAAAAGTAGGAAACTAGGTCACTCGGCACTCTGCCTGTGCTTGCATTTCATAGCTCTGCCTTAATTAGAATTGTTAGATCATCTCAGGTTCTGCACATGCCTTCAATGGCGCAGTTTGTTTGTTTCTTTGAGCAAACTCGTTATCACCTTCTTTAATTTTCCTTTAAATTTATTGATTTAATTACTTGAATTGCAATCACAAATATGTATGTTCAAGGCAGCCACCTTCATACTTGAAATTTAAAGCCAGGTTTTATTTAGAAGACAGGGAGTTAGTCTACATAGTTTATTCTTTCTAAAATGAGTCAAATTGTGTGCTGTTGTTTAACTCAGACTGATTACTAAGAGAATATTCTCCCTCCCACCCTCACCCCTCTCCGTCCAACCCTGCATCCCTCCCTCTGTCTTTCTTAAAATGGGGTTTTATGTGTCCCAGACTAGCCTTGAATTGTCTAAAAATCCAAAGATGGTTTTGAACTTCTGATCTTCTGGACTCCTCTTAAAAGGAAGAGAAGCAGGAGGTGCATTCACAGAGCTCAGAACCTTGTGCAGGGCTTCATATATGTTAGACAACCAAGCAACCAACTAAGATGTCTCTGCTACACCTGACCTGACAGTGATTTTAAAAATGAACTAATGCAAATGACCAAGTGGTGATGAATGAAATAATTATCTAGATTTAAAAAATAATTAATTTATTTTTGACATTCCAAACACTGCCCTCTCTGATCCCCCCTCACAAAGTCCCTCTTCCATTCCTCCTTTCCTCCTTTGAGAGGGTATTCCTCCCCAACAACCCCCCCCACACACACACACTCACACCTGGTAACTCCCCACCTGGCTCATGAAGTATCTGCAAGATTAGGTGCATCATCTCCCACTGAGCACACAAGGCAACCCTGTTGGGGATCAGTGTCAGGCTAAACTCTTTTGCAGTTATTAGGGGAATTATATTAAGACTAAACTACACATCTGATACATATGTGCCAAGGGATCTTGATCCAGCCTGGGTATGCCCTTTGATTGGTAACACAGTCTTGGAGAACTTCCAAGGGTCCAAGTTAGTTGACATTTTTGGTTTTCCTGTGGAGTTCTTATCCCCTTCAGACCCTACAATCTTTATCCAGTGCTTCTATAAGAGACCTTGACCTCTGTCCAGTCTTTGGGTGTGGGTATCTGTATTTGTTTCAGTCAGCTGCTGGGTAGAGCCTCTCAGAAGATACTTTTGCTCTTGACTACAGTCATAACAGTGTATCATTAATAGTGTCAGGAATTAGTGTTTGCCCACGGGATAGGTCTCAAATTGGGCAGGGTACTAGTTGGCCATTCCTTCAGTCTCTGCACCATCTTTGTCTTTACCATGTTTTTGGACAGGACACATTTGGGTCAAAAATTTCATGGGTAGGTTGGTGTCCTTATGGTTCCACTGGGAATCATGCCTGGCTATAGGAGGTGGCTTCCTCAGGTTCCACGTCCCCACTGTTAGGCATTTCAGCTAAGGTCACAGGCTCTTCGGAGCCTCCACCATCTCAGTTCTCTGAGGCTTCCTAGAGATTCACCCACTCACCCACCAGAATAGCTGCAGATTTCCATTCATTCTCCTGGCCCTCTCTCCCCTCTCTCTCCACACACCTGATCCTGCCCTACCACTCTTCTCCCTCTCCCCTCCCCAACCCAGGTCCCTCACTCCATCTGCCTCCTACAACTATTTTATTTCCCCTCCTAAGTGAGACTCAAGCATCTTCACTTGGTCCTTTCTTCTTATATCATGAGTATCCTGAACTTTATGTCTAATAGGCACTTATCACTGAGTACTTACCATACATGTCTTTGGGGTCTGGGTTCCCTCAGGATGATATTTTCTAGTGCATAACATTTGCCTGAAAACTTCAGAATGTCCTTGTTTCTGATAGATGTGTAAATGAACTATATTTCATGTATTCATTCTTCCGATGAGGGACATCTGGGTTGCTTGCAGTTTCTGGCTATTACAAATCAGGTTGTTATAAACATAGTGGAGCATGTGTCCTGACGGTATGGTAGATCATCTTTTGGGTAGATATCCAAGAGCAGGAGAGTGGGTCTTCAGGAGGAACTGTTTCCAGTTTCCTGACAGATTGTCTTTCAGACTGGTTGCACATGTTTGTAATCCCACCAACCGTGAAGAAGTGTTCACCTTTATTCACACCCATGCCTGCAAGTGCTCTCCCTTGAGGTTTATCTTAGCATTCCGATGGGTGTAAGGTGGAGTCCCAGGGTTGCTTTGATTTGCATTCATTCCACTGATGACAAAGGATGTTGAATTTTTTTTTTTTGTAAGTGCTTTTGGGTCATTCAACTTTCTTCTGTTGAGAATTCTGTTTAGACCTGTATCCCACTTTTAAAGGGTTATTTGGTGTGTTGGAGTCTAACTTTTGAGTTCTTTATATATTTTGGATCATAGCCCTCTGTTGGATGTAGGCTTAGTGAAGATCTTTTCTCAATCTGTAGGCTGCCATTTTATCCTCTGAACAGTGTCCTTTTTCTTACAGAAACTTTTCAGTTTCATTAGATCTCATTTGTCAATTGTTGGTTTTAAAGTCTGTGTCATTGGTGTTCTGGTTAGGACACTGTCCCCAGTACCAATGACTTCAAGGCTATTTGTGGCAGTATTTTCACTGTCCAATTACATTAAAATAATAGTGCAGCAGGAAGCTTGTGATTGGACAGGGTAAAGGGAGGTAAAGCTAAGAGTTGCAGGGACAGAGAGCAACTTGGAAGAGAGGGGAGGAAACAAGATGGAAGGCGATGAGTAAGATGATTCAAAACCATCATGGCTTTAAATAGCCACAAGTAGATATATTGTTATATAGAGATAGAATAATTGGGGTAAATTGTCTAATCCAGGTGGGCATATTATACCATTATCAATTGGTCTTGAAATTATTTTGTGGGCATCTTGTAAATTGAGAATGTATTGATATATAAATCTGACTGTTTAATTATAAGCCTCTAGAGTTTTGTGTTACTGGGCTACTGGTATGTGGGACTGCCATCCACTGGGGGTTTATGGCTGAGAAGGAACTAGTGGTTCCAGAGACAAGCAGGCCAAAGCTGGGAATACTGTGACTAGTCACTGCAAGGGTTAGCTAGAGACAGAGGTGGTGAGATGGCCACAGGGGCAGAGAGTTGTCTGCCCTGCCGGTCTTCTAGAGTTTTGTTGCTATAGTGCTGCTGGGTATTGTGTCAGCTGATCTCAGGAGGGTGGTCATTGCAAGGGGCTGGTTGCATGTGACAACAACCTGCCAAGGGAAATTAGCAAGTCAGGTACAGACATTTTGGAAGTTATGGGACAGAGACTGCTGAGTTGAGAACACTCCACTGGAGCCAAGAGGCCTGCCAGTGCCTGGTGTAGTGCGGGAATATGCCCATCCTATTGAACATCTATTTTCTACTAATGTATTTAGTTTTATGTTGAGGTGCTTGATACACTTGGACTTGAGGGCTGTGGAGGGTGATAATATGTATCAATTTGCACTCTTCTACATGTAGACATCCAGTTAGACCAGCACGATGTGTTAAAGATGATTTCCTTTTTGCAGTGTATGGTTTTTGCTTCTTCAGCAAAAATCAGGTTTCTATAGATGTTTGGGTTAATTTGAGGATCATCAATTCAATTTCATTAATCAAACTGTCTGTTTCTGTACCAATACCATGCAGTTATTACTATGGCTCTTGTAGTATAACTTGAGTTCAGGGGTCATGATACCTGCAAAAGTTCTTCTATTGTTTAGGATTATTTTAGCTATTGTCTTTTGTTTTTCTATATGAAGTTGAGTATTGCTCTGTCAAGATATGTAAGTATTGGAATTTTATGGGAATTGCATTTAATCTGTCCATTCCTTTTGATAAGATGGCAATTTTCACTTATAATTCTACCTATCTATGAGCATGGGAGATCTTTCCATCTTCTGATATCTTCTTCAATTTCTTTCTTCACAGGCTTGAAGTTCTTATCATATAGGTCTTTCACTTGTTTGGTTAGAGTTACACCAAGGTATTTTATATTATTCATGGCTATTGTAAAGGATGTTGATTCCCTAATTTCCTTCTTGGCCACTTTATCATTTGTATAAAGGAGTGCTACTGATTTTTTTTTAAAGATAACTTTGTATCTAGCCACTTTGCAGAAAGTGTTTATCATCTGTAGGAGTTCTCTGGTGAAATTTTTGGGGTCACTTATCATATCATCTTCAAATACTGATACTTCATCTTCTTCCTTTCTGATTTGTATTGTTTTGATCTCTTTTTGTTGTAGTATTTCTCTAGCTGGAACTTCAAGTATTAGAATAGACAGATAGTGAGAGAATGGGCAGCTTTTTTTGTCCCTGGTTTTAGTGGAAGTGCTTTAAATTTCTCTTCACATAATTTGATTTTGGCTATTGGCTTTCTGTATATTGCTTTTATTATGTTTAGGCATGTGACTTATATCCCTGATCACTCTAAGATTTTAACATGAAGGGATGTTGGATTATGTTGAAGGCTTTTCAGCATCTAATGAGATAATCATGGGAATTTTTTTCAATTTGTTTATTTGGTGTACTCTATTGATGGATTTTCTTATATTGAACCATCCCTGCATCCCTAGGATGAAGCCTACTTGGTCATGGTAGATGATGTTTTTGATGTGTTTTGGTGGATTCAGTTTGCAAGTATTTTATTGAGTGTTTTGCATCGATGTTCATAAGAGAAATCGGTTTGAAGTGTTCTTTCTTTGTTGTGTCTTTCTGTGGTTTAGATATAGGGTGTTTTCCTTCTGTTTCTATTTTGTGAAGTATTTTGAGAAATATTGCTATTAGCTCTTTTTTGAAGGACTGGTAAAATACTGTCTGAAATCTGACTATGGGAGACTTTTAATGACTGCTTCTATTTCTTTAAGGGTCATAAAACCGTTTAGATAGTTTTGATCTTGTTTTAACTTTGCTATGTGGTATCTGTCTAGAAACCATGAATTTCATTTTTATTTTCCAGTTTTGTGGAATACATGTTTTTGAAGTAAGACATAATGATTTTTTTGAATTTCCTCAGACTCTGTTTTTTGCCCCCCTTTTCATTTCTGATTTTGTTAATTTGGATACTGTGTCTGTGCCTTTCAGATAGATTGTCTAAGGAATGGTCTATTTTGTTGATTTTTTTCAAAGAACCAGCTCTTGGTTTGGTCAATTCTTTTTATTGTTCTCTTTGTTTCTAATTGATTGATTTTAGCCCTGAAGTTTACTATTTCCTGCTGTCCTCTCCTCTTGGGGTGTTTGCTTCTTTTTGTTCTAGATTTTTCAGGTGTGCTGTTAAGTTTCTACTACCAATATTAGGCCTCTACAATTTCGTTGTGAAGGCACTTAGTGCTATGAATATTCCTTTTAGCACTGTTTTCATTATGTCCCATAAGTTTGAGAATGTTGTGCTTTTGTTTTCATTGAATTCTAGGAAGTCTTTAATTTCTTTATTTTTTTTCCCTGACCAAACGATTTTTGATTAGAGAGTTGTTGTTTCCATGAGTACTTAGGCTTTCTGTTGATTCTGTTGTTGTTGAAGTCTTGCCTTAACTCATTATGATCTGATAAAGTGCAAGGAGTTATTTCAATCTTCTTGTATTGGTCTAGACTTGCTCTGTGTCAGATTATATGGTCATTTTTGGAAAGGGTTCTGTGAGGAGCTAAGAAGAAGGTATATTCTTTTGGTTTTGAGTGAAAGGTTCTATAGATATCTATTACATCCATTTGGTTCATAACATATGTTAGTTTCATTTTCTCTAAGTTTACTTTCTGTTTTGATGACCTGTTCTCTGGTGAGAGTAGGGTGTTGAAGTCACCAACTATTATTTTACAGGGCTCAATGTACATTTTGAGCTTTAGTAAAGTTTCTTTTACAAGTGTGGGTGCCCTCACATTTGGGTCATAGATGATCAAAATTGAGACTTCATTTTTATGGATTTTTCCTTTGATGAGTATAAAGTGTCCTTCTCCATATCTTTTGATTATTTTTGGATGCAAGTCTCTTTTACTAGATATTAGAATGGCTACTCCAGCATGTTTCTTGGGACTGTTTCCTTGGAAAACCTTTTTCCAGCTGTTTTCTCAAAGGTCATGTTTATCTTTGTTGCTGAGTTGTTTTTCTTGTATGCAACAGAATGATTGATCATGTTTATATATCCATTCTGTTAGTCTGTGTAATTTTATTGAAGGAAGTAAATCCATTGATGTTGGGAGATATCAATAACTAGTGATTGTTAGTTCCGTTATTTTGATTTTGGAGGTTGTACTGTGTGACCATTTCTCTTCTTTTGATTGTGCTGTGAGATGATTAATTTCTTGAGTTTTCTTGGATGTAGTTACCCTCCTGGTGTTGGAGTTTTCCTTCTATAATCCTGTGTAGTGCTGGGTTAATAGAAAGATATTGTTTAATTTCTTTTTTTATGGAATATCTTGGTTTCTCCAACTATGGTAATTGAGTTTAGTGCTGGGTATAGTAGTATAGGTTGGCATCTGTGATCTCTTACAGTCTACAAGACATGTATGTGTCCAGGATCTTTCAGCTTTTAGAGTCTCTGTTGAGAAGTCAGGTGTAATTCTGAAAGGTCTGTCTTTATTACTTGGCCCTCTTCTCTTACAGTTTTTAATATTCTTTCTTTGTTCTGTACATTTAGTGTTTTGATTATGTGGTGGGAGGGTTTTCTTTTTGGTTCAATGTAGTTGGAATTTTGTGTACATTTATAGACATCTCTTTCTTTAGATTCAGGAAGTTTTCTTTTATGATTTTGTTGAAGATATTTTCTGGCCCTTTGAACTGGAAATCTCCTTCTTCTAGTCCTGTGATTCTTAGGTTTGGTTTTTCATAGTATCCCAAATGTCTTGGATGTTTTGAGTTAGGAACTTTTTCCATTTGGTATTTTCTTTGACTGATGTATCATTTTCTTCTACGGTATCTTCTATGACTGAGATGCTCTCTTCCATCTCCTATATTCTGCTGGTTATGCTTCCTTAAAGGCCTCTATCATCTTCATGAGATAAGATTTAAGGTAATAGTCTTGCTCTTCAGGTGAGTTATGATATCTAGGGGTTACTGAAGTAGGAAAGTTGGGTTCTGATAGTATCATATTGCAGTGGCTTCTGTTGATTATGTTGTTGTGTTTTGTATTTTTCTCCATTAGCTTTCTCTGGTTTCTGCTAGCCTGGTAGTCCTGGGAGTAGTAAACCTCTGACACTGGATGTCCAAATAGCTACAGGACTCCCAAAAGGCACCAGAGCTGTGGGTTGAGGTTTGGAGTATAGCTCCTAGATCATAGGTAGCTGTGCAGACCAGAAAGCAGATGGAGCTCTGATAGGGTGAGGCAGAGTTCTCAGCTGCTGGGCTTGCTGCAGTCCCAGTAAGTAGGAGTAATGGGGCATGGGGGTCACACTTGTATGTCCCAGATTGGAGCAGGTATCCTGGAAAGCAGTTGGAGCTGTGGGGTGGAGAGTTGTGTGAATTTATTTTATATTATATTACTTTACTGCTCTATTCACTGCATTGATTATTTACAAATATGCTCAGATGTTTATAAATAGTATTCGAAAAATGGACGAAGGGGAATCAAAAAATTACATCCATGAAGCTCTTGTAATCACCAGTCTTCCTGAAATACAGCATCAATACAAAACATAGGTAATGAAAGGGAGAAAAATTAAAGGAAATTATTTGAACCATGGTGTGATAACTTAGGATAGTAGTCCTCAAAGTTGCTAACACTGTGACACTTTAATATAGTTCCTCTTGGTGGACACCCAAGCATAAAATTATATTCATTGCTACTTCATAACTGTAATTTTGCTGCTGTTCTGAATCATAATGTAAATTTCTGCATTTTCCAATTGTCTTAGGTGACTCCTGTGAAAGGGCCAATAGATCCCCTAAGTGTGTGGAGGAGTGTAACTCACAGGTTGAGAACCACTGATTTAGGGGACATTACCTCATTCTATTACACCAATCATTTTCTTCATGCCTAACATGTCTAACCAGTCTTCAATGTCACTTTGGTATCTATATTCTAATTTCTATCAACAAGATTGCTTTTCAAATAGTGATTCTCATAGGATATTTTTTTTCGGCACTTGCAGTATATCTAAAACTGCAGTGCATAGGAGTGTTACATGTTATCTAGCACAAACAAGCTTGAGCTTTGGAGGATTTTTTTCCTAGAAGGATGGTGGGGTCATCAAAGTGATGACTAGCGTGAACATTCCAATGCTATATATGCTGATGTCATACATCTAACACACAGCATCATGCATTTAGAGCCATGAATTTACCCCCATGCATTCCATATTCATGACTTAATAACCAGGGGAGATTCTCTGTCTTTCAGTGAGTTTCTCCTTCTGTAATTGTATGCTCATGGAAACTGGGAAAAGTCACAGTTTCATTTCTATCATTTGGGAGCCACCAGCTCATTCATGACTGTCTCCATCTTAGACGCAAACCTATCAACAAACTTAATTGTCTCTGAAAATATATTTCTGTTTTGTCAAATAACAGTATATTTTCAGGCTCCAAGGACTAGTACATCTTTCAGTTAACATCATTAATTTTATAAAAAATATATATCCATTATATATGTCCAGTAAATTCACCATACCTATCCCTGTATCATTTAAGGGATTGTCTTATCACAGCATTGACTGAAAGAAAGAAACATTATCAATTTTAGCCAATTCAACAATCCTCATCTTGCCATCTAACTCAGTTAAATGAAGAACAAGAGTGGTGCTTGCTATACTTATCTTGGTGGACCAACTTCTTGTACAGATCTTCAAACTTGGAAAAAAGCCAGGAGCTTAAAATTAAATGCCACAACATGTATAAGATAAAATCTATACACATTTCAATTCTAAAAATAAGAAAACTGAAGACAAAAGAAAGTCATCTGAGTACATTGAAGTCAGACTCTCCCTGTGGAATATGAAAATTACTTTGAACCACTGTTGGCATAGAAATAAGCATTCATAGTGAAATTGGTGAGGGCTCAGAGGGGAATAAAGAATGTGCCATGAAAAATTAGAGGAAAATGACCTATGTGGAAGTAGTTGCAAGTAGATAAACATAATGTTATGTAGAAAATAATTTGTGGATCTTGGATTTTTATCTGAGGTGATAATCTATAAAAAATTTTGAGTGTATGGTTCTGGTAAAAAGTCAGATGAGACAAAACCAAAGAAATGGGTAAAGAGATAGAACACAGGGGCAGAGCTGCTGCTGCTTTTGCAAAAATGGAGCTGTACACAAGAAATAAGAATGCTTTAAAAATTAATAATTACACAATTTATAAAACCATTAGAACAGATTCAAATATCACCTATTTATTTCTACTGAGCCCAAGTGAACCTTTTCACTAAAGTTGATGTTTTTATTTTGAATGGTTCTTATTACTACAACAATATATATCTCTACAATGTTGGTTTTATAATGAAATGAAGAGAATGTAATTTTTTTAATTGAAAATTATTTGATTATAGGAAAATGTCTATTTAAAAACTAAAATTGTTTGAAATTATTTAATTACAGGAAAAAGTCTATTTAAAAACTAAAATCAATAATGAAAGGTTATCAGCCATCATGAGTGTGCTAGGAACCCAACCCTGGTACTTTACAAAAACGGCAAATGCTCTTTATTACTGAGCGATAGCTCCAGGCCCAGAAGTCAATATTTTAGTGTATGGTAACTCTAATACTTCACTCCATTTCAAAATTACTTAAACAGGTATGTACATGTATGTATAAGATCTCAGGTCTTATTGTCATAATATACCATAGAGTCAAAGTGTGACCTATATTGTCTTATTTTTGCATTGCTAGGAATTAGGACTCAAATTTTTGGGGAGGTCATGATGTGTTTTTAAAATCTCTCTAGAAAACACTTTTATTGTTTAAAATTTTTTTTTAAAGTTTAGTATTTTTTTATACTTGTCTTGCTCTGTTTTGTAATTTTGAGCTTTACATTGTCAATCATCTTTCAGTTAAATAAGCTTCCAGAAGACAGGGATTATGCCTGAATTACCTTTCCCATACAGTATCACATGAATATTGTGCAACCAGGTATTGCAAATAATTTTGAATAAATATAAGTAATTTAATTAATATGTTTCAACATTTTAAATGTATAATATGTAGCTTAAATACTAAAGATCTGAAATTTGTTGTACTGAAAATATTTTTTTAATTAGGTAATTTCCTCAATTACATTTCCAATACTATCCAAAAAGTCCCCAATACACTCCCCCCCCCCAGTCCCACACCCACCCACCCCCACCCCTTGGCCCTGGCACTCCCCTGTACTGGGGCATATAAAGTTGGCAAGTCCAATGGGCCTCTCTTACCAGTGATGGCAGCTAGAGACAAGAGCTCTGGGGTACTGGCTAGTTCATAATAATGATCCACCTATGGGGTTGCAGTTCCCTTTAGCTCCTTGGGTACTTTCTCTAGCTCCTCCATTGGGGGCCCTGTGATCCGTCCAATAGCTGACTGTGAGCATCCACTTCTGTGTTTGCTAGGCCCCGGCATTGTCTCACAAGAGACAGCTATATCTGGGTCCTTTGAGCAAAATCTTGCTAGTGTATGCAATGGTGTCAGCGTTTGGAAGCTGATTATGGGATGGATCCCTGGATATGGCAGTCTTTAGATGGTCCATCCTTTCTTCACAGCTCCAAACTTTATCTCTGTAACTCTTTCCATGGGTGTTTTGTTCCCAATTCCAAGAAGGGGCACAGTGTCCACACTTTGGTCTTTAAATTTGTGTAATCCCAAGCCATTAAACATTACAAGATAAATCCTTCAACAATATTCCATCATAGCTCTTCATGACTTGGAATACCTGCCTCAGTCACCATGGGAATTCCTTTCATATGACAGCAGAAAACTTTAGGGCTGCTCTGTAGTTTGTCCCACTTGATTGATGTGACAATTTTACAGAAACTATTAAGGGTTGTTGTTTGTTTTACAATGATTATGCCATGCTAGTTATAAAGTCCATTAAATGATATTCTCTAGAAATTGTATTCAATGTACAATATAATGACTATTAGTCAATCATACAACAGTACATCACAATTATACATGGTCTACTTAAAACTATTTTCATATCTTCTATGTAATTATGTATTTTATATGCAATGTTGTTTTAACATTTTTGCATTACAACTTTTTGATTTTTTATCAGATATTTTATAAAAATGATTTTATATTGTTTTGGTTTTAATTTACCCCTATTTTTAAACTATGCAAATGCAGCCTTAAAGAAGCAATAATATTATCTTTGGGGAGTCTTTTTACATTCATCAAATATAATTTACAAAAATATTTCATTATTTAATTTGAACATTCATTATTAAAATTTGCAGAACACCTTAAAACAGTTAAGAAAAATGGAAAATAAAAAAATAATATATACTAGCTTGTCTAAATGGCGTCATATAATATCCACTCTTTAAAAATTATGTACGTTTTTATTTATCATTTGTATGATGTTGGTTTGAAGTCAGTTGAATTGGCTCTACTGAGTTAACTCAGTTTGCTTTTCGTTTCCTTCTTCCTTCCTCCTTTTTCTATCATTTTTATTTCTTTCTGTTGTGAATAAAACCCATGTTTTCACACTTATCCCTTACAAGCACATCATGTTATTACTCACATGAGTTCTATGATTTAGTGGCTTGTTTCCTTGGGAGAACTTCAGACCATAATGCAAGAGACACAAACAAAACAAACAAACAAACAAACAAACAAAACCCCACAGATACAAACATAAACCCCAAAACAATCAATACTTGGAAGAATAGCCTGTAAGGAAGAGAAAATAACACATCTTGAGGTCATGCACTGAAGTACTGGAGTAGAGAAAAATGCTAGAGTGTTCCATATCCTTTTGCATACAAAATATTTCATAGGACACTGATGCAGGCACACACCGAGGCAAAAATTTTTCACCAAAAATCAGTCCCCATGTGGGCACTGGAAATTGAATTCAGGATCTTTCTAAGTGCAGCCAGTGCTCTTAACCATTGAGCCATTTTTCTAACCTCCAACATACCCAACTTTATATCTTACCCCTCTCACAAATGCGTTCATCATAAGCAGCTACATAAGTATAGGCTATGAGAGTCTTTCACATAGAAGACAACTGGTGGCTTGTGAAATGTATATGTACATAAAATCTCAGGAAATCATACCAGAAGCATGCATAACATGTGTATTATAATGTGGGTTATGTACTCTGCTGGAAAATAATGTATATAAAACGTACTTTAGTCTGTCATGAGATTTTGGTGCCCATTCACTTAGACTCTCAGCTATTTTACAAATGGAGAAAAAGAGTATCCATTTATCTTACTAGTGTTCAGGAGATAAAGATGGGATGGTTGCAAATAAAATTGTTTAAAATATCATAAAACTTCAAGAATAATCCCTCTAAACCCCACCAAATACATTACAGGTCTGATGTTACTAATTAAAATATGCCTAAATAGATTAATGTATGTCATTGTTTTCTGAGAAAGACTAGGTAACCATCACAAAATGTCAAACACAAATATTCCCAATCCATATAACCGTAGAAGGCAAGGTGAGATTCTCTAGTCCATTTACTTTGTAAAAACGAAGGGATTAGGTTAAATAACTTTATAGATTATTCTAACCTTGAATTTCATTTCGGTTCTTTGACAGTGACCTTCCAAAGGTTTATCAGCAGTTCAATATCTTAAAAGCTTTTATACTGAAATGCTCATGAGGACAATGGGATTCCCATTACTGTCTAACTTTTCAAATTCTCTAGTCAGTAATACACACACACACACACACACACACACACACACACACACACACATATACATATACATATATATATATAATCTATTCAAGCATTCACAGAAACCAAAGACTTCTCCTCGAAATAAATGAAATGAAATGAAAATGTGTAAATGTGTGCCTGAACTGTGGAGCAGGAGAAAAGAAAGACCCCAACCCTTTGCCAGTGATATACTTCACTCTTTAACCCCTGCACCTTCTAATACACAGTGGTATTGGAGAGGATGAATGAATGGGCATTTGGTTATCCTAATAAATGTACTTTGTATGTATTATATAAGCTCATCATATTAGATCAAAATTCTATATCACTTCTTCAAAGTCACAGTTACCTTCTCACATTGGCATGCTTTCTGGGTCAAATGAAAGTAAAAGATGTCTGCGTGTTCATACAACACATGCTATATGAGTCAACACTGAGGAAAAATAGACCCGTTAAGGGAAAGAAGCCAAAGGTGAGTTTAGAAAGGATTCATAGACAATAATAGTATATTTGAATTGTATGCAGCCTTTAGCTTCAACTCATCATACTGCCAAGTGACAGTAAAAAACATCTCATACATACTGGGAAAAGGTTCTGAATATATAAATTATCTATGCTATTTCCCTACAGCATATGTTTCAGAGATTTTTCAGCAGAACATAAAACACACACAGATAAGGGATGCATTTAAGCTCTTCAATAAAGCCAAGAATTTCAAGATATATTTCAAAGATGCATGTTTTCACTAAACATCTTTTCAGTAAAAAGAACATATTCACTCACATATTTTAAACATAATTTAAATTTTTATTTATATTTAGAGTGTGTGTGTGTGTGTGTGTGTGTGTGTGTGTGTGTGTGTGTTTTCATGGGGGCCAGGTATGCAATGTTACATGTGTAGAAGATAGAAGACAGCTTGACTACATCACTTCTCTCCTTCTACCATGTGGGTTCCAGCAATGGTCTTCAGCTTTGGATGCAAATGCCTTTATCCTCTAAGCCATCTTTTTTATAATTCACTTTACATTCCACTCACTGCCTCTCTAACAATCCCTCTCCCCTCCCCTTCTCCACTGAGAGAGTGGAGACCCCCCTATATATCACCCCACCCTGGCACATCAAGTGTCTGCAAGGCTAGGCACATCCTCTCCCACTGAAACCAGACAAGACAGCGTAGCTAAAAGAACAAAGCCCCCAGAGAAGCAACAGCTTTGGGGTTTGCTCCAACTTCAGTTGTTCAGGACCCACATGAAGACCAAGCTGCACATCTACTACATATGTGCAGGGAGCCTAGGTGTAGCCCATGCATGCTCTGAAAATTGGGAATAGTTTTACCTCAAGACCCAGCTATACTACTTCTGGGCACATACCCAAAGATACCCAACTATACCACAGGGAAACTTTCTCAACTCTGTTTATAACAGCTTTATTCCTAATAGCCAGAATCTGAAAACAACCTATATGTCCTTAACTAAAGAATGGATAAAGAAAATGTGGTATATCTACACAGTGGAATACGATTCAGCTATTAAAATCAAAGACATCATGAATTCAGCAGGCAAATGGATGGAACATTTGAATATCACTCATTCTGAGTGAGGTAACTTAGACCCAAAAAGATATGCATGGTGTGTATTCACTTATAAGTGGATATTAGCCACAAAACAAAGGATAACCACACGACATGCCACAGACCGGAAGAAGTTAAACAAGAAGGAAAGCCCAAGTGAGGATACTTGAATCTCACTTAGAAGGGGGAATGAAGCAGTCATAGGACACAAATGGAAGGAGAGAACTGAATGGGAGGGAGAATGGGGTGTTAAGGACCAGGTGTGGGGAGGAACAGGAGAGATGGCTAGATGGCCATGAAAAGGAGTGGAAATTTGCAACTGGCAGGGGTGGGGCGGAGGGGAACATCTCAAATACATACCAGATAGCTGCTGTAAAGGAGGTGCCATGAATCAGTGGGCGTGACCTTAGCTGTGACTCGCATCACTGGGGATATAGAACCTATAAGCCATCTTACTGGCCCTTCCTTAGCATATTTTTATGCAAATTACCATGAAGGAAAGGAAGAAAATGATGGATAATAACAATCTTATCTACAGTAAAACTTAAAAGCTTAGATAAAGGCCATTCTAAATATCAAACAAACAAACAGAAACAGAAACACCTTGATAATCTTCAGTAAAACACAGTCAAAAGATGTGATAATTAAGAGAGAAGCATATGCTAAATAACTGAGTAGGGAACAAATGCTAGGCTAAGTTTACTAGTCTGTGCCTAACTCCTTGGAAGAGGGCACTCCTGGGAGGAAGGTCAAAGCAGCAGAAAACTGATTAAGTGGGCTTGGTTTGTTCAGTTATGCCCTCTTGAACACCTCCCTGTGGTAAAGAGGACACAAGTGGGAAGAACAGTTTAAGTCATGATTTCTGCAACACTGACATAAATTTTATAACTGTAGTTACTGCTGACACTGTCTTGCCTGGCCCTGCCCCCAACTCCATGTATTGCCTCCTGCCCATCAGATCACCTTTGCACCATATTCTCGCTCTTGCTTGCTTCCTCTGTCTAAAGCCTCATCTGCATAATTTCACACTGGCCTTCAGTGATCCTACATACTCTATTACCAGGCTTATCAAAACATGGTCAGCACATAGGTGAGCAACGACAACCACATTGCGGGTATTTGATTCTTCTTCAAATACAGATTGAAAGGAAAAAGGGGTGTATCCTCTTCTTTTTTGGGGGGGTTGTTATTATTTTGCTTGTATCTGTGGGGTTTTTTTTGAGTTGATTTTATTTTATTTTATTTTATTTTATTTTAAACTCCAGATTTTATCCACCCCCCAGTCAATCCCCATACCACATCCCATACCTCCTCCCTGCCCCCATCTGCACAAGGATGCCCCCACCTCCAACCCCCACCCCAAACTGAGTTTTAAAGAAAACAAAGCCTTCTTTCCCCTTCACTTCTCTTAAGAATAAACATTCATGTTTGATTTCTCCTTTCCTCTGAGCCCCTGGTCATCTTTTCTGTTAGTCCAATGCAGACACATTTCTCTGAAGAAACCCTTTTGGTCTGTGCTTCAGGCCAGTACCTAAATTCAATCCCAGATTCCAAGACATCAGACAAAAATGAGAAGATCAACAGAATAGATGTCAGGTAGACTGTTCCAGATTCCAATGCTGTCCATTTTCCCAACCACCATTCCAACATATTTCGAACTATTGCAAATCCACCATGCTGCCCTCCCCCAGATTCAGTGTGAATGCTCCAGCAATACCACTGTCTAACGAGAAGTCACTGGGAAGAATACTTCCCAGTTTGTGTTGGAAGACAGGTGTAGGTCAGAGCTGATTCGGTCTTAAAGACCACTTAAGTTGTTTGAAAGGGAGGGCCAGAAAACATGCTGTGCAGAAGCCAGAGAGTGAAATGCTTCAGCCACCAAGTGGGGATGTGACCCCCTCATTGACATCCACCCTGAGGTCTTAGAGACCTCGGAAGCATAAACTATAATGAAATCCAGGGCCTGAGTCTTCAGATGCTCTGTGCTGTGGAGGTCAGCCACGATGAGAGTGTGTGCAGCATTCTCCACAGAGAGGTTCCTGCAGAGGGCATCCTCACACATGACCATCAAGCCCTCCAGGCCATACCTGTCAGCAGCTGCCAGCAGATCACAGGCCATGGAGTGGCTGTGGAGGTGTAGCACCTTCCCTGTGTAGATGAAGCCCATCATCACCTTGAAGACTTGGGGATCCAGGTCAGGGATCTCAACACGGTTTGTTAGTCTCTCCTCCATTTCATGTTCAAACATGGCTCTGAAAACTGGAGAGCGAGCTGCCAGGATGACCTTGTGAGCCCTGAATTCATGGCCAGCTACCTCTGTGAAGAGGGAATTCTCCCACAGCTCCCCTACGTTATCTTCCAATGTGCACCTTGGAACCTTGATTGCAGGTCTTGGGTTCTGTCCAGAGATGCTGAAGGAGTCTTGGAGTATGCTCACCTTGCAGAGGAGGGTAAATTTGTCATCTGGTGTTAGCACCTGGGCTGGAGACAAGAAGGAACCTCGAGTGATGAACTTTTCAAATCCAAAGGGCTGGTGTGGCTGTATTCTAGAAAAGCTTGGGATCCTTTCTATATTGCAATTTTCACCCTTGGCATTTAAGATACAAACCTCGAACTTTGCCCAAACTGAGCCCTTTTCACAGCTGAGCAAAATCAGATAGAGTGACACATAATCTTTGTTTTTTTCATCAACCCCGGTTGGGTATACTCTCAAACACCATGTCATTTTGTCATTGTCCTCTGATGAGAACACTGGGCTTGTAATATATTCCTCTGTTTCCTCAACAAAAAAAGAGAAGTTGCTAATGGTCCACCTGTAGCAGAATTTCTGTTCATGGCTCCATGTGTCGTCCCTGGTCTTGGCTTCCAGTTCCCCTGACATTTCTGCTTGAGGTACTTTGGATTTAAAACTGGAACGTAGTTCACACGGTTTGAAGTCTCAGGTGTTCTTCAGTATATGCTGGAATTCTGAAGAAATAGACTCCAGTGCCAGGAAAGAATTGGGCTTGCTAGTAAGAAGAGAGCGAGCAGGCAAAGACAGAGTTTCCTTCTATCCAAGTGATTATTTATGCCTAGAGAAGAAGGTGTGGCCCAGTTGAAGGTGTGTCTTCTAGTCTCAAGATCTGGATGAAAGGTGTGTGTTTTCCTGTCTCAAAACTCAGATTAAAGGTGTGTGTTTTTCTATCTGAAAACCTGTATTTGAACTAGAACTATCTACTTCAACTTACGAAAAAATGTAAAAGTTATGCCTTCCAGTTTTGGGCCTTACTTAATTCAAGAGGTAGTCCAGATGGGAATAGGAAAAGCCATCAGCAGTGTATTTTGCACAATCTGGTCAATCTTCCATAAACGAAGGGGCCATGTCAATCTCTGCACAGCTATTATTTACACTTGTACTGAAAAATTAGTCCTACACTAATTCTTGCCACAAACATGATCAGGAAATGGCTGTTTTCCTTAACTGCTCAGGAGTCTGAGTGTTCACAAAAAAAGGAGGGCATGTGGTGGGCAGAAAGCAGAGCCCCAGTCCTCTGAAAGCGGCCTTCTTCTTTCCTGTGTGTTATTCTAATTGGACCTAAAAACCCTGTGACGACTCCTCCCAATTTGGTTGGTAGTCTTGTACTTCCCCCTCAGGAAATCCTCTTTCTTTCTTTCTTTCTTTCTTTCTTTCTTTCTTTCTTTCTTTCTTTCTTTCTTTTTTTTTTTTTTTTTTTTTTTTTGAGACAGGGTTTCTCTGGCTGTCCTGGAACTCACTTTGTAGACCAGGCTGGCCTCGAACTCAGAAATCCGCCTGCCTCTGCCTCCCGAGTGCTGGGATTAAAGGCATAAGACACCACTGCCCAGCAAGAAATCCTTTTTCAAACTCACTTAAGGGTGTAGTTTAGGAATATCCTAAATGCTTCTCAATTCAATCACTTTAATTCGTAGGATTCAGCTTTTTTTTTTTTTTCCGAGACAGGGTTTCTCTGTGTAGCCCTGGCTGTCCTGGAACTCACTCTCTGTGGGGGTTTTTTTATGTTGAGCATTTACAGATATTACCAGGCTTCACAGTGATCAGTTCAATCCAAGTAGTTGAGTCATTAGTTCATCCCTCAAAGTAACAGATAGTAGTTTTAGAGTCTTCAGCATATGGAACATTAATGTTTATATCAGAAATTCTGCATCTCTATTACTGAAGATCAAAACTATGGATATAAAAATACAACTGAAAATCTACCAAAGACTGCACTCTCATTAAAAGGTCTGGTGTCTGTGCCACTAGGATGACGCTAAGCAAACATTATGCACTATGTTCTTCAGAGCGTTCCACGTGTGGCCTTTCTTACAACATAAGGTCAGTTGGGAGCAGAGTGTGCTTCTGCTGAACCGCCCTCCATCCTGTTCCCGCTTTCACCGCTCTCCTCACGAGGTGCCCTCAGACACAGAGGAGAGCTGTTCTGTTGAGGAGAGAGGAAGATCGACGCCACATGGATTATCTGAATATGGAGACTTTCTGTTTTATTTTAACATGTACATAAAAACATAAAGCATGCTCATATTAATGGAATATCATGTGATCCTTCCACAAATGAGTGTGTGTTGTATAATGTTAGATTCAGGTTAATTATCCTCCTTCCTCAAAGTTTACCATTGTGATGGCTATAGTCAGTATTCTTTTGTTTTAAAACTCTCTGAAGAAGAGATTCTTCCTTTGAATTCAAACCTAAACAGAAAAACTAGTTAAGAGTAAATTGAAGTTATTTCAGTCTCAATTGTCAAGAATACTGTTTTCTACTAAAACTCGGAGAGGGCTGAGGGAGTTAAATAAATGAATTAAGTGGAGTGAGTGTTGTCTCTCTGATGGGAGATTGTGGTTAATCTATTATGCAAGAAAAATATAAACATTAACTCTTACATTTATTTTTCAATAAAAGACATACAGCAAAGGTCCAGCCACTGATAGTTGTCTTTATTAAGTAATATCTTAAGAATTTTTATGTTGTTAAAGAATGATAACTCAAATTTGGTTTGAGTTAAAAGGAAGAATCTCTTCTTCAGAGAGTTTTAAAACAAAAGATACTGACTATACTCATCACAATGGTAAACTTTGAGGAGGTGAAAATGTAGGACTGGTACATTATACTATATTTCCTAGAAAATTAAGAAATAAGATGGAACATCTAGAGACTGCCATATCCGGGGATCCATCCCATAATCAGCTTCCAAACGCTGACACCATTGCGTACACTAGCAAGATTTTGCTGAACGGACCCAGATAGAGCTGTCTCTTGTGAGATTATGCTGGGACCTAACAAACACAGAAGTGGATGCTCACAGTCAGCTATTGGATGGATCATAGGGCCCCCAATGGAGGAGCTAGAGAAATTACCCAAGGAGCTAAAGGGATCTGCAACCCTATAGGTGGAACAACATTATGAACTAACCAGTACCCCCCTGGAGCTTGTGTCTCTAGCTGCATATGAATCAGAACATGGCCTAGTCACCCATCAGTGGAAAGAGAGGCCCATTAGTCGTGCAAACTTTATATGCCTCAGTACAGGGGAAAGCCAGGGCCAAGAACTGGAGTGGGTGGGTGGAGGAGTGGGTGGGGGAGCATGTGGGGGACTTTTGGGATAGCATTGGAAATGTAAATGAAATAAATACCCAATTAAAAAAAGGATTCTCAAAATAGCAAATTATTCTTGTTCTTTGAACAATTACAATCTTTCAAATATATAAATAAGAATAATGTATTTGAAGTATTACTATATAACTCAAAGTGAATGAGTGAGGAGTTAAATAACCTTCAGGACATAAAAACCACATCCAAATATTATTACTGAGTATTTTGAAGGATAGCAATGGCAGTAGAAATACTCAAAATATGGTCAGTGTAAAAAACAGGAGTTATTAGTGAACGTTTTGTATGAATAGGCTATACATTATCTGTAGGCTCTCCTATACTTATAGCCAGAGGAAAATGAACAATGCTCTTTAAATTCTCTATTAAAAGTCTGTGCAAATGACCAGGAGCACATACAAAATATTGTACATTCCATGCCCCAAAAACACAGCAAATAGTTTCTATTCTAAGTAGTAGCTTAAGCAAACTGCTATAGCCTGCTTCTTATAAATATAAAACAGGTAAATCATAGATCCAAGACCTATCATTTTATCTGGCAATGTCACAGTCTGTGCTAGGAATGTTTGTATGCTCTGAAATGCTACAGCTTGCATTTTACTGCTTATCTGTTGATAATATAATTTGTGCCTTTATGTTCAGGTGAAGTCACTGATATTCTCCAAGAAAGAAATATAAGCACTGTAGACAATAAGGTTCAAGAGCAATAAATGGTTTCAATATCAAATAGGTAAAATTTGTGTGTTTATGGAAACCACACAGAAACTCACTTCATCAAAGAAAATAATGTTGATTTCAGTTCTGAAGTGCCATTGGCATGACAACTCCCTGGAGAATAAATTTAGGGGCTCTGTGAAAAGCAATATTTATTTTTAAACAAGTACTTCAGTGACACCTTCATCTTTGCAAATGTGTAACTCATGATTTATGCATGAGAAGGGAAAGATTGCAATCTTCTCAGTAAGTCTTAGTCCAAATGAAACAAAAATTCAAAGACATTTACCTTTCTATTTGAGTGATAACAGGCTCTCACATGTATTTTCCAATAATTGCCTCAATTTTCTCATTCAGTTTGGCTGAGAATCTCCTGGTTCACTGCAGGTTTTTTTTTTTTCCTTCGTTTGCCCTCTGGGCATAAAGAAGGAACCAAAATTATACAAACCCAGCTCTGCTGCAGATTCCTAAAATGAAGAGCAAACAGTTGATGGCAGCCAAGAAAACAGTTAGGAGAGACTCTTGGTTACCATGGAATTAGAGACAACTCCAGAAAATCTTGTGTCAACATGGATTTTCAAATGACCAAGGACTGTTGTGAGAGGTTTTGCTGTGAAAGCAAGTAAATACAAAATTTGTTTGGAAAATCTGAAACACAGATGGCCACTGGCAGCCTGGTTAGACCCAGTTTTTGATGATTCTCTGTATGGGTGCACTAATAGTGGCTCTTAAGACTTTCTCTCTCTCTCTCTTTCTTTCTTTCTTTCTTTCTTTCTTTCTTTCTTTCTTTCTTTCTTTCTTTCTTTCTTTCTTTCTTTCTCTCTCTCTCTCTCTCTCTCTTTTTCTTTCTTTCTTTCTTTCTTTCTTTCTTTCTTTCTTTCTTTCTTTCTTTCTTCTGTTTTCTTTCTTTTCTGAAGCATTAAGCAGAATTTTTCCTCTCATTAAATTCTTAACATTTGTGGAATTACCAAATCAAATGCAACTCAAATAAGGTTCATTTTACCTCTATTGTTTTTTGTTGTTGCTGCTTTTTTTTTAACAGCCTAACCACAGAATCCTCCCCTCACCACCTCCTCCCACCTACTCTCTTCCCTGCTCCACCTACCCTCCTCTCTTTCTCTTCAGGAAAGGAGTTACTGCCCAGCCATGGCATATCAAGCTGCAACAAAACAAGGCATCTCCTTTCCTATTGAGGCCAGTGTAGCTAACCAGTAGGAGGAAAACTTCCCAAAGGCAGGTAACAGAGCAAGAGACAATCCCTGGTCCCACTGTTAGGAGTCCCACAGGAAGACCAAGCTACACAACTGTAATATATGTGTTGAGGGCCTAGTACAGTTTCATGCAGGCCCCTGATTGGTTTTTGGTTTTGTTTTTGTTTTTTGTTTGTTTTGTTTGTTTGTTTCTTTCTGGATATTTTTCTTTATTTACATGTGGGAACTAAAAGGGATAAGGGAAGGAGGGGGGAAGGGAGGATAGCACACTTCCAGCCAGAGTTCCACCTATGCTCTGGGCAGGTGGACACAAGAGGGCTGACAGACAGATGCTTTCCACTCGGTTCCGGGTGGGCATCTAAGCCACTGACCCCATTCAACAAGGGGTGGACAAGGGACAGCCCCTGACCCGGGGCCTGGGACAACACCCTGTAGCCCCGGGTTATGAGAGAAAGGGCTTAGGGAGAGAGGTTCCCACACAGGCGAGAGTTTCCACAGCAGGCCTTGAGTCCAGGAGATAATCTATGGTTGTAGAGCTTTTTTATAGAAAGGCAGGGAGAAAGAGAAAAGATGGAAAGAGAGAGAGAGAGAGACCAGCCATAGCCAAGAGGAGAGAAGGGGAAAAAGGAGAGAGAGAAGAAAGGCTAGAGTAAGAGGGAGAGAGATAGGAGAGAGAGTGAGAGGAGAAAAGAGAGGAGAGAAGAGAATAAGAGGAGTAAGAGGAGTAAGAGCAAGAGATTGGGGGTGGGGGGAGGCAAACAGCCCCATTTATGGTGTGCTGTTTCTAGGTAACTGGGGAGGAGTCTAGCCTGAAGGTCAGAAGCTTGGGACATTGTCTATGTGACTACTAACCATGCTTCTCTTGTGGGGGGCTGATGGGTTGGTAACTTTGACAGGAGCCAGGGTTCCAGAAGACATGAGAGAACTCCTTCTCTATCCATGTAGGTTAATTATCATTACTGGGTCCCGGGGTTCCACATTTAACCTCGACTGGAGACCAGCCTGTCTGTGTATAGCCCAATGCCCAACATTTACATTACAAATATTTTCCCCTTTCCAGGTCTCCCCTTCAGAAACCCCCTATCCTATCCCTGCCCCTACCTCTATTAGGGTGCTCCACCACCCACCCAGCCACTCTCATCTTCCTACCCTGGAATTCCTCTACACTGGGGCATCAAACAATCTCAGGCCCAAGGGCCTCTCCTCCCACTGATGTCCAACAAGGGGATCCTCTACCACAAATGAGGCCAGAGCCATGGGTTCCTCCATGTGATCTCTTTGGTTGGTAGTCCAGTCCCTGGGAGCTCCAGTGGGTCTGGCCAGTTGACAACTGTTGCTCCCTCCACAAGACAATACACAAAGAATCAACAAATCCAAGAGCTGGTTATTTGAGAAACTCAACAAGATAGATAAACCCGTGGCCAGACTAACCAGAGGGCAGAGAAACTGTTTCCAAATTAGCAAAATAAGAAATGAAAAGGGAGACATAACAACAGAAAATGAGGAAATTCAAAAAAATCATCAGATCCTACTACAAAAATCTATATTCAACAAAACTGAAAAATCTCAATGAAATGGAAACTTTTTTAGACAGATTCCAGATACCAAAGTTAAATCATAATCAGATAAACAATCATCCATCATGATCAACTAGGCTTCACCCCAGAGATGCAGGGATGGTTCAATATGCAGAAATCCATCAATGTAAACCACTACATAACAAAACTCAAAGGAAAAAAAAAAACATGATCATTTCATTAGATGCTGAGCAAGCATTTGACAAAATTCAGCATCCCTTAATGTTAAAAGTCTTGGAAAGATCAGGAATTCAAGGCCCATACCTAAACAGTGAAAGCAATATA
This sequence comes from Mus caroli, assembly GCF_978045245.1. NCBI lineage: Eukaryota > Metazoa > Chordata > Mammalia > Rodentia > Muridae > Mus > Mus caroli. Next base: position 80,490,861 of record NW_028227258.1, on the reverse strand, counting down.
TAGCAAACCAGTAGCCAACATCAAACTAAATGGAGAGAAACTGGAAGTAATCCCACTAAAATCAGGGACTAGACAAGGCTGCCCACTCTCTCCCTATCTTTTCAATATAGTACTTGGAGTCCTAGCCAGAGCAATTAGATAACAAAAGGAGGCCAAAGGAATACAAATCGGAAAAGAAGAAGTCAAAATATTACTAGTTGCAGATGATGTGATAGTATACTTAAGTGACCCTAAAAATTCCACCCGAGAACTCCTAAACCTGATAAACAACTTCAGAAAAGTGGCCAGATATATCAAACAAATCAGTAGCCTTCCTCTACTCAAAGAATAAACAGGCTGAGAAAGAAGTTAAGGAAACAACACTCTTCACAATAGTCACAAACAATATAAAATATCTTGATGTGACTTTAACCAAACAAGTGAAAGATCTGTATGACAAGAACTTCAAGTCTCTGAAGAAAGAAATCAAAGATCTCCCATGCTCATGGATTGGTAGGATTAATATAGTAAAAATGGCCAACTTGTTGAAAGCAATCTACAGATTTGCTGCAATCCCCATCAAAATCCCAACTCAATTTATCATAGAGTTAGAGAGAACATTTTTCAAATTCATTTGCAATTAAAAAAAAAACAGGATAGCAAAACCTATTCTCAACAGTAATAATAACAGTAATTTCTGGGGGAAATCACCACTCCTGACCTCAAGCTGCACTGCTGAGAAACAGTGATTAAAACAAAAACAAAACAAAACAAAACAAAACAAAACAAAACAAAACAAAACAAAACAAAACAAAACAAAACAAAACAAAACAAAACAAAACAAACATGGTATTGGTACAGTGACAGGCCGGAAGGTCAATGGAATTGAATTGAAGACCCAGAAATGAATCCACATACCTTTGGTAACTTGATCTTTGACAAAGGAGCTAAAATCATTCAGTGGAAAAAAGACAGCATTTACAACAAATGGTGGTAGTTCATCTGGCAGTTAGCATGAAGAAGAATGAAAATTAATCCACTCTTATCTCTCTGATCAAAGCTCAAATCCAATTGGATCAAGGACCTCCACATAAAACCAGATACACTGAACCTAATAGAAGCGAAAGTGAGGAATAGCCTTGAAGACATGGGCACAGGGGGAAATTCCTGAACAGAACACCAAGAATGGACAAGTGGAACCTCTTAAAATTGCAAAGCTTCTGTAAGGCAAAGAACCCGGTCAAACGGACAAAACAGCAACCAATAGATCAGGAAAAGATCTTTACCAATTAAACATCGGATAAAGGGCTGATATCCAATATATACAAAGAACTCAAAAAGTTAGACGAGCCCAGGTAAGTTAATTCTGTGGCATTTCTTGAGGTATCTTTGACTGCTCTGGCTTCCAAAATCCTTCCTCACCCTCTTCCACAGGATTCACCAAGCTCTGCCTAATGTTTGACTATGAGTCTCTGAATCAGTTTCTATCAGTTGATGGGTAAGTCTCTCTGATGACAATTGCTCTAGGCACCAATCTTTGATTGATATAGCAGAATGTTATGAGGATTCTTTTCATTGTTGCTGGTTTCTTTTGTTGTTTTGTTTTGTTTTGCTTTGTTTGTTTTATTTTGTTTTGCCAGTCCTATTTTATTCTGTCATAGATCTCTGGACTATCCAGACTCTGGATTTTAGCCATCCAAACAGTGGGCTTCCTCAAATGTCATTGATCTCAAGCTAGATCAGTCACTGCTTGGTCATGCCCACATTTTTTGTGCCACTATAAATCTATAAATTACTTTTGGTAAAATGTCAATTTCTTTCTATGTTAATTCTACCAATCCATGAGCATGGTACATCTTTCCACTATAAAGACATCTCAGTTTGAAACATCTAAGCTCCAAATACAAGATCTCCTACATTTACAAAAGAAACATTACTAAAGCTTAAATCACACCCCACACATTGAGAAGTGGGAGACTTCAATACCCCATTTTCACCAATGGACAGGTCATCCAGACAGAAACTAAACAGAGAAATAATGGAATAAATATGATGACTCAAATGGACCTAGTATCGCTATAGAACATTTCTCTCAAATATAAAAAAATATACCTTCCTCTCAGCACTTCATGGAGCCATTTCCAAAATTGACCATATACTTGACCACAAAGCAAGTCTCAACAGATACAAGAAAATAACTGCTTTCATCTTCTCAGTCCAAGATTAAAGGTAGATTTCAACAACAGAAAGCCAACAAACTCATGGAAAGTAAACAACTCTACTGAATGACTGCTAGTTCAAGGCAGAAATGAAGAAAGAAAGACCTCCTAGAGTTCAGTGAAAATGAATGCATAATATACCTAAATCTAGGGGACACAGTGAAAGTAGTGCTAAGAGGAAAGTCCATAGCACTAAGCACCTACATAAAGAAATTAGAGAGAACTCATTCTAGTAACTTAAAAGCACACCTGAATGCTCTAGAGCAAAAAAAAAGCAAACACTCCCAAAAGTAGTGATTAACAGGAAATAATCAAACTAAGAGGTCATGTCAGCCCTCAATAGAATAGAAAAAAACCAACAAAAAATAAAACAAACAAACAAACAAACAAACAAAAAACAATTCAAAGTTCAAAGAATCAATGAAACAAAGAGTTGGTTCTTGGAGAAAATCAACCCTTACCCAAAGTAACTGAAAGTTAGATGGATAGACAGACAGACAAAGAAAGATGGGGAAAAGGAACATCTTAATAAAAATCATTAACAAAAAGGGGGACATAACAACAGACCAAGTAAATCCAAAGCATCATTAGGTCAATTGTGAAAATCTTATACTCCCCAAAATTGGAAAAATCTAAAAGAAATGGACAAATTTTTGATAGATAACACTTGTCAAAGTTAAATAAATATTTGGTAAGCAATCTAAATAGACATAAACCCCTTAGGAGATAGAAGCAACCATTAAAATCTTCCAACCCCAAATAACCAAAGGCTGGAAGGTTTTAGTGCTTATTCTACCAGAATTTCAGAGAAGAGGTAATACTCCTCATATTATTCCACAAAGTAGAAACAGAGGAACAGAGCTGTATTCATTTTATGAGTCCTCAGACACTCTGATTCCCTAAGAGTACAACTCAATGAAAGAATTACACATCAACTTTCCTCATGAACGTTGATGCAAAAACACTTAATTCTGTTCTTAAATGAAAAAAAAAATGTAAATGGTCTGGCAGGAATGAAGAGATTCTAGAGATATTTGTTTTCTTCACTTTGGCTATCAGAAGACTAAAGTAATGGAACCCAAGGAATTGGAGTTTTCCAAGAGCTTTGAAAAGATTCCATACATGTTTAATGACTTGCAGACCAACGTACAGGAAAAATGGAAATAAGACAGTGACGAATCTAAGATGGGCAGGACTGCTTACTTAAGAATATACTTTTGTCTTTTTTTCATACCTTAACCTGTAAGATGAGTCTGATAAAGCGGCTGAGTATGAGATGGTGAACCAGCACTTCCTGAATTTCTTTGTTCTTGTTCCCAGTGTGACTTCATCAAACTCATCCCTCCTTTTAACTATCACTGTGTGTTTAATTAACTTACTGAAGACAGGTGGTTGAGGCAAGCGTGTTCAGGCTTTGATTTTAATAACTATGGCAATATAATCAGGTCAGAAGAGATTTTTTTGTTGTTGTTCATTTTGTTTTGCTCTCTGTGTTTCCTATTTCTTTCCCCTTTACTCCTGTTGTTTTCTTCTTGGTGTCTGCTGAGATTACATACAGATGGATCAGAAAAAGCAGAGACATTGAGGTAGAGTGATTGTGTATGAAGGTGTATGAGCAAATGTTGGTGTATGTGTGAAGTCCTTTGTCAACTCTGAGTGTCTTCGCTGTCCTTCTCTCAACCTTACTTTTTAAACCAGGCTATTTGACTGAGCCTGAAATTTACCATTCAGATAGATATGCAAATCACTCGGTCCCCATGACAATCCTGTCTCTGCTTCTGAAGGTTTTACAAACTCTGGCCTTTTAAATAGGTGCTGGAGTTGGGAAAGCAAGTATCCACATTTCCAGAGTAAGTACTATACTTACCTAGTTGTACTTACTACTACACTAGCACTCTACCCATGTAGTTCAACACCACAGATGGAGGAGGAAGTCAATGGAGCAGAGGAAAATAGTTTTGTAGTTCAAAAGCCCACCAGGACAAAAGATCAGTCAGTGCTATAAGGCATATGACTAGTGTTATGGGTCATTTGTATAGTAAGGCTTTCTTGTGTATACTCTTCCCTATAGTTCTTTACACAATGTCATGTATCACATGTCTCCTTAGCATTTTAAGTCTCCACAAATGAGTGTGTGTTTAGTATGATAATGAGACAGAGGTCATCACACTGGACCCTCTAATGTGCCTCTATACCTGTTCCAGTCAGTCAAGAGTTCCCAATCTTTGCTTTTGCTGACTGTTTTTTGTTGTTGTTGTTGTTGTTGTTGTTTTTTGCTTTTGTTTTTGCATATAGTAATGTGCTTTGTATGAAGCCTTTGGACCTCACACTCCACTCTATGCTCACTGTGATTTGCACATGCTAGGAAAAGCACATGCCTCTGAGCTAACAATCTTCCTTGCATTTCTTTCTTTCCAAGTAAGTGAGGTAAGACTAATGCAGAGTTTGGAATAGGATAAACCTGCATGCAAATTCTGAGATAGACCCATTTTTCCTTATTTTTAACCCATTTTTTAAATTAACATTCAATGTAATGGGTTTCCATATGACATTTTCTTACCCATTTGCCATCATATCGCACCGACTTACTTAATTAACCCTTTCCCACATTGCCCTTGCCCATCCTCCCATCATATTTTCCTCTCCTGTCCCAGACTCACTTTTAAAATGGACAAAATAGTTATCACACAAACCTCAGATTATCATTGAGAAAATGGGAGACAAGAAAATATACCTATGGAATAGATTTTGAGGATTCAATGAGATGATGTACCTAAATTGTCTGAAGTTATTGATTCAATGGAAATGGTCAAAGTAGAGGTCTCAAGCTTCTCTGAATATTCCTTTTTCTACTTTGTAACACACACACACTCCCTCACTCCATACCATACATACCACACATGCACACAAATACAACCACTATACACATCACACACACACACACACACATAGCACGACACACACACACACACACACACACACACACACACACAAACACATTAAAGAGTAAAGAAAATTAACTAAAATAGAGCTAAAAGGAGAAAAGAACAAATATGCCCATTTAAATGCAGTGTTCAATTGATATTGCCTTTCTTTATTGTAATTTGTACTGGGAAAATTTTCATCACTTTAAGTAAAGAAATAAGGTTATCCAATCCTTTGCATATTTCTACAGTATGTCCATGATCTGACTGGCTACCTACTGAGCACTTGGCCAAGGATTCCATCTGTGTTTAGTCTTGGGGTCAAAGAAGCATTTTTCTATGCTGAGAATTCAGAGTGGGAATCATTGAGCATAGAAGAAGACACAGATCTCTAGAGAAAAGCAATTATGTAACACTCGGTCACCATTCTCTAGTTATCCTCGAATGGCAGCAGATAGTATTAACCTTCCAATAGCCTTAGTTATTTACCAGAGTAACCAACAGGAATAGATATGACTTTCCTGATATGATGTACGATATTTGATTCAATGAATCAAAATTATTACTAAATATTTGATGATCACTTGTCAGGCACTATAGATTGTATTATAAGTAACATGACCATAGATCTAATTTTTATGGCTCTAGCCATCCAAGAAAAAAAGAACTTTAAGCTAAACCTTACACAATACACACAAGCTCAACCATCAGTAAAAATACGAAAGGACAAACATGGTCCTTCGTATTACTGAAAAGAAACCCTGCTATCCAGTGGGTTTGCCAGTGAGAATGCATTATGGAAGTAAGAGTATCACTGGGATGCTATGATGACAGCAAAAACAGAGTACTGTGGGTCTACTGAGAACTGGGAAGTGAAGTGGAATGGTGAGAATGTGTGAAAGAGAGGGAAGGCAACTGACTGGCCAAGGGCATTTAGAAATAATGGTCAGAGCAAAATGCAGGGCGGAGTCATGATAGATACGTGCAGTATTCCCATCAACACTTGTCAGAAACTAGGAAAAGATCCAAAGATTACCATTTCTCATTAAAGTTCCCCTGTAGAAAAGAAACTTCACCGTCTGCACAATCTCTGCCTTTATTGCCTGTGGGATAAGGGGAATTTTCTATTGCTTCAGAGTTTTGAGAAAATCCCCAGAATGGGAGAGAAAGCATAAAATATTTATGAAATAGAAGGACTGCAGTAAAGAACACATCCCACTTCCTACTCTTCCAGAGCTTAAAAAGAATATCAATTTCAGAGTGCCCATCAATATCTTTGTGATTCTTTATTTATCTTAATTTCACATAACAGTGTCAAGGGAGAGTCTGCATTCTTGCCCATAGAGAGGTTACTATAATTTGAATGCTGAATATCTCCCAAAGGTCTGTGCACAGAATGCTTTGTCACTAGGGTAATTCTTCTAGGAGATGTGGGTCCTATTAAAAGATTCTTAATATGTTGGAAGCATGCCATCAAATAGGATTCTGCAACAAAAGTCTCTCTCTCTCTCTCTCTCTCTCTCTCTCTCTCTCTCTCTCTCTCTCTCTCTCTCTCTCTCTCTCTCTCTCTAACACATCTATTTTCGCTCTAGATTGTGAAGTGGGTCATGTAATCTGGCTCACATTTCCTGCCACTGCCACTTGGTGCCTTCATCAGACTCTGAAAGCAATGGGCCCATCTAGTCTTGGAAAGAAATTTCTAAAACCATAAGTAAAAACAAACCTGACATCCCATCTTTTACCAATCAGAATGAGTAAGATGAAAAACTCACGTGACAGCACATGTTGGCAAGGATGTGGAGAAAGGGGAAAATTCCTCCTTAACTGGTGGGTTGCAAACTGGTACAACCATTCTGGAAATCAATCTGGAGGTTCCTCAAAAAATTGGAAATAGTTTTACCTGAAGGCTCAGCTATACTGTTCCTGGGTATATACCCAAATGATGTTCTACCATACCACAAGGACACATGCTCCACCATGTTCATAGCACCCTTATTCATAATAGCCAGAAACTGGAAGCAGTACAGACATCCCTCAACTGAAGAATGAATACAGAACATGTGGTTCATTAACACAATCTAACACTATTCAGCTATTAAAAATGAAGACAACCTGAATTTTGCAGGCAAATGGATGAAGTTAGAAAATGTGATCCTAAGTGTGATAACCCAGACCCCAAAGGACATGCATGACAGAAGCCTAGCATGGTTGTTCTCTAAGAGGCTCTACCAGCAGCTGACTGAGACAGATGCAGAAACTTACAGCAACCATTGCACTGAGGTTGGGGACCTCATAGAAGAGTTAGGCAAAGGATTTGTAGGACCTAAAGGAGATGACAACCCCATAGGTAAACCAAAAATGTCAACTAACCTGGACCCCTGGGAGCTCTGAGAGACTAAACCACCAACCTAAGAGTATACATGGGCTGGTCTGAGGCTCTCAGCACATATTTGCAGAGGACTGCCATGCCTTGCTTCAGTATGAAAGGACATACCTAATCCCGTAGAGAGTTGATAGCCCAGGGAAGCAGAATGCAGGGCAGGGACACCCTCTCAGAAGAGAAAGGGATGGGAAATGGGATGAAGAACTCTGAGAAGGATGGCCAGGAGGAGGGGTAACATTTAGGATGTAAATGAATCAGATGATAATTAAAATATAAAATCCTTTTCTCTTACAATTTAATCATCTCTGGTATTTCATGATAGTAACACAAAACTAACTGACAACTGATACAAAGAGAAGTAATACCATCCCAAAGACTTAGTGCTTTAAAATGCCCCCAACTCTTCACCAGGATCTTCTGCTATTGACTACAGGTAATTCTCTTCTGCCATTGAATATGCTAGTTCCTAGCCAGGATTCAAGATTGCATACTGCTTTTAAAGAGTTGTGAATAGAAAAAGAAAATATTTTGTATCATTAGAATTTTTCTTTGGTTGTGGACTTACAACTGTTAAAAACATTGTGTATTTGATTGTTCCTGTACAATAAAACCACAAAAGTCACCAAAATAAACATTTTTAGTCCTGTTTCTATAAGTTAAAACATACTAGTTACCTGGGTGACCAGTCTCACATCCCTACAAGTTGTCTTCGAACGTCACAATCCCTTTCAGCTCCATACAGGAATAGGCTGCTTCTAACGTCATCATGTGATGCCAGACAATTGAGCATTAGCTGGAGATATCGGATTAGACCCCTGAGGGCCTGAGCATGAAATGCTCAAACGATGGCAGTTGACATCTATAAAGTCAGATTACAACAGCTTAATAGGAGGGAAGTCATTGTATTTTTGTAGCCATGTGCAGTTATAAGGTCTCCTCATATCTGTAGTGCTATATTAAGTAGAAATGTGTTAGTAGTTTATCTACACTTAAACAGAGTAGATGTTGCAAAGGGTTGAATAGTAGGAAACTAAAAATCACCAAAGGCCTTTCTAGAGATCACCTACATAATTACTTTTACAAAATCCAAACTGGTTCACAAAAGAGAAATGTTGAGACTTGGTCTTGCTGTCTATCGTAAAACTAAATGCAGGCCTCCAAGACCCAGACTCTACATGTAGCCACAAATGACTCTGTTCCCCAAGTTACATCTGATGGACAAATAAAGATGCCAGTACCCAATAGCTTGGCAGAATGAACATAAGTGGGGTTTACCTTTCTGGGTTATCTAGTCAGAGGAGAGCCATGAGGTGAATAAAGAAAATTGCAGGAGGAGGAAGGAAAAGCCACCATGAGTTAGGGTCATGAAGACATGGCCCCAAGGGCTGGCCAATAGGAATTAAGAACAACCCATATGAAACATAGTAATAACTCGGGGTAATCAGTAGAAAATTAGATTCTTATAACATAGAGGGTAGGTATCTGCCCAGCTCTTGTGCTGTTTAAGGTTTATTGTAAATATAAGGTATAATACAAAGGTAGTATGTGTCTTTTATCCAAGAAATAAATGGTCAAAGGCAGGGTAGAAACCCTAGGTCAGGATTAAATAATTTCTACAGCATGGTAAATACCCCATTTAAAAAGAAAATGGAAATAGAAACAGATCTGAGTAGAATTCTAAATGGAATCTGGATTCATATGTCTTCTTGCTGTGCTTCTCCTATAACGTCTACCAGCAAATGCCCTCCTAAAAGAGCTCAACAAAACTCAAGCAGACAACTGTAGCTTCAGAAACATGAATGTGCATTTTCACTCTGCCCCCTGAGCAGAGAAACAAGATGAATTCAATATGAATTGTTTGTTAGCAGCACTGAGGAAAGCACGGTGAATTCAAAGGAAGGTTTGAGTGTTTTAAGACCTTTGCCTAAGACTTAAAGGCACACAGATTTAATGCCTGCATTCCATTTTGCAAACTCTAAAGTGCAGGATAGTGACAGTAGCCCAAGATATCAGAATGCTTGAGATAAGACATAAAAAGAGCCACTTGTAACCCAATCTGTTATGTCAAGAATCCATGAGCTTCCCATTTACCAACTGGGAGGTGACTGAACCATTAGGAAAAAGATCCTGCCTGGTAGGAGGTCTTTAAATCTTCACATGGGTCTCTCCAAAGAATGATGGGCTTCTGGCCTGTTCAGTCCTTTACTTGCTTCCAGCTTCATTCATGAGCTAAGCAAGTTACTTGCATCAGTACATCCAGCCCTCACCAGAATCCAAACACATGGGGCTGCCCCACTTAAGAAAGGTGCCTGCAGAGGTTAACTAGAACTTCTAATTGTTTTTATTCCTTGTGTGTGTGTGTGTGTGTGTGTGTGTGTGTGTGTGTGTGTATGTGTTTGTGTGTGTGTGCACTTGTGTGTGTGTCATATAAAAATTATTTATTTTCACTTTTATTCCATTTCTTAATTTCCATGCAGAATAATAAGCGGGTTTACTTGTGGTATTTTCATATAGAATTTTATTTTGCACTTTGGAAACTGGTTATATGGTTTCCATAACAGCCATGATGTTTTTGGCTTTTATCAATACCACGAAGCTATATTTTCTCTATATTCTTGTCATAAGGTTTCCATTTGTTTACTACACATTCTAATAAACAATGTGATATTTTAGATCATCATAGTTTTGACTTAAAGTTTTCTAAGAATTGTGATGACTATTCTTTTTTCTTTTGGGGGGTTCTTTATTTACATTTAAAATGTTAACCCCTTTCCAGATCTCCCCTCTAGAAATCTCCTATCCAATCCCCTTCCCCCTGCCTCTATGAGGATGTTTCCCCACCCACCCTGGCATTCCCCTACACTGGGGCATATCTCCACTGTGAAAATGGCATATCAGAAGAAGCCATTAATAGCCATTCTGTCTTAGGAACAAAGACACAAAAGAATGAATGAATCATTAGTTAAGTCTTATATTTATTTTCATCTAGCTACATCTGACTCCCAACTCAAGAAGACAACAGCAGAAAGAAGAGAAGAAAGAAAGAAAGAAAGAAAGAAAGAAAGAAAGAAAGAAAGAAAGAAAGAGAAAGAAAGAGAGAGAGAGAGAGAGAAAGAAAGAAAGAAAGAAAGAAAGAAAGAAAGAAAGAAAGAAAGAAAGAAAGAAAGAAAGAAAGATGATAGTAGTAGATTAAGTGGGTAAAGGGTGACCCAGGATAGGAACACTAGCAATTTGGTTAGAGTTAGGACCATAATTTTAGCGTTTATCATCTGCTTTACTCAGTGACTAAGCACTGGTCTTATTCATAGAGATTGAACTTACCAGAGAAGGGGACAAATTGTACTTGATCCTCTCTTTGAGGTGGAGTATGGCCATTCAGATGAGGTGAGGTATAGCCATTCAGATGAGATGAAGTATGTACATTCAGAGAATGAGGTGGAGTATGGCCATTCAGGTGAGATGGAGTGTGGTCATTCAGAGAATGAGGTGGAGTATGGTCATTGAGATAAGATGTAGTATAGTCATTGAGATGAGGTGGAATATGGCCATTCAGATGAGATGGAGTGTGGCCATTCAGATGAGGTGGAGTATAGCCATTCAGATGAGATGAAGTATGGCCATTCAGAGAATGAGGTGGAGTATGGCCATTCAGATGAGATGGAGTATGGCCATTCAGATGAGGTGGAGTATGGCCATTCAGATGAGATGGAGTGTGGTCATTCAGAGAATGAGGTAGAGTATGGCCATTCAGATGAGGTGGAGTATGGCCATTCAGATGAGGTGGAGTATGGCCATTCAGATGAGGTGGAGTATGGCCATTCAGATGAGATGGAGTGTGGTCATTCAGAGAATGAGGTGGAGTATAGCCATTCAGATGAGGTGGAGTATGGCCATTCAGATGAGGTGGAGTATGGTCATTCAGATGAGGTGGAGTATAGCCATTCAGATGAGGTGGAGTATGGCCATTCAGATGAGATGGAGTGTGGTCATTCAGAGAATGAGGTTGAGTATGGCCATTCAGATGAGATGGAGTATGGCCATTCAGATGAGGTGGAGTATGGCCATTCAGATGAGATGAAGTATGGCCATTCAGATGAGATTGAGTGTGGTCACCGAATCAGGATGACTAGTTGTCACCACCAGACTGAGTTACAAAGAAAGAATAGGTTCGGTTGACCCACTGTGCTAGCCCAGGATCAGTGTCCTACATCTGGTGCTAGTCTTCTCACTTGCCCTAAGGACATACATCACCTCACATGGCAGAGAAGAAAGTGGACAAGTGTGTGTATGTATGTTCTTTTGTTCTCTCCTTCTTCTTAGAAAAAATCAAAATTAAAATTAAAAAAATGTCGCATTTCAAAACTCAAGTACCAAACTATAGTTCTGAATGTATATGGGCTCAACAATGTTACCTCTAAAGTTCAGATCAATAATTGACAAAGCTAAAGACAAAGAGATAAACTCAAATCAGAGTGGCACTGAAAAATATCAGAAAAATCAGTCATAGTCCAGAAAATATCAGAAACCATTGGAACTGCAAATGCAATCGGGAAAATTTCATCACTAAATTGTGTTTTGTTTTGTTTTAGTTTTTGTTTATTCGAGACAGGGTTTCTCTGTGTAGCCCTGGCTGTCTTGGAACTTGCTCTGTAGACCAGGCTGGCCTTGAACTCAGAAATCCACCTGCCTCTGCCTCCCAAGTGCTGGGATTAAAGGTGTGTGCCACCGCTGCCCAGATCATCACTAAATTTTTAACTATTGGTAAATGTGATTTCTATCAAATTCACATGAACATATTCTCGAAACTCCATGAAAGAGAAAAAATGTATTCTGCAAATGTACTCTTTTGAGGATGTTGAAGATCACAAATCTTACAGAGCAATGTCATGTTTAAATCATGACCCTCACAAAACTGACAAAACAAATTTCTAATTTTTGATGCCTAAATGTGATTGCCTTTGGTGAAAGAAACTTTACAAAGATGATTGAGGTTAAACAAGGCTAGTCCCGAATATAATGATATTTTTCTTCATAAGAAAATGAAAGTTGGAGTGCAGAGGGAGACCCCAGAAGAGGGGCTATTAGGACACTGTGAGAGGTGGGAATCCACAGGCCTCAGAAGAAATAACTGAGGAACACATACCAAATAGGCAATCATGAGCCTCTCATCCATCATGATGACATAATCACTGGGAATTTGAATAATTAATTCTGTTGAGTGTTATCCATTATTTATTATCATATGCCAAGGCTTTTCACACAATCCTAAACTTCTTCCATCTCCAAACTCTAAGCTGCACAATTAGTAACTGAAACAGAGAATTCTAATTTGATTGTTGAAAGTCAATCAAATAATTAAAATAAGTGAGGCTTATTGTAGAGCTTGCCCTGGGGGGTTAGCACTTTAGAAGAGGACTGTTTCATCAAGAACAGAAACCCTCAGAACATTCAAGTACTGTTTACAAAACTAATAACTGATAATTAAAACACTTTTACAATGATTTTCAGGGATTTCAAAAGGAATTAATTTTTTGTACATTATGAATTTCTATCAACCTACTAAAAGAGAAGTAAATTGGAAGGAAATTATTTTATTTGGCATTGAAATGGGACTTCATAATATTATTAATTGAAAGTTCCTTTTTTTTCATCCTTTTAAAGTCAGGGAATGTAAAGACAAAACATATGGCAGTGTGTGGCCACTTGATTATATAAAACTTAGCTAAAGGAATAGTGATTAGTGCTTGATCAAATTACTAAAGGGGAGGACACAGAAATAGTAACTCTGTGCTAACATAAAATGTATAGATTTTTATATACATAACATAGGAAAATTGTTTATAATCACAGAGTGCAGAAAAACATAATGCTAAATTATTCATCAGGATTAATTATCATCAGATGTATTCTATATAATATACATGAGGAAAGGAAGGTGAAAGAATTTTACATGATATCTGAACCATGAAATTAATTATTTCTTTCTGACATCTTTTGGTGGCTTTAATGTGGATCAACATTGTTACAGTAATGTAGGTATATTCTGTGTTTTAAAAGTTAGTGTGCAACATATTGTTTCATTACAGCATGCTCTCAGGACTTGTTTGTATTTGTTCTCCTTTCTCCACGTCTTTCCTCCACACCCTTCCTGCTGGTCTCTGCCCTCACATACATGTTCATCCTTCTTGTCACATATATTACAGTAAGTTTTCTTCCCACCCTTCTTTAAGGTCTTGTATTTCCTTCCTCCCTCCCACATATATACATACATACACAAATTAAAATCTAGAGTCCACATAGGTGGGAAGTGTGTAGTACCTATCTGAGTTTGTCTTATTTTATTTAACACAATGATCTCTCTCTCTCTCTCTCTCTCTCTCTCTCTCTCTCTCTCTCTCTCTAGTATCATCCATGCAAATATGATGTTACTATTTTTAATGACTTAATAAAATTGTATTGATTGTATATATCATGTTTTCTTATACATTCATATGTAGATTCAACTGTAGGCTGGCTTCACAGTTTTTGAAAATACAGAAAGGTATAATGTATAAATGTATGCTCCTCCACCCTGGCATCCTACCTTAATCTTCTGCTTTGAGCCCCTGAGTTTTACTCCCTACCCTTTTTGCAGTTCTGCTTTTCCTCCAGTATGTACTTATGAGTCTGGTTTTCAGTTATTCATTTTTAATGATTCTGAACTTTCCGTCTCTGTGAACCATAGCAAATTACTTACTCATACCACACCCCTCCTTAAATTGAGAAATTTCCCATTTTCTTCCATGGAAGAATTGGTGATTCTTTTTTCCCTTCTATGATCTGTCATCATAAAATGAAGTAATTTTCTTAGTCTTATATTTTTATCTATCATGACAATAACCCCAATACCTCGCAGAATGAGAGAGTACTTTCATTTTCCAAAATATTTATTTGAATTCCATTTTTCTTTGATGATAATTATGTTTGCCACTTGAATACAGTTGTTACCAAAAAAAAAAAAAAAAAAACCCTCAGAGTCAATGGCAGGCAATATTAGTTGGCAGGTATAATTCTCCTACTCTGTATAGTTTTTTTTTAACCACTTTCCAGTGGCATATATATATACATATATATATATATATATATGTATATATATATATTGTATATAATATAACTATGGAAAGCAAAATATAAGAAATGGATGGACCTGGAGTAAATCCTCCTGAGTGAGGTAACCCAATCACAAAGGAACTTACACAATATGCACTCACTGATAAGTGGATATTAGCCCAGAAACTTAGGATACCCTAGATATAAGATACAATTTGCTAAACGCATTAAACTCAAGAAGAATGAAGACCAAAGTGTGGACACTTTGCCCCTTCTCAGAATTGGGAACAAAACACCCATGGAAGGAGTTACAGAGACAAAATTTGGAGCTGTGACGAAAGGATGGACCATCTAGTGATTGCCATATCCAGAGATCCATCCCATGATCAGCTTCCAAACTCTGACACCATTGCATACACTAGCAAGATTTTGCTGAAAGGACCCAGATATAGCTGTCTCTTGTGAGACTATGCCGGGGCCTAGCAAACACAGAAGTGGATGCTCACAGTCAGCTATTGAATGGATCTCAGGGCCCCCAATGGCGGAGCTAGAGAAAGCACCCAAGGAACTAAAGGGAACTGCAACCCTATAGGTGGAACAACAATATGAACTAATCAGTACCCCGGAGCTCTTGTCTCTAGCTGCATTTGTATCAAAAGATGCCCTAATAGGCCATCACTTGAAAGAGAGGCCCATTGGACTTGCAAACTTTATATGCCCCAGTACAGGGTAATGCCAGGGCCAAAAAGGGGGAGCGGGTGGGTAGGGGAGTGGGGGTGGGTGGGTATGGGGGACTTTTGGGATAGCATTGGAAATGTAAATGAGGAAAATACCTAATAAAAATGGAAAAAAAAGATTACACGCATGAGAAACGTGTACTTAAGTACAAGTTACACAGTTGTACTTAAGTACAGACTAAACTAGCCTTCTGTTTGGCAGAATATATCCTCTGGTATTGTGAATAGAATAGGTTGAATAGAAACATAGAGATACTGTACGTACCCATCTCTGGACACTGAGGTGAGCTGTAGGAATAACTCCACTCAAGGGGGTTGGCAACAGTAGTGGGAAACAAATTGATTTTTAGAAAATGCTTTGAGCAAATTCAGAATTTGTCCTTTATGTGCTGCATATGGAACCATGGGTGTCGCACGTGCTCTGTGGGCATGCTACCACTGCCCCAAACTCTCAGTCCTTCTCCAGCTTTAATATTAAATTCCACATTCTTGTGAAAATTATGTCATTTTTTAACTTGGATTATGTTAAATACTTTAAAAATGTATGTAGTCATTTAAATAAACAAAATTCACTAGTTTTCATGTCTCTAGAAACCCAATGTGTGGTGTGACCTACCTGACTAACGATACTGACAACTCTCATGCTTCCTTACCATCACCGTCAATTGTCTGCTCTGTTGACTCAAGGCATGCTTCTCTGTCATTTCAGACTCAACAGGAATATGTTCACAGTCATGATAGCGCGGTGCTTAAAGATTCCACTAAAGTATCTGCTATAGATAGAAGAGTGGGTTAAAAAATCCAACATGTCTCCTTGCACGAGCCACTATGTAAAGAGTGAAACCACTGCTTCCCTAGCATGTTCTCAGGTAATGACAGAGCAGTTAGAATTGGTGAGAGCAATTCATGTCCTGGCCGGAGCTAGCTTTAGCTTACGGGGGCCTCCAGTTGACTCACTTCTTCTGCCCAAGACCATTAACTAGAAATGCTGAGGTGAGAATGCAACAGATCCATGCCCAAGACCCAGTCCATGAAAACTGTGAGAAAATACATGCTTGCTATTTTAAGCTCCTAATTTATAGCTATTAGTTACATGGTGTAAATCACTAATCTACTGTGTGATGCTCTGCGGAGTGTTTTGGTACTCCCAAGACCCTTTGTACCTGAAATTTGTTATGTGCAGCACCACACTTAGGAAACTACTGTTTGTAAGGCTCAGATCTTCAGGGAAGAAACTGCCTCATACTTGACTTTAGGCCCACATCATGTGAGCAAGCAATAAGATTTGTCAAGGTGACAGTTAAGCATAAGGAGAACTGTGACTTGATGGTGTCAAAGGAAAAATTATGCATATTGGTAGCCATGCTGAGATCCACTGTGGAGATAGAAATAGGCAGTGATTCTGTTACATTTAGTTAAACTGTTCTAAATTTCCTCTCAGAAAAAAAAAAAAAAAAAAAAAAAGAGAGCCACTGGGACCATGGAGAAATTGCTCACCAAACAAGAGCAGAAAATAGATCCATGTGGTTTACGCAGTGGACTCCGAAGCATTCTCTTCAATTTCATCAAGTTATGGCCTGGATTTTGATGGTTTGTGAGAACATGGTTTTCTAATGTGAGTCAGCCCAGATAGAAACAAAGAAGACAACAAAGCAGACTGAGGTATCCTTGGAGATGTGCTGTAGAATGCTCTCTTTAAGGGAATCTCCTGTGTGCTTTACAATTTGAAACTCATTTTAGCATGAAAAGCAGGGCCAACGACTGAGGGAAGGCAGGGTGCTAGCCTGGGGGACATGTTTATGCCAGCATCTCTTTCTTAGAATGGGAATGTTTTTTCCAGCTCCCTATAGACCTAGATGGTATACTCACCTAAGTGCACTATACTGGCTACCCCAAATAGCTATTACATCTTCTTCCTGTTTGAAAGTTCCTCCCTCTCTACCACCTCCTCCATGCCGAGTTCCAACAGAAGTCCACACTGTAGCTTTCTGAAAAACCCTGAAAAAGCAGAGGGAAGGCTAAAGAGTAACTTAACTTTTCATAAATTCAGGGGGGAAACAAAGCAAAACAAAACAAAACAAAAATAAGCAAACAAAACACCAAACAAACAAAAATAAAACAAAACAAAAGAAGTTCCCATGGGATACTCCATTGACCTCCTATTGTTACCTGCTCTCTCTAACAAAGAATCTAGGTGTTTCAGCAGATTCTCTTTCTCATAGATAATTGGTAAAGAAAGTCACAGACAATGGCAAAAGAAGCTGAAAGATTAGTCACTGCATTTTTTGGGCATCATGGTAGTAAGCCCGAGGGATGGATTTCTGTGGGTTTCTTTTTATTTTTTTAATACTTTTATTTATGTTTTTGAGAATTTCATGGAACATAATTTCATGATATTATTTCTCCCATCCAAATTCCTCCCAAATCCTCCTGTACCTCCCTAATCATCCAAATTTATGTGCATTCCTCTCTTAAAAGCCATGGTCTGAGGCTCCCTACAGATACATATTCAGCAGAGGACTGCCTGCTCTGGCATCAGTGGGAGAAGACACATAACCCTGGAGACAATTGAGGCCCCAGGGAGTGGGTAGACCTGGTGGGGACAGGGGTGGATGTGGGAAGGGGAGGGACATCCCCTCAGAGACAAGGGGGAGGAGAAATGGGATGAGGAACTGTGGGAGGGCAGACCAGGACAGAGGGGGTTGGGAGGGGCAAGGACTGGACTGTAAAAAAATAAAAGTAGTTAAACAAACACAAAAGGCAAAAAGCATAGTCACACAAAACATGACATCCAATTTGTACTGGCCAACTGCTTTTACCACGGAGCTTGCCCTGGGCTATGGTTGATCTATCCACTGTCACACCGCTGAAAAGATAACCTGACTTTCCCTTCCTTAGAGTCTATATACTGCAAATAGCTTCCTTAGGAGAGGTAGGGCTTTGTGCTTCCTTACCATTCTCCTTTTTGGGATGTTGTTTGGCTTGAGCTTCTGTGTCTCCTACGTGTTTTCATGTGTAGGAAGGGCACACTATGATGACCATTTTTTTAAAGGAGAAAAAAATGGAAGCTGCTAGGAAAAAAGGGTGTTGTACACTGTGGTATGGCAATATGAATAGTTATTCATAAAAAGGGTGTTGTACACTGTGGTATAGCAATATCAATAATTATTGATGTTACACTCACACAAAACTTTAGGAGTAAGCATAAACAAACAAAAACACCATGCATGACCTCCATATTGAACATTCTACTGAAAGCAAAGACTTAAAATAAATGCAGTAAAAAAAATATTTTAAGGTGATAAAAGAAAACAAAAAAAGTCACAATTTTACACGTCAAGAAAGTCGGTTTTCCTAAATTTTCTCTATCTTTAAATAAAACTCTGTATAAATGAAAATTTTACCCCTGCTACTTTTTTTTTTTATAATTTAGATCCATTCCTAAATTCTCAGAAGCAGAGGTGCTGGACCAATGAGGATCTGCAGCAGTGGTCACAAAAGATGATAATTCAGGTTTCATGTGTCAGGTGTGTCTATACATTCACCTCTAGTATTGAAACAAAGCCAGCAGCCATTGGCTGTGTGCACAACTAGCCAGGGCTTTCCACTAGGATAGTCTAACCTGCAAGGATAGATGGCAAGCTGCATTTGACCTTATCTTTGCACCAAAGCAACCACCATAAACTATATAATCCATATAACTACATAAAATAGATTTAAAGAAATAATAAAAATCAAAAAGTGATCCAAAAGGATGCAGCAAAAGAGAAAAAGGGAAGCAGATAAATGTAAAATAATAAAGAAAATTAAAATGCCTAAAATCCAAGTGCACAAAAATGTACTTTCTCTAATAAAAGGAAGAAACTGTCAGACTTAGTAATTATCAGGCAGTTAGTGTAACTCTGCGTTGTCCATGAGATAGTTGACTTAAAACACAAAGATACTATGATGCAAAAAGATGACGAAAATAGTCTCATTAGTATTAATTACCTAGGAAGTCATATCTTAGTAAACCTCAGATAAACCTCAATATAGAAGTATTAGGAGAAACAAGGAAAGTCATGTAGACACATTTATATGAAAAATGTTCATTTTTCTGGCTTTCTTTCTTATCTCCTAATAGATTTGTTAGCCCTATTTTAGGATTTAACTGTTTCAGTAGTTGCAACATTTCAGTATATCTTGGAAGTGGTTAAGGGAACCCCTCATCTTGTTATTCTCAAGAGAATGTTGGAGATGATGGTCCTTGTATGTTAATAACTAAAATGTGTGATAAGGGCACACTCTGATTTTAGATAGATGTAAGATATTTCTCAAATAAGGACACACACATACCCAAAAGGTGTATGGAAAAAATGTCTAGTACCACTATTCATCAAATAGTGAACATAAACTGTGTAGCAGAACTTCTTCACATTGAATTTGTAAGCAAAGTTATTGCCAAAAGATAAAAGAAAAAATTGTTTAAGAGGATAGCAAGTAAAGGAACTACACACTATGGGAGACAGTGCAAAGTAGGGTGAGCAATATAAGAATATGACCAAACCATATACCATATACCATAGAATGTCCGACCTCTTGTTGGGCATTGTTCCAAAGATGATTACATCAGCACATTGTATCAGCATGCTCATGCTCACTGCAGCTCTGCAAACAGTAGCCATGGTTTAGAATCAACCTTAAGTTCTCATTAAAAGTAGAATGTCATACTTCCTTCAAAAGGAAAATCTGTGCTCTGGAGTAACATGGATAAACTGGATAGGCATTCTCTTTAGGGAAATACGGTAGTCACAGACACAGATATCGTGTGATCTATCTCACAGAAACATACAAAAGAATGGTGCTACTAAGGCTTTGGCTATGGTGGGAATGGGTAGATTATGGGTATTATTTGATTGAACAATACAAATTTCACTTAAATGGAAGAATAAATTCAAGAAACTATTGTATAACAATGTCACCATAGTTAATAGCACTGTATGATATTCTGAAAAATTGCTCAGAAGTATATTTCAAGTATAATTAATAACCACAGAGATTACATAAGAAACAGTACGTGCTAATTAGGTGTGTTAAACTGTTTCTAGTTGTGCACATTATTTCAAAACAATATTCAATATATAATTATAAATGGATTTCAGTTAGTCAGTTAAAAATAAAAATTACTTATTTTTAAAGTGTTGGCAAGATGAGCCTAGAACATGAACAGAATAATCATAGAAATAAAAATGCTGACATATGTGAAAAAACTCTTATACAAGGAAATACAATGCAAACTCATGAGCTAATAGCTTTTTGTTTGAGATTATGACAGCTCTTAAGGATGGTAGTCATTGCTGGAGAAACTAAAAAAACATACATGCTCTCATTAACCTGGCAGCTTCTTAAGAAGGAATAAAGCTGCCTCTAACTCCAGCTCCAGGGGATCTAACACCTCCTGGCCTCTGTAGGTATTGCATTCATGAGGGCAAACCCAGGTAGACACACACAAACACACACACACACACACACACACACACACACACATTTTGAAATAAATAAGTACAAAAATAAAAGTATATCCTTCACATATTTTCTTGAGAAAAATATAAATTGCTGCACAAAATATGTAATAACTAGCCACAGCTGGGACCATCTCCTATGAATTACACATTCATGTCAATGAAAACTTAGAACTTGGGCCAATTGTTTCCGTATTAGTGGAGGTCCATTGGGGAGTTGTCTGGACTTGAATATGCAGGTTAGGGAGCCTCTTAAGTGCAGGGTGAGGAAGATGCTTCTGGTTCCCTGAGTAATGGTTATATGTCAAAGTGTGTGGTATCTACATGGTTCCACAGTATGCTCAGGATTAGATGGCGATGCGGGAAGCTAGGGGCTGCACACAATGTGTATATTTTTATTAGAAGAGAAATGTTCTCAATTGAAAACAAGGTTAAAAGCCTGCATTATTTATTGAGCCTTGAAACCGCTATCTGCCCCTTGAGAAGTTAACAGACTGTGCCTGAATGACTGCCAGGATTAAACTCTTCATTTTAAAAGTGCTATTCTTCATGAACAGCCAATGAAGTCACATACCAATAGATACAAACACTCAACTCTATTATCCTTAAAGTCATCTCATGGATTAAAGCATTACATCTATAAGAACATTCTCAAACATTGGAACATTTTTAATGACACTTGAGACAGGAGGTTGGCTTGACTTTCTGGAATTTTTATGCAAATGTATAAAAGTAAACATCCAGTCGCAATTTCCATACAAGGATGTACATGTAGAAATCCTTCATCAGGCCCTTCCCCTAACTGTGAGATCTGGGAGGCTAAAATAGAGCCTACAAGGCTATTGACTGCAGCTAAATATTTAATGTCATGTATTCATATCATTAAAATATGACTTAGCAATTCTTCTAAAATTAACTTGTCAGCATTGTATCTAATATAAAACCATCACAGAAGGAAGAATGATATGTACGTAGAATGCCCCCTTTCTAGCCATCTGGGGGTTATTAATGATGGAAACATTCAGAGAAACCTCGAGGTTTATTCTGAGAAAATGAGGAAATATCAAGAATAAATGTTATCTTTTATTTTTCACAATAATGATTAGTCTGTATTTTTCTTTGGCACGTTAAATAGCCCTTCAGCATTGCCAATTAACAGCATGCAGTTGGAATATGAATTACGGGCTCAGCTATGAAGCCCAAGCTGTGGGAGGCAACTTGGTATAAAATCTCTCATCCACAGACACAAGTGTGTATAAATAGAAAAGCATTCTAAAAACAGAAAACTTCACTGCAGGTGTCTGCTACCGGCAATGTCATGTAATAAAGCAGCTGGCATTGATCTATGTTTTCCTAAGCCCCGTGGTGTTCTGCGGGCTTATTAGCAAAGTGTGCCTTGCAGAGCTGGAAGTTTGAATGTCTTTCTCGGGGTGAGTGAGTGCCTTTCACAGTGCAGGAGCAAGGGCGCCCTTGCTTTTTCATCACTTGTTATAAACGGCTCCCAGTAGGTTCAGCATAGAAGGCAGAGCTGAGATAAAACTGACCTTAAGATTCCTGGAGGTCTTCTGTTCACGTACCTGCACAATGTCAATGTTGAACTATGGAAGCCTTCAGCTCTCAGGGTCATGGTAGGTTAATGGAACAGCTAGTGTTGGGCACAAACTGCAGTGGCTAACAGCTCTTCCTCTGTGACTCTATGGTTGCAGCCTGAATCAGTATGACTCTAAGCATAGGATGAAAGCTCCAACAAACTTCCTCCAGGTTCTAAGGTAACAACCGCAGCCTCCCATTCATTCATTCCAGCTTCAGCACTCTCATCTCAAGTAACATAGCTCAGCCCCCCCTTCTTTCTTTGATGTGTGTTGCCACCCGAAACAGGGGAGCCAAGCATGGAACGAATGCTTTTTTTTTCCTTGTCATATTATGTTGACGTTATCTGTTACAAATCTAATTATGTTAAAAGCATTTTCTACCCTGTACTCTATGTAAATATCAAACTGATTCTATGATTTAAGGCATCACAAATGAGCACACTTGGGCTAGGATGTAGCTCACTGCTAGAATAACTGGCTCTCCCGTGCAAGACCCTAGATTCAACTCCCATCACTAAACAAAACAAAAGTGAACAAGAAACAACCTACAATGTACTATGAATTGCTGGTGAATATAAGAGGAAAATGGGGATTAATACAGAGACTTACATTAAATACACTGGATAACAGCTGTTGGCAGAGAACGCAAAAAGTTTATACAAGACAATGGTTAGAAGTCAAGTTTTACCTGTCACAGGATTCGCACTGAATATGTAAAATCTTAGAGAAAAGGGAGCTTAGCTTAATTGTAGATTTCATTGTGGTCTATACAGAAGAGAAATGAAATACACTCTTCTAACAATACCGGAATTCATCCATCGGAAATTTCCTCGGAGCTCTATTGAAACAACTTATTTAACAAAATTATTTCTGTAAGCTACCCAAAAACTGACAGTTCTGACTCAAAAGGTCTAGCTAAATGGTTGAAACTGCTCCAGACATCATTGGAGAGACCCTTGAAGGAATGTGCTCCTGCCGTCATTGGAGAGGCCAGGCAGCAGATTCACTGACGAACATTGGCTGTATAGTAGGGAAGCTGTGTATGTGTGTAGGCTGGTGAGAGAGCTAGCCAAGCTTTACCCCGCCAATGTCTGTGATCCTCACAAAGGGTGCCTCCTCTTCAAGTGTTCTTTATCATTTGTTTATTTCATGCTCTTTCACTTTAGCTTCTGTTCAAATGAGAGCACAGCAGAAGTCTCCCCACTGAGTGAAAGAGACTATGAACCATTTCCCAACTACCCATCAACAAAGTGCACAACTCTCCACTGGCAGACAACAATTGAATTTGCCAACATTCCTTAATAAAATCATTATCAGTTGCTCTTATATTCAGATTTTGAGGGTAAGTTACTGGAGTGGGCTGTATGGTGCAATTTATGGGGGTGCCAATGTGGTAAACAATGAGATTTAACCATTTCACAGAGCTAGAAGGAAGATTTTGAGTGTTTTAAATGTAACAAATTGATGATGTTTGAAGTGATGTTTGTCAGATTTAGACATTGTAAAATGTATTTTTATCTATCAAAGCATCACACTGTAGCTCACTAATATGTACAATTTTATGATAGTATGTGTGAAGCTTTTTATCAATTGTAAACTGGGTATCGTAAAAACTTCTAAAAATTAGTAATGAATTAGATAATAGATTTTTTTCTAAAACCTAAGTAGAAATTATTCATGGTGTATTAATCCAAATCTGGTAATTAAATGAATCCAATTATAATGACATTCCAAACATTTAGTTCAGAATTTGCTTTATTATTAATTCCCAAGCTGGCTACAAATTTCTGATTTGGTGATTAACTCTAGAGTTGCTAACTATTCTGTCTGATATAAGTTCAAATACACAGGAACTTATAGGATATTTTTTCAAATAGAGACAGAAATCATATTAGTAAAATTTATCAAAATGCATTGTTTTAAAAGCTTTCAAAGCCCACCTAGACACTGACACACTTTCTACAACAAAGCCACACCTATTCCAAGAAGTCCATACCTCCCAACAGTGCCACTTCTCATGGGCCAAACATATTCAAATCATCATAGTAGGCAAAAATAGACTCATTTAAAATCATTCCTTTATTAAAAATGTCCCCAAACTGTCCAATTACAGAAGTAGATATTATTAACTTCAGGAACATTGTTTGGTATTCCTTGAAAATAGCACACACATAGTGAAACTTTGGTGAACAGAGGGGTAAAGAAACCCCTCACAATATAGATGTCTTCACTATGGCTCCTCATGACCATTCAGAGTGCAACATCACCGGGAAACTATTAAGCAATATAAATTTTATAATTCTATGTCTGCCCCCAAAATGTAACTCTATTTTATCTTTTAGGATATAATTGATGAATGATGTTAATAAATACACATATGTTTTTATTACCCAATCTGATAATTTATTTAACTAGTACAAAAGGTCTTCTACCATGTAAAAGACTTGAGTCTCTACAATTATTGAAACTCTTCTCACATGAGACTAATATTTTTAAATGACTTCATCTCAAGTCAGTTGCTAATGTTCTTTAAATTAACATTATCATCATCATTATTAAATGGTGTTTTGGTTACTAATTTCATGTTTTATAAACAGATTTTACTTATTTTCAATATTATTTTTATGTGCATGCCTTGGTACCTGTGTAGTGATTGTGTGGTGGTTGTGTATATTATCTCTGCTTGTATGCATTTTGGCTGTGTGTGTATGAAACTGCTGTATTTTCTGTCTTCATATGTATTCTGGTCATCTGCATGTATGCTTATGTGTATATTATGGTTGTGTATGTATGTTATAGTTATGTGCTTATAACTATATTAGCTTATAAAATATTACCACTATTCTGGATTTGATCTACAACTTTGAGGTTTCTTATTTATTTTCTGTCTTGTTCAGGTCATTAGATTGCTTTGCCAAAAGAACAGAAAGCCATTCTCATAGCTTCTATGCCTGATTCCTACTGATGAATTTCTAATTGGAGTTTAGTTTTATTAAGGAGGCCCAATTAGCTCCTCTGTCTCAAAGGAGGAGGGCTTCTAACAGTTCTGAGTTTCTGGAAGCAGGGAAGAAGGAAACAAAGGCTATGAAAGAATCAAGTAGTAAATCATAGCAACAATGCACAAACCCAAGAGGCAGAGGTTGGTAGGGGAAGGGGGAGAGGGAGAGGGAGCGTCAGGGCCACAGAGAGACAGACACAAAGGCAGAGAGACAGAGATACACACAGAGAGGAGAAAGACAGAGGGGGAGAGGGAGGGAGAGAGGGAGAGAAAGGGAGGGAGAGAGGGAAGGAGGGAGAGAGAGAGGGAGAGAGGGAGGGAGGGAGGGAGGGAGGGAGGGAGGGAGGGAGGGAGGGAGGGAGGGAGGGAGGGAGGGAGGGAGGGAGGGAATACGAAGTAAAAAATAGGTGCAAGGCAAAGTGAGTAAAGACATTATGTCTGGAAGGATTTCCAGAACAGAAATATCAAGGTAAAATCTTTCTCTTTTGAAGTCTCTTCTAGCATCTAGGAACTGGCCCCCTGTCTTAGTTAGGGTTTTACTGCTGTGAACAGACTCCATGACCAAAGCAATTCCTATAAGAACAACATTTAACTGGGCTGGTTTACAGATTCAGAGGTTCAGTCCACTATCATCAAGGTAAGAACATGTCAGGATCCAGGCAGGCAGAGTTGAGTTCATCTGAATGCTATGAGTGGAACACTGACCTCCAGGCAGCTAGGAAGAGGGTCTTAAAGCTCATGCCCACAGTAACACACTTCCTTCAACAAGGCCACACCTACTCCAACAAGACCACACCTCTTAATGGTGCCACTCCTTGAGCCAAGGATATACAAATCATCACACCCCTTTACCAAAAGAACAAGGTTTTCTGAATTTATACCAGCCTGCCATGCTCTAATCCACTTAGTGACTTCTAAGAGCTGAGTGCTTATTTCTCATACTATTTTTATATTTACAAGTTCCCAGCCTGACTATTCTAGAACCAGGACTTTAAAACCAATTGCTTCTCTCAGTTTCTCTGCTTTAAAATCAACTTCCCATAATGTTATGCTTATTTTATCCCATATATGAATTTACAAATCAAATTGTGTGTTTGTATGTGTGTGTGTGTGTGTGTGTGTGTGTTCCAGATTCTCCCCATACATGTTTGTCTTGTCTGCAGTTGTGGTGACTATTCCTGTAATTGAGGTAGGACCCAATTGCAATCTTTGGAACATTGCAGAGGCTAGAATTGGATCCACTTAGGACTATCAGTTCCAGATACAATCCATCCCATGTTCATCACATGCTTGACTCTTGCATGCTCACCTTAGGAAAACCTGAAAACAAAGCACAGAAAGGAAGGGACTTCCTCCACAATCTCTTTGAAGGACTCAGACTTGGGTAGTTACAACCAAGTTCCATCTCATGAAGTTTCCACTACCTCCCAACTGCAAAGCTGAATAAGACTTTTCATACATATTCTCTTGCATGACACTCAAGATCCATACCATAGGATATAATTTCCATGTTAAACCACAAAACAAAATGGGTCATTGTCCAGTCTATTAAATTGCCTATGCTGTATCAAGTGATAATCACGGAGTCAATCAATTGCAATGTGTGATATGGTAGCCAGTTGCCTCTCAGAATGGTCAGACCAATCACTGACTACATCTTGACTTGTACTGTATTTATAAGTGTAGAAAGTGGAGCCTCAGTCTCTACAACCCCCCCCCCCCCCGACAATGGCCAAAAAGGCCAATTTTCAATCTCTTCCATATCATTTATTGTCACTGAAACTGACAGTCTTTTCTTAGTAATAATTTGGTATTCATTATAAAGAAATGTTATTGAGATATCCACAAAGAATATTCTTATCAGCTAGTGTATAGAAAGGATAATATAAAAGAAAAGCAAGATTTACTGTTAACTAATCCTTATAAATTAAACAGCATCGAGGCGACTGGCTTTTACATTTTTATCTGCTGATAACTACAGACTATACTGCTACATGATTAATCGTCCTTTGAAAGCTTTGAGATGATTAAAGAGAAATTTCTCCAAAACTAAATTTTCTTCCACTTCATGTGGAAACTTCCGAGTTTCATTTTAATGCATAAAATTCACTAAATATGATAGTTCAAAGCAATGAAAATGAGTTCTGTAAAGAGCATGGCAATTGTGGAGAACCATAATTGGCAAGGCTCCTTTATCAATTCTCAGTTCTTTACAAACCTTTGAAAGTCAGGTAACAATACATATTCAGATTAAAAAGTAACAGACAAATATAAATTAACTATAATAATTAACATACATTGCTAAAATTATAGTCCTGGCATCTTTGAGTTACTGCAAATAGCTAAAGAAATCAACCAACATTTTGCTATCTCTTGTCAACATGCATTGTCTATAGACAGTGTTGACACTACTGCCAATCATCTGGTCACGCTAGCTGTATTTTAGGAAGACTGACTTTAGTCTACCAAATACAAAGGTTGTTTAGAGCCAGTGGTTTAAATTATCACTAGTTAGTAAAGGGACTTCCATAAAAAGGAAATGAAGTTTCAGGAAGTCCCTTTTGGACATTGTGGACTCAGAGCAATCACAATGCATAATGAGACTGTGGTAGAATTGCCTTCATTGTCAACCAGCCATCTTATTGAGAAAGGCTAGGGTTCGTTTGTATAAGATTCAATATTGCCAGAAGTTCATAAAGTATCACATGAATGTTTCTCCATTCAGGTCTTAAAAGACTGTTCTAAAGTCTAAATGACTAGCTGATTTAATTCTTAAAGTAACTTTGATGAAACAATAAAGCATATTCCTCTCTCTACTGTCTCCATCCCTGTCTTCATCCAGCTCCCTCCTCCCTGTCCCATTCCCCATATGCTTCCCCCTTCCCCTCTCCCTCTTCCCTCTTCTTATCACTTCCCTTCTCATGCCTCTTCCCTCTCCTTTCTTTTCTTCTCCCTTCCTTTCTCGTGCTTTCTTTCCTCTTCTCTTAAGAAACTTAGACTCAAACAGAAATCCCACCCACCCGTGTCCCAGGCTGTACAACTTCCTCCCAGACAAACCTGGCTTTGATGTTCTTGTCCACACTTCCAGCATCCTGACTCACCCACTATTTATTTTGAGATTTGTAGGCCTATTCAAGTCCTCTGCGGAACAAAGTTGTAAATAAACAAAGGCACTGCTACTCTGCAGAATGTCAAGAGCACAGTCACTGGCTTGTACAACTTCATATTGAGGACTACATCCTGGGGACAGACTGGTTAACCAAGCCCTGAGCTATACAAACATTACTTCAATGACATCTTTGTTGTCAAAGCAGGTTAAAATTCGTTTCACTTTGTTAAGATTGTAGAAACCCCTTTAAAGAATTTGACTTTGCATATTTGGACCTGTCCTGACAGCACAACTTGCCAAGAAAAGCTGTATGACCAGGTACCTAAAGGCTGCTCTCAGGAGATTCAGCTCAGCTTTTTCTAAGAACATTATTGGCCAAAGCCGACTTGGCCTTTCACATCTTACAAGTAACAATCACTCTTTAAATGCATGTGCATTTTCTTATACAACAAGCTTTGAAAACCCTTGTTAAAAGGTTCTACCTAATTAATTAGAATAATTTACAAGGGGTGCATTGAAATAGAAATGATTAAAAATGACAGTATATCATACAAGTTTATTTTTATTATTAAAACGTAATCACAAGAGCAAGAGTCATGGGCAGTAGCATACCATCAAACACTGGTTTTCTTATTTGGTCTAACCAGAAAAATAACAGTACAATTATTTTTGTATTATGAATGTATAAATGGATAGATTTTAATATGTTACAATTCTTTTTGAGTTGACAGATATTAATTTCTTTGCTTTGATTTTGCTGATTACATTGCTTACAAATGTTTCATTCCTAGATGGCTCAAGTTTAATCCTAACTATAGTACCAACTGAATTGCTCCAAACTCCAAAGTCACAGAGAGTAAGTTATATATATATATATATATATATATATATATATATATGTATATATATATAAAATACTTATATTTAAATTATGTATTAAAGATTAAATATATAACATTATATATTATACCCACATGCATTTGTGTGAGTACTTGAGCACATGAACACACACACATAAAAACACATCTATATATAGGCTCACACACACACGCATCATCATCATCATCATCATCATCATCTGGCACATACCTGTAACCCCAGGGATGTGTCTGAGGAAGGAAGGAATAAAAGGATCTCTTGGACTTTCTCATTTCTGGTATAGACAAGAAAAAGTAAAGCCTAGGTTACTGAGAGACCCAACCTCAAAGGAATAGATAGAAAGTGATAAGGGAGGGAACTTGGTATTTTCTTCTGGCCTGCCCTGCATTCATGCACCACACACACACACACACACACACACACACACACACACACACACACACACACACTTGTACATATATTCACATAGACATGGAGATAAAGAGATAATGTTTAAAAATAAATAAATAAATAAATGCTGGAGAGGTTTTATACTTTTGAGCAGTTGCTGCTTTTCTGGAAGACCAGAATTCATTTCAAAACACTCATACCAGTTGTTGACAGCTACTTGTAACTCCAGAGCCAGGGGATCTGATGCTCTCTCTAACCTCTGAGAATGCTGGAACTCATGTGGCCTGCATACACACATATACCAAATACATTATTTTTAAAAGAAAAATATATTAACAGAAAAACTAATAATACTGTATTATACTATCTCATGAACATGAAATCTTCCTGACTTTGTATGCTGAGAAACAAGATTGCCAATCTTGTCTCTGAATGTTGCCTGGCTATGAGATGTTTCATGGGGCATAAGGATACATAGAGTTTACTCCATGGATTTTACTGTCAAATTCACAAGTTGAAAATTTGGCAGTATTCCTGAAAAGGGGGTTCAGTGGGAACAGATAAATTCATAAAACAAAGATCAATCTTTGCAAGAAGATAAGCTTTAAGGACTTAAGTGTGTTAGAACCTCTGTTTTTCATGGTACCCTTACATGGCTTTGGAGAGACATGCAAAACTTTTTATTCTATGCATGATCAAATTCAAGGCGTTTATCAGCTTTTCAAAACCATACACAAAACCAACTGAACATCTAGACAGGAACAACTAGTATTAAAGAACAGAATACCACAAGATGAACTGTGAATATGGATGACGACTTGAATAAATCTATGTAGATTCTCAGGTATGCATGTTTCATGTAGAGCATTAGTTGCCTAAGCCAATCCAACTGTGAGGATCCTGTTTCCTGTAAGTCTTTGGACATCCACTGACTATCACCAGTCTATGACTTTGCATTTGTCAAACTAATTTGATTGCTGTCACCTCAGAACTCTCATATGACCTTTTACTACAGTCTTTTTCAAACCCACTGGGCTATACATTTCTCTAATTTCCTTCACAAACACATTCTCTACAGCCTCACCTAATGGAAGGACTCTTACTCATGTTCATCTCTCCACTTAAAAACACTGCAGTATTGCTAAGCAGAAGGGAGCATGCTCAATGCATGATCACTTTGGTGCTTTGTGAATCTAGTATGACAAGTGAATCAACATTTGAAAGTTACAAATTTAAGTTATACATGCATACATATATATACATATATATTGCTATAAACTATTATTTTAGATTCAAATATAAAATTTACCTATAAACTTAGATCAGATGTGGAAGTTATTAGAAGAATTTTTTCTAGATTATACAATTTCGTAAGCTGGCCTTAAGTGATCTTAGTTTCCTTCATGGCAAAACACTTGGAATCTGTTATGTATCATAATGTATAACGTCTTTTAAAGCAGGGCTATACCAGATGTGATAGCAGGTATGCATAACCTCAGTGAACAACAGAACATAACACACAGTGTATCATTGTGTGTTTTTGTGTTTTTATGAACGTGTGTGCATATGTTTTTGCAAATTCCTATGTGTGAGCATGTGAAAGCCAGAAGTTGACATTGGGTGTCTTCCTCGATTGTCCAAACATTTAAAAACAACTATCCAGTCGGAATGAAAGGATGGTTAAGACAGCATGAGACTTGCACTGCAGCTGTTTGGTTTGTATTTTAATTGAATTTTTCATTCTCTCTGTGATGAAATCAAGGATAACAGTTGAGCCTTCACAGAAACAGGCCCACGTTCCAAATCACCTATCCCTGAGGCTGCTTAGAAAGAGCTGTGGGCTTAGTACATTTTATTACCTTGCTCTGGCCTCAAAACTGTTCAGATAATCAATAATTTAGAAAAGAAAAAATAATAATATATTGTTTCAATATATATATTTGCATACAGAAGAAAATTCAAAGACCAACAAACACATCATTATATTTGTAATGTACATGTTTTGATTGTGTAATGATTGACTTAATTTTATTTTTCTAACATTCAAAATTTTCAGATTTATTACATTATTTTCATGACTTTAGAAAGGTGTTAATTAAACTCTTCTAAAAATATTCTTACATCAAAACATGCAACTCTTTCTTATTTTTAAAGTATTATGTCATATATTGCCAAATATTTTCCATGTATGTATAAATATTTAGGGAAATATAAGTAATACAACATTTGCTAAGATAGATACAGCTAATACAAATTTTTTATTTCCAAACCTAGTGAATCCCAAAAAATATCCTTTGGAAAGAAGTTCTCAATAGAACTAATGTAATCAGACTGGAGAGATGGCTCAGGGGGCTGGTGATTGCCAAGGGGCCGGGCAACTTGTGTTCATAGCCTAAGATCCACATGGTAGAAGAGAGAACTGACCCTTGCAAGTGCTAATCACACATACAAATAAATAAGTCATTTATAAGCTTTAAAAGAAAATCAAAACATGGCATAGAAAGCCAACACAAATGGAGCAAAAAGTAAAATGAGGGATCGGGACTGGCTTTGCTCTTACTGTTGCCTTACAGCCTTATCTTGACGACTGAATTTCAGAGCCCCTCCTCTTTTATATTCATCACACCAGTCCTTTCAACCTCAGCCTCTCTCTACTCTGCATCTTGGCCTGCCTCTCCCCTTTCCACATTCCCACCAACATCCTTCCCATTGCCTTGGGAAAGAGAAAAGAAAAGAAGAAAGAGCCTGAGGTGGCGCCATTTTCCGCTCCAGACAACCAGCCACCTTCGGGGCCAGAGGACAGGTGTCCAACCGGCCCAGGAGGCTTCTGCCTCAGGTTTCGCGGGAGCCACCTTTGTTCCAGAACTCCACAGCGGGCAGTCTGCAGGTGAGAGTGTGGACTACAGAGGCTAGCAGCTTCTGGGACAGGCAAGAGCCACAGAGCTCCTGAGGCAGCGCCATTTTCGGCTCCAGATAACCGTCCACCTTCCTGGCTAGAGGACAGGTGTCCACCCAGCCTGGGTGACCTTTGCCTCAGGATCCGCAGTAGCCATCTTGGTTTCAGGACTCAGAGGAAAGTAGTCTACACAGGGGAGAGTGTGGACTACTGAAAAAAAGGCTTCTGTGACAGGCCAAAGCAACACAGCTTCTGGGAAAGATCCTGTTTTGGGCCTTAATCTTCGGCCAGGAGGAGATCCAAATACCAGATAACTGTGCACCTTCCCTGAAAAAGGAGACCTTGCCTGCAGAGACTGCTCTGACCATTGAAACTCAGAGGAGAGAGCTAGTCTCCCAGGTCTACTCATAGAGGGTAACAAAATCACCAGAGGAACAATCTCTAAACAGAGACAACTATAACAACTAACTCCAGAGATCACCAGATGGCGAAAGGTAAACTTAAGAATCTTACTAACAGAAATCAGGAACACTCACCATCATCAGAACCCAGCACTCCCATTTCGCCCAGTCCAGGGCACCCCAACACACCTGAAAAGCTAGACCTGGATTTAAAAGCATATCTCATGATGATAGTAGAGGACATCAAGAAGGACTTAAATAACTCACTTAAAGAAATACAGGAGAACACTGCTAAACAAGTAGAAGACATTAAAGAGGAAACACAAAAATCCCTTAAAGAATTGCAGGAAAACATAACCAAACAGGTAGAAGACATTAAAGAGGAAACACAAAAATCCTATAAAAAATTGCAGGAAAACACAACCAAACAGGGGATGGAATTGAATAAAACCATCCAAGACCTAAAAAGGGAAGTAGACACAATAAAGAAAACCCAAAGTGAGGCAACACTGGAGATAGAAACCCTAGGAAAGAAATCTGGAACCATAGATGCGAGCATCAGCAACAGAATACAAGAGATGGAAGAGAGAATCTCAGGTGCAGAAGATTCCATAGAGAACATCAGCACAACAATCAAAGAAAATGGAAAATGCAAAAAGATCCTAACTCAAAACATCCAGGAAATCCAGGACACAATGAGAAGACCAAACCTACAGATAATAGGAGTGGATGAGAATGAAGATTTTCAACTCAAAGGACCAGCAAACATCTTCAACAAAATTATAGAAGAAAACTTCCCAAATCTAAAGAAAGAGATGCCCATGAACATACAAGAAGCCTACAGAACTCCAAATAGACTGGACCAGAAAAGAAATTCCTCCCGACACATAATAATCAGAACAACATATGCACTAAATAAAGTTAGAATACTAAAAGCAGTAAGGGAAAAAGGTCAAGTAACATATAAAGGCAAGCCTATCAGAATTACACCAGATTTTTCAGCAGAGACTATGAAAGCCAGAAGATCCTGGACAGATGTTATACAGACACTAAGAGAACATAAATGCCAGCCCAGGCTACTATACCCAGCCAAAGTCTCAATTACCATAGATGGAGAAAACAAAGTATTCCATGACAAAACCAAATTCACCCATTATCTCTCCATGAATCCAGCCCTTCAAAAGAAAATAACAGAAAAAAAACAATACAAGGACAGGAACCACGCCCTAGAAAAAACAAGAAGGTAATCCCTCAACAAACCTAAAAGAAGACAGCCACAAGAACAGAATGCCAACTTTAACAACAAAAATAACAGGAAGCAACAATGACTTTTCCTTAATATCTCTTAATATCAATGGACTCAACTCCCCAATAAAAAGACATAGACTAACAAACTGGCTACACAAAAAAAACCCAAAATTTTGCTGGTTACAAGAAACTCATCTCAGATAAAAAGATAGACACTACCTCAGAATAAAAGGCTGGAAAACAAATTTCCAAGCAAATGGTATGAAGAACCAAGCTGGAGTAGCCATTTTAATATCTAACAAAATCGACTTCAAACCCAAAATAATAAAAAAAGACAAGGAGGGGTACTTCATACTCATCAAAGGTAAAATCTCACAACAGGATCTCTCAATTCTGAATATCTATGCTCCAAATACAAGGGCAGCCACATTCATTAAAGAAACTTTAGTAAAGCTCAAAGCACACATTGCACCTCACACAATAATAGTGGGAGACTTCAACACACCACTTTCACCAATGGACAGATCATGGAAACAGAAACTAAACAGGGACACAGTGAAATGAACAGAAGTGATGAAACAAATGGATTTAACAGATATCTACAAAACATTTTATCCTAAAAGAAAAGGATATACCTTCTTCTCAGTACCTCATGATACCTTCTCCAAAATTGAACACATAATTGGTCACAAAACAAGCCTCAACATACACAAAAATATTGAAATAGTCCCATGCATCCTATCAGATCACCATGGACTAAGGCTGATGTTCAATAACAAAATAAATATTAGAAAGCCAACATTCACGTGGAAACTGAACAACACTCTTCTCAATGATACCTCGGTCAAGGAAGGAATAAAGAAAGAAATTAAGGACTTTTTGGAGTTTAATGAAAATGAAGCCACAACATACCCAAACTTATCGGACACAATGAAAGCATTTCTAAGAGGAAAATTCATAGCTCTGAGTGCCTCCAAAAAGAAACTAGAGAGAGCACACATTAGCAGCCTCACAACACACCTAAAAGCTCTAGAACAAAAGGAAGCAAATTCACCCAAGAGGAGTAGAAGGCAGGAAATAATCAAACTCAGGGGTGATATCAACCAAGTGGAAACAAGAAGAACTATTCAATGAATCAACCAAATGAGGAGCTGGTTCTTTAAGAAAATAAACAAGATAGATAAACCCTTAGCCAGACTCACTAGAGGACACAGAGAAAGCATCTAAATTAACAAAATTAGAAATGAAAAGGGAAACATAACAACAGATCCTGAAGAAATCCATAACACCATCAGATCCTTGTACAAAAGGCTATACTCAACAAAACTGGAAAACCTGGATGAAATGGATAAGTTTCTATACAGATACCAGGTACCAAAGTTAAATCAGGATCAGGTTAATAATCTAAACAGTCCTATATCCCCTAACGAAATAGAAGCAGTCATTAATAGTCTCCCAACCAAAAAAGCCCAGGACCAGATGGATTTAGTGCAGAGTTCTATAAGACCTTCAAAGAAGATCTAATCCCAGTTCTTCACAAACTACTCCACAAAATAGAAACAGAAGGTACTCTACCCAACTCATTCTATGAAGCCACAATTACTCTGATACCTAAACCACAAAAAGACCCAACAAAGATAGAGAACTGCAGACCAATTTCCCTTATGAATATCGATGCAAAAATCCTCAATAAAGTTCTTGCTAACCGAATCCAAGAACACATCAAAACAATCATCCATCCTGACCAAGTAGGTTTCATCAAAGGGATGCACGGAAGGTTCAATATACGGAAATCCATCAACGTAATCCAGTATATAAACAAACTCAAAGACAAAAACCACATGATCATCTCGTTAGATGCAGAAAAAGCATTTGACAAAGTCCAACACCCATTCATGATAAAAATCTTGGAAAGATCAGGAATTCAAGGCCCATACCTAAACATGATAAAAGCAATCTACAGCAAACCAGTAGCCAACATCAAAGTAAATGGTGAAAAGCTGGAAGAAATCCGACTAAAATCAGGGACTAGACAAGGCTGTCCACTCTCTCCCTACCTATTCAACATTGTACTTGAAGTCCTAGCCAGAGCAGTTCGAGAACAAAAGGAGATCAAGGGGATACAAATTGGAAAGGAATAAGTCAAAATATCACTTTTTGCAGATGATATGATAGTATATATAAGTGACCCTAAAAATTCCACCAGAGAACTCCTAAGCATGATAAACAGCTTCAATCAAGTAGCTGGATATAAAATTAACTCAAACAAGTCAATGGCCTTTCTGTACACAAAGGATAAACAGGCTGAGAAAGAAATTAAGGAAACAACACCCTTCTCAATAGTCACAAATAATATAAAATACCTTGGCGTGACTCTAACTAAGGAAATGAAAGATCTGTATTATAAGAACTTCAAGTCTCTGAAGAAAGAAATTAAAGAAGATCTCAGAAGATGGAAAGATCTCCAATGCTCATGGATTGGGAGGATCAATATAGTAAAAATGCTATCTTGCCAAAAGCAATCTACAGATTCAATGCAATCCCCATCAAAATTCCAACTCAATTCTTCAACGAATTAGAAAGGGCAATCGGCAGATTCATCTGGAATAACAAAAAACCTAGGATAGCAAAAACTCTTCTCAAGGATAAAAGAACCTCTGGTGGAATCACCATGCCTGACCTAAAGCTCTACTACAGAGCAATTGTGATAAAAACTGCATGGTACTGGTATAGTGACAGACAAGTAGACCAATGGAACAGAATTGAAGACCCAGAGATAAACCCACACACCTATGGTCATATGATCTTTGACAAGGGAGCTAAAACCATCCAGTGGAAAAAAGACAGCATTTTCAACAAATGGTGCTGGCACAACTGGCGGTTATCATGTAGAAGAATGAGAATTGATCCATTCCTATCTCCTTGTACTAAGGTCAAATCTAAGTGGATTAAGGAACTCCACATAAAACCAGAGACACTGAAACTTATAGAGGAGAAAGTAGGGAAAAGTGTCAAAGATAAGGGTACAGGGGAAAAATTCCTGAATAGAAAAACAATGACTTGTGCTGTAAGATCGAGAATCGATAAATGGGACCTCATAAAATTGCAAAGCTTCTGCAAGGCAAAAGACACCGTCAATAAGACAAAAAGACCACCAACAGATTGGGAAAGGATCTTTACCTATCCTAAATCAGATAGGGGACTAATATCCAATATATATAAAGAACTCAAGAAGATGGACTCCAGAAAAACAAATAATCCCATTAAAAAATGGGGCTCAGAGCTGAACAAAGAATTCTCACCTGAGGAATACCGAATGGCAGAGAAGCACCTGAAAAAATGTTCAACATCCTTAATCATCAGGGAAATGCAAATCAAAACAACCCTGAGATTCCACCTCACACCAGTCAGAATGGCTAAGATCAAAAATTCAGGTGACAGCAGATGCTGGTGAGGATGTGGAGAAAGAGGAACACTCCTCCATTGTTGGTGGGATTGCAAGCTTGTACAACCACTCTGGAAATCAGTCTGGCGGTTCCTCAGTCAATTGGACATAGTACTACTGGAGGATCCCACAATACCTCTCCTGGACATATATCCAGAAGATGTGCCAACTGGTAAGAAGGACACATGCTCCAATATGTTCATAGCAGCCTTATTTATAATAGCCAGAAGCTGGAAAGAACCCAGATGCCCCTCAACAGAAGAATGGATACAGAAAATGTGGTACATTTACACAATGGATTACTACTCAGCTATTAAAAAGAATGAATTTATGAAATTCCTAGGCAAATGGATGGACCTGGAGGGCATCATCCTGAGTGAGGTTACCTAATCACAAAGGAACTCACACAATATGTACTCACTGATAAGTAGATATTAGCCCAGAAACTTAGGATACACAAGATATAAGATACAATTTGCTAAACGCACGAAACTCAAGAAAAATGAAGACCAAAGTGTGGACACTTTACCCCTTCCTAGAAATGGGAATAAAACACCCATGGAAGGAGTTCCAAAATTTGGAGCTGTGACGAAAGGATGGACCATCTAGTGATTGCCATATCCAGGGATCCATTCCATAATCAGCTTCCAAAAGCTGACACCATCGCATACACTAGCAAGATTTTGCTGTAAGGACCCAGATATAGCTGTCTCTTGTGAGACTATGCCGGGGGCCTAGCAAACACAGAAGTGGATGCTCACAGTCAGCTATTGGATGGGTCACACAGCCCCCAATGGAGGAGCTAGAGAAAGTAACCAAGGAGCTAAAGGGAACTGCAACCCTATAGGTGGAACAACAATATAAACTAACCAGTACCCCGGAGCTCTTGTCTCTAGCTGCATATGTATCAAAAGATGGCCTAGTTTGCCATCACTGGAAAGAGAGACCCTTTGGACTTGCAAAGTTTATATGCCCCAGTACAGGGGAATGCCAGGGCCAAAAAGGG
This sequence comes from Mus caroli, assembly GCF_978045245.1. Classification (NCBI taxonomy): domain Eukaryota; kingdom Metazoa; phylum Chordata; class Mammalia; order Rodentia; family Muridae; genus Mus; species Mus caroli. The sequence continues at coordinate 80,452,065 of NW_028227258.1, read as the reverse complement.
GGAGTGGGTGGGTAGGGGATTGGAGGGCTGGGTATGGGGGACTTTTGGGATAGCATTGGAAATGTAAACTAGGAAAATAAAAGAAAAAGAAAAGAAAAAAAAAAAGAAAAGAAAAAAGAAAAAGTTAGTTACAAATGTTTTACATAAGTCTAATTTGTAGGAATCTGAATGTTAATATGTGTTCAAACTAATTACCAAAATAACCAATAGCAAATAAATACTTCAGCTGTTCTATCCATACTAGGAGTTCAATAGTCAGCAGCAACAGCATCAAAACTGATAACAAGCCAGGCATGGCAGCTCATGCCTGCAGTTTCAGCACTCCATTTGAGAGGCTGAGGAAGAAGACTACCATGAGTTTGAGGCATATACTAACTACATAAGAAGGCACACCAGATAAATCAGTGCTATATTGAAAGACCCTGTCTCTTAAGAAACATTGGAACAAAAGAGAGAAGAAAACTTAATGCAGGGTTGTTATCTTTTTTAAAAAGGAAGTATTTTCAGGCTTAATAATTCTAGCACTTTGGAGTCTGGGGCAGGAGGATCAGGATTTCAAGTTTATCGTTGGATGCATATTGTTTCAGAGCAGCCTGGGATACATGCAAACATATCTCACAATTAAATTAAAGACTACTTAAACTGCCCTTGACACATCTTTTGGAGAAAATGTTTGTTAGCTTATCATTCTTCTTCGAGGAAATATATAAATACAAACCACAAAACAAACAAACACAACTTTGATTTTTTTTTTCAATATTTAGAAAGAACAATATGGGTTTCACAGACCACAGTAACCTATGGACTTCTCATAAACAAATACTGAGAAAGTAAGACACAATGAACCAATTACATCATTCCTTTGAAATCAAGCCAGGCTTAATACTAGAATTTGAGGCAAGAGGTTGGTTTGAAGGCAGCCTGGTTTCTAAGTAAGACTTTGTCTCAAAACAGCAACGACAGCACTAGATGTCCTGAGCCTATTCAGGTCACCAGTGTGGTGATTCATACAATTTAGTAATGAGCAGGGAAAAGAAATGGAGACTTCTAATTACTGTGTTTGCATCAGTACATCTAAGGGTAACATGCATGTGGGTTATAAAAGCCATCAAGCACATAATTAGACTGAGGAAAACTCCTTTGTTAACTTTAACTTCGCCTATCTGTTAGTAGTGATATTGTATCTGTCATGTCCCAGAATCTTGATAACCCCATGCAGCATAAGATAGCTGCAGTGAGAACTACAGAAAGCTAAGGAGCCACAGTGTGGGGAATGTGTGTAAATGACACCTGATTCTCTCCTAGCATATTTTACCCATTAAAAAAAAAAGTAAACTTGTCGCTCATAAAATAATGCTGAAATTATATGTTTTAGTCATGAAAGTCCAAAAAGAAAAAAAAAAAAACCTAAAATATTTGGTTTAACATTCAACCCCCCAGTTCTCCTGCTGAGTGAAGGTACATTTTCCTCTATTTTAGCCTCATTCCTACAGGTAAAGTGATAGAGCTGAGGTCAAGAACACTTTCCCACCAGACTAATTTTTACAAACTTCAGGGTTAAGTTTTAAAGGAAAGTACAACAGTCAAATCCAAACTTAACGCACTTCTCAGCCTCGGTGGAAGCAGGAACCCCTTTGCTTGAATACCTATCAAAACATTTAAGAGCAAGAAATTAGGAAAGTCAAAATGAGGAATTCACAGTACCTGTTCAGGGTAATTCTCCTGCAGTAAATGACAGTATTCTGAGGAAAAATACTCAGAGATGCTGCAAACAATCAGGCCAGTGTCCTCAGTCCTGATGTTGGCTCCTGCAGCACGTTATAAGACAGAAGAGAGCTGACCTATGCTGTGTTGCAGAATGTCCAAGAAAAGTAACTAGATAGAGGTTTATTTTGTCTTATTATTTTAGATCGTCAGGTCCATGAATGACTGACTGGCCCCAATTCTATTAGACATGTGGTGAGACACAGACAATACATTTTTCAGAAAAGAAGAAAAAACATAAAGGGGGATGGTAGAGGGAACATGATATCTCAGAGCCCTGCAAAACCCATCACAATGACGTCCCATGAAGTTTATCTTCTTAAATATTTCATTACCTTCCAAAAGTACCACTCAGAAGACCAAGTCTTGGACACAAGCATCTTCATAGGACATATAACATTTAAATTGCTTTAAGTTGAGTCTCCATAATTACAATTACTTCACAAAAAGATTTTTTGCTCTCATTTAGAGATGAATGAGATTTTTGTTTTTCAGCTACAAAATGATCATGAAGAGTATGACAAAAGTCTCACATGAAATCCATTAGATATTTATCGGTAAGTGGGTAGGTAATAGTCACATGATTACTACATAAACTCAATAAGGCTCAGTTTTATGAAATTTTAATCAGGAGGATGAATAAAGTTTTACCAAGAAACTATACTACCAAGCTAATGAAATAATTTAATTACTTTATCCAGTCTGAAGTACTAGGTAGCTAAAAGCAATATGGAAAAATGTTAAGCCTAAGTGTCATTTTAAATTGAAAGATACCAAGTTCAGACTACTCTTTTTTATTTCCTTTTGCTTTTGATGATACTGAAGATTGAGCCCATCATCTTAGCCATTCAGACATTCTAGGTAGAGATCACAGACTATTTTGGTTCTCAACCATGCAAGATCAAGTATATCTGTACAGACTTTCCAGTTGGACCTACCTTAGACAGTCAGATTTTCATCAGTGAAAGGTAACAGCAAAAATTGAGTAGTGGTTATAAAAATATCTATCATCCCAGCATTGGGGATGCTCAGGAATGATTGACAGTTCATGGCCAACCTGACACACACTGTGAATTTCAGGGTGTCCTGGGTTACACAATAATACTGTGTCTCTAAATACATGAATACATGTATACATACATACATACATACATACAAAATTTAGAATTTCTAGGCTATTTAGTGATCATTTTATGTTTGAACTAAGTAAGGAAAAATAGATTTAGGGCCACCTTTTCAGGACTTTGGGTGAATATTTTTATCTTGTTTTGCTACTATATTATTTTGCTCCTCCTCCTCTTCCTCCCTCCTCCTTTTCCCTCTCCTCATCCTCTGACCAAAATTCTAACTGAGCAAATGCTTACTAAATTTTCTAGAATGTGTACAGTATATATCTGAATGGAATAATTAATTAATATATTAACTAACTGCACCTATGATATAAATGAAATAAGTATGTGTGTCATTCAAGCTGCTTTGGCAAACTTCCACAATTAAGAGTATTGCAGGGAATAGAAACTTACCTCATAGTTGAAGGATGGGAAGTCTAAGATTGAGGCTGGGTTTTTTTTGTTGTGTTTTTAGTGCCCACTTCCTCAGAGAGCTGTCCAGTGTCTCCTGGATTCCAGAGCTGGTGTCATCCTAGATATCTTGGGTGCTGTGTATAGAGGTATTGATCTCAATCATGAGGGCTCTGGTGTCAGAAGCTAATCACGTCCCAAACGCTTGAGAGCCTCATACCTTGGCAGTTAGAATAAATTTGAAGTGAATGCAGATCTTGAAATAATTGCAGATAGCAGATCATATACACCTTAAATACATTTAATATAAATGAATATAAATCATTGAAAATATTAAATTTATTCACATATTATCTGAACACCAGCTCTTTATTCAATTGTGTGGTTAGAACAGACGAAAAATATTTTTGAGTGAATGTGTATATATGTATATATGTCTGTAAATTCATATATGGGCAGGTATGTGCACCTGTGCAGTGGCCAGAGGAAGCAATCATTTTTCTGCTCTACCACTAAACAATAACTCTCAGTCCACTGAGGCAAGGTTTTTCTCTGAAGCTGAAGGTAGGCTTAAGAGCAAGAAGCCCCAACAGATTCTTCTGTCTTCACCTTCCTCACACACAATGTTGAGATTACAGGCAATCACGGCCAGACTTGGCTTTTTACATAGGTTCTGGGATCAGAAATCCAATTCTCATGCTTCCATAGCAATAGCTCTTACACACTGAACCTCTATCCTACCCCTAAGAAAATTTTAGATAGAAGACAGCCACTTTTTGGTCTTTGGTTATTTCTATTCCAGGAGAGATAGGAGATATTTTCTATGAACTGTCTAGCTGTTTTTAGTAACACAATGTAGATTATATAAAGACCTTATCATTTAACATGCACCTTCTTTCTACCACTCCCTCCCCCTAATCCTCAGCATAGACCATCAGTACAAAATTATTTCTGTCTCACATCAGAGCATGTCTTCTGATCAAGTTTAAATCTGGAATGTCCTCAAAGTCTTGCATGCTAAATGCTTTCTTCCTAGTTTTTGAAACTACTAGCAAGTAGAGGAACAATGAAGAGGTGGGACCAAGAGGAATGAAACCTTTAATGGGATTTCTCCTTCTATACCTGGCCATGACATAGAATGATATGCTCCCACCGTGATGCACTGTGTTACCACCAGCCCAAAGCTGTATGATAAATAATGGACTGCAGCCACTAAAGGAGACAAACGAAACCCGCTCATCATAAATTGATTGTTCTCACATATTCCTCACAGTACTAAAAACTAACCCAACCTCTTTAAGTATGATACTTAAACATCGTTCAGTATGGAGGGAGGGATTACTTAGCAAGTTAGAGTATTCAACTAAAGTAAATGAAAGTGATTATTAATCTTTGGTCATTTAAAGTAGGAGGCACTCTTAGCCAGGAACCAAGAGGTAAGCGCTGCTTGAGTTTGCTAATGTTAGTACATAGCCAAGCACAACTACAGAATGGTTTAGGATACAGTTGAGCTGTGAATTCCACCATTGTTGAAATATAGTTGATGACTGGCAAAGCAACCCCTATTTTAGCACTCATGGAATACACTGCCATGATGTTAGTAGAATTTTAAAAGTTTAAAGAGTTGAGATGTTATGGTTGGATCTTAAATGAACCCCAAAGACCCATGTGTTATTTGCCAGCTTGGGAGCATACAGGGATATAGTGGCTCATCTAAGAGGCAGAGTCTAGTGATGGGTCTTCAAGTCATTGGTGGTTTGACTTAGAATGGATAGTGGAATCCAGGCCCTTTTTTTCCTCCTGTTTTTGAAGTGTGCATTAATCACCATGATGCCTCTCCTCAATACAGATGTCAGATCAACCCTGACAGTAGAGCCAAAAAACACAAACAAAAACAAAACAAACAAACAAAAAAATGTTCCCTCCTTCTAAATTGTTTGTCTCACGTGCTTTGTGCCAGGGACAGGAACGCTGACTAACACATAGGTGAGTTGTAATACAAAATATTTCCTAGGGAGACTCACATAAATCTATTCACCCGAGAAAACAGTCCCCAAACAAACCATAATATGGATACCACTGAAATCTGAGTTATGAACTAATGAATTTTTGGGGGGTTGCTTACAGATACATGATTGATAGGTTATTTACAGGGGAAGAACTTACTTAAAAACAACCATATCATCAAATTCCTCCCCAGCTTAAGAGAGAGCTCACAACACTTAGCAACCTTGAGTATGTACAGGCAGCAGGAGGTCAAACAAGTTGGAGACTGTCCTTACCATGTGTTAATAAGCAGCCTGGCTGGTTTATGCTGCTTGCAGCAGTTCGAATGGTCTTTCCTTGTTCATGCTAGGCTTCTTTGACAGTCTTCTTCGCAGTTCAAGTACATTCTTCTGCAGCTTTTGTTGTTTATTATGGGGTGGGGTAGATTGGGGCATAGTGAATCTTGTCAGTTTCAGGGACTTCCTGAAGCTATCTTTTTTTGTTTGTTTGTTTGTTTTTTGGTTTTTTTTTTTGTTTTTTTTTTGTTTGTTTGTTTTTCGAGACAGGGTTTCTCTGTGTAGCCTTGGCTGTCCTGGAACTCACTCTGTAGACCAGGCTGGCCTCGAACTCCGAAATCCGCCTGCCTCTGCCTCCCGAGTGCTGGGATTAAAGGCGTGCGCCACCACGCCCGGCTTTCCTGAAGCTATCTTGAGTTGTTTACCTTGTTATTTAAGGAGCTTCACCCAGAGTGGAATGTTTCCATCTTCGAAGAGGCAAGTAAATACAAGTTGCTAGTAAATTAATGTTGCCTTTATAAAGTGAGATACAGATTTTATTCAAAAAGAGAGACAAGGAAGAGAAGAAAGACAATCTATTAATGTGTACTCTTATCACAACACAAGGGAATGATTTAACTTCTAAGAACACAGTCCATTTTTATTATATATTATGACTTGTTTCCATGCTCTAATAAATATTTTTAATTTAGTTTAAAATGCCTCCTCAATATAATTTTACTTAAAATATCTACCATAGAGATCCAGTAATTATCCAAATCACAGAAAGACAGTGGATCACAGGAGACTAAAGAAGCAAATCAAAAATATCTTATCTTATACTTTCAGAAAATGTCCTTTCACTTTTGAGATCAGTTCGATATCTTCTAACCCTCACTATTAGAGGGTTCGAAACAGAGAAAAATAAAATCTTTTATTATTTTTTTGTATGGTTATCAGTATGTGTTGTTTTGTTTTGTTTTGTTTGGGGGGGGCAAAGATTTTTTTTTCTGATAATAAAGGTTATAAATTCTCAAGTAAAGAAATAGGAAGGGAGGGAAGGAGGGAGAGAGAGAGAGACGGAGACAGACAGCAACAGAGAGAGATAAAGAGGCCACTAGACTTGGCTTCAAAGAGGAGCAATAGTGTTTGCCTGTTCTGGGCATTCTTGGCAGCAATCTGGCTTCCTGTGGAAGGACTCCACAAAGCTAGAAGCCTAGAGGTAGTTTCTCTCCAGACATGCAGGAACTAGTATTTGTGTCAATAGGTTTTTTCTGTACTCTGAGATTCAATTAGGACTCCAATAGCAGCTCTTCCTTTGGTTGTTGGGTCACACTGACAAAGCTTGATCTCACAGGAAATTTAAGAGTAAGGCGAGGGCTCACAGGAGCCTCTCACTCACTGAGAAACCTCAGAGGATGTCAGGAAACAACAGAGGAACCTGGGAGTCCTACCTTGTAGAATGGAACATTTCATCATGATATTTTTTAAGGTTTATTTATTTATTATATGTAAGTACACTGTAGCTGTCCTCAGATACTCAAGAAGAGGGCATCAGATTTTGTTATGGATGGTTGTGAGCCACCATGTGGTTGCTGGGATTTGAACTCTGGACCTTTGGAAGAGCAATCGGTGCTCTTAACCACTGAGCCATCTCGCCAGCCCCCATCATGATGTTTTTTTGATATTGTTTCTGGTATGTGAGTGAGGGTAGAAAATGCTGCTGCTGTTGTTGCCCCATTTGAATTTTTGTCTCCCTGTTCCTTCTCTGTTTACTTCTGCTTCTGGTTTATTGGGGTAGCTGTGGACCTGCCATGTCACTTGTGAGGAGTCAGGAAATGGTCACTCCTGCCTGTCTCTGCCTTGGCTTCTAACTGGCTTGTCTTTCTCTTTTCTCTCCAGCTGATGAGAATATGGTAGTTTATAAGAAGAGTCACAAGCTCAGGTTTGTGTTAGGATAAAATTGAAGCTCAAACCTGCAGAAACTGAGAGGTTTTTTTAACTTGAAAGAGCAGACTCAGCAGGAGAAAAACAGGAGATGCCTGGGTGGAGAGACACACATTCCTGGTCAAGTGATGCATGTGTGTGATGACCTAATGTCTCTAACCGAACATTTGCCTTGTGCTGCATTTGCATAATAAACTACAAAGTATGTTCACTAGAAACTAAAGCCAGATTGTCAGTGTATTTTTTTAATCTACAAAATTAAAACATAGGCATTAATTTATAGACTCATAATTAATGGGTCAGTTCCCATACTTATTTGCCCATTCTTGTTGAAAAAGTGTCACAAGCTTCCACATGGAGATTGTGTACACATCTGAGCATCTAATTGGATTACAGAGTGAAAACTTTGTTCAGTGTGCTTTTTGATCAAATGGAGCCCATTTGTTTTCATTTGCAGTCCGACTTTTTATTGATTCCCTGAAATGTGATTTTATAATTCTTGTCTCTGCTCACCTCATTAAAATGCAACTTTTAAACTTTCTTCTCCAAAGTTTATGAAGACAAAGAGGCAAACGTGCAATGGGGGTTTTGTACAGCAAATCTCAAATTGGACAAACAGCATATTCCAGGTGAATTTGGAAATTCAATTCACTTCTACAGTTCAATTATGTGAGACTGTCTATTTGGAAAAGGGGTGGTGAGGGAATGTGTTGAAGGAGTGTTAAACTAATATAACTCCATCCTGCTATTTGGAAAGCATGTTGTCCAATAGAAATTGTTTGGATACAGAGTATGTTGCCTTTAAAAGTATAATTCCAAGCCAGTTGCCTACTTAATTCAATTCTGAGATGCACTGGAAAACAAAATGAACTTCAAAGAAAGTAACCACAGGCCTCTCCCAACTTTGCCAGCTCACTTTATAGGCAGCTGAGGGTTTGGACATTAAATTTCATCTGCAAACCTTAATTGGCAGCATTTAAATTATTCTCCTTATAACATTACCACTATGGAAACTAAGGCTGAATACAGCATGTGAATCATAAAACACAAAACATTGGTCTTTGGCGTTTAGCTGTTAATGCACTACAATCAAAAAGACTTCAAAAGACGAAGTTTGGTCCCTTGATCACTTGGGCTAACTGCCTGATCTTCCATATACCTTTGTAAGCCAGAAGACTGCAGAAACCCGTTTTCTGTTAATGAGAACACAGCCTGGTTCCAACAGTAAAACTTCAAACCCTGTGTGCTCTTCGAAAGTTATATGAAAACAAATTAAGTACGCATCTCTTTACCTTATCCCTCTCTTTAGCAAGCAGATGCTAGCTATCCTGCTTTGAAAGATGTATTTATCCTCTCTTATTTTTAAGATTCTTATAGCACTTGAGTTTATGGTAGCACACTATGCGCTGCCTTTTTTGCTCATAGACTTAGCCTCTTGTTCCTGAGAACATGTGCATACAAACACATCCAGGAAAGCTAGGATCTGTATCATGGTCTGTCTGTATATGTCTTATTTACATTTTCATTCTTTTTTTTTTTTTTTTTTTTTTTTTGGTTTTTCGAGACAGGGTTTCTTTGTGCAGCCCTGGCTGTCCTGGCACTCACTTTGTAGACCAGGCTGGCCTCGAACTCAGAAATCCGCCTGCCTCTGCCTCCCGAGTGCTGGGATTAAAGGCGTGTGCCACCACGCCTGGCTACATTTTCATTCTTAAAGATGCTGCTGGCATTGGAAATGTTCACTAAGATTGTTTTTTGACAGGTCACACAGATGAATGTTAGAACTTACAGTAATGCTTTGAATATCTGGGAATCATTCATTTCTGGTTAAAACTGAGAATTAGGGTTCCTTTGATAAGGGACATAATAGATATTCAAAAATGATGATGAAAAGCACAGCAACAGTCAGTATGCATTAAAACTAGGCAAGAAGAGGTGGGGGAATCTCTTGTTGGAGGTGATGGGAGGAAGCACCTTGAATCCAAGCCTCTGATTCTACATTAAGCAGGCCCTAGACCACACACAGGCAGCTTTTCTGGCATCCCTGCTTTGCATATTTATCTTCTTTATAAAGCAGATGGTAAGACAGCATAAAAAGTTCTCTTCAGCATAACAGGATCTTATAAATGAAAATCATTTACAATAGAGAGAATTGCATCAATAAAACATAAAATAGATTTAATTGTTAACATGACATTGAACTCAATCCAAAATTAAGAATCAAAAGTAAGAAAGGTTTAAGATGCCTGACTCACTTTGTAGTAGATTATTTGCTGCTCCTGAGAGACCACAGTAAGAACATACCTTCCCCCCCACACTTTTTTGGGGGGTGGGTAGCAGTAGTGTGTTGTTCATGTTTGGTCTGACCCATTAAACATTTTATGGTCTAGTTTAACTCAGAAAGATAATTCCAAATAAGGAATCATAAGGATTTATAAGCTTAGTACTGGGACCAAACATACTCTATTTTCAAGCAAAAGGAATTTCCTTAAAATGATGAATTCATGACCATGTTATTTTCATGGCCTGAGAATAATTTATAAACAAACCCAGGAATGAATATCATGTTTCCTTCTGCCCCTTTGTCGGAACCAAGAAGTTGCAAGGTCTTACGTAGAGCCTGTTCACAGATTTTTTGAAGGTAGGAAAACTATCTTTCTAAGCAAACAAGAAAATTCAGGAGCAATTAGCAAGCACAAACTAGGCCAGAGAGAAAGAGGATTCCAAATGAAGTTACCAAAACTAAGAGTTCTGTGCTGACCCTGGCTGGTTCTGGACCTTTTCCCAAAAGCCTTTGTTTTGAGTCTCACCTCATGTTCCCATCTCCTGGACATAGCTTTGTAGTCCATCACGCACTATATAAGTCTCTTTTCTTTCTTTATGTTGCTTTCTGAACTACGTGTTTCTGAGATATTGGCCTCTAGGTACTGTTAAATTGCCTGAGACTCATCATTTCAACATGATACGTCTATACTTGTTCCAATGGGAATAATAAAATAGTTTCTTAAAAAAATAGTGTATATGTATATATGTATACTTAGATGTATTTTATGGCATGATCTTATGTAGACTCTAACCTTTGATATTCCTGCTCCTGCTTCTCCAGAGCTGAGATAACAGGCATGTGCCACTGTGCTCAGCTATAAAACACGTCGTTTTTGGACCTTCTCTGTATGATAGGCATGCTGCTAGGTGTTTTGCAGACATTACATCACCAAACTGGTTAGTTTTATTTTTTTTTAAATAAAGTCTACAAAACGGAAATTATTGTCTTTACTTTGCAACCAGACAAACCTGAAATTCAGAAGAATCCAGTGAGTCCTATAACAGAAAGTTAAAGGTTTCATAGAAGACAAGCAAGACTCGCAAACTCTGAAGTTACATTTTAGCAGTGCTGGATGTCCAGCTAAAACCTTGGCCAAATGTTTCTTTTTCAAGACCTATTTTGATGTCTCTACTTTCTCACAGCAAACTTTGTGACTGCAGTGGATTTCGGTATTGCCTCTTCTGCTTTGCACTCCTTAGCGTGTCTGGATTTGATTGTTACCCAGGTAGTCTCTTGCTCTTGTTACTATAAGTGCACTCCTGGTCCCTTTCACACCTTGCATTCTTCAGTTACCACAGTTGAGAAGTCTGTTCATGAAGATCTCCATCTTGAAGATCCATGGATCACACCCGCTTGCTATTTCTCTTGTGTGCAAAACTCATCTCACTCAGTTATTTTAACCTGTTATACTTTTTCTCTGACCACAGCTCTACGCATATGTCTGATGTTTTCTTTGACATGTACTTTGCCATAATTTCCTCAAATTCATTAGGTTACAAATGGATGCACTTTTAGTGCTCTTTCTAATCCATTCTTCCTGAAATCTCCCTTCTTAATAAATTCAAACATATCCTCGTTGTCCTATTCCAATATCTATTCATTATCAGGTACTCTTCTTAGAAGATGCCATATTTCAATTAGTCATCAACTCCCATGAGTCTCTTGAGTCAATCATTCCCTTTCATCCGTGTTGCTTTTCTTTGCATGAATCCTAGAACAGGTTTATCTATTATATGTCCTGGACAATCTCTTTTTCCTTTTAATCTACTCATCTACATTTAATGTTTCATAGTATATTGTACACAGAGGACTAAAGGTATTCAGTTGCTTTTTAGAAAGAAAAAAATCAAAACTATTGAAAGACTAAATTAGTCTGATGCTTAGCAAATATTTTCTGTGAGGATTCATATAATAAGTACTAACAGTATACCATAATCTCTACAATACAGCTACACAACTCTAGTTCAACCAAAGCTACCATGCACTGTATGTAAATGAACAGGCATGGCTGTGTTACAGGCTTCATGCCACAGTTGGCCATCCCCTCACCTGGACAATACCATCTGATCCTTAAGCCTACACCCCTTGGCCCTCTCCCTCTCACATTAAGCTTCAAGAAACAACATCTACATCATTCCTTGACTTTTTGTGTTTTTTTTTTCTTGCCTTGCATGCGTGTGATGTGTCCCGTTCTCCTTCTAGATTTCTTTTAAGAACACGATGGCTCTTTGTGAAAAAACTCTTTGTTTACTTATGACATTTTTTTCAACAAGTATCCTTTAACTTCTCTCACATCAGCTTCCACATTTCTATATAATTTTCACATATCTCTCATCATCAATTTAACTTATTTTCATTTCTGACTAATTCAGGAAGGGGATACAGCTTTTATCTCATTGTTTACTAAAAAGCTACAAACACCACATCCTCCTTTCTAGATGGTAGATACCAAGATCCTCCCTTGTGGATGAAGTTCCTACACTGCTATGTATTTTCAAATTCATCTCTCCATGATGCATAGAGATGAACACAGGTGATGTAAAGAAATTGCTTAGCAAGGGAAACACTTTAGAGGCTGAGGAGCCTGTCAGTAAATCTCAGTTCTCTCAGCATCAGCAATAGAGAAATTCAAACATATACATCTATCCTTGCCTGTCATACTGAACCCTCCAAACAGACCAGCAGACATAGTCTCATTCTACTTCTTAAGAGCCTAAAATAGAAGAAAAAATTAGGCTTTCTACCATGAAGATTAAATTTTAAAATTTTGGCATCTGAAACTATAATAAGCAAAGTGAATATTTGATTAGTTGATGTTAGAAAAAATGTAAAGTAGAAAACCAGAAACAAGACTGAGAGAAAGTTTGTATAAAATGTTTTTAATAAAACCACAGTTTTACAGATACTACTTTATAAAGATATTATTTCTATTTAACAGAGCCGTGATTCTACTCTGTTTTCTATTACAGACAATATCTTATAGACACTCTTGTCTCAGACAGATGATCTTAACATGCATACAGTTAGTTCACTTGTCCTGCTTCTAAGAATAAAATACATATGTTTACACCTGTCACTGCAGTCTCAAGTCACCTAACATCAACTTCTGTAACTTACTTTCCATCAGAAGGCTGTTGCTCTTTCTATCTGTCCTAAACAATGACAAAATGATGGGGACATTGCTTTAAGAGTTCTGGTTTGGACTAAACTGTTGTTACAGTCACAATATCAGTTGAGAACTATACAATTGAGTATAACTGCTTTCTTTCAATAGTTGGTATACATAAATGCATATATTCAGGAGAACTAATGTATAAGATATATTATATCATATTATGTTATATTATATTAATATCCAGGATCACACATGTATACAATTATCTTACTAATATAATAAAACCATTTATTAGACAATAATTCATTTAGTTCTTCCACAACAGAAGTAACAGTAACAATGGACACAATGACAAAAATTTGTTATAGAGCTTACTATGCATCAAATATTCTATTAACTATTCTATAAACACAAACCCAAATTCATCCACATAAGCCATTATTACACTTTTCCTCGGATGACTAAACTGAATCAGAGAGTTTCTGCAAGCCTGTAAAAATCACAGAGTATAACGTACAGAATGCAAAGCTAGTTTGTGTAGCTTCTGCCCATGCTCTGTGGACTCTCGGTTTTATGGACCTTATTCACATCCAGGTAATGAAGATAACAAGAATAAAATGTAGCTTTAAGATTGATGCTTATTATTCTACTGCCAGTGAACCAAATTCCAATTCAAACACTAGAACCACTGGTCCATTTTCTACTAAAAACAGACTACAAATAAAACATAAATCACCAAAAATTCCTATAAAGAACGTTCTTAAAACCACCATCTTCAAGAATATCAAGCACTAAGTTTTAGGAAATAATGAATAAAGTAAAATGTATAGGCAGATTGCTCTGGCGTACAATTTTAAGCCAGATAACAATTTCTTTTGTGATGGGTGATCTTTGGTAAACTGAAGAAAACAATTTTTAGCCTAAGTGTTAGCAAGCAAAAGGAATGGATGTGGTGTTCAAAGGTGCACACAGGGATCAGTGTGTTCATTAGAACATCCTAAACTGAAAAGCAAGGCGAGCACCCTGTGTTCAGCTCTAACAAGCCATTCCTTGAGGGAAATGAAAAGCTCCCGTTTATGTAACTCGAGTGAATAATATGTTGATCACTGTTTCTGTTCCTGATAGCTCATGGTAGGATAACATTTTTTCATCCTAAACTTGAAGGAAACCTTGTACATGAGTTTTATCTGGCAGTGTAGGCTTGCTCACCTTTGGCCCTGCTCCCTTCCTTTCCTGACCTGACCACAATGTTGTGCCCCAAATGCTACCTTTGTCAGTCCTCAAAGGTGCAGGCCTCCAGCACCACATGGGTGAGGAGTCCAGACACTCTTTGTTAGTCTATGAGATCACAGCTGGCTGTGGTGAGGTTTTCCTAACCTGACAATTAAAAAAGCAAAAATACCCTCACAAATCCAAATTACTATACACACACAAAACAAAACAAAACTAAACAAAACCTCTCTGTCTTTATTTTTGTGAGCAATTCGGATTTAAGTTGATCTTTTCTCATTTTTTTTTACTGAACTAGCAGTAAATTTAACTGTGCTATGAATAGAAATTTACTTCTGGTTCTCTAATTTCTCCACTGTTCATTATGTTTTGTTTGTAAGCCTCAGTCTTTAATAGCTGTGCAGCCTCTCCAACCTGTCAACAATATGTTGATGTCTTGCTGAAATAGACTGTCAGACATTCCTTTAGATATTTTTCTCCACTGATCATCCCTGGGCCTATAATGTATTTGAATAACGACCATAAACTGTACAAGTATCATATTGGTATTTGGAAAGAGAAGACTGATCTTCACCCTTTGAGTAAATTCTGTTTGTGCCCAGGGATTTTGCTGAGAGATGCTATGTCTGTCTCATCTTTGGTAGACCTTGGAGGATTCCCACCACACAACCTTGCCTTTACTTTTAATCTTAATCATTTTTCACTATTAATACCTTGAACCTGGATGGATTCAGATATTACAGGGCTTAGACCTTGTGTAGTTTTAGGAGATCTCATAGAGGAAAATCAAAATGTCTGCCTATAAATTACGCTTTCTGCTTTAGCTCATGTAGCTGCTTTACATGGTGGCTACTTGTGACTCGTGAATTGGTAGTAACTATATACACAGTTTGGGTCTTTTATTATCTGAACATTACGGGACAATAAAGGTTGCAGCAAAGATATATTATTTTCTGAAATAAGATTCAATGAAACTTTGCTACCCTAGAGGACTCAGAGAGGAGTTTCGGGAACTTAAAGTAAGGCAGCACTTCTGACCTTGAAGATCCTGATGACCTCTCTAACCTTTCTAGTCTATTCAGATCACATTTCTTTAATCCCAGGAGCAAATAAATTTGATCATGTAACCCAGAAAAAGCTGATCTTTAATTGCTACCAAGAGAGAAGAATGTGAAATGTTTCTACTATGAGTGGACAAGGTTGGTAATTGAAAATATTAGGACAAATTTATATATATATATATATATATATATATATATATATATATATATATAACAAATCTTCAAACTGGAGACTGATCTTGCATATTTTTCACTTAAGGTGCCACATTTAGTTTCTTGAAAGAAAAGACTGATATGGCTTAAGCAGGAAAGGATTTGGCCAGATCATCTAGTGTGCCTTGGTGAGTATGGATGACCGTATGCTGAGTGAGATAAATCAGACATAGAAAGACAAGCCAACATCAAAATCATAGAATTATCTTACAGAAAGACTGTGACTAGGGGATGGGAGGTAAAGTTTTAGTGAGACAAAATGGATGATTTTTGGAGAGTCAGTCTACAGTATGGTGAATACAGTCAGCAAAACCATGTTACACAGTTAAAAATCTGCTGAGAAAGTTGTATGTGTTCTTGCAGATACCACATACAAGTGCCAACCATCTAATGTGATAGATATGTTACTTGGCTTCGCTTTGGTGGTCATTTCTCGATATATACCTATATCAAACCTTGTATGCTACACACAGTTATTTGTCAACCGTATCACAAATAAAGCTGGCAAACATGAAATAAAGATGTGAATTTTAAAAAGACCTGTTAGACCAGCAGATACTCACTGATGATCTATGTTCGAAAAAGAGACTGAGGACAACATGGGCATATTTCACAGCCTTTCTTAGTTCTCATGTTGTGCTTCAAGTTATGAATCATAATCCAAAGTAGTGGACTACTGTGTTTTGTGTCTTTATTCAGTACTATAAAGCAGAAACCACCCATTAATTGCATACACCCATTAATGACCTTGAACATTAAAGAAATAAAGCAAAGGAAGCTACTTGTCCTGTTTTCTAGACCACACTAATCTCTCTGAGCTGCCGAGGTTTAATGCACCACATGTTGTTTATATCCTTCACCGTCTTTACCCAGAACTAAATTATGAATTACACTTTGTGTAAAATTTCCTCCCAGGATCTAAAACTGAGGTGTCCAAAAATGTTCCCTTGTACATATGCAATATTAGTTGAATCGTGACTACTGCCATAATAATCAGGATGTTCAACACTGAACCAGCCAGCTGTGTGTGACTTTTGATTTTTAATCTTTGTGGACTTCACACAGGTTATGCAATTGCTCTGCCACTGCACTACAGTGACAGCCCTGGACTGTTTTAAAAATTGATATCATGTGCCTCTAGCAAAGCATCCTACCTTAAAAGAATTATTTGCATTGTGACTGGACTGATGAGTTTGATAGTATTTCAAACTCCACTATTTGCTAATGCATATTAAATAGCCATACATTCATAATACATCATTGACTTCCATTATCCTGACAACAGGCATGCCTCCATCACACTCAACACCATCCCACCTTATTGCACAAAAATAATAATTCTAAATCGAACTATTTTAAACTGAATTGGATCAATTAAATGACAACCATGCAATAATCTGCAGACTCAGAGAGTCTATGTAATAAGGATGTCTCTGAGAGACACACGGATCTCCCTAGGAACAGAAAATAGAACGGAGTCTGTGAGAAGACTGGGAGCTGGTGGGTGGGGAGTGGACCAGGAGGAATCATGTGGTGAGTTGGTGAAAAGAGAGCATAGAGGAACAGGTCTGGAATTGAAGGGCATTTGGGAGATAATGTGAAGACATAGTGCAGTTGAAACTCCCTGGAATCGGTGAGGGTGATTCTAAAGAAGACTGCTAATAATAGAGGATATAGAGCCTGAACTGTCCCTCTCTTGTACCCAGACAAGGGTTATAGCAGTGTCACTGGGACAAAAACCTACCCACAAGCCCTTCGACCTGCAATCTGACCTTCCTTTAAGATGTGCTGAGGTAATGGTGGACAGAACTTCTAAGTGTAGCCAACCAATGACTTATCCACTTTGAGGCCCACGTAGCCTACATTGCCAGGAACTGGAGACTGGGATCAGAGACCTAGGGTAGAGCCAAATATGACTGACAAAAACAAAACAATCCACAACAAAAATGAAATAATTCCTTTTTTTATCTTTTTTTAAAAATATTTTTCATTAGGTATTTTCCTCAATTACATTTCCAATGCTATCCCAAAAGCCCCTATACCCTCCCCCCACTTCCCTATCCACCCATTGCCATTTTTTGGCCCTGGCGTTCCCCTGTACTGGGGCATATAAAGTTTGCATGTCCAATGGGCCTCTCTTTCCAGTAATGGCCGACTAGGCTATCTTTTGATACATATTCAGCTAGAGTCAAGAGCTCCGGGGTACTGGTTAGTTCATAATGTTGTTGCACCTACAGGGTTGCAGATCTCTTTAGCTCCTTGGACACTTTCTCTAGCTCCTCCATTGGGGACCCTATGATCCATCCAATAGCTGACTGTGAGCATACACTTCTGTGTTTGCTAGGCCCCGGCCTAGTCTCACAAGAGACAGCTATATCAGGGTCCTTGCAGCAAACACTTGCTAGTGTATGCAATGGTGTCAGCGTTTGGAGGCTAATTATGGGATGGATCACTGGATATGACAGTCTCTAGATGGTCCATCCTTTTGTCTCAGCTCCAAACTTTGTCTCTGTAACTCCTTCCATGGGTGATTGTTTCCAATTCTAAGAAGGGGCAAAGTGACCACACTTTGGTCTTTGTTCTTCTTGATTTTCATGTGTTTTACAAATTGTCTCTTATATCTTGGGTATACTAAGTTTTGGGCTAATATCCACTTATCAGTGAGTACATATCATTTGAGTTCTTTTGCGATTGTGTTACCTCACTCAGGATGATGCCCTCCAGGTCCAACCATTTGCCTAGGAATTTCATAATGAGGCTGTTCTGCTATACTTATGGATTGGTGTCTAATGTCCTCATCAGAAAGGCTTCCTCTGTCAGCTGATGGGTGCAGATGCAGAGACTCACAGCCAAACATTGAGGGTTCATGGGAGAGTGAGCACAGGTTGCAGATCTCTGTCTTGGAGCTCAGGGAACCAGTATGAGAATGAGGAGGAGGAGGAGGAATTGTGAGAGTCAGCAGTGGCAAGGACACAGGGAGTTCATAGCCTGTGGAATCAATAAGCGGGGTCCATGGGGGTTCACAGAGACTGCTATGGCTGTCACGGAGCTGCTTTATGCATGGATCTGAGCTAGGCCCTCTGCATATGTGTAACGATTGGTGGCATGGTGTCTTTTGACACCTGACAGTGAGAGTGAGGTGTCTCTGATTCTCTTGCCTCCTCTTGGGACTTTTTGTTCTACTAGGTTCCCTCGTTCAGCTTTGATGTGAAGGTTTGTGCCGGGTCTGATTGTATCTTAATGTGCTTTGTGGAATCTACCATACTGTAGATTAACTCTCAATTGTCCCTAGGAGGCCTGCTCTTTTCTGGGTGTAGACAACTGGGGTGGGAAAACTAAGAGAGAAGAAGGTGGGGTGTGGGGCATGGAAAAGCAGACAGACGGAAAGCTTTACTCGAGTATGAAAGAAGAATTAATTTAAAAAATTAAAACTTTCATTGGAAAAGACTGACATTTAAAGTAAGACACCGATATTGCCAGTATGTAGGTTCATACACAGAACATTCAGAGAAAATTACCTGAAAACTCTGTCATCCAAAGCTGCTTTGAATGCTAATACTCTACTCTTCACCGTAGATTCTCATACGTGCCTTACAGAAATAGTAGCTTTATAACAAAATAACTTTATAACAAAATTGCAAACTGATTAGTCTAGAATGCTGTCACTTAGTGAGAAAGATATTTGCATAAGAACTAGACTCCGGCTTTGTGAAGTTGCTTTAGGAACACTTGAATAATGAATGTGCCTGGGATAATCTGTGCTTGCTAGAGGTGAGCAGAAGCTTGCTTCAGTTTCAGTTGCCACATTCTATGAGAAAGTGAAAGCTGATTTGCGTGCTGGCTATGAGCTGTGGATCTTGCACAGACTGCCTAACAAACCAGTAAAAGCACACTAAACAAAACCACCTGGCTGACTTTCATGATGTCACTAGTTCACTGTGGGAGCTCAGAGCTCTTTATAAGCACTCTGCTGCCTCCCTAGAAATTAAGCTACATAAACTACATCCTGAGTGCGGTGCTCACCCAGGAGAGTCAATTAACTATCAAAATGTATTGAGTAATATTAGGCCACCATTTAGTAAATGTATAACGTAACTGGAGAAGTTTTATGGAAATAAACAGACTCCTGGGCTTAGAACCTGTATTAACCATATGGTAACCAAGTACTTCCAGGAAGAATATATCACAATGAGATAACTTCAGAATATTAATAACTATCAAATGTATTACCTCTTATGTAATACTCATGGTAAAATTTTATTCTAATAGTACGATAGTCACATTCTAGAATATTTGCATGGCAATGCAGGGTACATTTTACTCACAAATATAGTATCTTCAAATGTACAATATTAATACAGTTATAAGATAGGAATGTAGGTAGTTAAAAACAACACAAACATGAAATTGAACATTAAATATGTGTAAAAACAATACTAAAATGTCATTATCTAGGTATGATGGCAGTTTTTTCAAGCTTTATTTCTCTCTCTCTCTGTGTGTGTGTGTGTGTGTGTGTGTGTGTGTGTGCGCGTGTGTGTATGTATGTATGTATGTATGTGCCATGTGTGCCATGTGTGCCATGTGTGTGCAGGTCCATGGAGTCTAGCACATAGTGTCAGGCCCCCTGGTGCTGGAGTTACAGGCAATTGTGAATTCCCCAACATGGGTCCCGGGAACTAAACTTGGGTCTTCTGGAAGAATAGCAAGCATTTTTAAAAGCTGATCTATCTCTCCAGCTCGAGATGACAATTTTAAAACACAATAATAATTTATTTATTATTTTTATTTATTATTAAAATAAAACTAGTATATCTTAAAGTTATTTTCATTATAAAATGGCTGTATACATATAGGGAGAAGAGATTTGGCTTTGGTTTAAAGTGATAGGATCTTACTTTGTAGCAAAAGCTGACCTAATATTCACTATGTGGCCCATCCTGGATCACACTCATAGCATTTCTCTTTCTTCTGTAGCCTGAATATGAGGGTCAGGGTGTGAGCTACCGTACATGGATGAATAGCCATTAAAAGAAACTCTGCACCAAATACAGCATCGAATACCAATAATATCTGCATAATGTTATAAAGAAAATTTGTGGTTACATACAACATGAACATCAGGAACTAATAGTATCTGTGTGATATTAAACAGATAAGCAGTAGTTACACACAACGTGAAAATACACAGTACACTGTCTCTATTACCAGGGCTTCTCAAACTGATGGTAATTATAGATGTCTTCAGGTAGTTTTTCATTAAATCTACATTCACTTGAGCATAGTAATGATTCTGCTTTTTTGAACACACAAGTTCTTAGTAGGTATAAGACTACATGGAAATCAATGTGATTTCAATTGATAAAATATTGCAGATTTGTTTCTAGAGTAGTTTAAGATATTTAACCTCAGTCTTTATTAGGCCTCCCCAGAGTCTCATTGCATGAATAGATTTACTTATGAAATCTCATAGTCATTGGCATCTAGGATATTTCTGTGATTTTTGTTTTCAGATGGCTAACAATATTGGAATACACAATGTCTGTGTCCATGCAACAGGAATGGAAGTGTGTCTAAGTGCTAGTCACTACCACCTGCCTCCCTGGAAATGCAAAACACAGCTTTTATTCTTCCCAGAATCCTTTAACGTTAAGTATAATTTGTAAACTTCTGTAGACTTTATTAATTTGATGACAAATTGTTAAAAATGTATTATTTTATGTATTCATACTTATTTTCTATGATATGCATGAGTTAAACTATGTGTTATTAACCATTTTTCTATTGTTTTGACGTGCCACACCTCAAGAAAAACTTGCTATAGTTCACATTGATCTCCATATACACTTTTAGAGACTCCAATATATTTACTTTTTAGCAAAAGACATATTCATCAACTACTTTAGTTCCTAGTAAACAATGAATTCAAAATGTATGTAAGAATGAATGGATTACTTAGTTATTTCTTTTTCCACTTTCATTATCTACCTCCAATCCTTTCCATACATCCTTCATTGACTTTCTTTCAAAGTCATGGCCTCTTTGTACATTGAAAGTTGTTGCGTGCATCCATGTATATACATATTCTGTAACTGGCTTTTTCCATAAGTAGTAGTAAGAATAGAAACCTAAGCATCAGGAAGAAATGTGTACAATAAAACAAGAATACGTGAAAAATAAAAACTAAAGGGCATATTCTAGTTCACAGATGTACAAAACACTCTAAAGAAACATGCACAAACATATGAGAACATGGCACTCAGAGGCTGACACAGACTCACAACTGCTCAATACTGAAAACAAAACAATAAGGTACATGAAATATCAGAAAAATTATTTTCGAATCCAACTCTTTAGCAAGGATTAGTGACAACACAGGGAACTCAAGTGAGCAGTAAACTGCAGTAAACAAATAAACTCAAGACCTAGGTAAGAAGAAGGTAACGCAGGAGATTGAAGTAGCAACTTGGAGGAAAACTTCTAAACCACAGAGGGGAAAATGTGGGGAAATTCAGATGCTATGAAAGAATATATCAGAAATATAGGAAATGAGTGAATCAAGCAAGCAAAAGGAAGCATAGAGAGAATGCTCCACAGCCAAGTCCACAAAGGAAAAGACATCAGAGATGGAAGGAGCAGTTGATGCAACAATCCATTCAGAAATATACAATGAAAAGTGAAGGAATTCACCAGAGTAAATGTCAGAATCCACTTTTTAGAAAGCTTTGGGAAACAGACTGTAAAGTCACGGTGCACAGGCAATTTATTCAATTAAAATATAGCTTGCTTGATTTTTGCTATAAGTTTAGAGAAATGCATTTAATATGGGTCGTGGTCCATTATCTCTTTCCAATCATCCTGTGAGCAGCATCTTCTTTAGAGGCAGGACCCCTAGTGGAAGCATTCTCTTTGCTACCGTGTTATTGCTCTTGTGTAGCGTGTAGAATAACACTGCAATCCTCTGAGAAAGCCCCCTCATTAAACACATGACTGAGTTTGCTGCTTGCTTACTTACTTCTGCAGCTTCCGGAAGTTTCTGATTATTGAGGTCACTAAGATAAAGGTTATAGCTTGTCATATTCATTTTGCTGTTGGCTCATTACAATTTCAAATTATAAGGCAAAACCTCAACACCACATTTTGTGATAAGGCAAAGGAAGTCTGCTACATTTATATTTTTCTTTTATATTTTAACTAGTTCTCTTAATTTATAGAAAAATGAAAGTTCCTTTAAACATAATGTATAACTTGATTGCCCTGATTCCATCTTGTATAATGCATTAAAAACAGCCAAAATGATTGCTATGCTAGCTACCAGTGTCATTTTGCACCTGCATTTGTGTTTGTATTCTAATAATTCTGTGTGAACAGTATGATCAAGCATTGTCATATGTTGGGAAGTGTCAGTCTTTCTTACATCATTAGTCCATAGCACTCTGGATGCAGGCTAATGCACCCTGTTAGCACAAAACATTGAAAGACAAAACAGTATGCTGCTCTCCCCCATCACCATGGTAAAGACACAACATTTCATGAGGAAAATGTCACCAGCATTTCTTACCTGGCAGCTATTCTCAGCAAGCTCAAAAAAGAAGTGGATAAACTGCTTCTTTGAGGAAAAAGAGATGTGTCCAAAATATATGGCTCAACACTCAGATTCGGAGCCATCCACTCCCCATATTTACAAAAAAATTATTAGCTCTAATACATCTTAAAGGCTGTGTTCTATCTCTTCTGCCTTGTGCTTCCATATGCATGAGAAAAGACTAAGCCACAAATGTCATGCTGTGATATGACTTGACTAATGAATTAATGGTCTAGAATAATTAAAGGCTTCCTCCTTCAAAATGGGCTTATGGGAATCCAGTTTCTTATCATATATCTTCACGTAATATTTCAAAGCAAAAAGATAGCTGAAATTTATTACAAAAATGAAGATCACATATAATTAGAAAGAAAAATTAAATTATGTAAAATTTCTATTTTAAGTTTGAAAATGATTATGGCCTGTTTTCTACTTTTAAGAATATGATATGATGTGCAGACAAGTGTATTTATATGTGTGTATACATTTACATGACTCTACTGACCTTTCTAACTGTTAGACATACATGTATTTTCAGTACATCAGCTCTATATTACTAATTGGCATGCAGTCACACACTGTGTTGTTTGGGGGTCTGACAATTAGTTCTATTAAAATGCAGAGCTCTAAGTAGCTCTAGTGAGATAAAAGAAAAGGAAATTTCTGGTTTTCTTTTGCTATAGAAGGATGGTACTAACAGAGCTTCAATACTCAGACTCTTTCTTAGGAACCAAAAAGCCGGCAAGCCTGCTAGACAAGAAAAGTGTGGAAGTTAACCACAGCAAAGGTTGTTGAGAATTCTGGACTATGTTTTTCTACAGTACTATTATGGAAATTCCGAACTCCCAGTTTCTCCATGGATAGTGAAACAGAACAACGCTTCTCCTGCTTTGCGACTTTCCAAGTGCTTGCCTGACTTTGTGAATTCTACTTTCCTGAAAGTTACAAAATCAACAGCAGAGGTACTTCAAGTGGGGCAACCTCACCTCAGTACTTCTTCCTGAATATGTTAAGAGAAGATTGAAGAATGTCATATTTCTTACAAGAGGCCACTCAAGTGACTATTTCAAGAATATATGCTGAAGAGATTCAACATTTTCTAGATATTGTGGATCTGCTAATAAAGATAAAACAGCTGAGACTTCTGCTGTGTGTCTTAGTTTGGGTTTTATTGTTGGGAAGAGACACCATGACCAAAGCAACTCTTAAAAGTAAAACATTTAATTGGGTTGGTTTACAGTTCAGAGGTTTAGTTCATTATCATCATGGTGGGAAGCATGGCAGTGTGTGCAGGCAGAACATGGTACTGGAGAAGGAGCTGAGAGTTCTACATCTTAATCAGCAGACAGTAGAAGGAGGTTGTGTACCATACTAATCAGACTTGAGCTTCTTAGACCTCAAAACGCACCTACTCAGTGACTCATTTCCTCCAACAAGGCTATACCTCCTGATGATGCTACTCCCTATGAACCAAGCATTTAAACACTTAAGTCTCTGGGGACCATTCCTATTCAAATTACCACACTGTCCCTTCAGAGAATCGATAATATAGTAAAGACCTCAAAGAGAATGAATCATCATAGATTCCTGGGAGGAAAAGTCCGTTTCTGCTGTTAGGAAAAATCTGAGAGGCCTTCAGAATAGCTAGCCAAGTTGATTGGTAAAGGCCTTTCTCTGCACAAATCTAGCACATAAAATTAGAATAGTTGTCTGTGTTTCAAATGTATGAATAAAAACACCACATTATAAGACATAAAGAAACAAGAAAAACTGACAAAAGGAAGCAAAATGATTCTCCAGGAATTAATTCTTGACAAATGGAGTTGTATGAAGGGCTAGGTCAAATAAACAAGCACTGTTGATGATTTCAGAAAAAAATGATACATCAAATAGGAATGACAAAAGAATTTCTGGAAAAAATGAGCATAAATGTCAAAATAATCATTCATGGTAATGAGGGGAAATGGGAGAACTGGAACATTATGAAGGGACAAAGATTTGATCAACCAGAAGCAAGCATCAGTGAACACCAGCAGGTGGCACTTAAAAATTCCCAAAGGAACATAGACAAGAGAATGAAAGAGAGTGGGGAAACAGCAGAGAATTAGGAAGATGCCACAATTCATGGGTAATGAATATCTTCAAGTAATGCACATGCTATGGTTGCTCCAGAAGAAAGAGAAGGTAGTGATTGCACTTAAAGGAAAAAAAAACATATTTCCTTCAACAGAGGAATGGATACAGAAAATGTGGTACATTTACACAATGGAACTTTTACTCAGCTTTTAAAAACAATATCTTCATGAAATTCTTAGGCAAATGGATGGAAGTAGAAAATATCATCCTGAGTGAGGCAACCCAGTCACAAAAGAACACACATGGTATGCACTCACTGATAAGTGGATATTAGCCCCAAAACTCGGAACACCTAAGATATAATTCACAGACCACAAGAAGCTCAAGAAGAAGGAAGACCAAAGTGAGGATACTTCAGTCCTTTTTAGAAGGGGCAATAAAATACCCATAGGAGGAGATACAAACACAAAGTGTGGAGTGAAGAAAAGGCCATCCAGAGACTGCCCCACCTAGAGATCCATCCCATGTACACTTACCAATCCCAGACACTATTGGGGATTCCAGAAGGCTCGGTGCCTGAGTGTAGGAGAATGCCAGGGCAGGGAGGGAAGAGTGGGTAGGTTGGTAGGAGAACACCCTCAAAGAAGCAGGGGGATGAGGGATAGGATAGGAGCTTGCTTGAAACTGGGAAAGGGGATAACATTTGAAATGTAAATAAAGTAAATATCCAATAAAAAAAAGGAAAAACAAGAAAGGAGAATAAGAACTGACAATTGAGTCAATTTCAGGAAGACCATCCATCAGATGTCAGCATAGTAACTGACACAAAACAATGACCACAGCAAGACAAGGCAGGACTCAACTCTCACATGTCTGTTTGAAGGAAGATTAGAAATGCAAAATTCCACCAGAGAACTCCTAAGCCTGATAAACAGCTTCGGTGAAGTAGCTGGATATAAAATTAACTCAAACAAATCAATGGACTTTCTCTACACAAAGAATAAACAGGCTGAGAAAGAAATTAGGGAAACAACACCCTTCTTAATAGTCACAAATAATATAAAATATCTTGGCATGACTCTAACTAAGGAAGTGAAAGATCTGTATAATAAAAACTTCAAGTCTCTGAAGAAAGAAATTATAGAAGATCTCAGAAGATGGAAAGATCTCCCATGCTCATGGATTGGCAGGATCAACATTGTAAAAATGGCTATCTTGCCATAAGCAATCTACAGATTCAATGCAATCCCCATCAAAATTCCAAATCAATTCTTCAACGAATTAGAAAGTGCAATCTGCAAATTCATCTGGAATAACAAAAAACCTAGGATAGCAAAAACTCTTCTCAAGGATAAAAGAACCTCTGGTGGAATCACCATGCCGAACCTAAAGCTTTACTACAGAGCAATTGTGATAAAAACTGCATGGTACTGGTATAGTGACAGACAAATAGACCAATGGAATAGAATTGAAGACCCAGAAATGAACCCACACACCTACGGTCACTTGATCTTCGACAAGGGAGCTAAAAACATCCAGTGGAAGAAAGACAGCATTTTCAACAAATGGTGCTGGCACGACTGGTTGTTAACATGTAGAAGAATGCGAATCAATCCATTCCTATCTCCTTGTACTAAGGTCAAGTCTAAGTGGATCAAGGAACTTCACATAAAACCAGAGACACTGAAACTTATAGAGGAGAAAGTGGGGAAAAGCCTTGAAGATATGGGCACAGGGGAAAAATTCCTGAATAGAACAGTAATGGCTTGTGCTGTAAGATCGAGAATTGACAAGTGGGACCTCATGAAACTGCAAAGCTTCTGCAAGGCTAAAGACACCATCAATAAGACAAAAAAACCACCAACAGATTGGGAAAGGATCTTCACCTATCCTAAATCAGATAAGGGACTAATATCCAATATATATAAAGAACTCAAGAAGGTGGACTCCAGAAAGTCAAATAACCCCATTAAAAAATGGGGCTCAGAACTGAACAAAGAATTCTCACCTGAGGAATACCGAATGGCAGAGAAGCACCTGAAAAAATGTTCAACATCCTTAATCATCAGGGAAATGCAAATCAAAACAACCCTGAGATTCCACCTCACACCAGTCAGAATGGCTAAGATCAAAAATTCAGGTGACAGCAGATGCTGGCGAGGATGTGGAGAAAGAGGAACACTCCTCCATTGTTGGTGGGATTGCAAGCTTGTACAACCACTCTGGAAATCAGTCTGGCGGTTCCTCAGAAATTTGGACATAGTACTACCGGAGGATCCAGCAATACCTCTCCTGGGCATATATCCAGAAGATGTCCCAACCGGTAAAAAGGACACATGTTCCACTATGTTCATAGCAGCCCTATTTATAATAGCCAGAAGCTGGAAAGAACCCAGATGTCCCTCAACAGAGGAATGGATACAGAAATTATGGTACATTTACACAATGGAGTACTACTCAGCTATTAAAAAGAATGAATTTATGAAATTCCTAGCCAAATGGATGGACCTGGAGGGCATCATCTTGAGTGAAGTAACACAATCACAAAAGAACTCACACAATATGTATTCACTGATAAGTGGATATTAGCCCAAAACTTAGGATACCCAAGATATAAGATACAATTTGCTAAATGCATGAAACTCAAGAAGAATGAAGACCAAAGTGTGGACACTGTGCACCTTCTCAGAATTGGGAACAAAACACCCAGGGAAGGAGTTACAGAGACAAAGTTCGTAGCTGTGATGAAAGGATGGACCATTTAGAGACTGCCGTATCCAGGGATCCATCCCATAATCAGCTTCTAAACGCTGACACCATTGCATACACTAGCAAGATTTTGCTGAAAGGACCCAAATATAGCTGTCTCTTGTGAGACGATGCCGGGGCCTAGCAAACACAGGAGTGGATGTTCACAGTCAGCTATTGGATCTATCACAGGGCTCCCAATGGAGGAGCTAGAGAAAGTACCCAAGGAGCTAAAGGGATCTGCAACCCTATTGTTGGAACAACATGATGTACTAACCAGAACCCCGGAGCTCTTGTCTCTAGCAGCATATGTATCGAAAGATGGCCTAGTCGGCCATCAATGGAAAGAGAGGCCCATTGGACTTGCAAACTTTATATGCCCCAATATAGGGGAATGCCAGGGCCAAAAGAATGGGAATGGGTGGGTAGGGAAGTGGGGGGCGCTATGGGGGACTTTTGGGATAGCATTGGAAATGTAATTGAGGAAAATATGTAATAAAAATATTAAAAATTAAAAAAAAAGAAAGAAATGCAACAGGAAATACCAGTCTCCAAATCTACATGAGATCACAGGTGAGTTTCCAGTAACATGCCCATAGCTTAGATATCAATATAAGTAAAGAATTGAAGGACAACATTGCCAACCACAGATATGATTTCTGTCTATTTTTTCAATATATTTATCTTTAATCTTTTTTTACAGTCCAGTTCTTATTTCCTTTCCAGTACCCCTTCTGATAGTTCCTCATCCCATCCTTCCCTGAACCTTTCTCAAAGAGGATGTCCTCACCCCTCACCCCCTCCCCACTCCACTCACCCCACCTCCCATTCCCAACACACCCTTCCAGGTCTCCCCACTCCCTGGGGCCTCAAGTGTCTCAAGGGTTGGGTGCATCTTCTCTCATTGAGGCCTACCTATATAAACCCTTCTTATGTGGAAGTGGAAGGGCTGTATTTTTGTTTTGTTTTGTTTTTTAGATATTTTCTTTATTTACGTTCCAAATGTTACGCCCTTTCCTAGTTTCCCCTCCTTAAATCCCTTCCCCCTCCCCCTGCTCCCCAACCCACCCACTCCCATTCTTGGTCCTGGCATTCCCCTATACTGGGGCCTAGAGCCTTCACAGGACCAATGGCCTCTCCTCACATTGATGACAGACTAGGATATCCCCTGCCACATATGTAGCTAGAGCCACAAGTTCTACCTTGTGTTTTCTTTGATTGGTGTTATAGTTCCAAGGAGCTCTAAGGGTACTGGTTAGTTCATATTGATGTTCCTCCTAAGGGGCTTCAGACCCCTTCAGCTCCCTGGATACTTACTCTGGCTCCTACAGAAGTGGATGCTCACAATCATCCATTGGACAGAGCACAAGGGCTAGGTTTTTGAAATGTTAAAAAAAAAAAAAAAACTGAGCAGTGAAAGAGAAAAGTGGGGAAGTTCAAGGTTCACTTGGCAAACCTCTATCTCCATAAATATCTACATTACAAATCATGATAATAGCAAATTACAATTACAAAGTAACAAATTATAATTATAAAGTGGCAACAAAAATAATTTCATGGTTGGGTGTCACCACAACATGAGAAATGGAGTTACAGCATTAGGAAGAGAAACATTAAGAGCAACTAGTATAGAGACTTCTTTGCCAACCCCCCATGTAGGGACAGTAAGAAAGATTGCTTCATATAGTGAGTGAGCTGTCTCCAGGCATCTGATCTACCAACCTTAATTCTAAATTTCTCAGACTTCAGAATTGTGAGAAATGGATGTCATATTGTTTACAAGCAACCCAGGTTGGATGTTTTAACAGCTGATCTAAGAGATAACTTGTCACAGAGAAGGGCAGGTGTGCTAGAACAAAGCCCTGAAATATACCTAGCTTTGGAACTGGGCTATGTGGCAGCAGCTTCCTACGTGAATGTTATAAAAGCCCAGATTACCATGAGGTTATCTTTGGAAGGAACTCTAATGAGAAATCAGAAAAGAACAGAGTCTAGAAAAGCTTCAGTCTTCTGAGGATGCTTCAGAACTGGGCTGGGAAAAGTTCAGTTGGCAAAATGTTTAAAGACCTTAATTTGATTTTTAGAACCCACACTTAAAACAAACAACAAAACCCAACAGGTATGATAATGAGAACTTGAAATAATATGAATAGGTAGATTTAAGGGTTCTCAGACTAGCTAGTCTAAGCTTAATATCAAGTTTCAGGACAATGAAAACACATTGCCTCAAGAAATCACAGGTTGAACCTAAGAAACAACCAGAGGTTGCCCTCTGACCTCCACACATATGTGCATGCACACAAATATCTGCCCACAGACAAGAAGGTGGTTACACACATGAAGATGAACACACCTTTACACAGATGAGCATACCCACACACATGTAAATACATGCATGCTGTGTCTCTGTCTGTCTGTCTGTCTGTCTGTCTGTCTGTCTCTCTCTCTCTCTCACACACACACACACACACACACACAACACAGAGAGAGAGAGAGCAAGGTAGAGAGCACTTAAACACTGTGAGAAAGTTGATAGAAATATGGATGGTAAAGGGCATTTTGGTGATGTCTCAAGAGAAAATGAGGCACTGTCTATTAGACTCTCACAGAGTGGCAATCCTTGTGGTACAGTGACAACCTGAATCAATATTCTAGTACTTTGTGGAATGTAGTTGTTCAGACTGATGAAACTGAATATTTAATTGAAGATAGTCTAATAAAATTATTGAAGATGAAGCTTGGCTTGTACTAGGGGTTCATACTGAAAGCTCATGGGAAGAGAGACATTGCTTAAAATGCATGTGTTAAGCAAAGACAAAAGTTAAAACTGTAGAAAACTCTCAGTCCATTCATATTACAAGAAGAGGAGGAGGGGCGAGGAGGAAGGAGGAAGAGGAGGAAGATAACACTGTGCTGTAGCCAAGTGGCCATTTGATAAATGAATTAAGAGGAAACAGATACCTCAAAAGAAGTCAGGCACCATGTTTAAAACGGTGGAATATAATGCACAAGTCACTGGTAGAACAGTTGTTCAGCATGCATGAAGCCTTAAGTTTGATTACTAGCACCATTTAAAATAAGAGAAGGAATGACAAACACACTGGCAAACACAGAAATCTCATAAAAACACAAAATCAGATACCAAGTTATATATATAAACAAAATGCCTATAAGGAAAGGGAAAAAGAAAGGAAGAAAAATGAAAAATAAAATGCTCAGACACATGAAGAAACAAAAACAAAACCAAACAACAACAATAACAAAAACCCTCCAAAACTACAATGGGGTTTGGCCTGGCCTTAAAAGTGGTTTGGATGCCCAATTAGACAACTTTGGAGACTACTAATTTGTCATTTATGAGTGGTTATCAATTGGTTATAGCTTCTGGGTTGGAAATATCAGCTGGACTGCTGGGCATGGTGGCGCACACCTTTAATCCCAGCACTTGGGAGGCAAAGGCAGGTGGATTTCTGAGTTCGAGGCCAGCCTGGTCTACAAAGTAAGTTCCAGGACAGCCAGGGCTACACAGAGAAACCCTGTCTCGAAAAACAAAAAAAGAAAGGGAGGAAGGAAGGGAGGGAGGGAGGGAGGGAGGGAGGGAGGGAGGGAGGGAGGGAGGGAGGGAGGGAGGGAGGGAGGGAGGGAAGGAAGGAGAAAGAAGGAAATGTCAGCTGGAAACACAGACATTATTAAAAAGCGAATTATACAAACTCATTTGAATTAGAAGCATCACTCATGGGAAACGTTAAGTTTTGCATGATTGTGTTCTTTGGCTACCATCTGTTCTTAGAGTTATTTCTGTGTGTGGGATTCACACGTCAAACGTTCTATACAAGGATGCAGTCTTAACACTGTATTCAACGTTGTGCAGGCTTGTTTCCAACAACAGTAAGCTTCACCCAGAGTAGCTATATTAGCAAAGCCAGCAAGCACGACAAACGGGGCAGCCTCCCCTGGAAGGCCAGCCAATGGTCTCTGCTCTGGGCTCATTACTAATTCTTCTCTGGATATACAGTTTTTCAGAACTCTGGATGTACTTTCTCGGGCCCTTTACTAAGTAATTTCTAGATAATTCAACTGATCAAATGATGGTCAGCCATAGGTTTATGAGGACAAGGAAATGCCAAGCAAGTAAGGAACACTGAACAGAAGCCCCTCTCCTGGCGCAGTCCACGGAGTTTTCTTCTAATGGGTCATTGTGACTGTAGTGACCTATCTTCTCCCTATTCCCCAAACTATCACATCACATGGTAAGCTACATGAGGCCCCCGGTTCAGCTCGTTATGATTCAGAGATGTAGAGCAAATAAAGGCTCTTTAAATTATGAATTCTTGTCTCATCCTTGATCTCATTGGGAAGCAGAGAGAGCAGAGTAGATTTCACTGGAGAAACTCGGTATTACAGAGATAATAAGCTATGAGAAATAACTCTAAAGATGTAGTGATAGCATTTAAAGGACGCTGGGGCTGCCCACAGGAAGGGCAAACTCGGTCAGGAAAATCCCCTGCTCCATTAGGCCTGCAGCTTGTTTGGGAGGGAGTGGTTACAGCTCCCGGGATGGCAGAGGGGGCTACTGGGGTTTCTGGGTCCACACTCAACAGACAGGAAGGAAATGAGCCAGCCTGCTGGGTGTGGGCATTCAGCCCATTAAGCAAAGCCACAGAGGAAGTCCTGGTGCTGCTAACGACTCTAAGCCTATAGCATTCAGTACCAGTACGCTTCAAGTATAACTTTCTGAAGGTGATCATAGGGCTTGATGTGAGCCTATGAGGTCACCGTGTCCACTGGGTACGTGGCTGGATAAAAAAGCCACCACAGGTTCTCACCACACACCCACATCATGTACGGAATAACGCAGCAGAAGCCAGAAGGGTAACGCCAAATCAAAACTGCTCAGAGGAAAAGAACAAAAGAGAGAGAGAAAGAAAGAAAGAAAGAAAGAAAACAAAATTTAAAAATTCCTTTTTTTTTCTTCGGCGTGACTCTTGCGCCCTCTATTGGCAAAGTAGATATCTTGCGGCGTTTACAGAGCTGTTTTGTGTTTGGAAGTGAAACTGGCAGTGTTCTCTCTGGATCCTCACTAGGGGGTCTTGGCTGACACATTTGTAAAGTTAGTCCCTCCATTTTGTAATGGTATTTTTCCTTGTCATCTTGCCCTATCAAATTTGTAAGTCGGAAATTCAGTGTCCCCTTGATGACTCTTCAGCGACTTTCTCCATAGCAAACATCTGCCTCAAATAAGCTCTCTCTTCTTTTTTCTCTCAACCTCAAACTTATGTCATTATCTGTCCTATGGACGACTGTATTTATTCCTTGTGAAGAAAGAGCTAAGTGCCTGTAGTTCATGAGACATTTCACTTGGCATTTCAGGTAGGTAGATATAATCCATTTATGTTATTATAGTTTAAACTGCACTGTAGAGGTAGAATAACAGCTCTGTCAATTAGAAACATTAGGAATTCCAAACAAAAATATTGAAATAACATGATAATCATGATAAAAATAATGATCACAACAAAAACATTCTTAATATGAAATTGCTTATAACCTGTCAGTAAGATTAGGACTAGGTAGAGACTCTCAGGGTCATCCCTTCCAAACGGGGAAAAAAATCTCTGAAGTCAAAAGTAAAAATCATTTAAGACTGTGAAGATTATCTTAAGAATAATAAACATGTGTTTGGAGGGAAGAGGGTCTGTAAAACCATCCAACCCATGGACCATATTAAGACTCAGAAAACATATTAAAGATGTAGGTATTTTCCGCAAGATCTTTGATATTATTTCCAGTGGCTCCTCATCTGGCTCCCTTTTGTGAATCTTTTCTGCTAAGCCTCTCATCAAAATCTTGTTCTCTAGGTCTCCTTTCCTATCACAGTCTTGTAACCATTCATCTTTATGTGATGTTAAGAGCCCAGTCCTATCCCCTTTCGTGCTTCCATCCGAAAGAAGATGCTCAGCCATTCTCTACTCCATTACCTTGTGCTTCACTCTGTGTACCTTTGGGGTGGAGCTCTTTCCAACTCTCTGAGTCAGCTTGCTTGCTCTCTGGTGTGCTTTGAGGCTACTTGGTGTTTTAGTTAGCTTTTCAGTTACTACAGCACAAACCTTGAGATGGACCTATCAAAAAGTGAAAAGATCTTTATTTTATCACATTGCTCTGGAGGTTCAAATATAATATCAGGTGGCTCAACTGCCCTTAGCCTCAGATGAGTGTCATGCATCACTATGGATTCGAATACTTTCTGGTCAAGACAGCAAGCAAGGAAAGATGAGAATCCCACAGTACTCTTAGACATATGCAGTCAGTGACTTCAGGAGCTTATGCTAGGCCCTGTTATTTTATTTTTAGCATTTCTCAACAGGCCAACCTGGGACCCAAACTCAAAACACATGGACTTAGCTGGGAGAAATTTACATCTAACCCACAAACTTCAAGAACCTGGTAAAGAACTGGAAAATTATAGCATTAGACAATGAGGAATCTAAGCTCCCTGCCACTAGCAAACAGTGGAGACCCTTGCCAACATGAATGAGAAGCAACTATCCCAAACAAACCATTAAGGTGAATAAAGGCCTAGACATGGTAACTGAAAGGTCATGGGAGTCTGGACTAAAGGGAAAAACCAAATACGACCCTCCTAGTTTCTAGATATTAAATAGACCGAGAGCTATTCACGTGAATGCATAACCAGTCAAAACATTCAGGCTCTCCATTGATCTGAAGTTCTCTACCAATTAAATTTCACAGGGATGACTTTAGACATTATCTAAATACCAAGATATATTTTTATGTTTTTAGTATTTTGTTTATAACAGTTATCTGGAAAGAAATTCCATGTGATATTATGATATTTTGGCACAGAAGTCACAAGGTTTGATATATGTAGAGTTCTACCTGAAAGTGCAATTATGATGTATTAAGAGTCAAAAAAACTCAATAAACTCAATAGACTCGGATAGACATAGAGACACATGCATTTAAACACACAGAAATCTCATACAAACCCAAAGTTAGACATCATAGTATCTACACAAATGGTCTGTAAGGAAAATCAAAACAACAGAAGAACAAAAGTAGGGAAGCATTAGAAGACAAGGAACCAATCACCAAATACCCCACTGAGTTTGCTCTATGTTGGCCATCTAGTGTGACATGTGTTGCCTGGCCTTAAGAGCGGTTTGAATACCTAGTGACACTTCATTGGTAAGAATTAATTTATTTGTGAGATCTTCCAGTAATAGCTTCTAAATTAAGAATGGAAAATTGTATCTACTTCCTGACTTATTCCTGGGACCTGATCAGACCCAGACCTGTGTGAGCCCTTGCCTGGTGCCATATTCTCTCTAAATTCATACATGTTTTGGTCCAGCTATGTTTAGAAAGATTTGTTCCTCAAAATAGTCACTTTAATCTAATCGCATGAACATTAAAATCTCAGCTCATGCAGGACACCTTTGGGGAGTTGTTCCTAACTGCCCAGGGTGGTTATATCTACCACACTCTTAGGAAGTATATTGATGTTGATTTTTTCCTTCAAAGATTGTTCACATGCCTGCAAGCTGGCATGAGTCTCTTAATGTACTAAAAACAAACAACACAAAAAAGCAGAAAAGAAAGAGCTAGAGTCCAGGAATAGAGCTTGCAGAAAGAAGGCTGTTAATATTGTGCAAGCTGATTGCAGAATTCTAACACTTGGAATGTGTCCCTATTTCTTTGAAATCAAACATCATATCATCTCTGAGGTGTAAATAGTAAACACAGAGACTTGCGAACAGAGTAGATGAACAGAGAGAAGAGAAAATCATCAATTGACGTCCAGCAGATGTTTTTGAAAATGTTCTTTTTTTATTTCTGCCCTTTCAACCCAGTAGTGCATGCTTGGGGAACAGATAAAACACAATATTCCAGAAAGGCTTTGTCTTCACTCCCAGTCCAGGGAACTTACTGTGGTGGTTTGAATATGTTTGACCCAAGGAGTGGCACTAATAGGAAGTAGGGCCTTGTTAGAGTAGGCATGGACTCGTTGAAGGAAGTATGTCACTGTAGCAGGGGGTCATTGAGATCTTCCTTCTAACCACTTGGGGAGCCAGTTTTCTCCTAGTGGACTTCAGATGAAGATGTAGAACTCTCAGGTCCTCTTCCACCATCCCTACATATGTCACACCGTCCTTTCCACATGGCCAAGCAGGACTCAGCACTTATCTAAAAAGACAATAAAGTAACTTCTCAAAACCATCATTGAAAGGTGTTGTACAAATAATAGTGAGTGCTTTGTTTTAGTATAAATAACTATGTGATCCTGTAGTCAAAAGTGAAAGGTAAGTAAGGTTTTGTCCACACTTTTCTGTGTGTTTCCTCATTGTGCAAATTAATGAGTGCCAAGTGTGGTTGTAGCAAATGCAACCCCAATGACTAAATATAGGATCTTCTATAGAAAGATTTCCATTTTCTTCTTACAAAGACAAACCTATAGTTTTGGAGATGCCATTTGTGAACCTGAGAAGTTCTTCTCAGAAGTTGCTTATCTGAGAGTTGTATTAGCAGTAGATATCAATTGATATCAGTTTGAATGGCAGTAGGCAATTTACATCAGTTCTCTCTGATTTTACAAGCTAACATTCATTCATTCTCTTTCTCTCTCTCTCTCTCTCTCTCTCTCTCTCTCTCTCTCTCTCTCTCTCTCTCTCTCTCTCTCTCTCTCTCTCTCTCCTTGGTAGTCTCTGACCCTTCCTGGATCTGTAGAGTCGTTTCTGCCATTAATCTTGTGACAAACATAGTCACTTTTGTTTTACATATTGTCATAGTTAGGGTTTTACTGCTGGGAAGCAACACCATGATCAAGGGAAATCTTATAAAAACAACATTTAATTGGGGCTGACTTATGGGTTCAGAGATTCAGTCTAGTATCTTCAAGGTTGGAACATGGCAGCACTCAGGCAGACATGGTACAGGAGGAGCAGAGAGTTCTCTTTCTTCATCTGAAGACTGCTAGCAGAATACTGGCCTCTAGGCAACTAGGATAAGGGTCTTAAAGCCCACACCCACAGTGACACACCTACTCCAAAAAGGCCACACCTACTCCAACAGGACCACAACCTCTAATAGTGCCACTCCCTGGGGCAAGCATATACAAACCACATCACATATTTTTCTCTAGCTCAAGTCTACTGACATTGTCCCCCTATCTATAGCATGACACTTGAAGGTGTCCCACTGTACTTGTGGATTCAGTTCCGTTTTGTCTTTCTGTTTGTTGGTTGATTGGTCTTTGTTCTCGTTCCCCTTTAGTTTTGGAAGTTTCATTGTCATTTGTTGTTGTTGTTTTTGTTGCTGCTGCTGCTGCTCCTATATGAATCTATTACCAAGATCCTCAAACAAAAAGTTAAACTTCAAAACTTATGTGTGTTTCTTCCTCCTTTAAAAAGATTTTCATTTGCTTGGTTGCTTGCTTGGTTGGCTTTGGTTGATTCCTTAACATGATTTACAGCTCTATGTCTTTACTATATGCTTTTTTACTCCACTGGAGTCCTTATCACATACTAATTATGACTACTCTTGATTCCTAGTCCAACATCACTTCAATCCCTGAGATCACACTACCTCCGAGGCTTACTGATTCTGGAAGCTATTGGATGGTTTTTCCTTTGAGTATCACTTACTCTTTTTTTTTTTTTTTTTTTGTAGAGAGTAAAGCGTAATGTTCTGAGTAAATGTAACTGTGTGGGTAAGGAGGCTTTGATAATGCTTACTAAAGGAAGTCTTCTGTAGTCAAATCTAGGTCAGGTTCTTGTGAGTCTTTGACTTTGGAATACCATCTTTGCATATGTTTCTTAGTCACTGACCTCCTACACTAAGGACACAGAGGCAAGAGTGAGCTGGGGTTGCTTGGAAAACAAAGCAAGAGGTTGGATCCAGTTGGTTTTTATAATCATAAGCCATTAGGAAGATTGGAATGCTCCTGTGTACTTGAAAAATGTTTACTTTCCCTTCTGTCTGCCAAGTGGCTTTTGATCTGATATTTACATTATGAGCCCCATTGTGTTCATAGAAATTAAACTCTCAAAAGGATGGCCATCGTGGGGTTCTTACAAGACCTGTCTACAATGCATTTCCAATAACTAAGAGATGGTAGTTCAGGTTTCCTGTTCCCATTGGTTCCTCTGATTGCCTGTACATATGTGGTTCCCTGGAGTCACCTGTCTTTCCGGTGCTAAAAGCAGTGGTTTGCTGCTCCACATCCTCACCTTTCATAAGGAACCTAGACAAGTTGTTGAAGTCTTAGCCAGCTCACTTGACAGCTTGTCAGTTTGTAAATGCTTTACAAGCTCCACACATGCTGTGAATGGGCTGTGCTAACAGGGTAATGAGCTTCTGTAGAAGAAAAGCATTCTGTAGTTGTATACTAATTCTCATTTCTTAGTGGGTCCTAGCCTGTGGAATACAAACTTTGCTTAGATTTCATAGGTGCCTTCTTCCCCATTTATGTAGAGGGAGCTAGAGCAGGCTAGAGTTGGGTATGTACCTTACCTGGAAGCTGAAAGTCTATTCAAATTTATGGCGTCTCTGTTACAATTTTAATTCTTTGCTTCTAAATCCTTATAGTTACTACCTTTTCCCTTGAGAGACTACTCTGTTCTGATTGCTCTCTTATACTCTGTGGACACTGTATTTTCAACTCTGGAAAATGATTATTTTAAAGATAGACTAGACTGTGTGTAACCTCATCAGACTTCCATCTGTGTTATGGATGTCCAATGCTGCTTTGAAGATCGTACCCTTCGCTATTCAGATCTCTTCCTCTCCTGCTTTGGCTTCTAAAGACTTCCCCCTTGCTGTGAGTTGTATTTTTCTACTTTGATAATTTTTTTAGAAACTTTTGATTGTGAGTTTACCACTGACTACATGCTTCAAGTTTCTATAAGTATCTCCACGCTTTATCCCAGAGTCCATTTATAGTGCTTGGGTATTTTTAAAATCTGTTAGAAAGAACTGGAGCATCCTCTGTCCTAGTTTTTCCCACTACTAAAAGGAAATGACAGTGTTCCACCCAGTCCCTCTTGGATTATGTTGTTTTCTAATTTGTCTGGTTAGAACCAACACTGTTTCTGATCTTGAGCCATCTTTATGATTGATAGGTAACTTTTGGTTAAAGTTTTTACACAATCTCTGGCTTTTATTCAGCTAGAGACTCAAGGGAAAGGTCTTATAGATTTCTAGCCTTTTGTGCATTATTTTCTCAGTATTCTACTCTGTCATTTCTAGCTACTTTGGTCTTTTTATAGTTCTAGTTCAGTATGCTCATTTCCAACGGACTGACACAGTCTCTTACTGTCCACTCCTCGGGGATGACTGTCTATGCTGATGTACAATTGCTGAAAAGCTTGCATTGTCTAGTTTATCAACTCGTGTGGTCATAAATAAACTTTCTGCCATTCCATTTTGACTAGAAAACTGTATTTCATAATTCAGTATGAAACTGTTCATCACTCCAGTGTTGCAAAAAAGAAAGATAAGTAAAATTGAGCCAGAACTTAAAAAATTAGGATGATAAAATTTTCATTAACTACAGCCAGTGAGATGGTTTATAGGGTAAAAGTTCAATCTTTAAGACCCACTGTTGGAAGGAGAGAATGGACCGGCCATTGTTGTCTCTGATTTCTATGTATATTTGTCATGCCATGCATGCTCTGCAAAAAAAAAAAACAGAAAGTGGTTAGGGGTTATTGACACTTGTTGCTTTACAAGGGCCAAGAGTTAAGAACTCAGCACCCAAATTAGAAGGTTCAAATGTCCTTAATTACAGCTCCAGACAATGCAATTCCTTCTTCTGGCCTCCCCTGGAACCATTACACCTATGGAGTACATATACACAGACATACCTTCACAGAAATAGAAATAAAATCAATGTAAAATTTTTACATTTCGAAAACTCTGTAAGTCAATATTTGTACAAAATTGTTCTTTCTTATGACCAGGTGTTATATCCAGGTCTAAAACTCAGGCCATCGCTTAGTCTTTAAGAAAGAATATGAAAGAGTAATGTTCTTTGTTATACTTTATAAAATGTTATACAGGTTTGAAAATGATAAATGATATAGGTAATCCCAACATAAAACAG
The DNA here is from genome assembly GCF_978045245.1 of Mus caroli. Lineage (NCBI taxonomy): Eukaryota > Metazoa > Chordata > Mammalia > Rodentia > Muridae > Mus > Mus caroli. The sequence goes on along the minus strand of NW_028227258.1, from coordinate 80,412,101 downwards.
ATTAGTACTTGTTTTTCTGCCTGTTGTCTTATATATTGATTTGATACAATGTATTTCTAAAGAGGCCAATATGGGTTGCAAATTACTGTGCATCCCAGACTGACACTGAACCTGCAGCAAATCTGATTCAGCCGCCTAAGCTTTTCGACTATGGACATAGGTCGCCTGCCTGTTTCATGGTAGAATTTCTAAATCTCATGGTATGTTTCTTAGATAAATAAAATATCGAAATCATAGGACAAAATCAAATAGGAGTCAAGACATGATTTTTTATATGATTTCTATGTACTGTTTTTCAAATATTATAAGTATTTCATATTAAATAATGATACGTCACATTAATGCTGATCTTCTGAAGTATTTTGGCATTTGCATAATTTAGACTCCCTTAGACTATATAGCTTGTAACAGAAAATTTTCTGATAGGATTATTATATTGATAACACACACACACATACACACAGTGAGAGAGAGAGAGAGGGAGAGAGAGAGAGAGAGGAGAGATTTATGAGACTTTGTTTGCCTTAGTTTTTTATACTACTTGATCATATTTGAAGCTACTTATGTGAAAATACATGAAACTTAAAGTTCTAATATCAAAGAGATATATACACATATACAGACATTACTTATAGAAATATATAGGTAAAACTGGTACACAGCATACAGGAAGAAGTCATATACACAAACTAAACTGACTGAAGCAAGCATTCCACAAAATATATGGGTAACAAATTATCCCATTTTTTTTTCAACTCAAGAGATCTGGAAAATTAATCCGCATACACATATTTTTTTCTTTTTTTCTTTTATTTATTCATTTTTCTTAGGTATTTTCTTCATTTACATATCCAATGCTATCCTGAAACTCCCCCATACCCTTCCCCGACCCCCACTCCCCTACCCACCCACTCCCACTTCTTGGCCCGGGCATTCCCCTGTACTGAGGCATATAAAGTTTTCAAGACCAATGGGCCTCTCTTTCCAATGATGGCTGACTAGGCCATCTTCTGATACATATGCAGCTAGAGACACGAGCTGGGGGGGTGGGGTGGGGTACTGGTTAGTTCATATTGTTGTTCCACCTATAGGGTTGCAGATCTCTTTAGCTCCGTGAGTAATTTCTCTAGCTCCTCCAATGGGGGCCCTGTGATTCATCAAATAGCTGACTGTGAGCATCCACTTAGGTGTTTGCTAGGCTCCTGCATAGCCTCACAAGAGACAGCTATATCTGGGTCCTTTCAGCAAAATCTTGCTAGTGTATGCAATGGTGTCAGCGTTTGGAGGCTGATTATGGGATGGATCCCCGGGTATGGCTCTCTCTAGATGGTCCATCCTTTCGTCTCAGCTCCAAACTTTGTCTCTGTAACTCCTTCCATGGGTGTTTTGTTCCCAATTCTAAGAAGGGGCCAAGGGTCCACACTTTGGTGTTCATTCTTCTTCAGTTTCATGTGTTTGCAAATTATATCTTATATCTTGGGTATTCTAAGTTTCTGGACTAATATCCACTTATAAGTAAGTACAGATCATGTGAATTCTTTTGTGATTGGCTTACCTCACTCAGGATGATGCCCTCCAGGTCCATCCATTTGGCTAGGAATTTCATAAACTCATTCTTTTTAATAGCTGAGTAGTACTCCATTGTGTAAATGTACCACATTTTCTGTATCCATTCCTCTGTTGAGGGGCATCTGGGTTCCTTCCAGCTTAAGGCTGCTATAAACATAGTAGAGCATGTGTCCTTCTTATCAGTTGGAACAACTTTGGAATATATGCCCAGGAGAGGTATTGTGGGATCCTCTGGTAGTACTATGTCCAATTTTCTGAGGAACCACCAGACTGATTTCCAGAGTGGTTGTATAAGCTTGCAATCCCACCAACAATGGAAGAGTGTTCCTCTTTCTCCACATCCTAACCAGCATCTGCTGTAACCTGAATTTTTGATCTTAGCCATTCTGACTGGTGTGAGGTGGAATCTCAGGTTGCTTTGATTTGCATTTCCCTGATGATTAAGGATGCTGAACATTTTTTGAGTTACTTCTCAGTCATTCGGTATTCCTCAGGTGATAATTCTTTGTTTAGCTCTGAGCCCCATTTTTCAATGGGGTTATTTGATTTTCTGGAGTCCACCCTCTTGAGTTCTTTATATATATTGGATATTAGTCCCCTACCTGATTTAGGATAGGTAAAGATCCTTTCCCAAACTGTTGGTGGCCTTTTTGTCTTATTGACAGTGTCTTTTGCCTTACAAAAGCTTTGCAATTTTATGAGGTCCCATTTGGCCATTCTCGATCTTACAACACAAGCCATTGCTGTTCTATTCAGGAATTTGTCCCATGTGCCCATATCTTCGAGGCTTTTCCCCACTTTCTCCTCTATAAGTTTCACCATAGATTGCTTTTGACAAGATAGCCATTTTTACTATATTGATCCTTTCAATTCATGAGCATGGGAGATCTTTCCATCTTCTGAGATCTTCTTTAATTTCTTTCTTCAGAGACTTGAAGTTTTTATCATACAGATCTTTCACTTCCTTATTTAGAGTCACGCCAAGATATTTTAAATTATTTGTGACTATTGAGAAGGCTCTTGTTTCCCTAATTTCTATCTCAGTCTGTCTATCCTTTGTGTACAGAAAGGTCATTGACTTGTTATGAGTTAATTTTATATCCAGCTTCTTCATTGAAGCTGTTTATCAAGTTTAGGAGTTCTCTGGTGGAGTTTTTAGGGTCACTTATATATACTATCATATCATCTGCAAAAAGTGATATTTTGACTTCTTCGTTTCCAATTTGTATCCCCTTGATCTCCTTTTGTTGTCGAATTGCTCTGGCTAGGACTTTAAATACTATGTTGAATAGGTAGGGAGAAAGTGGGCAGCCTTGTCCAATCCCTGATTTTAGTGGTATTGCTTCTAGCTTCTCACCATTTACTTTGATGCTGACTACTGGTTTGCTGCAGATTGCTTTTGTCATGTTTAGGTATGAGCCTCAATTTCCTGATCTTTCTAAGACTTTTATCATGAATGAGTGTTGGATTGTGTCAAATACTTTCACTGCATCTAAGGAGATGATCATGTGGTTTTTTTATTTGAGTTTGTTTATATAGTGGATTACATTGATGGATTTCCATGTATTAAACCATCCCTGCATTCCCTGGAATGAAACCTACTTGGTCAGGAAGGATGCTTGTTTTGATGACTTCTTGGATTCGGTTAGCAAGAATTTTATTGAGTATTTAGGCATTGATATTCATAAGGGAAGTTGGTCTGAAGTTTTCTATCTTTGTTGGGTCTTTCTGTAGTTTATGTATCAGAGTAATTGTAGCTTCATAGAATGAATTGGGTACCTTCTGCTTTTATTTTGTGGAATAGTTTGTGAATAACTGGAATTAGGTCTTCTTTGAAGGTCTGATAGACCTCTGCACTAACCCCATCTGGTTGTGGGCTTTTTTTGGTTGGGAGACTATTACTGACTGCTTCTATTTCTTTAGGGGATATATGACTGTTTAGATCATTAGCCTGATCCTGATTTAACTTTGGTACCTGGTATCTGTCTAGAAATTTGTTCATTTCATCCAGGTTTTCCAGTTTTGTTGAGTATAGCCTTTTGTAGAAGGATCTGATGGTGTTTTGGATTTCGTCAGGATCTATTGTTATATCTCCCTTTTCATTTCTGATTTTTTTTTATTAGGAAGCTGTCCCTGTGTCCTCTGGTGAGTCTGGCTAAGGGTTTATCTATCTTTTTGATTTTCTCAAAGAACCAGCTCCTCCCTTGGTTGATTCTTTGAATAGTTCCTCTTGTTTCCACTTGGTTGATTTCGCCCCTAAGTTTGATTATTTCCTGACATCTACTCCTCTTGGGTGAATTTGCTTCCTTTTGTTCTAGAGCTTTTAGGTGTGTTGTCAAGCTGCTAGTGTGTCCTCTCTCTAGTTTCTTTTTGGAGGCTCTCAGAGCTATGAGTTTTCCTCTTAGAAATGCTTTTATTGTGTCCCATAAATTTGGGTATGTTGTGGCTTCATTTTCATTAAACTCTAAAAGTTTTTAATTTCTTTCTTTAATCCTTCCTTGACCAAGGTATCATTGAGAAGAGTGTTGTTCAGTTTCCAAGTGAATGTTGGCTTTGTATTATTTATGTTGTTATTGAAGATCAGCCTGAGTCCATGGTAATCTGATAGAATGCATGGGACAATTTCAATATTTTTGTATCTGTTGAGGCCTGTTTTGTGACCAAATATACGGTCAGTTTTGGAGAATGTACAGTGAGGTGCTGAGAAGAAGGTATATCCTTTTGTTTTAGGATAAAATGTTCTGTAGATATCTGTTAAATCCATTTGTTTCATAACTTCTGTTAGTTTCACTGTGTCCCTGTTTACTTTCTGTTTCCCGATCTGTCCATTGATGAAAGTGGTATGTTGAAGTCTCCCACTATTATTGTGTGAGGTACAATGTGTGCTTTGAGCTTTACTAAAGTTTCTTTAATGAATGTTGCTGCCCTTGCCTTTGGAGCATAGATATTCAGAATTGACAGTTCCTCTTGGAAGATTTTACCTTTGATGAGTATGAAGTGTCCCTTCTTGTCTTTTTTGATAACTTTGTGTTGGAAGTCGATTTTATTAGATATTAGAATGGCTAGTCCAGCTTGTTTCTTCAGACCATTTGCTTGGAAAATTGTTTCTGAGGTAGTGTCTGTCTTTTTCCCTGAGATGGGTTTCCTTTAAGCAGCAAAATGTTGGGTCCTGTTTCTGTAGCCAGTCTGTTAATCTATGCCTTTTTATTGGGGAATTGAGTCCATTGATATTAAAAGATATTAAGGAAAAATAATTCTTGCTTCCTATTATTTTTGTTGTTAGAGTTGACATTCTGTTATTGTGGCTCTCTTCTTTTAGGTTTGTTGAAGGATTACTTTCTTGCTTTTTCTAGGTTGTGGTTTCCATCCGTGTATTGGTTTTTTTCTGTTATTAGCCTTTGAAGGGCTGGATTCGTGGAAAGATAATGTGTGAATTTGGTTTTGTCATGGAATACTTTGGTTTCTCCATCTATGGTAATTGAGAGTTTGGCTGGGTATACTAGCCTGGGCTGGCATTTGTGTTCTCTTAGTGTCTGTATAACATCTGTCCAGGATCTTCTGGCTTTCATAGTCTCTGGTGAAAAGTCTGGTGTAATTCTGATAGGCCTGTCTTTATATGTTACTTGACCTTTTTCTCTTACTGCTTTTAATATTCTATCTTTATTTAGTGCATTTGTTGTTCTGATTATTATGTGTTGGAAGGAATTTCTTTTCTGGTCCAGTCTATTTGGAGTTCTGTAGCCTTCTTGTATGTTCATGGTTATCTCTTTCTTTAGGTTTGGGACGTTTTCTTCTATAATTTTGTTGAAGAGTCGTCTTGGTTTCTGTTAGTAAGATTCTTAAGTTTGCCTTTCGCCATCTGGTATTCTCTGGTGTTAGTTGTTATAGTTGTCTCTGGTTAGAGCTTGTTCCTCTCATAATTCTATTAGCCTCTATCAGCATGCCTGTGAGACTAGGTCTCTCCTGAGTTTCAGTGGTCAGAGCACTCTCTGCAGGCAAGTTCTCCTCTGGCAGGGAAGGTGCCTGGATATCTGGAGCCCGTAATAGGGTCTTTCTCAGAAGCTGTCCTCTAGGGACTTCAGGGGTGTCTGCTGACTCTGAGCCCAAGGTGACCCGGTGCTGGCACCAATTGGAAGGGACCTGTGACCATGGTCAGGACAGGTTTTCTGCTTCCCTAATGCTGTCTCAGGTCCCGTGCGATTGGGATGGAACAGAAGTTGTGTCCACATACACATATTTTGTGTATATAAAGAGGGCATAAATCAATAATGAGTGTCTTTAACTCCTGACTGTAAAATTAGGTGGTATTTGTAAAACAAACATGATAAATAAAATAATATTCACATCTGTATTTTTCTACCACAGAATGTTCATGGAAAATTTAGTAACAAAAAGGTAATTCCAACACTTGAAGCAGGTGTACTAATATTAACTAATAATGGTTTAAGTTCAGCTCTACTCAGTTCCAATTTTCTTCAGGGTAGAATTTAGCTTTCTGAGGCTGTAGCATTAATGGTGATTTAAATTCCATTAAGTTGTGGAGGATCTTATACTCTCAGTGTATTCAAATGAGTGCCGAACAGTCTCCTTAATTACAATCTGGATCATGAAAACAACTTGAAGTAAGGTAATAAAATGACTAAAGTCGATATCTGAGAAACTTCAGAGACTAAAATGTCTCTAAAAGAACAACAAATGAGAAAATGCTCAGCACTTAGAGTTGTGTCACAGGTGACTATCTAAATGTATTTCAAAGAATTTCTCCCAATACCTTAAAAACATATTTAAGTGAATTTTCAAAGAAATGCTTTTTTTTTCTTTTAAGTACAGCAATCACCCTAAGGATAATCTTCTGGTTTACTGTTTAAATTCTAAATGAACCATAAAAAAATTGTACTCCTGTTTTGAGCAAAAAGTAGATTCAATTGAAATTTTGAAGACATGATAGATAGAAAGTAAAGACACTTACTAAACTTCAGTCTTTTTATGTGTGTTTTGGTGGGAAAGAGATATGGGCTGAATAATTGCAGGCTTGGTCAATCTAAAATGCTTGAGCAATTGTACTGCTCATTGTTGATTCATTTAATCAATTGATATTTAATTTGGAAAGAAGCCTTGACTCTCTTTTGTATTTTTCCTTTGCAATGGCATATAAGGAATTTGAAGGACTTGTAGAATATATACTTAGTGTGACTAAGCTCCCTAGCTGTCACCTGTCTCCCAGCTCAGCTGTGTCTGATTCCTCAGTCACCTTCAGTCAGGCAAATAGATCCCCTAGGGCTGCAAGAAAGCAGAGGATTTTATCCAGCACTGTCTCGTTCTACAACAAACTCTGCCAACATCTTTTCTGTTTTTCTTTTACATGCTATTCATTATCAGAAAATAGAACATTTTGTACCAGGCTGTTTGCATATCTTATTGGCCAGAAAACTATTGTATTACCTCTTCAAAACACATCAAAAAGAAAGGTGATCATTTTCACCATTATGACTTAAATTCATGCTTAACTAACCCTGCGGCCATGGGAAATAAAAATTGATGGCATTCTGCCATTTGATTAGCAAGGCTCAGTCCTGCCACAATTAAAAGTATTCTGATGACATGAAAGTAGAAGGAAGGATTACAATGTATATTAACAGCAATCTGGAAGTAGCTACCAAAGCCTATAACAAGAAACTGAAATTTAATAACAAGAAAGTATAGAGTATTTTATCTTGCAGCATTCAGGCCTAGCTCTGCTGAGGGTTGGTTGGTGAAGAGTCATAATCGAGGAGTCTGATTTGGTTAATGATGGCAGCTGCAAAGAAACAATGCATGAAACTGATTAGAATTTTACCACACTGTAAGAGCTCACCACAGTCATTTCTGCCTTATCCTGCCTGATCTCTACAGTGTGTTAGACTATTGCTAGAGCATCATAATCCATCTCAAGATTTTCTATAAGCATCCTGTTTACAAGGAACTCTAGTGAAGTACATATTGGTGAGCCACAGAAAGAGTTTTATTTTAAAACAAAGGTATTTGAAAAAACAAAGATGCAGGACTTCATGAAAGTTATCTTGAAATTTAGAAGAATCATAGCACAAGGAAAATAGATAGTTTTTTTTAATTCTATACATGGATAAATTTCAATGAGATCGTCTTATGTTGAGAACATAAAGACTTATATTCTTAGCATTTATTGATTAAATGGAATAAGACACTTTTCACAGAGTTCAGGACACAATGTATAGAAGGTCAATCAGTATAGAAGACTTCTTATGAAATGGAATGTCTGCATTAGGATTTTACTTCTGTGAACAGACACCATGACCAAAACAACTCTTATACGGACAATATTTAATTGGGGCTGGCTTACAGGATCAGAGGTTCAGTCCATTATCATCAATGGAGGAACATGGCAGTGTCCAGGCAGGCATGGTGCAAGAGGAGCTGAGAGTTCTACATCTTCATGGGATAGCCTCTAATGGCTCCCAAAAGGTTAGGAGGAAGGTCTCATGTCCACTACCACAGTGGCAAACTTTCTCCAACAAGGCCACACCTACTACAAAAGGCCACACCTCCTAATAGTGTCACTCCTAGGTCAAGGATATTTAAACACTAGATGGAGTAAATAGAAAAATTTAGCAATAGACAGATTTTTGACTCAATTTTTTTGAAGAACATTTAGACAATGAGAATTTTCACAGTTAGGTTTGGTTGCCTGTCAAGAAAGTTTACCATGTTCATCTTGAGCAAGTTTACATGAATCTTCGCTAATTTTTGCTCATTAATTAACTTAATACATTTTGTCATTTTCATAATATGTATCAGACTCTGCTCAAACTCTTGATGTTATAGCCATGAAAAGGAACAAAGGATGTTCCTAGCCCTCTTAAAGCTTCTGTTTTCGAGGAAAAGAGATGTAAAACTAGGATGTGTTCTAAAACAAGTAACATGAAAGTGAATAAGAAAGAGAAAATGAGAATACCATTGAATAGGAGCAGGTATCAAAGGCTCATTGTACCAATGAGATCACATGAACACTCATCTGAATGATAACAAAATATCCATCATGTACTCCTGAAAAATAGCATTCCAGTCTCCAAGCACTAAGGAGTGTGCTGAATCTGTTCATAAAAACAGCAAGAAGGCAGGTGAGCCAGTCTGAGTCTAGACACTTTTTACTGCATCTAGACTTCCTTTTTTTTTTAAAGGATTTATTTATTATTATATGTAAGTACACTATAGCTATCTGCAGACACACAAGAAGAGGGCGCCAGATCTCATTATGAATGGTTGTGTGCCACCATGTGATTGCTGGGATTTGAAATCGGGACCTTTGGAACAATAATCAATGCTCTTAACCAGGCAAGAAAGAGAGAATCTGGGTCTCCTATAACAGTTTCCCAGAATTGAATGAACTTAGAAATCTTGTTAAAATGCAGCGTCTGTTGATCATGTAATGAATGAACAACAGCACAAAACAATATTACAAAAATACTTAAGTGAAGTTCTATTATCAAAGCCATAATATTGTTAATATAATCACAAACATTGGCAAGAAGGTATGAATATTTTGAGTCTACCTTTATAAATCATGCATAGCTGTACAAAACTGAGGTTAGGACACAGCAACAACAACTTGATTATATGAGGTGCAATGATTTCACAGACAGAATATGATTAGAAATGTAATTTATTTTTGGCTAATAGAAAATTAAATTCTATTTTTAGTCAAGCCTAAGAAATTTATCTTCTTTGGAAAATAAAAATGTTATCACCTTTCTGTTAAAGCTAGAATCAGCAAGCAGCTTGACTTTCACTATGCACATTATGTTTAAATCTCAGTTACTTTTCATGTAAAATAAATATACATACTATTTTACTCCATGAATTTAGTTGAGGATACATCTATGAGAATATTTTATTTAGTTTATATTTATAAAGTTAATAAAGCATAAATTTATTTTGGAGAGTTTTTATTTTAACATATATCTTTCCAAATTTTAGCTCACAACATATAACATAGTTTTAGGATACCATACAGAAATAATACTTAAAGTTCAGAGGTATATCATATTGAGACATTGCTACAAAAGATTACCCACCAATTTTAGTCACCTTTGGAAGAGGTTCTTTTGCACTTTGGTATTTATCATTTAATTAGAAATTGCTTTGGTCCAGGTGTTTTTTCAGGGAAAAAGGAAATGAAATATAGACACTGAAAACAATTTTTTTCTCTATCTTATATTTTTGGTTACTGGAAAAAAATCATCACAACTATTCAATCTTAATCAGTGGGTTCTTTCTGCTCCTTTTTCTTGTTTGTCTGAAGGCTTAGAGATTAGATATAGCTACCCTTCTGTGGTCACCATGGAAACAATTTTACAGGCTGCCATATAAGGATAGTTTCCATTTGTTTGTATTTTTTGTGCTGTTTGGTTTGGGGGAGGAGGAGTGTTGAAGGTTAATCCTCAGAATCTAACTAGAGGTTTACTCATGCTAAGAACACACATACCCACTGAGCAACACCTCCAGCTAATTAATTTAAAGACTAAAATAGTATCTGCTTCCCTTGGTAGCAGCATTGAAAGGAATCATTTCAGTTCTTAAGCAAAACCAGAATCAGCCCAAGGTCTAGTAAAGGAAGCCAACAGCACAGGACTGGGTAGAGTAACTCAGGAGCAGCAGCTGGGGTTCCTGCTGGAATACTGTAGTGTCTGTCAGGAAGGCTGCTCCATTGTCCTCAGGATCCAGCAAGAAACTTGGAAGGACTTTCATTGCATTATGCGAGTTATTTTATGCAGAACTTTGAATAATTAGCTCTCTTACAGGATAGCTGATTCTCGAGATGGAAACCTCATCTATCATTAAAGAACAAGGAAAACTGATCTTGTACCTCTTGCATTCTGTCTCCAGAAACAACTACAAGCCAAGGACCCTTAACAGATGTGGGAGCCCCAAGAGAAGAAAAAAAAAAAAAAAAGAAATTCATCAAAATGAAAATGTACTGCCAAGCAAAAAGCTTAAAAGTTTAAAACTTGACTCTTTAAAGTTGTGGAGAAAAGCAAATAACAGGGAACTCTGAAACACTTATCTTCATTTGCACAGAGACATTTTCTCACACACGTGGATTTTCTGGGTTCAGTGTTTGTCCAGTACTCACAGAGTTAAATCTTAACTTTTCCTGTATATGAGTAATTCATTAAGAACAGAGCACAGGAAGTCTCCTTAAAAACCAAGAAATATTTCTCTGTGAATTATTCATCATCAAGATATTGGGACTATTGAGGGAATATCCAAGTATGTAAATAAAAAGAGGAGTGTGTCCAGCTCCTAGTGGTCCTTGGGTAGTAAGACCACATTGAATGAGAACTTAGAATGTGCTGTCTGTGCTCTGCCATTCATTTCTCTTTTAAGTTAGAGACTAGACCAGATGGAACTATGTGTTAATTGCTGTATTTCTGCTCATTGGAGAAAACAATATCCAGCAGCATTGTTGGGCTCTTTGCATTGTATTATAAACTATTTTAACCTATTTTAAAGACAATGGTAGTACTACCAAGTATTTTACCCACTTTTAAAATCTATAATCTAAGTATATCCTGACATTTATTTTTATCAAACTGTTTTGAAGCTAATCTTACCATCTTATTCCCTTACTTGTCCAAACGTTCAATAAAATTTTTGACAGGTTTTCATCTTATACTCGTATAAAAGTCATCACTGTAGCCTTTGAGTTGCACTTGACAGTAACTATCCGAGCACCCATGTGCTGTGGCCACCTTGAGGAACAGCCTTCATTACATTTCTTTCCTATTGGAGACCCATTTTTCTCCTTTGCTGAAGAATTACGTTCAGCTCAGTCATGATGGAAATTCCATCATTCTAAATTTCACATTTGGCAGCCTCAGTGTCCAAAGAGAATTTATAAGCATCCCTTTGTACGTTATAGGTAAAATGGCAAGTCCAGAGTTGTCACAAGATGACCTGTTTTTCTTAACTCTTTTTTTTTTTTTTTTTAGTGGTTTGTGTTTGAGGCTTTCACCTCAACTGCTGTATTTTAAGATTATAGAATTTTTAAGCAGAAAATTATAGACTAAACAAGGTCTGTGTGTGTGTGTGTGTGAGTGTGTGTGAGTGTGAGAGAGAGAGAGAGAGAGAGTGTGTGTGTGTGTGTGTGTGTGTGTGTGTGTGTACCACAACATACAAGTAGAAAACAACCTACAGGAATTCATTCTTTCTACTACGTGGCTTGAACTCAGTTTGTCAGGCTTTGTAGCAATCAGCATTACCTAGACAGCCATTTCACCTGCTCAGACTTTCTAAAAAAAATATTCAAATTCCACGAAAGGAAACATGAATGTAGTAGACTATCCATAGACTTTTTTATGGTACATACCTGACAACATATCAATGATAGTAAGTGAAATGACTAACATCTCTAGTCCTGTGTGTGTGTGTGTGTGTGTGTGTGTGTGTGTGTGTGTGTGTGTGTGTGTGAGAGAGAGAGAGAGAGAGAGAGAGAGATTTAGCATTGGTCTCTGAAATTCTCATAGCAACAGTGAATACTTAAGCCCCATAAATGCTTCATTACTATCTGGTACAGAATGCTGATCCGGGAAGAAGACTCCTTTTTACTGTCAGGCTTTCCATGAAAGTTACCACTGAAAAGCTGAAGTCTAGCAAAAGGCTAAAACCCTGGGTGTGCTCTAAAGTGGAGAACTCTGACCATGGCTCCTGAGAAACACAGACAGGGAAGACCAGAGAAGTAAGCAGCAGGTGGGATGTTCTCTACCCCTTCTTTGCTCTGCACTCTGTTCACCGGACTGATACTGTGGTTTTTCTCATTATTTTCAGCCATATATCCCCAAATGGTTTCTGGCATGCCGCCCTCAGCACAGAAACCTCATAAAAACTCAGCATGGGGACAATATTAGCTTTATTATCCTTCTCTGCAGGCATGGTGATTTCAAAAGTTAAAAAAGGAACAGGCAAGGTAGAAATATGACCAGACTATAAGAAAACTGTAAAAATAATGCTACATATCTGCTGTTAGTCCTCAGTGAGCAAATACTCCCCTCACACTAGCTGATAACACTTGAAGGTGCTGACCCAGGACAGGGTGTAGTTAGCTGAGAAATATCTCCAAAGCTTGAAACTAAAACATCTGAACTTCAAGCTTCTTTGGATCTTTACTTTAGCTTATGTTAGGAAAAGCACTGGGCAGGTGCTTGCAAGGGGTGAGGGTAGGGTATGCATGTCTAGATTCTAGAGCAATGGTTCTCAACCATCCTACCACTGCAACCCTTTAATACTGTTTCTCATGCTGTGGTGACCTCCAACCAGAAACTAGAATTTAGCTACTCTTAGAATCATATTGTAAATATCTGTGTTTTCTGATGGTCATGGGCAACCTCTGTGAAAGGGGTCACAGCCCACAGTAAGTTGGGAACCCTCTACTTAAGAAAGCTGTGTGTAAATCTTAAACACAATGCTCAGCACACCCTACACAAGGTAGCAGATTTCCACTGTTATTGGAGCATACCTCCTATGATGTTCTTCTGGGTGTAATTTTATTAATTTTCATGCAAATTCTAATAAAATACATCCTCTCAATCTGTTAGTGGAGGCATCAAGAACAAACTCTTTTTTTTTTTTCCTTTTTTTTTAATTAGGTATTTTCCTCAATTATATTTCCAATGCTATCCAAAAAGTCCCCAATACACTCCCCCCCCCCCCCAGTCCCCACCCACCCACCCCCACCCCTTGGCCCTGGCATTCCCCTGTACTGGGGCATATAAAGTTGGCAAGTTGAATGGGCCTCACTTTCCAGTGATGGCCGACTAGGCCATCTTTTGATACAAATGCAGCTAGAGTCAAGAGCTCTGGGGTACTGGTTAGTTCATAATAATGTTCCACCTATGGGGTTGCAGTTCCCTTTAGCTCCTTGGGTACTTTCTCTAGCTCCTCTATTGGGGGCCCTGTGATCCATCCAATAGCTGACTGTGAGCATCCACTTCTGTGTTTGCTAGGCCCCGGCATTGTCTCACAAGAGACAGCTATATCTGGGTCCTTTCAGCAAAATCTTGCTAGTGTATGCAATGGTGTCAGCATTTGGAAGCTGATTATGGGATGGATCCCTGGATATGGCAGTCTTTAGATGGCCCATCCTTTCTTCACAGCTCCAAACTTTATCTCTGTAACTCTGTCCATGGGTGTTTTGTTCCCAATTCCAAGAAGGGGCACAGTGTCCACACTTTGGTCTTCGTTCTTCTTGAGTTTCATGCGTTTAACAAATTGTATCTTATATCTTGGGTATCCTAAGTTTTTGGGCTAATATCCACTTATCAGTGAGTACATATTATGTGAGTTCCTTTGTGAATATGTTACCTCACTCAGGATGATGCCCTCCAGATCCATCCATTTGCCTAGGAATTTCATAAATTCATTCCTTTTAATAGCTGAGTAGTACTCCATTGTGTAAATGTACCACATTTTCTGTATCCATTCCTCTGTTGAGGGGCATCTGGGTTCTTTCCAGCTTCTGGCTATTATAAATAAGGCTGCTATGAACATAGTGGAGCATGTGTCCTTCTTACGGGTTGGAACATCTTCTGGATATATGCCCAGGATAGGTATTGCTAGATCCTCTGGTAGTATTATGTCCAATTTTCTGAGGAACCGCCAAACTGATTTCCAGAGTGGTTGTGCCAGCTTGCAATCCCACCATCAATGAAGGAGTGTTCCTCTTTCTCCACATCCTCGCCAGCATCTGCTGTCACCTGAATTTTTGATCTTAGCCATTCTGACTGGTGTGAGGTGGAATCTCAGGGTTGTTTTGAGTTGCATTTCCCTGATGATTAAGGATGTTGAACATTTTTTCAGGTGCTTCTCTGCCATTCGGTATTCCTCAGGTGAGAATTCTTTGTTCAGTTCTGAGCCCCATTTTTTAACGGGGTTATTTGATTTTCTGGAGTCCACCTTCTTGAGTTCTATACAGCAAACCAGTAGCCAACATCAAAGTAAATGGTGAGAAGCTGGAAGCAATCCCACTAAAATCAGGGACTAGACAAGGCTGCCCACTCTCTCCCTACCTATTCAACATTGTACTTGAAGTCCTAGCCAGAGCAATTAGACAACAAAAGGAGATCAAGCGGATACAAATCGGAAAAGAAGTCAAAATATCGCTTTTTGCAGATGATATGATAGTATACATAAGTGACCCTAAAAATTCCACCAGAGAACTCCTAAGCCTGATAAATAGCTTCGGTGAAGTAGCTGGATATAAAATTAACTCAAGCAAGTCAATGGCCTTTCTGTACACAAAGGATAAACAGGCAGAGAAGGAAATTAGGGAAACAACACCCTTCTCAATAGTCACAAACAATATAAAATACCTTGGCGTGACTCTAACTAAGGAAGTGAAAGATCTGTATGACAAGAACTTCAAGTCCCTGAAGAAAGAAATTAAAGAAGATCTCAGAAGATGGAAAGACCTCCCATGCTCATGGATTGGCAGGATCAACATTGTAAAAATGGCTATCTTACCAAAAGCAATCTACAGATTCAATGCAATCCCCATCAAAATTCCAACTCAATTCTTCAACGAATTAGAAAGGGCAATCTGCAAATTCATCTGGAACAACAAAAAACCTAGGATAGCAAAAACTCTTCTCAAGGATAAAAGAACTTCTGGTGGAATCACCATGCCTGACCTAAAGCTCTACTACAGAGCAATTGTGATAAAAACTGCATGGTACTGGTATAACGACAGACAAGTAGACCAATGGAACAGAATTGAAGACCCTGAGATCAACCCACATACTTATGGTCACTTGATCTTTGACAAGGGAGCAAAAACCATCCAGTGGAAAAAAGACAGCATTTTCAACAAATGGTGCTGGCACAACTGGTGGTTATCATGTAGAAGAATGCGAATTGATCCATTCCTATCTCCTTGTACTAAGGTCAAATCTAAGTGGATTAAGAAACTCCACATAAAACCAGAGACACTGAAACTTATAGAGGAGAAAGTAGGGAAAAGCCTCGAAGATATGGGTACAGGGGAAAAATTCCTGAATAGAACAGCAAAGGCTTGTGCTGTAAGATCAAGA
This sequence comes from Mus caroli, assembly GCF_978045245.1. Classification (NCBI taxonomy): domain Eukaryota; kingdom Metazoa; phylum Chordata; class Mammalia; order Rodentia; family Muridae; genus Mus; species Mus caroli. The sequence continues at coordinate 80,396,433 of NW_028227258.1, read as the reverse complement.
ATCAATAAATGGGACCTCATAAAGTTGCAAAGCTTCTGCAAGGCAAAAGACACCGTCAATAAGACAAAAAGACCACCAACAGATTGGGAAAGGATCTTTACCTATCCTAAATCAGATAGGGGACTAATATCCAATATATATAAAGAACAAACTCTTAAGAGTTCTTCCTTTTCAGTTAAAACTTCCTGGTGCAGGCTGAGCATGCCCAGAGGCAATTCTGTCCTTCATTTTAACTTCTTAAACATGTTCCATGGATTTGAGATATTGGGGTCCCAAATGTGTCTGCTATCCTCCCCTCTTGAATTATGATCTTAAACCAAGCATACGGGGGGCTGTATTCCTAAGCATGCTCACTTAGGAGTGCATTTATCTGACATTGCCTGGATCTGGCCCTTACTGTTTGCTTTCTTTCTAACAGGGTCCCAATCTTCCAAACCTTCTACACAGCTTCACTGCACTCGAGGGCAGAGGTTCTCAACATTCCTAATGCTGGAACCCTTTAATAGAGTTCCTTATGTTGTGGTGACCTCAAGCCATAAAAAATTACTTTGTTGCTACTTCATAGTTGTAATTTTGTTATTGTTATGAATTGTTAATGTCAATATCTGTGTTTTCTGAAGGTTATACGTGACCCATGTGAAAGGGTTGTTGGAACCCCACATGTTGAGAACCACTGCTCTAGGGTTTATCTACTCCATAGCTCCAACCTCCAAAAACCATTTTCTAAAGCCTGTTAACCACATGGTGTGCTTTATCAGAGTCTCCTACGCCAATGTCCTAACTACTTGCTTACCCATAGATTGGCCAGTTCCATCTAAAATATTAAATTGTGGGTATAACATTGTTCAAAATACTTCTGTCATCTGTTTTATCTTCATTAGACTTTTGAGTGATGTCCCTGATTTTCTTCTAACATTGGGAATTTGCATTTGTCCCATTTAAGTAAGTACTACACATTTAAGAGGCTTACTGATGTAGAACTATTTTAATGTATGTATTTAATGCCATAAGTTTCCCCCCAAAATAAATTTTTTATGAATTGTCATTTTTATTACATAATATTTTAAAATTTGTTTTCAAAATTCTCCTTTGATTCACATAGTCTTAGACATAGTCAAACTTTGGTCCACTAACTGATAGATTGGTTTTTGTTTTTTGAGATTCTATCAATTGTGTGTGTGTGTGTGTGTGTGTTCCTCTGGAGCTTCATCTATAGACAGTTGTGAATCACTGGATGAGACAGAACTGTATTCAGGTCCTGCAGAAGAGCAGCAAATACTCTACCACTGAGCCATCTCTCCAGCTCTGACTGCACTTTTGAGGTCATTCAAGAAATGGATACACTCAATGGTATAATCTTGAGATATAACATGAATTGAATAGGGGTAAGAATAATGTATTATTTACTTAAAACGTTCAAAGAGAGCAAGGTCTAAAATTGTCAACATAGGCAATGGTAACTTTATGAAGTGATAGACTTGTTATTTGGCTTGTTTTTATAATCTCTGAGATTTGCTGTTTTTATATAGCTCTGCATGAAATAACAACTTAAAACAAAATATCCCCTTGGGTTCACAGTTTCAGAAGATTCATCTCATTTTCACCTTAATACACATTGTGGAGTCCTTTGTGAGGCAGAACATTTTACAATTAAGCATGCGATTGACAACAAGCAACAATGCCCTAGTGTGTATCCATAGTAACCTACTATAACTTTGTATAATATATACTGATACACCTCAATTTATACACCATTCATCAACTTCTAAAATGATCCAGTAAGGACCATGTGGAAAACATGTTATATTCAGACCATAACAGTAATATAGATATATACCAAAAAAAGTGTATCAATTTATAAATATTTATATGCATGTAGGTATATGTAATGGTATAAAATATTTAATAGTACCAAGGAAAAGAGCAGACCCACTGAATCATAATTACAATATGAGATGTAATTTCCATAGTTTTCTTTGTAAATTTTGCTTTAAAAGGAGTCAGTTGCAATGCAGTGAACTTAGTAGAGTTCTCTGAATATGACTCTGGCAGCTGACACTGGAGAGCAGTGTGCCACAGGGTTCTACAGTTTTAGTTCTCTATGGTTCAACTTCTACTGCTAGGAAATGATGTTGTCAGACATCCTGAAGTATCACTTTGCTGACAATTACTTAGTATGTAAAATACTTGGGCAGTCTGCTGTAACATATGCTGTAGTATATTCCAGTTGTCCAGTAAGCCATCCACCTTATCACCATTCTAAATACACAGAGTAAGTAGTGTTTTCTTGATTAAGTTTTAATTCGTTTTTAAATGCACAAGTAAATTTGACTTGGAATTTAGCTGAGTCTTCCCATTGGGAAGGAATAAAAAAGTACTGTCCATTTTTCTCTTAAATAAATTAAGTTTTTAAATGTCATTTTAAAAGGCTTCATAGGACAGGAAAAAAAAGAACAATGTTAATAATCTTTTTTCTCTGAAGTGCCATTTTCAGATATATCACACATTAAGGTAGTGTTGATGATATTTCCGAAGACATTGAATTTATTGTAAAACATAGCATCTAAAACAGACTATCTCAGAGGAAAAATATCTGAAAATCTGAAGCTTTGAGTGTGGAAGCACAGAGAAGAGGCCTCAAGTACTCTGTCATAGGTTCTAGAATCACACTGTCCATGCAACAGCTACCATAAGTTGCATGTGGATAAGTACATCTCAGTTAAAAGTTCAAATTAAAATCTAATGCAACTTAAAGAATCTTCTCCTTACTTGCTAGACACATTCAAGTGATCATTGTATTGGTGAAGACAGGAGCTTCATTTTGAGAGAGAGAATAAAATAGCACAGAAACACTGAAATTATTCATGCAATTGCTAACAATTCACTACTCGATGGACTCTAGCAAAAAAAGTTCCCGTCTAAGGATAATTGTGATTGGAATAACACAGGCTTCCTAGCTTTATGAGGCTATGGCAGAGCAGTCTTTCTGTCTTATAGACAATAGAGTTATTCAAAATAACACCCATTAGATCCCCATAGGAGTCAACTCTCTGCATGAGTCAGCAGATCTTACTTTGCCAGGAAGCTCAGGACATCTTCAGTTTCACCAGGGATGTTTGCAGCTTTCTGGGCTGACAAAAAAAAAAAAAAAAATCAGAAATAGAATCTGTGCACACATATTTATTGTAGCCATCATTAAGAGTGACTCAGCAACCTTGGAGGTAGAAGCAGCCCAATTCCTTCCAGCTATATTTTTTGGAGTTTGATGTAGGTCTTGTGTTCCTGTGAGGGTAACTGAGATCTACTAAGATAGTCTCATCAGTGAAATAGAAATCCAATTAATGCTTACAAACAAGCATTTGATGATCCAAGTGAAACACAATTTTGATAGGAATAAGAGTTAGGTAAATTTACTTTGAATCAGATTCACCTTATAAGGAAAAATTCTATATTTGACTTTCCTGGGTAAGAGCCTGGTCTCCACAGGATGTGATCATGTCTCTATCAGCCCGGGGCCCCCTAAGAACAGACTTAATTCCTTATATAGCTACTCATCACCTGAAGTGGCGTGAAAAAAATAAAGGCTAAGCAGAAGGGGCAGGGAGCTAGCTATATACCCCATGCTCCAAATAGCCTCTAGGATCACCTCTCCACCACAGTTTCTTAGAATTTCACACTTTAGATGAGTTACCAAAGGGATAGTGGGTTTCCAAAGGGGAAACCAGGAAAGGGGTAACGGTATAACATAATGTAAATAAAGAAGATATCTAATTAAAAAATTCAAAAAAAGTATTTTATATTTTTGTATCAGAGGTCATCCTGCAAGCACCAATTCTCTCCTTCTACCCTTCCTAGAACCGAACTCATAATGAGGCTGGGTGGTAAGCCTTATCATGGTCTTAGGTTCTATAAGAAAACAGGTTGAGCAAGCTCTGTAAGGAAGCCAGTAGACCAATATCCCTCTATGCCCTCTACATCAGCTTCTGTCTCCAGGTTCCTGCTCTGTCTGGGTTTCTGCCATGTCTTCCTTCAACAATGAAATATGGAAATATAAGTGGCTTGATTACTCACTGAGTCATCTTTCCAGACTCCTTGATAAGTGTCTTTGTCTCCTCTGTTGAAAATAGTGACTAGGCCTGACTTTGGCTAGACTAATAAATACATAAATGGCATGATGTTAAACTTCCATATAAGAAGGAACACAGTGATATGGAAATTTGACCTAACGCCTGAAGGTTCGCCTGAAGTAGTCCAGCAGAAGACACACATATACTATTTATAAAACACTCAGGTTTTTCAGATGGTCTTTAAAAGGCCTGAAAAGGGGTCTCAGGATGACTTCCTGTGTGTGTGCTTGTGTGCTGTTAGACCAGAACAGATGGAGGGAGCACACACTCCTGAGGAGCACTGTTGAACTATAATTTAACATCCATCAGTGTCTTCTAGAATTAGAGACAGCAGACACAGAAGAGAGGTTGTAATCTTCAGTCAGTTGTCATTTAAGAATACCAGAAATCCCCTTCCATTCCAACAAAGTTCTAAAGTAATGTAAAACTGCTCCTAACCTTCTTATGAAAATGTAACAACTCCTCATTGAGGCAAATTTATTTTATCTCACTTCACTAGGCTTGATCTGAAGTAGCTGTCATTTGTGATGTCTGATGACCAACAATTCATAAGGAAAGAAACAAAAGAAATCCAAAGGAAGTCAATCATTTGGAAGCCCACTTAGTATTCGGTTTTGGATCACAAAAACAAACAAACAAACAAACAAACAAATAAAAAAACAGCATTAGTGGGAGGTACTCTCAGACTAGGATTCCATGGGTTAAATCTGTGTGGGTGACATTTTATATGATACAGTATAATATAAGGAAAGACTAGAGCCTGAAGAATATATCTGCTCCTCTGGTGGGCAGCCAAGAAAGTAACCAAATGGAGTGACTTCAGTTGTTCATACCCTGAGTTTGCCAAAGGAAAGTAGTGAAAATGAAGTATTAATATTCCATATTTTACTCACTTTCTGCAGGCTATGCTGCCAGGTTCTCATGGTTAGTATGGTTGCTATTCTTTAAGACTCACAAATAGCAGTGTCAAGTGTGAAATTACAGTAGAGAAAATAAATATCAAACCATCAAAATCTGTACCCAAACACAGAGCATTTTTTCTATTGTCTTCTCTAATGGGATGAAAAATATAATTTTATCTACACATAACTCTGTAGGCTCCTCTTATTTTTATGTGGATTATTTGTCCATATTTTCTACTTGGGATTTTGCTGCAGGAATTCATGTTGGCATTCCTGGAAAATTCTACTGGATAAAATCCCATGTTCCCAAGTGCTTATTTGGCCCTTAAAAGTTTGTGGTGAAAGTATTAATTGTTCACATTGATAATATGTCACTGATCCCACTTAATTTGGGTATCCTTTTTCAATGATTCTTAGAGTTTGAAGAAGACAGATGGCTAAATTATCTATTGGGGGCTATACCTCTCGGGTAGATATTGTTTACTTCCTAGTAAACCATTCACTTAGCAGAAGTCAGGATTCATTTCATGATTTCTGCATCATTTTGATATTTTTCTTAAATACTAATGTTTTTAATTTAATTTATTATTTGTTCTGAGGTTAGGTATATAACACAAAATTTCCATAAACTCAATTTTGGGAGTAGCTACCACTATGGGTACTGTTGGGCCTACTCCAACCATTGAATGAATTTGAGAGAGAAAGAGGCAAAGGAGACTAATAGAGGATGAAGGAGAAGTGAAGAGATGAACCAACTTCGTTTTTTTTTAATTAGATATTTTCTTTATTTACATTTCAAAGGTTATCCCCTTTCCTCATTTCCTCTCTGAAAATCCCCTATCCTGTCTTCTTCCTCCTGCTCACCATCCCACCTACTCCTGCTTCCCTGTCTTGGCATTCCCCTACACTGGGGCACAGAGCCTTCACAGGACCTCTCATTGATGTTCCACAAGGCCATCCTCTGCTACATATGCAGCTGGAGCCATGGGTCCCTCCATGTATGCTCTTTGGTGGGTGGTTTGTTCCCTGGGAGCTCTCGGGGTACTTGTTGGTTCATATTGTTGTTCCTCCTATGGGGCTGCAAACCCCTTCAGCTCCTTGGGTCCTTTCTCTCACTCCTCCATTGGGCACCCCATGCTCAGACCATTGGTTGGCTATGAGCATCCTCTTCTGTATTTGTCAGGCATTAGCAGAGCCTCTCAGGAGAAAGCTATATCAGGCTCCTGTCAGCAATAGTTGTTGACATAGATAATAATGTCTGGGTTTGGTGACTGTGTATGGGATGGATCCCCAGGTGGAGCAGTCTCTAAATGGCCTTTCCTTCAATCTCTGCTCCACACTTTGTTTCTGTAATTCCTCCCATGGGCATTTTGACCCCCTTCTAAGAAGGACTGAAGTAGCCACACTTTGGTCTTCTTCTTGTGCTTCATGTGGTCTCTGAATTATATGTTGGGTATTCTGAGCTTCTGGGCTAATATCTGCTTATCAGTGAATGCATAACATGTGTGTTCTTTTGTGAATGGGTGACGTCATTCAGGATGATATTTTCTAGTTCCATCCATTTTCCTAAGAATTTCATAAATTCATTGTTTAATAGCTGAGTAGTACTCCATTGTGTAAATGTACCACATTTTCTGTATCCATTCCTCTGTTGAAGGACATCTGGGTTGTTTCCAGCTTCTGGCTATTATAAATAAGGCTGCTATGAACATAGTGGGGCATGTGTCCTTATTACATGTTGGAGCATCTTCTGGGTATATGCCCAGGAGTGGTATAGCTGGGTCCTTAGGCAGTACTATGTCCAATTTTCTGAGGAACCACCAGACTGATTTTCAGAGTGGTTGTACCAGCTTGCAATCCCACCAGCCATGGATAAGTGTTTCTCTTTCTCCACCTCCTTACCAGCATCTGCTGTCACCTGAGTTTTTGATTTTAGCCATTGTGACTGGTGTGAGGTGGAATCTCAGGGTTGTTTTGATTTGCATTTCCCGATGATTAGGGATGTTGAACATTTCTTTTAGTGCTTCTCAGCCATTCAGTATTCCTCAGTTGGGAATTCCTCTTTTAGCTCTGTATCCCATTTTTTACTAGGATTATTTGTTTCTCTGTAGTCTGAAACAAATAACCCTATTTTAAAAATGGGGTACAGAGCTAAACAATAAGTTAGACTCAAGAGATCCTACTTCTTTACCAACAATCACAGTCTAAGCAAAGCAGCTGCACTCTGAGGACTTGAAGCACACTGATAAAATCATCTCTTATAAATGCGCCTACTTGCCAGCTGTTAAATTCTATTAAAATGCCCCATCCATGCTGTCTATCTTGAATTTTTTCTCTTAACAGCTGCAGATGATAGATAGAAGCCCAGATGTATTCGGGAGTATATTATGTAAAAGAAAACATAACATCATTTATGTATACTCCCAATTTAGAAGACAAAGAAATGTTTAAATAATCTGATGATATATTGCAATGATTAATTTAACATATTTCCTTGGTATTAGAATCCCTGTTCTTGTATTTTAGGATACAAAAATGCACCTAAAACAATGTACTATATCTAAATATGTACTTGAAGACATTTTAGAAGTCCCACCCTAAAGACACTTAAAGGTCACTTCAGAATGACTAGAATGTTTGGAAACAGAACAAAAGAAAGCTTTGAGTTTTAGAAGTGATGGACAGGTCTATAATTCTTAGTTTTTTTTAGACACACACACACAAAAATGTAAAGTAGCCAATGCAAGCTCCTTGAATTTACAGATGAAACATTAATGCAGCTCCAGGGAAGAAACCTGAATGTCTTCAGTCTTCCAGATAAAAAGAATGATAACAAGTACACCTGCCAGGTGACAAAGACTGTGAAGTGATTAATGTCACAAGGTTGAAAGATGCCATTAAGGACAACATGTGTCAACCTGAGAATCTAAAAGAGTGTGTGCCGGAAATACATACATTTCATCCATTTGCTTAATGCCAAGTTAATATGTTTCATGAAACTTGAAGTCAATTTGCCTTTAAGCAAAAATTCCTCAAGAGATTTTGCACCTTTAGCTTCAGAATAAAAAGATTTTGAAGACTCCAGCCTGAATTTTAGTAATTATTTGGGTGGTATTTATAGAATAGAGGAGAGAAATATTTGTTTTGCCTTTTACATATGAGGTTGGTACCGTGCCTCATTTAAACCACATTGTTCTTTGACAAATAGCTTGTACCGATTGAGGAATGAAAGACTGTCAGAGCAAGGTGTGAGCAAAGCTCATTCCTTTCACCTCTCTCCTCATCAATAGACCTTGCATAAGTGAGGGAAAGCACATAGGGTGAAGAGTTCATGAGAATACTGTCACACGGACATGTACAGAACTGAAGGAGATTCTTAGAAGGCCTGATCCTGGCCTTATTGAGACTCCAGCAAGCTCTAGAGCTACCAGAACACATCTCCAGTAACGTAACCAATCCTGAACTCACTAAGTTGGCTTAATGTAAATGCCCCTACTTTGTTTCTCCTCATCTAGGCTTGCAAGGTCTGTAATTTAGAAATCACCTTTGATTACCTTGATGTTCTTTGTGTCTGTAACACAGATAATTTTAGTAATCTTTTGCCAGTTTCCTAAAGATAACATTAGGTAGGCTCATCTTTTCTTAAATTTACTTTCTCAATGTTGTCTCCTCCTGCCAGAGTTTTTCACCAACTCCTCTATGGCTTTAAGACGGTGTTCCTCATCCACCTCCCACCTACCCTCACCCACATCCCACCTGCTTTCACCCACCACATACCCACCTCACCTCACCTCACCTCACCTCACCTCACCTCACCTCACCTCACACACTTCCCAGCATCCTCCTTCCCTGGGGCATCAAGTCATTATAGAATTAGGCCTCTCCCACTGAGGCCCAACAAGTCAGTACTCTGCTACATATATTCCTGTGGGCACTGACCCGCCTGTAAATGCTCTTTGGATGATGACTTATTCTCTGTAAGCTCCCAGGGGATCCAGGTTAGTTGACACTGTTGGGTTGCATCTTAACAAATCTTTGACCTGTGACCTTCTGAACCAAAGGCAAGTTTCAGTTAAGCCTGCCCCTTTGAGGCCTCATCTTCAGAAACGCTTTGGGTTCTCCATTCTACTAGCTTGGATCTCTTTTTCCCTGTGCAGTGCTTATACCTCATTGCTAACTAAATGAGATTCTTTAAATCCATTGTAAACCCATCCTTACTGAAGAAGCAGTTCTGTAAACTTAATTGAAAAATACATGGAAAGAGCAATTCTCAACTGCATATGGAAAAACAAAATACCCAGGATAGCCAAAACAATTCTCAACAATAGAAGAACTTCTGGAAGAATCACCATCCCTGATCTCAAGCTGTACTACAGAGTAATAGTGATTAAAAACTGCATGGTATTGATACAGAGACAGGTTGATCAATGGAATGGAATCAAAGACCCAGAAATAAATCCACACAGCTATGAACACTTGATTTTTGACAAAGTAACCACATCCATACAATGGGGAAAAAGAAAGCATCTTCAACAAATGGTGCTGATCTAACTAGCAGACTGCTTGTAGAAGAGTGCAAATTGATCCATATTTATCCCCTTGTACAAAAATCAAGTTCAAGTGGATTAAGGACCTCAACATAAAACCAGATACACTGAATATAATGGAAAAGAAAGTGGAAAATAGCCTTGAATGCATTGGCACAGGGGAAAATGTCCTGAATAGAACATCAGTGGCTCAGGTTTTAAGATCAATGAATGACAAATGAGACTTCATGAAACTAAAAAGTTTCTATAACACAAAGGACACTGGAAAAATCAGCAACCTAAAGATTTTGAAAAGATCTCCACTAAACCTACCTACATCTGGTAGAGGGCTAATATCCAAAATGTATATAAAACTCAAGAAGCTGGACTCCAAAATTTTCCAAATAACCAAGTTAAAAAATAGGGTACAGATCTAAACAGAGGAATCTTGAATGGCAAAGAAGCACTTAAAGAAATGTTCAGCATTCTTAGTCACTAGGGAAATGGAAATCAAAACAGCCCTGAGATTCTATCTTACACCAATTAGAAGGGCTAAGATAAAAAACTCAAGTGACAGCACATGCTGGCAAGGATGTGAAGAAAGGGGAACTCCTCCATTGCTGGTGGGATTGCAAACTGGTACAACGACTTTGGAAATCAATCTGGTGTTTCCTCAAAAAATTGAAAATAGTTCTATCTGAAGGTCCAGCTATACCACTCCTGGGCTAAATGCTACAGCATACCACAATCACACATGTTCTTCTATGTTCATAGCAGCCTTATTCATAATAGACAGAAACTGGAAGCAACCCAGATGTCCCTCAACCAAAGAATGGAAACAGAATGGAACACTATTTGGCTATTAAAAAAGATGACGTCATGATTTTTTCAGGTAAATGAATGGCACTAGAAAAGATCATCCTGGGTGAAGTAACCCAGACCCAAGAAGGCATGCATGGTATGTGCTCACTGATAAGTGGATATTAGCCCAAAGTACAGAATACACATAATACAACCCACAGACCATAAGAAATTTAACAGGGAGGAAAGCCCAAGTAAATATGCTTCAGTCCCATTTAGAAGAGGGACCAAAATAATCACAGGAGGCAGAGGGAGGGAAAGACCCATGTGGGAAAGAGTAGGGGGGGTGGAAGAGGGGTAGGATCAGGTATGAGGAGGGGAGACAGGATAGAAGCCCAGAGGGCAAGGAAAATGAATGCAAATATGTGGCTTCTGGAGTGGGGGACAGGGTGAACCTCAAGAAAGTCCCAGAGACCTGGGATGTGAAATGATCTTGGGAAATAACGGGGTTGACCTTAACTGAAATGACAAGAATAAGGAGATAGAGTCTGAAGGGATCATTTCCAGTAGATAGACAAGGCACCCAGTGGAGAGAAAGGGTCACCAAACCTCCTTCAAAAATGTTGATCCAGAATTGTTCCTGTCTAAAAGAAATACAAGGACAGAAATAGAGCAGAGACTGAAGGAAAAGCCATCCAGTGACCTTGGAATCCATCCCATTGGTGGGCACAAAATTCTGACACTATTATTAATGCCATGTTGTATTTACAGATAGGAGCTTGGCTTGACTGTCCTCTGAGAGGCTTTACCAGCAGCTGATTTAGACAAATGCACATACTTCCCAGCATCTATTGGACTGAGGTGGTGGGAATCCTATGGAAGAGTTAGGGAAAGGATTGAAGAAGCTGAAGGGAATTGCAACCCCCAAGGAAGACCATCAGTGTCAACTAACCTGGACCCCTGGGACTAAATCACCAACCAAAGAGCATACATGAGCTGGTTCGAGGCATTTGGCGCATATATAGTAGAAAAATTGCTTTGTCTGGCCAAAGTGGTAGAAGATGCACCTAATCCTATAGAGTGATGCTCCAGGGAAGGGAATTCAGGGGAAATTGTGGTGGGGATGGAGGGAGGGGGAGAACACCTTTCTAGAGGCAAAGGGGAGGGGAGATGGGATGAAGAACTTTGAAGGGAGAACTGAAAAGGGGGGCAGCATTTGGAATGTAAAGAAATAAAACAACTTTTAACAAAAGAAAATACACTTAGCCAACAATCTAATGTAAGACTTTGGAAATACTGTGCTACTCACAATGTAGAAAGCTCTAACTTGGCTCTGTTATTACAAGAGAAAAAATTTACAAGTAACAAAACGGTTTCCATAATAGAACCTTGAAAAGTAATCAGTTGATATTTGAAACATGATAATACTAAATGGCGGTAGTCCATTGTACTTGCTGTGAATGACTAAACTTGTCTATCAACTAGAGATTAATGCCTAAATCTCTTCTTAAATCCCAATCAGGAATAGGAAATTACAGTGTTAAACAAAACTTTATTTTCATGGAAAAATATTGCAAGTGGCTAACTTAATGTTTTCAGCATGTATTTTGAATTTTTAGCTCTATTGTTCAACAGAGATGTCTCTTACATTATTTTCAGGCAGATCCCTTAAAATGAGCTTAATTCTTAAATTTGTAATTATAGTGAGAGAAGCTGATCAGCAGTCCACAATGTTGCAGGGTATCAGCCAGTCCTCAGCCTCAGTAGATAGATGATTGCATCAACGTTGGTCAGGAATCTTCCTTCAGCCAAGGTTTCCCAGGATGCCTTCTTCACTGTATCTAAGCCTGTTAGTAAAGTCAGAGCCACATTTAGTTTGACAAGAAAACCACTAAGATGTTGGATAAACTATCTTCTAATTATTAAAAGATTGAAAGGATACATGTAATTATAACATTGGACTGAAAACAAGGTTTTGTGTTTATTTCACTAGAACAATCCAGTGGTATAACACCCCCCCCTTCAGTTCAGTAAGAGATAGTAATGAAAACTTTAATTCCACAAGTCAATTTGTCTCCGATGAATTTATGGACGAAACAGCTGTTCCTGCTGGAGCATTTAGGGTGTTTCTCTGCTGATGAGTTGCTGTCTCCATGGCAAGGGATGCCTTAAAACAGCCTTAGTTATAAACGGCTTTGATGCTCCATAATATTTTAAGTGGCTTCTCAAGCCTCAATCAAGATAGCTTTAAGTGAGGGAGTCTATCCTTCTCTAGGCAATGATTTGTGCCTGTGACACAAATATGGCACAGGGTTACCATATTGCTCCTTTAGGTTATATATAAACTGCACTTTTATAATATCATTTTTCTTACTTATGAAAACATAAAATTTGAGATTTCAGGAAATCAAAAGGAGGACATGTCTCAGATAAACTAAGAGCGCATGTTCATTACTGTCTGATACTTACATGTCCCAACTGTCAACATTTGCCTCTTGATTTTCTCAAGCCCAAAAGTCCTAGGGATGGGAGCTGAGAGTCAAGAGTTACTGTCACATTTAGTGTTGAGCATTGGGTAACACAGAGTGTCTGCTATGCACTATGGTGGTTTCTTAATTGTCCACTGACTAATGAAGCCAAGAGGAGGGACCCAAAACTAGGAAATCCACTGGAAAGGAAAAGAACAGTCCCTTCTGAGAACCACACTTTGAATTTTTCTTCTTAAATTTAAAAGAAACAAAAGAAAGTTGAGTGCATCAATTATATACCCAGTTGTCGCCCTGACAATAGGAGGTAAGACTATAAATACCTGCACTTCTCTGTGAGAGCTCACTGGTAGATTTCCATTTAAACATCACTCAGCCATAAGCTTTGTCAGCTCATTCTGTCCTCACATGTTTATTCACCCCATGATTTGGAAAGATGAAAACAATCGTCCAGTGTCCCAGACCATCCCATCTGCAAAGTTGCAAAAATTAAGAAACAGTCAGATGTCAGGCCACATGTGTGTTTCCAGCAACTATTTTCAGACACCTTTAAAAATACATAAAGCCAGGAAGGAAAGGGGCATCCTGGTTCCTGGCTCAGCCCTCAGTATTCTGAGACATCTCAGAACAGAATAAAAGATAGTGTAAGGTTATCCTGTGAAGAGCATCCAAGAAAACCAATGGAAAGCCCTGGCACCATGAATTTTTTAATTAGAAAATTAAGACACTAGTCTTTTATTAATCCAACAACAAGAAAAAGAATCCAGGGTAGATAAGTGGGGACAGACAAGGGCCCCACACTTAGAAAACGTTCTCGCTAGTTTTAACAAATTAGGAAATGTAAAAACAAATTCCAATGTTTTCTTAATTTTAGAGAATCTGAATGTTAAGATTGTTTTAAGGTTTTGTATTTTATTTTATTTTATTTTACATATATGAGGCTAGAAGAAGTGGTCAGATTCTCTGGAAGTGAAGTTACAGATGGTTGTAAGCCACACATAGGCTCTGGGAACTAATCCTGAATCCCCAGGAAGAGTTGCAAATGCGCTTAACCATTGAATCAGCTCTCCAACTCTCAATGTTAAATTTTAAGTTCAAGCTTCTAACCATATAAAATATACAAAACACAGAGACCTTCCATGATCCATCTAGTATATTGGAAAGTGTCCGGATTTTAGAGCACAAAAACTGGCATGAGACAGTCTTTGTCATTTCATATTGCCAAGATCCTAGAATCTCCATCCAGTGTCTTGGGTCTAGTTCTTCCTTCTGTATTGTATGTGGTTCTGATGAGAGAATCATAGCTGTGTAGCAGAAAATTTGAGCTAATTATAATATATATATATGTGTGTGTATATGTATATATATACACATATACATATATATACTCATATATGCAGCATATATATCATATATACATATAGCATATGTATATATGATCATTCAAATTATATATATGTATATATATATATATGAATATACATGCATACACATATACATATAAGTCCTTACAGATCACATATTTTGTTAGTTTCTTGAGGATTTGGTGAGATAAATATTTCAAATTTATATAGGATGCATACAATTATCTTAAAGAACTCAGGATGTCAATCTTAAGATAACAAAGATCTGTAATTTGGTGATGATACATGTTTATATAATAATTACATGCATATTATATAATATCTAATTAGATTATGTAAATATAATTTTATATAATAATTATATATAATATGAGAGAAATTTCTTTCAATTAAGAAAGCATGTAAGCCTTTCAATTTTGGATTTAATAATTTAAACTTTGCCTTTTCAAGCATGAAAATTCAATAGCTACTGGGGCACTGTTTCTTTAGGCAAATCTGGATTAAATCTGAAACTGCTTACCTCTTAGGTTCCCAGGAAGACAGGGCTAAAATGTCATGCATAGTGTTCTATTGAGGGATTGATAATGCTGATAGAATCAGATTATTATTTTGTGCCCTGGAGCAAGTCATCTTATATTTTCATATCTTTTCTCCCTGGGAAAATGGCTGTCAGTGTATGTTCATTAATGGAAATGCTGTAAGCAGCTATGGAGCTTGCTTAAAGCAAGAATTTTGTTCTTCCCTGATAAAGAACTCATGACAAAAAGACCTCTCTCTCTCTCTCTCTCTCTCTCTCTCTCTCTCTGTGTGTGTGTGTGTGTGTGTGTGTGTGTGTATGTGTGTGTGTTGGTGTGTGTATGTGAGGGGTATATGTGTTTTTCTGGCTATTGTGAATAGAACAGAAATGAAGAAGAACGAACAAGTATTTTTGTTGTGAGACTTGGAACCCTCTGAGGGTCCAAGGACTGACAAATCTCACATGATTGACATATTAAACTTTAGAGGTTAAAAGTAGGATCAACCTCACTGATTTTCATAGCCGAAGCTCCCACCAATAATGAATAAGTGTTCCTCTTTTTCACACATGTACCAGCATTTGTTTTCATTTGTTTTCTTCAGTTTAGCATGAGATCAAATGATGTCTAAAATTAGACTTGGATTTCATTCACCTTATGTCTAAGGATGTTGAACATTTAAACAAAATATTTTATAGACGTTTATGCCACTGCTTTTGATGCTTCTGTTCCATTCTGTGGCCTATTTTATAATTTGTTTGCTTGTTTTCTTGGAGCTTGTTTTTGAGGGGTACTTTTTGTTTGTTTGTTTGTTTGTTTGTTTGTATATTTAGACACCAATATTCTGTCAGATACAGTTAGTAAAGTTTTATTTTGTTTTGTTTTGTTTATCTTCTGTATGCTGGAGTTTCACTCAGTGATGATATCCTTCACTTTACAGAACTCTCTAACTTTCACAAGACTTCATTGTTCAGTTATTATTTTCTATTCTAATTGAATCTTACTCAGAAAGTATTTACCTGCTCCTCTACATTTCAGTGTACTACTACTTTCTTCACTCTCAGGTTTCAGACAGCCGGTATTATGCTGAAGTCCATTGATACATCTAGGTTTGAGGTCTGCTCAGGGTAAAAGGTCGAGACCTATTTTCATTCATGTATGTGGCTATTCCATTTGTTCAATGTCATTTGTCGGAGGTGCTTTCCTTTCACCAAGAATCTAGTGGCTGTAAGACTTTTAGTTAGAGCCTCAATTCTGTTCCATTTTTCCCAACATGGTTGATGTGATCCATCTGCAATACAGACATGCCCTAGATTTCAGTTTGTTCTGACTGGAATACAGACATGCTCTTAGTACATACCTTTAATCCCAAACAATGACAGGATAGTTAGTTCATAGTAGAAAACAGCCACATTTGAAAGTGTCATCTAAATAAGGGACAGGCAAAGTGACAAATCAGAGAATGATTTGACAGATTGAATCAGAGATAGAATGACCAACTCACAGGAGAATATCAGAGGAAGAGAGGTTATGTAAGAGCAGCAAGACAGAGAAAAGAGTGGCGTGGTATGGTGTGATGTGGTGTGTGGTGAGTGGTACGTGTAAAAGGTACTTTTACCAGGGCAGTTTTACAGAGACAGGTTTCAGAGAGAACAAGCCAGATACAGATGGAAACAGAAGGAGCCAGAGAATGAGAAGGAGGCAGAAGATTAGAACATACTGACAAACTTACTGAGGCCAAGCAGAGCAATCCCATTAGAAGCCGAGAGATGTCAGTTTGAATTAGTCAGCTTGGAAGATTAGATTGTATAGAGACTAGAAGCCTCTTAGGCTTAGTGATAGAACAGAGAAGGAAATGCTCTGGGCTCAGCCTAAGCTGTGTATTCGCAGGGTTTGGGTATGGCTTTCTTCATTTTATCTGAGGAAATAAAAGCAACATTTACAGTATATCACATACATGTGGTATGAATGTGGTAAGATGAATGATGAAGCAGAAAGGGCCAACTAGATGGGGAATGGTACTGCATTGTAGAAATGGAAAAAAGAAAAAACTAACCTAAAGATTTAAAAAAATATATGAAAACCTAGTTGGAATTTCCTAAAATATATGCATACACATATAAAATGAGGTTAAATAGAGTTAACCTGGATATGTATGGGGATATTTCTATTTCTAGGTGTCATAAGCTATTTTTAAAAAAAGTACCCATAGTGCATTACCTACCTTCAAGTTGTTGGTAATGTCTAAAAAAGAAATTATGATAAGAACCCATGATAAATGCATGCAGCATTTATTGAAAACACTATGAAGACCAGTGGTGAAAATAGGAAGATGAAATTTCCAAAAGTAATCCAGAAATAAAATGTTGTACATAAAAGATAGGTTCTAAAAACTATCTTCAATATAAATGAGCTCCCAAACAAAATTAGCAGTAGGAAAGAAACCAGCTAAAGACTAAAAGAAACAGTATTATTTACGAAAGTTTAGCAGCAATTATATTTTAAAAAGGAAGGGTAATGTGTTACTTCAATGTTGTTTGAAGCAGGGATTAGCAGAGATTATCCTCAAAGCTCTACCAAGAAGGAAAAGATGTGTTAACAAAGAAATCAAAAGAATCATAATCTTCCAAAACACTCAACAACAAAAGAAAACACATACAAAAATAAAATGAAAAGACTCCAAGTACAAAACAAAATCTCATAACTATAAAAAGCAAAAATTTACAACACAGAAGACCATAAATCCCTATAAGTAAATAAAAATCATTTATCATTCTTATTTAGACAAAAGAGTTTTTTTCTTTGATAGAACAACAAAAAAAAGGAATATACTCTCTCCTTTCTACCCAATATCTATTGCTCACTAAGCCTCAAAGGAAATAGATTAAAGAAGTAAAAATAGCCGAGAAAATGCATTCCAGACAATATGTCACTAAGCAATACCAAAAAATCCACAAAATCATAATAATGATGACTTTTCCTGCATGGATTGAAAAGTTTTCTCGATTCAGATTTTAAATTTTCAGACTGTAACAATAAAATATGTAACTCACTGAGATATAATTAATATGCTTTTCTTGAAATGTTCATAGTTTTATATATTAACATAATAAAGAAAATGTGATGTGGCTACAGAATGGCTATTTCAGCATAGATAGAAGAGTCATGAAATCCTCTCTTAGCTAAGGAGCTATTGGCAATTTATGTATACTGGGTGAGGAAGAATCAATGTCTAGTCCAGGGCAGCCCTTGACAGAACCAAGATCCACTGAAATGGCTCCAGAGCAAGGACCCAAACTCAAATCTTGAAACCATGTAAAGTCAGATCTAGCATTATACATCAGTAATTGCAGCATTTTTACATGAGGTTTACAGGCCAAGGGTAGAAAATCTCTGGAATCTCCTGGGCCAAATGTCCTGGGAATCACAGGAAGAGAAAAAAAAAAGACCCTGTTAAAAAGGTAGAAAGAAAATATGGACACCTGAGTTTGTCTTTGGACTTTTACACATGCTCTATGGCATGCATGTGCTTAAACTCAGAGTAAACACACACACACACACTCAGACAAACACACATACCACATAGAATGAAGAAAAGAGGGGGCACACTATTTAACCAACTAACTCAAAAGTTAACCAAAGAGCAATAATCCCCCAAATATCAAAAGGATAGTTTGGTTCAATATATTACAAATATAACCACAGATGAATGTGAATTATGAATATCACAATAACTCTCAAAAACATGAAAATCATATAGAACTGGAAATCCTAGACAATGGTATTATACACATCAATGGAAATTATAAGATGCAGGTGCAATCACACACTTTTGAAAAGCCATCAAAGAGCTAATGTTGCAAAAACTTCTAAAACTGATCCATGCACAGATAAATCTAAACTGATGATTGATTCCTCCATAAAAGAGTCAAAATATGTAATTCACCCTTCATCTCCCAAATACCTGACACAGATTAATTTAAAGCCAGCGCTGCAAACTGTCATGAAGTCTAATAACTTTAATGCTGCTCAAATTATTGCAAGGCTTATAAACACAGTCAATAGCATGAAAATCTTCATGTTGAGAATTAAACCTTTGTCAATCCTGTGAATATGTGGACAAACACACAGAGAATATAAACAAGCTCTCCTAAAATTCTATGTGAATTCAACTCAAAGACAGAAACTGATACTTATGTCAAATGCAGAAAGTATCAGAAGATAGTTTATTAAGAATCAGAATATTACTAAATATGAAAAACCACTTATGTTTCATTCTTCTGAGAGATGAAGCAAAAATCAACAGATCATCCTGATGCATGCCGAAGTCATCTGACATAGACTACAAATGTATTATTATTTCAAAAACCCAATACATGACATCAGAATGGATACCACCTCTCTGTATGCCAAACATAAATACACATACAGCCATATAATCTGTACAGTAGTATTCTTGTTCTATGGGAAGCCATGAATAGACCTCTATTTTTTCAACATTTTATACTTTATTGTATCAAAAATTAAAATGTGCTGAAAAAGAAACACTAAGTTCTTCCCAGTATAGTAGTCAAAAAAAATCTTACTTTGTAATTAAATAAATATGCAGAACTAAGTCTAAGTCTTCCTATAGCAACTTCAATAATCTCATCACAAGACAAATACTTTCTGATCAGAAGGCTGCATTATGTTTTTGTTTCTGATATATTTGAGAACCAGAGTGGTGGTATAAAGGTTAAAGCCAGCACCTAGGTATTAGAGACAAAAGGAATGCAGGTTTGAAGCTAGCCTGAGGTACATAGTCAGAGGCTGTCACAATCTATCTCTATCTCTATGTCAATGTATATCTCTATGTCTATCTAATCTATATCTAATCTAAATCTATAATAGTATGTTATATATTACTATATACCATATGTTATGTACACAATATAATATATATGTATATTTTTAAATGTATACATACAAATCTATTCTTTTTTGGACATTCATAATAAAACATTTTCATTTCCAAATCAGGCAAATTCCTATAGATCCTGATGACACAAGACATTTCTCATTCTATTGCTATTTCAAACACTACCCCTTCTTTTAAATTGTCTTTAAATAATCAATATTTATATTAAATATTTATCAGAAATTTAACATAACAGAAGAAGAATTCAAACTATTTAATTCTTATAATTCAAGAAATTTAACAAATGCAGCAAATAACTTTCATTCTCACGATGGCTACTGCTCAGCTCTCACACCACCAGAACACTGAAGGCATCTAAGAACACAATTTTCCCTTCACAATGAGCATGAGTCACTGGTGATGGTGAAGAAACTTTTTGCTACTTCTGTCTCATGTATAACATACTTGAGGGGCTTGTTTTCAGAGAGCTCTTACATAGCTCTCTATTTAGATGACCTCAGTTTAAAAATTCTCTGGGAAGACAAAAAGTGTCCTGGTTCATTACATATTATTAAATGGATTTAAGGTTGTTTTGAAACTTTGGAAAAGAGATACGTAAGAATATTTGAAAATTTACCTCCAGATTAAAGACTCATCTTTACTCATAGATAGATAGATAGATAGATAGATAGATAGATAGATAGATAGATAGATGAAAAAATGTAAAATATCACTTTCAAGATACCATTCTAGTTATTTTTCATTTTTGTATTTAATTGTTATTTTCAGCCAACTTATTCTTTACATATTTTCTAATAGTAAAAATATGACAGAAATAAATGCAACAGGCATTCATATTATTCATCAAAATTGATCTATTTTTAATACTCTACTTTCTATCCTGAGATATTTAGAAGTTGGTTGTTCTGAAATATAATTGGCAAATGGGTACCTTAGGCAGGCTCAAGCCAAAGTGTGCCCCTGAGTAATTCTGCCATACAACAGACCTTATATTAAAGAGGTTTATTGGGGAGAAGGAAGAAGAATAAGAACCTGGGAAAAGGGTAGAGGCAGGCAAGAGTGTATATAGACAGGTAGACAGACTTGGAGGGCAGAGGGCGGAGAGAGTCGCAGCATGGGACAGTTCCTTATGTATGCAGCACACATCTGTTACACCTGGTGACTGCAGGTCATGTCATAAGCAAGTGCTAGGTCCCTGAGGGCAGGCTAGCAGAAACGCCTGGATGCTAACACTGGTACTTTAGACTCATTTAAAGACACAATCACATACAAACATTTATACCTAAGTACCTGGTGTCTATGTCCCAAATGAGAGCATTTTCCTTAATAAAAATGTAATGTGTCGGGCTGGTGAGATGGCTCAGTTGGTAATAGCACCCGACTGCTCTCCTGAAGGTCCGGAGTTCAAATCCCAGCAACCACATGGTGGCTCACAACCATCCATAACGAGATCTGACTCCCTCTTCTGGATTGTCTGAAGACAGCTTCAATGTACTTACATATAATAAATAAAGAAATAACTAAATCTTAACTAAAAAAAAAAATGTAATGTATCTATCACACCCATGACACCTAACATAAATATGACAATATGACCTCGTATACTAATTTTTATACTTACAATTTTCTACTTATCTCAAATTTTCTTGAGAGCCAATAAAAACTGGCCCACCCAATGTATATGTTTATAAATTTACTTCTTTCAATACTAAAATAGGAAACTAAATCTGTTTTGGAAAAAAAAAACTGGTATATGCATGCTAAGATACTTAAAATACTTTGAGAATCCCAAAGATAGAATAGTGAATTTTGAGCAGAGGGTGAGCAGATTTGACTGTGTTTTAAAATAGGGTAGAGCTGATGACAGATACAGGTGGGGTCCTGCATATGTCTAGTGGAGAAACAGAGAGCAGGGTCAGGAGACCATGGCACTTATGCTAATGACTGAGGAGTTCGGAGGCTCTCAGAACCTCAGCTGTGGAAGGGAATGATCTACTATTCCAGTTCCATTATTATCTGTACAAATAAAGTGAAAATTTTTAGCTTTCCTTTTCTTGATACTACAGACATCCTGTTCTTTATTTTATCTCTTAATACTTTTAAGGCACAGTTAGAATGATGGTGAGAAGCATTGTTTCAGAGGAGAGGTTGGCTTTCAAGGTTGTAGCATTCAGCACTTACTCTTCTCCCTTCCCCCAAATAACTGTCCTTTACATCAGGTCTGTTGCTTGGTGTCATTACTCAGGGATGCACCTTGATAGGTTCTTTCACATCCCTATTCTGTTCACAAGAGATGGCAGTCTTCATTTAACTCCAGTTAGCCACACAGAGAACTGTAGAGCTCTGTTGCTGCTGAACCGCCTCTCAAATGAAATCTTGACAACAGATTGAAAATTACAGGAGACTCATAATCAAAACCCAAAATGAGACAGTGAGGAGAGGCAGACATTTGTAAAGCCCCGAAGCACATCTGCCGCCCTTCCTGAAACACCTGGCTGCCCCTGTAGGACTTCCATGAAGGCTGGGAGAACACAGAAATAGCCTGATAGAGATCTAAGTCTGTATACGCTGTGAGGACAAATGATGCAGAGGCAATGGCAGAGGAGGTTCTGAATATCACACAGCTCTTCTATGTGTTTTTCATAGAGGGCAAAGACTGCGGTGTAATAGGGGATGGGCTTGATGAGAGATGCAGAAGCAGATGTCCTGCCTGGATATTTAAGGAGCTCCTTGTTCCATGTGCCCTTATTTTTCATTCCAGTAAGATATCCAGGGCAGAGATAAGCTATCATTATATGCAGTGCCTTAAACATTAAGATTCAATCAAATCTTCCCAAGATGGCATCTATTTCTATTAGTTTTTGAAAAATATCTTCATCCAGATTTCTTGCTGGGATAACACAGCAAAAATAATGCTGAACCTACAGTCTACTCTTTTAAATAGTTTTGAAATTACAGAGATTCCCTTATGAGGGGGTTACACAAATAGCACTAAGAAATGATATTAAAACTTAATATGAAGCCTAAACTTAATAGGAATCCATTTTGTGAGGCAGAAGTCTACATTCTAGCATCCATCATCTCAGATAGAAAACAGAAATATTTTTTTCTAGGCTACAGGATTCACTATGGGATAGTACTCATGCCTTCTCCATTGTTGTAGACTATGTAATGGCAATGATTTCTTCATCTAGGTCCTAAACTAGAGCAGACAGGTTTATCCTTCCTAGGTTACACTAAAGAGGAAAGTGTCATGGTCCTGTGCAGAGCTCCTTCTGTCTAAGAGAGATACAGCAGGATGACAGGAGGTATAAACAGCCCAGGGCACTACGCATCTGACCTGCATTGCTGTTACCCAGTGACAAAAGTCTTTCAGCAGAACAGTTGTGAGACTGCTCCACAGGGCCATTTGAGAGCAATGGGCACTTGCTGGTGAGAAGCTGGCTTTGAATGCTTGTTCAGGGAAGACAGAAACTCTTTCTTCACGATGAGAATGGTTGGGGAGGAAGGTGCACTTCAAAAATAGTCAAGTTTGCTCCTAATGACCTAATTAGTGGAAATGCAGTGTAACCTGCTCATGAATCTGGAATTCTCTAAAAAAAGGAAAACCTCACATTAGAAAAGGAAAAGCAAAGCTTAATACCAATTCAATTAGCAGCAGCAACAGAAGCTAATTTATTTTAAAAGCCAAGGGCAATAATTTATGATCCTGTTTGTCGAAGTGGCATTTCAAATATGTATATTCTTTCAAATTGTATGCAGACCACATTTAGACTTTTCATGTGGTGCTTTATCCAAATGTCTCTGTGAAAGGGTAACTACTAAGAAAACTCATCTCAAATACCAATATTAAAAAATTAAATCAACATATATTAAAGAGATCCTTGTCCAGTGACCATAATCTCCTTTGTACAGCATTGTTGCATGGGTTCAGTCTCTCTTGGAAAGGATACACATCCAAAAATGTCTTTGTGCTGACACACATTCTATCATCCAGTACAGTCTATGAGGCTCCAGTTGCTATGGCAACTGCTTTCTTAGAAGATCTCTTGCACATAGTAATTTTCTGGCTTTTTCCATTCCAGTTAATGCAATGCTGTTTGAATAATATTGTTAGACCTTCTCTGTTCTCAGAAAGGGACAAATCAAACTATTTACACCTAATTTTCATGTCCAGGAGCATTTATTATTTTGAAATTTCACTGATACATTAGTTTAATTTGAACCTGCCTTGAGAATAATTAAGGAGAACAATCACAGAAAGTGAGCTGCTCTAGCGCGTAGTGCAAAAAGACTTCAGCAATTTATTATTTTCTTCAAATTAATGATTACGTGCCCAGCAATTGCTACTAAATGCTTGTATAAATTTCATCCTATTTTAGTTTGGCACTGACATAAATATATCCATATTAATTAATTGAGTAGAATTAAAAGTCTAAAAGTCAAGTAAGCATTACAGTAAATTGATTTTCAAAAAAGATACCAAGACAATTCAGTTTTTTAAACAAGTGATGCAGGAAGCAGTCTTAAGTGAACAAAATAATCAAACTCTATCTCCACCTTGTTTCCCATGTACACTGGAATTCAGAAGATTGTACACATAAATGTAGAAATTAAAATTATAAAATACACTAAAGAAAACATGGTAAAATATTTATGATGATTAAACAAGAGTTTTCCGAAGTGACAAGGCAAAGCATTAATAAACAGACTTCATATAAGCCTAAAAGATCGATACCACAAAGGGCACGATCAGGGTATAGTAAAGGTAGCCTCTAGAATGGGGAGAAAGATTTTGCAAATTTTATGTATGAAAAAAGACATGAAGAATTTCTTCAAAGAATTAATAGAAGGGGCCAATTAATATGTATTTGTGGCTTTAGAAAAGAATAAGTAAAAAACACAAGGAGATACCATTACATAGTCAGAATTGTGGCTGGAGTAAACCTCATAGACACTGTATCAGTTATTAGTAAGATGTAAAGTAGACATAATGGTGATCTATTTCAGATGGGCACAGATGTTAATTTGCCACTCTAGGGAAAAAAAAATTCTTAAAGCGTAGAAATTAAGGTCCTGGGCTATCAACCAATTCCAATCCTGTATATATATATAATAAAATACATATACATATATATATATATATATATATATATATATATATATATATATATATATAATAAAATACAATCCCTAAACTCTTATACACAAATGCTCACTGCAGCATTAATTATCATATTCAAAAATAGACCACCCCAAAGATCCATCATTGGGTGAACAGATAAACAAATGATTTGGTAATAAAAATGAACCTTGAAACAATTGCCAAATGAGAGAAGACAGTCATAGAGAATGACATGTACCTACCATTTCATTCCTCAGAAATACTCAGTAAAGGCAAATCCTTGAAAACAGAAAAGGAGCTTGTGTTATCCAAAAACGGAGGAGAAACAGAAGCAAGTGTCATTGGCAAAAGCATGATGGACAAGTGCTTTATGTATTCATTCTAAGGTTTGTACTATCATCATGACAATGTATGTGAATAATGCATTATTGTGGCAGTAAATAAATTCTCCTATTTCCATAATATTCACACACAAATAAGAAAACCCAGTTGAGAATACTTGTAGAAAGCAAGGCTAAAAGAAAGGCCATGGATATAAGCAGGAACCATGTGTAAGCTTTGATCCCTCTCCTGTAATGCTGAATTACTCTTCGTTTCATGCATCCACCTTTCCACTAAGGAGAAACAAAGGAGAAACAAATGTATTGGTGCATTCAAAATTTAGGAGAAGTGAACCACAGTCTTCAATTATATATCCTGAAGTTTGCTTCCTTCACAAAATGTATAATTCATTAAGTATAAGAAAATAAGTCTCAGGAGGAAAAACTAAAAACATGTTGTTCACCAGCTTCATATAGTAATATGATTTCATTAAATATTCACTACTTTCTTATATGGTTAGCATGTAAAAAATACAATGGTGTTTTCTCACACTAATATTTGTTCATATCTCTCTGTGATGCAGATGGTTTAAGGGGGGAAAACTAATTATTATTAGGAAAAAATTAAGCTAGAGAAAGGATGGCATGAAACTCTCAGTGACTCAAGGCTGGAAGTAATCATATTCAATCACCAAAAACTGTGTGTGGGAGCATCTTGTATTCAAATATATGGGTAAAATATTGGTAACATGAAGGGGCCTGAAATGCATGGTCAATAGTTTACAGATTAGGACTCTCTATAAGTGTATTTTTAATAACATGATTATTGAGCAATGATTCATGTTATAAAATGCATTAAAAAGAGAAAAGCTGCTGAACTTGCAAAGTTCATAATCTGTCCTGCACAGTGCAGCTTTATTCCGGCTGTTAGATACAGTGTGAACACAAATAATTATTGTACCAAGAAAGAGAAGAAACTATGGACTTCATGCCTTAGATGGAAACATTTTATCAAAAGTGATGATAAAATCAGGCAGAAACAAACTAGATTCTTTAAGTTGGAACAACAAAAGTCTAGGTTATCGTATCTTGAGGATAAATCATCTTCTAATCTCAGCCATGAGAATTATACAATATATTACCCCTGCAACAAGCTTTGTTCAAATTTCAGACCCGTCTCCTTTATTAGCTATGTGACTTTCGAATGGACAATTCAAAGATTCCATTTCCTTATGCTGATGGTACAAAGTGTGCATAGAATATTTAGAAAGTGTTCTTTTTTTTTTTTCTCTGCGTGACCTCTGACTCTGAAAGAGCACCTATCCTTCCTTTCTTCTGATTGTCTCCTCCATCCTTAAAACTCTGAGAAGACTAGAAAATTAAACTGATTTTAGCAAAGTTAAGTTTGAATATTCCAATATATATTGGGTCTATATGCTGAGTGTTTCTAAGAGTACAAGTTGTTTAGTACCTCAAGGAGATGGAGAAAGAAGAGCAGGGAAAGAGAATAAAGAGGACACACTGGAGAAACAAAGAAAGAACTAAGCAACAAATACCACCTCACTACAGCGATCCTAATCCTCACTCTTACAGAATTTCTTCCCCCTCTTCAGCAATGATCCCTGAGCCTTCAGGAGAGGTTGAGTGATACTGATGTGTCATTTAGAGTTGATTAATTAACAGTGTTTTATTCTCTATAGGTTTAATAGTAGTGGGTATCTCTTTATTAATCTCCATCTACTGGATCAAAAGGGAGCTTCTCTGATGAGGGTTTAGAGAGGCATTAACCACTGAATATAAAGTTAAGATTTTACAGGTTAGTTTATTACTGTGTCTATTGACAACACCATTGCACACACGAATTCACAGTTCACAGACAACCTGCACAAGGTTAAGAGAGATAAAGTCCAAGCGTGAATGGAGGATGAGCTACCAAACATTTACAGTTTTCCAGGCTAAAATCATGTTTAGACCTATTTCCAGTTAAAATGACAGCTCCTACACATGCATGCAAATAATAGTATATGGACTGAGTTGGTTATAAATACAATTCACTTATATGGATTTATATTATATATAAATAAATATGGATGTGAATTTTATCTATAACATATATAAAACATATTTATACATATAAGAACATATTTGTAACCTATATTACATATATAAATATATAATATAAAAATATATAAAAACAATGAAAGGAAAAGAAGCTATGGATTTGAGAGAGAGAAAAAAGAGGTTCATGGGAGTTGTTAGAGGATGAAAGAGGAAGGGAAAATAATGTAATTATACTTTAATCCAAAAATTATTACTTTTAAAAGTGTCCTATAGAACCAGCTGCTATTATGCATGGGAGAATATTTTATCATATGGTGTTGGTGAAGGAGTATGGCAAGATATATATTTTTCAGCTCAGGTATGGGCAAACAAAAAGCAAACAAGCAAGGGTGTATGAAATGACAATGTAAACAACTCAAAGCAACTTATAAGGCTTATGTTTCAGTAAACCAAACTGTAGGATAGGAAGTTCCTTAAGTGAATGATTCAAAACTATGGTTTCAAAGAACCTTGTAGGTTGCCATGAATCTTCATTAAAATATTTCAACTTAATGGAATATATTAAACTAATCATCCAGAAATACCATGCTCTGGTTCAAAGCAAAACTTGTGCATTTTCAAGACTTATTTTTAGAATAATAAAATAAAAGGTAACTTTTACTACCTTTATTTTATGTTATAGGATATATGAACTAACTCCTCGTGCCAAGCCCTACAAGTCAAATGTAAATGGGGGTAAAAGGTGGGAGACAAATAGTCTCCCCCCTCTACCCCCATCATGTCCAGATAGTCTTGGAGAGGAGCTGTGGGTCTGTGTACCAGAGGCTTTGCACGGAGAACTCTGGCCCTGCCTGGTGTGAGAATTCCAGCGAGGGGAAGGCAGGGAGGGGAAGTCCCTTCTGCCAGGTCTGCAGCTGCAGTTGGCTCCACCTTGTCTCTGCCATGCCTTCCAGGTTTAAAGATTTCTCCTCGCTGCCCTGCACTGAGTCAAGCAGGGCTGGGCCAACAACCTACTGACTAGTTAGTAAGGAGTGCAGCAGAGCTTTAGGCAAGCACTCGGGGAGAGCAGACCTTTTCCAAAATGTTACAGCTCTTAGAACAGAAGGCTCAGATGATGGAGTAGTTCTCCCACACTTTTAATCCTTCCGGATAGGGTTTTTATATACAGCTTTGGGGTGGGTAAGGGTCTGAAAACGAATGCTTCTCATTGGTTTGGTTTGAGAGCTTTGGAGAAACCTTATTTGCAAGTGGGAGGGCTTGGTGCTGCTGGGGGGGGGGGCGGCTGTAGGAGGCTGTAGCTATGTGACAGGAGGCAGGAGACAGGAACCCAGGAGGCGTGGCTGAACATTTGTCCTCCCATGCAGGTGGAAGTCACCGCCTATCTGGTCACCAGGGTTCCAGACCTTTGCTCAACCGGGAACCAGGCTGTCAGTGCACAGCCCACTGCTGCACAAGAAGCTATATCACCTGTGTTGATAATCATGTTAACTCTGAAACCAGCCTTGTAAATTTACTCTCGGCACTCCCTCTCTCTAAACAAACTCTTCTCAGTTCAAGGCAGGACAGGATATGATTCTTGCGTCTTAAAGATGTTCCCTTTCTCTGCCCCGCACCCGGCTTGTATATGGACTTCACTGCTTATTACTGTCTTCTAATTATTTCACATAAATCCCTGCCAAAACCCAGAAACGGTAGATCAAAGCTCATGAAGAATAGAGGGGGACATCTGCAGACTATGAAGGCTCATGTGAACAATTTTACTTTGTGTGTGGATGTATTTGTGTCGATGCATGTGTATGCGTAGAAAAGTGTCCATGTGCATATCAGTCAGAGGACAGCATTGCCTTCTGTTCCCTAGGCACTGTCTACCTTTTACTTGAGATAGGTCTCTCATTGGCCTAGAAATTTGCCGAGTAGGTAACAATTAGTTTCTAGGGATCCAGTGCCTCTACTTCACAAACTGTCATCTCTCAGGCGACACTTGTTTGCTGCTGTGTCTGGGGTTTTAGACAGGGTGTGGGGATCAGGACTCTGGTCCTTATACTTGCAAAGCCAGTATTCTCTCTACTGAGATGCCTTCCCACAACAGTCTCACTTTAAAGTACAAACTTTTGTCAGCTGTATTTGGTGAGGAAATTGAGTGAAACGTGATAACTTCACCCGTTCCAATATGATACTTGAAGACAAAACTGATACAGCTTTTACAAAATTCTCAACTCAAATTTCAAAACCAGAAAGGGACAAACTGCACACTCTGGTCTGGTGAAAGTAATGTAGTTGAATTCCAAAAGAGCCGTGAGTACATAAAAACATTTTCAGCCATCATGCTGCTTAATCTTTTGTTCCGTTGAAGATATTTATATAAATTATGGTAAGCAAAGATAAGATAAAACTTACCACAGTCATGACTTTTAGTAGAACAGTCTAGAGTTAGGTGATCATCACTGCTATTCAGTTCTAGAACATTTTCAGCATACAGAATGCAAACTGCATCCCAATTAAACAGCAATGACTCGTTGCCTCCCTAGCCCTTGGTCATCTTTGGCACACTTACATTTTGTCTGAGTTCCTCCATTCTGGGCACCACACTTAAGATTGATATAGAATGTGTCTTGGTGTCTAGTTTATTTTCCCCCATATGGTTTTCCCAAATGTTGTAAGTTGTTTTTGTAATGTCCACCACAGGTCCACAGAGTGAACACTGATCCTCCATCCCATAGTGCTATTAAGAGGTGATGGACTCCACAAGTGGTAGAACCTACAAAGAGGAAATTAAGACATTGTGGATGTGAACTAGCAGGAGATAGTGAGATCTGACCTTTTCTTTCTTCTTCATTTTCTCCCTAGCAAAACCGTGACATAACCAGCTTCCTTGGATATGCATATATGTGGGGAGCCATTCCGGACTTCCTTGCCAGCCGGATGGAAATCTACTCCAGGTAGTAAACAAGCCCATGTTTGGTGGATGGCCCGCCCTTAATCCCTGATTGGCTGAGCAAGCCTGCCTGGTGAGGTGATGTGACCTGTGGTGATTGGTGGGGGTGTGGTTGTGGCTGGAGTGGAGAAAAAAACTTTTAACCAGAGAGGCTGGGGGATTTGTAAAGAGAAGCTGCTTGGGTAAACTGCTTTAAGAAGAACCGGTGGTTGTGTCTTTCTTGCTGGTCAAGTAGGACGAGACACATATACAGAGTTCTGTTTGCCTGAAATACAAAGAGCCAACCTATTACACTTAGAATAAAAGCTTTTTTTTTTTAAGTTGAATTTTCTAGGTATATATATATCCAAAGGTCATTCATATGGAGCATGCTTCAGGATTTTATTTATTTTGATGGTTGAACTTTATAAAGTAGTTTTATTTGTAAATACTTTATTTTTGTCAACAGACAGAATCAAGGGCCCCATGCATGCTATGTAAGTGAACTACTACTGAGTTATATCCTCAACCCTCTCTTGCAAATATAAATAAACTATATATACATTATCTGTTGTAACATTTAATTATTTTCCTACATTTTAAGCAAGAGAATTTCAGCAGGCTGGACAGAAGTTCAGACTACTGATGGACATCTATACCTTTTTAAAACAGGGCCTCAGGACCATTATCTTAGAGTCTCTTGTACCAGCTAGACAACAGTTTCTTCATGGTTGGCTCAGTTATTTGAAGTTAGTCAACATAAAGTCCTTTATCTTTCCTTTGTTCTGTTTCTTCTTCCTACATTCAGCTTGGTGGTTTCTATAACAATGGCCCTATAGACTCATATATTTGAATGCTTAGTCATCAATGAGTGGCACCATTTAAAAGGATTAAGAGGATTAGAAGGTGTGGCCTTATTGGAAAAACTGTCACTGGTGGTGGACTTTGAGGTATCAAAGCCTGCCTGCATGCTACCATGCTCCCTGCCATAATGATAATAAACTAAACCTCTGAAACTGTAAGCAAGCCTCCAACTAAATGCCTTATGTCATAAGACTTGCCTTAGTCATAGTGTCTCTACACAGTAATAGACCAGTGACTAAGACACTTGCTTTTAACCAATTCTTCAGAAAGTATTTCTACCCAAACGAAATAGTAGGCTGAACAGGAGAAGTCTTAGGCCTTTTTAAAGAAACTGGCTCAGTAAGGGTCATGCTCTTTAATTTCCTTTCAATCACATGGAATATTAGATAACTACTGGCTTTAATAAAAATGAAAGCTAAGGTTTGCTATGCACTAGTTAATCACATTTGCATTATCTCTGTTGATCAAAAGAAAATGAAGTTTTATATCTACTTCAATGCAAGTTAAGAAAGTATAGCTCTAACATAAATTCTAAAAAAAGAAAAACCCTTTATGTATTTTAGAGTGTAAATTAAAGCTGAGAAAATTTCTTTAAGATTTGTTTTCTCCCCATAAAATGAAGTTTCCCACTTTTGCTTGAATCAATCTTTCGTCCTCATGGGAAAGCATAGGTGAAAGCAGACTGGGAAAGAAAATGGTCTCTAATCACAAGATGCACAAATGGGCTTTGTTGCTGGACAGATAATGGTAGTAAGTTCCTACTAAATATTGCTCACAAGGACAGACAATAAATACATATTATATATATACATATATATATACACATACATACACACACACATTTTATATATGTACATATATGTCTGTAAGCATATATTTATTTTAGATACAATGTACAATTTGATTAATTGTCCAAGATCTTTAATTTTCAACTAATACACACGTCAATTTACATTCTTTCTTTTTTTTCGATTTATTAGTACACAAACCACAAGTGAAAGAATATTTATTTATTTATTCATTCATTCATTCATTTTGTCAGTCATTGAGAATTGTTATGGTTAAACTATTAGCATTCCTTCTAGGCTCTGCCCAGCAGTTGCCTGGCAACAGTCGAGTAGATCTGGCTTGCTATAAAAGGTGCTGTTTGGCCCCTCCTCTCTTTTTTACTCTTTCTCTGTACCTTCTCTTTCCCTGACTCTCTTCTTTCCCTTATCCCCTTTTCCCTCTCTCATGTTCCTCTTCCCCCATCTCTCCACTTGTTCCTGGTAGCCTCTCACCGCCCACCCCCCACCCCCCTGCATGTGTGTGTGTTTGTGTCTGTGTGAGTGTCTTTCTCTGCCTCTACTCTCTTCTCAATGACTCAATTCCTGTCCCATGCCCCAAATAAACTGCATTCTACACCATATCAATTCTATGGCTCTTACCTCAGGGGGAAGGAATGCCTCAGCCCAACGAAGTGCCCCTCCCACATCATCATGCTGTGCTCTACAAAACATATCCTTGCCCCTTTTTGTAAAACACAACAAACACCAATCACTTGTGAAGAAGTGATTTAGCAATTACTTCCATCAAGATGCATGGCAATGATCAGTGACCTCATCTTCTTCAAATTCAATTACAATAAAGAATATAGCAAATGCCAGGAACCAAGAAAGGTTTGCTGAATTATTCAAACCTTATTAATAGCATCTACTGGATAAAATTCATATGTCCTCAGCAAGCTCTTATAGTTATATGGTAGTAGTTATGAAAATGCACACAATCCATGTAGAATATAAAAGCTTAATCAATTGTAGTTGCTCTCAGAGGACTCCTCTGATATGTGAGAAGCAGTAGTAGATGCCATAGACTTTAGAATGAGAAAGTGTGGCAGGCCATTCTCTCAGCAACAGCTTGATGATTGTTAAATACGGCCCTGATAGTGCCATGCTGAAGACAGGTACATATTTGAAACAATTATTTTTATATACACACTACTTGTGCATACATAGAGACATTTCCCTCTATCCTTTCAGCTCCACATTTTCAAAATCAACTAATCATGTTTCAAAATCCTCAGAGGATATGCAGTTTTATATAAGGGATTTAAACACACAGCTGTTGTCCTTGTTTTTGATCTTGTGCCTTCCTGTAAGCAACCCCCACCCCTGACACTCACACACACAGTAACATTATCCTGACGCATTTCATAGTTGTATAATGTACAACTCACCTGGCTTATCTTTTTATTGTGTCACTTACTTTGTAGTCAACTTCAGTTTGACAGAGATAAACTGGTAACTTGTTTTAAAAACAAAATCGCAAACATTGAAATTATCAAATAAAGACTGAGGTGAGAGCCTGCTAGCTCACAGAAGCCGAGAAAGCACCCAGCTGATCTTCCTACTCCCTAACCTCAAAGAAGGAAAAAAAAATGCTCTGATCCTTTCCCATGTTGTCTTAAATATCCTTCATCTCAAAGACACTCCCTTCTCTTTCCTGGGTTTTCTAATGTTCAGTCCCTGTCAATTGGTTGCTTGATCTGCCTCTTAGCCTAATGTTGGCTTTATTTAGCTCTTGTTTACAGAATGCTCTTGGTTTAAAGGTGTGTGCTAAGTCTGAGCCACACCACAATTACTTGTTTACAGTAAACAGGAAGCTCTTAGGGTAAAGCTGTGTTCTAGGGCTGAGGCACAACACAAGAAACAGGTTTTTTCAGTTCACAGTCTTGGGGTTAACAATGTAATTAAATGCCATGCAACAGATAACTATCTTCATATATAGTTATTCATTATCCTTAACTCTTTGCATCTGACAGCATTTGTTTTTCCCAAATCTTCAGTGAAACCTTTGTTTCCCTTTTGTTCCAGAGCCCATCATCTCCTGTCTTCAAAGCTTGTCTTTCCATGTGAGAAGTGAGCCAGTGCTCTGAGACCTTGTCCACTGTTCTCTGAGTACTGAAGGCCATTCTGACCCAGTAGAATATATCTTAGGACAGTGTCATGTGACAGTGGAAGGGACCATGCTTCACAAGGACTCAAGGTGGCTTCTGCTTGGAGGCAGGCACTGGATTTACTGCTGAGCATTTCACACTGAGCATTTTAACAGTGGCGTTCCTCAAAGAAGGAAGTTGGCTTTTCACATTCCACCTGAGATTGTTAATCAATCTTAGAGGAAGTCTTGGTGACCATACCATGAGTCAGCACAGGGAAGAGTGGCACCAAAATACTGCTTCCATCTCTCAGGAGAAGTGAAAACTCAAAGAAATAACAAAATTATTTTTCTTGTCCAAATTTAAACAAAATAATCCTTGTTGCCAAGAAATATAGCTCAACCTAAACCATTTCTTCTACCAAAAAAAAAAATGTAGTCATTAGTCATTGTCTCAACATTAATAATCTCTATATTTACATGAAAATGAAGAAAAATGGGAAAACCTCTCTGGTTTTAAAAGAACAATATTTTACCTAAAACTGGAATTAAATGATGTGAAGGAATAAGAAGAAGCACGCACTCTGCTTAATTCATCAATTCCGTGACAAGCAAAGCTGTGCTGCTGTGCTTTCAGGATTGGTTTATCTCTTAGTCAACGTCTCATGGGAGAGCACAAAGGATGAACATCTAAAATAGATTCTTATTGCGACAGAAGACTTGCGGACAGAACTTTGCTAAAATTTATATCCAACTGTACAGGCTAGTTTTGTGTCAACTTGACACAGGCTTGAGATATCACAGAGACAGGAGCTTCAGTTGAGGAAATGCCTCCACGAGATGCAGCTGTAAGGCATTTTCTCAATTAGTGATTAAGGAGGTAGGTCCCCTTGTGGGTGGTGCCATCTCTGGGCTGGTAGCCTTGGTTCTATAAGAGAGCAGGCTGAGCAAGCCAGGGGAAGCAAATCAGTAAAGAACATCCCTCCATGGCCTCTGCATCAGCTCCTGCTCCCTGACCTGCTTGAGTTCCAGTCCTGACTTCTTTCAGTGATGAACAGCAATGTGGAAATGTAAGCTGAATAACCCTCCCCTCCCCCCCAACTACTTCTTGGTCATGATATTTGTGCAGGAATAGAAACCCTAACTAAGATAGCAACTGTCCCCACAAAGCCTATTGGTAAAGCTGTTGGGAGGTGCTAAAACACAATGGATATAGTGGAAAGATTTTTAAGGCACCAAGAGTATTGAACTGAACATTGAGCGCTCGCTCTCTCTCACACACTCTCTCTCTCTCTCTCTCTTTCTCTCTCTCTCTTCCTCCTGGCTGCTGTGACCTGAGCAGCTCCTCCACCAGGCACTGTTGCTGTGTGGTACTGTGCCACAGGTCCAAATAAAAGGGTGAAGAGAAGATTAGAAACCTCTGTAACTGTAAGCCAAAAGAAGCATCTCATACTTGTAAGATTTTTATCTCATGTATTTTGTTCCAGTGCCTGAAAGCTTAAAGAAATAGTCAGCCATATTGGAAAGACCCTTCTACACTATGTGGGGCAGAAGCCACAAGCCTCATGAAGCATGTGAGGCCACAACAGCGTACTGAGTGTGACAGAAAACTGACTTGTAAGTTTATGTTATTTTTTAATTTCACTATGATTTTCTGCACTGCTCAGTATATTTCAAGAGAATTATTTAGAACTGAACAATGTCACGTGGTATGCAGATCATTGAGTTCATTACAGTTGTCATGGAAAAGTCTCATGCATAAAGGTTTCCTTAAAGTAATGAGGTGGAATTCATCCCTTTCTATACTATTGAAAATAATGAAAAGCTTCCATGAATGTGAGAAAGCAAGCAACACGGAGTTAATACAACAAAATGACTTTTCTAAAACAAATTAAGTTTGACTTTTAGCAGACACATAAAAGTATTAAAATGATGGATATCAGAAGAAAACTTGTGATATTCAAATACATGCACATGTTGTGTGATATTTAAATAATTTTAAATATTTATCTGCTCAAACATACATTATTTCTTCAGGCAAGTATAATGAAATAGGGTTCTTTCTTCAAAATAATTACATATGCATACATATGTGTGTGCATATATATATATGTATATATATATGTATATATATATATATATATATATATATATATATATATATATACCACTTGGCACTGTTTTGTTCTTTATCATTTCTGGTAAGAGCCCAGCTGTTAATCTTGCTGCCATCAACTTGTCTCAGGAAGAAATTTGATTTTATCATTCTCAGACTTTGGTATTTTGTAATATTTTCTAATAATAATTAATAATAACATAGAGAGATAATATATATTATTATTATTATTGTTAGTTAATTTGCAATGCCATGCTCTAGAGCACCAGAACCCACTTCAAATATCAATCATAGCATTGTATCAGTTGATAAATCTCCCCATGCTTCTTTCCTCTTCTTGTACCAAATGCTAACTACTAGTCCATGAACTTTAGCGTTTTCTATGTCCATCCACATTATTGAGAACAATATGATTCTATCACTTTTATCTGTAAATATTATTTCACTGTGTGTCACATTTTTCCTCTAAGTCATCAGTTAGTGGATCATCTCTGACAGTAATAGTTCTGACAACACCAATATTTTTAATCTCAATATAGGATTATAGAGACCATGCAACAGCACAGGGAAGAAACCATCAGCAACTATGAAGATAAGTCAAATGAAATGGTTAAGTTTAAGGAAGTGAAAATAATAAAAAACTAATGAACAGAGTTTGAGAAACCATGAGGATACAATCATGCATACCAACATTATCCTAATGACTGGATCTAAAAGTTATCATGGCTACAGATGTTCCAAATTTTATAAAAAGAGTAAGTTTACCCATTAGAAATTATCAAAGTCTAAGAAAGTTAAACCCCAAGTGCTCTTCCCGAGACAAATTGATGGCAGCAAGATTAACAGCTGGGCTGTCACAAGTATAAAGAACAAAACCGTGCCAAGTGGCATTTTAAAAGTCTTGAAAGGCAGTTAAAATGCCAAGCAAAGATTGTTTAACTAAGGGGAAAAAAAAGATTCTTCAGAAATGAAATTGAGATTGCCCAAGTTGAAAAGAAAAGAAAAAGAATGAAAAGCTGAGAGACCCTGCTAATGGTCATTCTCTACAGGAAACAGAAGGGTAAACCTCCAGGCTGAAAGAGAAGGGCAAGAGATGGTGGTTCAAAGCTACACAAGTAAATAGCATGTAAATTTAACCATATACATCATATACATAAGTATGGCCTGCAAATCTCTTTCCACTTTCCAGATGGAAGAATGTAGTCTTACCCCCATCCTTATAGCAGACCACCTGCTGTGATGCTCCCTTTCTGTTCTCCACATCTAGCACATCACACAGAT
The DNA here is from genome assembly GCF_978045245.1 of Mus caroli. NCBI lineage: Eukaryota > Metazoa > Chordata > Mammalia > Rodentia > Muridae > Mus > Mus caroli. Next base: position 80,359,200 of record NW_028227258.1, on the reverse strand, counting down.
TTTCTACTTTATTATTTTTTCAATTTTTTATTATTTTCTTCATTTACATTTCAAATGCTATCCTGAAAGTCCCCTATACCCTCCCCATGCCCTGCTCCCCAACTCACCCACTTCTGCTTCCTGGCCCTAGCATTCCCCTGTACTGGGGAATAGAACCAAGAGCCTCTCCTTCCATTGATGGCCTACTAGGCTATCCTCTGCTACATATGCAACTAGAGACAAGAGCTCTGGGGGGGTACTGGTTAGTTCATATTATTGTTCCTTCTATAGAGTTGCGGACCCCTTTAGCTCCTGGGGTGCTTTCTCTAGCTTCTTCTTTGGAGGCCCTGTATTCCATCCAATAGATGACTGTGAACACCCACTTCTGTATTTGCCAGGCACTGGCATAGCCTCACAAGAGACAGCCCTACCAGGGTCATGTCAGCAAAATCTTGCTGGCATATGCAATAGTGTCTAAGTTTGGTGGTTGTTTATGGAATGGATCCCCAGGTGAGACAATCTCTGGATGGTCCTTCCTTCTGTCTCAGCTCCAAACTTTGTCTCTGTAACTCCCTCCATGGGTATTTTGTTCCCCATTCTAAGAAGGAACGAAGTATCACACTTTGGTCTTCCATGTTTTTCAAATTGTGTCTTGGGTATTCTAAGATTCTAAGCTAATATCCCCATGAAGATCTCAGAAGATGGAAAGATCTCCCATGCTCATGGATAGGCAGGATTAATATAGTCAAATTGGATATCTTGCCAAAAGCAATCTACAGATTCAATCCAATTCCCATCAAAATTCCAAGTCAATCCTTCACAGAGTTAGAAAGGGCAATTTGAAAATTCATCTGGAATAACAAAAAAAAAAAAAAAAAAAAAAAAAAAAAAAAAAAAACCTAGGATAGCCAAAACTATTCTCAACAATAAAAGAACCTCAGGGGGGATCACCATGCCTCACCTCAAGCTGTACTACAGAGCAATTGTGATAAGAACTGCATGATAATGGTACAGTGGCAGACAGGTAGATCAATGAAATAGAACTGAGTACCCAGAAATGAACCCACACACCTATGGTCACCATCCAGTGGAAAAAAGACAGCATTTTCAACAAATGGTGCTGGCTCAACTGGTGGTTATGTAGAAGAATGTGAACTGATCCATTTTTATCTCCTTGTACAAAGCTCAAGTCTAAGTGGATCAAGACACTCCACATAAAACCAGAGACACTGAAACTTATAGAAAAGAAAGTAGGGAAAAGCCTCGAAGATATGGGCACAGGAGAAAATTTCCTGAACAGAACAGCAATGGCTGGTGCTGTAAGATCGAGAATCAACAAATGGGACCTCATAAAATTGCAAAGCTTCTGTAAGGCAAAAGACACTGTAAATAAGACCAAAAGGCCACCAACAGAATGGGAAAAGATCTTTACCAATCCTAAATCTGATAAGGGACCAATATCCAATATATACAAAGAACTCAAGAAGCTGGACTCCAGAAAATCAAATAACCCCATTAAAAATGGGGTACAGAGCTAAACAAAGAATTCTCACCTGAGGAATACCGAATGGCAGAGAAGCACCTGAAAAATGTTCAACATCCTTAGTCATCAGGGAAATGCAAATCAAAACAACCCTGAGACTCCACCTCACACCAGTCAGAATGGCTAAGATTAATAACTCAGGTGACAGCAGATGCTGGTGAGGATGTGCAGAAAGTATATACAGCAAATGATGTTCTTATGTTGATGTCCAAAACTTAAAGTGTTATTTTAATATGATTTCTAACCTTGCCAATTTACTTAATGTAGTTTGGTTGGATTTCTGTGAAAATTATCTTCCAGGGTAGTATTTGATTTTTCCTTTCTGGGGTTGGGGTAGGGGAGTAACTAACTTCACTACAATTAGTATGTATAGATCAGAATTTTATGAAAATGCAGTGTGCTACCAGTATGATAATTTAAAAGCATTTAAATGAAAGGCACATAGATAAGATTCAAAATTGTTACTGCTTTGATCGCCGTAGCTTCTAGAACCCACTTTCTTTTCCTGATTTCAAAACAGAGGAAAAATAAAATTAAAAATTGGTGAAAAAAACAAAACAAAACAAAAAAACAAAACAAACAAACAAGCCTAAATAAGAAAAGCTTATCCAAAAAGCACATACAGTCTGTAACCAGTTGACAGTAGACAAGGAAAGCAGTTGAGAAAGGGCTGTCATGATCCAACAGATAGTATGAACATACGAGAGTATCCACACAGCAAACAAGGAATTAGGACACATTAAGATGGGAGTTTGACCATTTGGTCTACAGTTGGGGCCACCTCCTTATGGCAGAACCTTCAGGATGTATCACCTAGCTGAAAAACCATAGGTCACTGGGAAATGGTACATAGGTTACAGCCCAGGCTTCTTTCTGACCTAGGAAGCTCTATATTCATGATGTGACCACCCACAAATTCCCACCCAGAGGTGGCACTCCTAAATCACAACTTCCTTGAATTCTGAGCTAAAATGTGTCTGTGTACCACATTACTCCTTGTCATTGATTAGGGCTACAACAAGGAAAAGAATTAACAGAGAAAACTTTAGTATCAAGAATTAGAGTCACTGCTTCAGTAAACCGGATTATGTCATGCATAGGCCTTCAACGCTGGCTTAAGGAAAGGTTATGAGAAGAGTGGCACTGTGGGCTGAAGAAACCATAGACTGCTATAAGCAGAGTTTAGCTGGTGGGGACTGTAGAAAGCCAGAATGTGCATGTGATGTAACAAAAGATGTTCATGAGGTTTCAGATGGGAACGGGATCTGCTGAGGACCAGACAAGTGGCTATTTGTTGTGTTCTGAAACAATGTCTGCATATGTGGGGCTATGCGTTTGTCCTGACAATTTGTATTTTGTGTAAGTAGAAAGTTACCGACTGAGTTGTTTGGGTATAAGAAATTTTAAGGTAGCTTAATACTCAAGCTGTGGCATGTACAAAAGCAGAAATATCTCAAAATTCGAGGCCAGCTGGCATGCTCTAGGATTAGATGCACATACTAAGCAAGGCCAATGATTTTAACATGAGAATAAAACCCATAAATCTTTGAGAAGAGAAAAAGGAAATGGATCTTCATGACCATAAATGAAAGTTTAGACAGGACAATAGAGGCAAGAGCAAGAAAAGACAGGTAATGGGGATCTCATCACAGTCAAGACCCATGCTATGCCAGTAGATGTTATCAAGAGAAGACAAAAGCCTACAGAAAGAGAAAGATACTGAAAACTCATTTATCTGATAAAGGTGTGTCTGGTAATCAGAATACCTGTGACTCTGTTCCAATTCAATAGGAAAAACCAAACCCCAGGATCTTCCCTCAACTGGCCCTGGGAGTCAGATGCATGGCTTTCTTAGAAGATACACGATGCCATGAAACACACCAAAAGATTTACCAGCATTAGACATTTTAGAAATGTACATCAAAACTACTTTGAGATACTATATACAATTCCCAAAATGTGTAAAATTATAGCAACAATGTACATAAATCTTTCATATACTGATAGCAAGGTACAAAATGTTTTTGCTCTTACAAAAAGTAATTACACAGTAATACACACACACATATATATATATACACATACACACATACACACACACACAATATATACATATATATACATATATACATATATGTGGATCCAAATATAAATATTCTTGACTACTACTAAGAATAGCCAAGAGACCAAAGAATGCAATTGTTATACCAAGTGACAAGACCATTATGATATATATAAATATGCAGTAATATTAAAGCATGCAGAGAATGAAGGGGTCTCCATGCCATTGTTCTGATGAGCCTTAGATACATCGCACTAAGAAAAGCCAATGACAAGATGTAATGTCTTGTATTATTTCATTAATATGAAATAGCATTGTAATGTCTTGTATTGTTCCATTAATATGACAGAGCTGCAGCAGATAGACCCACAGGGAGAGAACACAGACTGGTATTTCAGAACATGGGAGAAAAGACAAAGAAGTGACTGCTTAGTAGTTTCCTGAGAGCTTTTGGTAGGTCAGTAGTGGGTAACCTGGGAGCGAAACATTCCCACACTTCTTGCTCTTTACTTCTCCAGAACATTCTGAGCAACTTATTTTCCTGTAATCTAATTTTTCCATCCCCAAATTTAAATTCGCATCGTTTGCAGACAATTAAAGTACCTTTCAACTAGGTAGAAATAGTAATTAAGCAAAAATTTGAATATACTAAATAAATGCCATTCTATTGTAACCTTGATATGATTAAATACCTTATATATATTTTACTTCGATATAAATTATAAAACTCATATTGAGAACAAGTTCATTAAATTTATAGGACATCCTGTAACCAATACATTTGAGTGCCCAGGCTCAGAGGTTCTGTTTTATAATTATAATTATAAATTATAATTATAATTATAAAAAGCCAAAGCTTTCCTTTGCACAAACTGATCCAAAAAAATGTGTTTCCTTCCTAAGCACTGTTCTCTTGTGCTTGCGGGTTTAAACACAGTTCTGTTTTTAAGGTTTCATTCTGTTTGTGACCAACAATAAGCTTGGCAAAAATTCATGTACTTAAGTTCAAGGAGTTCTTGCTTTGTTCTACTTTGCTCTATCCTTATGTTAGATCGCAACTAATTCACTGAAAAGATGCAAAGGCAGACAAGCATTGGCTTCCAGTGTTGCATGTGTCAGTTTGTTCTTGTTATTGATGTTTCTTAGCCTAGCACAGCTTTATCTCTGTTTTCTAAACATAGCAAAACCATAGCTTCCCTGCCTCTCTTCAGACTCTCAGCAAGCATATTTTTGTAATAATTTTTAAATGACAAAAATAACTGAGTGTGTGTTTTGCCAGTTTGGTAAAGCAAAAATGCACAATAACATACCACAGCCTGTCAAATTATGCAGATTTAACAGTGGCAATTACGTGTTGACAGATCCAAGGGCCTCATCGAGCAAGACTAATGGAGATCTGCCCTTGGCAGTTTGATGGCTCTTCACTGAGGGATCTCAAATGCACTCGACCTGCATCCATTCAACCTTACAAAACCAATTTTGATGATGCTATGTCAAGGTTAGCATTGTCCCAGCAGGCAAAGAATTCTTGACACTTTCATGAATTTTCGTCCCATTTAATTGGAAAACAGAGTAGTTGCTTCAGCCAACAGGTTTTTTTTTTTTTTTTAAATCAGGCCAAGGTTTTTGGTGGATTAGTGGCCTGAAAACTAACTATCACCCCAAAACTGCTTGCTCTTAATCTTCCCAGGGACCTGCTTAGCATCTCTTTGCCATCCTTTTTAGTCTTCTTTAAATTACAAACTGTGCTGTACGTCCTCCTCAAACCTCGGCCTCACCACATAAACCTTCATTCCCTGCTTACCAGTCTTCATTCCAAGTAGACAAACTGGAGAGAGAGCTGTGGCCTCTGGCAATCAACTACCCTTGAGCATGCCCATGTTGGCAAATAGCAATCCTCTTAAGTATCTCTTACTTTTTGTATCCTTGAGAACTGATTTACAGTGACAGTACACTGTATTTCATCTTTGCTTTCTTACGGTTCCCATAAAAAATATATATTCCTTATTGAAATCATTAAGCAATTAACTGGACACATTTGGGGTGTGAGATTATTATTATTATTGTTTGGTTGCTGGAATTGAATCTAGCATCCCATAGTAAGCAAGCAGTCTACTGTTGATCTATATCTTTAGCTACAAAATGGGAAATGGAAGTGAACAAATAAATATATGAAAGTATCTATAATCCTATTACTTCAAGATTACTAGTGGGAATAGAAGCAGACCACTATGATGGAATGTCTTCATGGCAGTAAATCCTGTTCTCATCTGTGTCCTTTTTAGGATGCCTGCAAGAGGCAAAGTCCACACAGATCATGGGATACTGAGATGAAACATGCTGCCCACCTTCAGGCTACCCAAAGTCTAGGCAGAGAAAAGCAGAAAAGATGTTTGAGTTGCTTCAGCTAAAGGCAGTTATGTCTAAATCTATAAATTCTTAGAGCCAGCATGTACTGTTGCATGATGAGCTATAAACTCTGTATTTGGCAGTGTTGAAATAGCACTTCCATCTTCCCCTCTTATCTGTCTATCTGTCTATCTATCTTATCTATCTATCTATCTATCTATCTATCTATCTATCTATCTATCTAATCTATCATATATATATATATATATATATATATATATATATATATATCATCTATGTGTCTCTCCCTGACCTGTAATTGGAACATGAATGTCCCCTAGGGACCTAGTGTTTGCTGCAGTGGCAGTTCACCAATCTACTGAGAATTAGTAGATGTTTTAGGAAGTTGCCTAAAAGGCAGCTCATTGGTATGCCTTAGGGAAGTTCTGGGAGCACAGTCTTTCCTCTCCTTAATTTTCTGGCTGACCTGAAGTGAGCAGCTTACTCTAATATGTGTTCCAGACCTTCATGTACTGCCTTCTAGACTGAAACATTTAAATCTGAACCAAACTAAACGGTCACACTTTCTAATCTGTTTATTTGAGGTGCACACCACAATAAAGGAGTGACTATAAATAGGTTGTATTAAGGACAGCTACAAATCTTAGTTGTGATCATTTTTTCTGCCAATATAAAACAACATAAACAAACAAACAAACAAAATACATGTTTAGGAGGATCTATCATCTCATGGAACTCTGCAGTTTGTAAAGCAACTGTATTTAGATGCACCCTCTTCTAAGTTGAGACAAAGCTATGCTAGATTTTATTCTCAGCATGGCCTTTGCCATTGTTCACTCCATTGTCATTCTCAGTATCTCTTTGATAATTTTTTTAAAAAAAAATCATTGACAACTTATGTTTACACGAGCCACACAACCAGTTTTCTCAAGATTGCAAGTACAAGACTACAAAATGGAGACTCTTCATTTAGGAGAAGCTGTGGCTATGCTGATCAGTGAGGAACTTTGGTAGCCTGGTAGATTGTCACTTCTTACATGTATAAAGTAATGGTAGGAGAAGATGTGGCTCCAAGTAACACCAGAGTGTGATCTTAAGAAAGATGAGTGAAAAGTCACTAGGCATGGTAGCAAACCCCTGGGAACTTAGAAATCAGAAGCAGAGCCAGAAAGGTTCTGAAGCCTAGGCTATCCTGGCATACCCTATGAGAATCAATTTATTTCTTTCTTATGGAGTTCATGTATTTTTTGACTGTCTCAGATTTTTATATTAGTTTTGGTCTCAACAAAATTTTGTGTCCAGTATAGAAACAGGCATCTAGAAACTGCTTCACTGAAAAACACTGACTCTTCCTGTGGTGGTTTGAATATGCTTGACCCATGGGAACTGGCACTTTTATGAGGTGTGGCCTTATTGGAGCCAGTGTAACCTTGTTAGAGGAACTGTGTCATTGTGGAGGTGGGGCTTTGAGGTCTCATTCCTATACTCAAGTCTGGCTAGTGTAAGCCACACCCTTCTCCTGGCTGTGTGCAGAAGACAATCTCCTTCTGGTTACCTCTGGATCAAGCTGTAGAATTCTCAGATACTTCTCCAGCCCCATGTCTTCCTGCACACTGCCATGCTTCCCACCATGATAATAATGGACTAAAACTCTGAAACTGTAAGCCAGTGCCAATTTAAATGTTTACCTTTATAAAAGATGCCTCTGTCAATGTGTCTGCTCGCAACAAGAAATACATAAGACCCCTTCTGGGGGGTTAAGTGTTGGAAAGCAGGAGAAGTTGCTTTCATCTCTGCCTTCCTTTTGTGTGCCGCCTCCTTGGCTGAAATCTCACATTTATATAACTGTCTTAAACATACAGTCATCTTGCATTCCTGGCATAACAAAGACATGAAGGACACACCACCCCTCAGGTGCAGGTAGTTTATCCATGAAGGCAAAGGTGCATCCAGTAATAAAGGGATCATCTCCTGAAAATGACCTTGTCTTTTTAAGCAATAGGAACTTCGCAGAATTGTGTTGCAGAACCATATCTGAAACAGTTCAATGAGGCCATACCCAAGAAGCACAATTCGAGCACCTGTTTTTTCCTCTACTTAATCAATCCTGAAGATTGTGGCAGTAATTCATGGTAGATGAGGTTTAATGGGCCTTTTTATTACTAAAATCTTCATTTTCTGTAGTCCAACCATTATGTTTCTGTAGGAGAGGAAAACTTCATATGTACAGAAAAACCACTGCAATTCTTGTATCTCACTTGAGATATGTCATGCAGGCTGCCAATGCTTTGGCATGATGGCATGCTGAGAACCAAGATTTCATTGAAGTCATATGATACAATATGGGCAAGTACTTCCAGAAGTATACTGAACTCATTATGCATTTTACTTTCAATTAATTTGTGGTCATAGTCCTACTAAAATTTGATGAGTCCCTTAGTGATCACCAGATGATAATGAGACTATCTGGGTCCTTTATTGGGGTTCCTAGTCTCATTAAAATGATAATTTAAGAAAGGATTAAAAAGAATCTAGAATAGTTATATTGTGTGAAATAAAAACACCCAGAGCAGGTGTACTGGCTGGTTTTATGTGTCAACTTGACACAAGCTGGAGTTATCACAGAGAAAGGAGTTTCAGTTGAGGAAATGCCTCCATGAGATCCAGCTGTAAGGCATTTTCTCAATTAGTGATCAAGGGGGGAGAGCACTACTTGTGGGTGGTACCATATCTGGGCTGGTAGTCTTGGGTTCTATATGAAAGCAAGTTGAGCAAGCCAGTAAGAAACATCCCCCCACAGCCTCTGTATCAGTTCCTGCTTCCTGACCTGCTTGAGTTCCAGTCCTGACTTCCTTTGGTGATCAAGAGTGCTTTGGAGGTGTAAACTGAATACACCCTTTCCTCTCCAACACACTGCTTGGTACTGATGCTTTGTCCAGGAAGAGAAACCCTGACCAAGACAGCAGGCAAGTGGCACATCTCAGCAGGTACCTGGAATAGTCAGGGGGTTGGGGTGAAAGTCATGCCATTTGAGTTACCAGTGTAGAGGTAAGACACATGGTTGCAGACAGCCACTTGGCAGGGAATGGAGATCCAAGAAAGAGTAAGGAATCCCAAAGTACTGGGAAAAACAACCCTCCTGGGCATATATCCAGAAAATGTTCCAACGGGTAAGAAGGACACATCCTCCACTATGTTCATAGCAGCCTTATTTATAATAGCCAAAAGCTGGAAAGAACCCAGATGCCCCTCAACAGAGGAATGGATACAGAAAATGTGGTACATTTACACAATTGAGTACTGCTCAGCTATTAAAAAGAATGAATTTATGAAATTCCTAGCCAAATGGATGGACCTGGAGGGCATCAGCCTGAGTGAGATAACCCAATCACAAAAGGACTCACATGATATGTACTCACTGATAAGTGGATATTAGTCCAGAAACTTAGAATACCCAAGATATAATATACAATTTGCAAAACACATAAAACTCAAAAAGAGCGAAGACCAAAGTGTGGACACTTTGCCCCCTCTTAGAATTGGGAACAAAACAACCATGGAAGGAATTACAGAGACAAAGTTTGGAGCTGAGACGAAAGGATGGACCATCTAGAGAGAGCCATACCCGGGGATCCATCCCATAATCAGCCTCCAAACGCTGACACCATTGCATATACTAGCAAGATTTTGCTGAAAGGACCCTGATATAGCTGTCTCTTGTGAGGATATGCCAGGGCCTAGCAAACACAGAAGTGGATGCTCACAGCTATTGGATGGATCACAGGCTCCTAATGGAGGAACTAGAGAAAGTACCCAAGGAGCTAAAGGGATCTGCAACCCTATAGGTGGAACAACAATATGAACTAACCAGTACCCCCCCACACCCGGAGCTCATGTCTCTAGCTGCATATGTATCAGAAGATGGCCTAGTCAGCCATCAGTGGGAAGAGAGTCCCATTGGTCTTGCAAATTTTATATGCCTCAGTGCAGGGGAACGCCAGGGCCAAGAAATGGGAGTGGGTGGGTAGAAGATTGGGGGAGGGTATGGGGGACTTTTGGAATAGAATTGGAAATGTAAATGAAGAAAATACCTAATAAAAATAATAATAGAAAATGTATACTTATATTTTGACAAACCTCTAGGGGAGAAAAAGTAATAAATATAAAGGAAAAATTGGGCAGACTAAATCCAAACTCAGAATGTCTCCTAAGGAAAACATTGGGAGAATAGGAGTTCTGGAAAGAAAAAGTAAAACACCTCATCAATGGAATGTTTATTTCAACTAATTCTTTAGCATGGCTTAAGATGAACCTGGCTTCTTAGGTATGGTCCCGAGGACAGGCCTAATTAGTAAGTTAGCTTTCCACCCAAGCCAGTGATTCCATTCTCTTGATCAGTAGAATGCTTCCTATAATAACTCTTTAAGATTGTGCTAGCAAACATTCAGAAAGTCTCAGTATTGACCTACTGCCAAGGACCAGCCGAGCTCAGTCATTCTGTCCTGAGGTCTAATCAAGGTTAGACTAAGGAATTTTTGGGTCACATAGTACATTGACCAGGGAAGATTTTTACAGTAGAGGGTTGAAAATGCTACCCTTAGGGAATGCTAAAATCACATTCTGAAAGCCCCTCCTACCAAGGTATGAAAGACTGGTGGAGCTAGTCGGGCACCAGACAATGGCCAAATCTGCCGTTATAGTATTCCTTTCTTTATCTTCCTAGGATGAGACACACCACCCATTCATCTCATTTAATCAAAAAAAGAAGAATGTTGATCATTCCATGATCTTTAAAAACATTGACAATTATAAAACTTCATGCTATACTCCATTTCCTGAAGCTGCCAACAAGCGACTGGGATATGACCTTCCTCTGGGTGATTGCTGTAAATAAGGGCAATTTAAGATGAAGGTGGTTCCACCCAGAATGTCTGGCAGCTTTTATTGAATAGAGTCAGGCTTTCATGGGCTGGGGGAGGGAGTCATTGAAATGGATTACTGTCAATGAAGGAGTTTATTAGATGACTTAATAATGTAGATTAAATTCGTAAGTGATTTCTCACACAGAGCATTGAAATGTGTCAGTTAAATGCATTACAGATAGCCTCATAGGCACTGAAATGTGTTGGCATCACATTAGGGAAATAATATTCAGTACTTCCTCTTGGAACAATTTTACCAAGAGGCTATCCAAATTTGAGTTCTCCAGTTCTTCCCTTTCTGTACAGTTTATGGTTTCAGGCTTGTTCATGGGCAGTCTCTTGTATCTATGTGTCCTGCCTCTAGTCCATGTGTCTCTCCCTATGCTTACCTGACACTGGAGTCCTTATTTCTGTATCTGAGTCATCCCTATAAGGGCTTTGCTCTGTGCTTATGGAACAGGGTACTCTGTGGAAATATTCAACAAAATCTCTCAAGGGAATAAATTATTTATTTCAACTAACCTCAACTGACCTCAAAGACCTCAATACTACAAACAGATCATATCAGTTACTATGCATAAATTGTTTTCTACATTTATGATAGATGCTTTTATAAGACTGTTTTGACCTATTTACAATAAAAATGATTACTGTAGCATACATACATATATACATATATTTTTACATATATGTACATGTATTGGTAGCTACATAAGGGGTATGAAATAATACATAGTATACAATTAAGGCTATGCATTAATTTAGTTAGCAAAAGTTGATTACACCTAAAATATAAGACAAGTAAGTTTAGCTGTTGTATTTTTCTCTTAAAGATGGGTAAAATAAATGAGCCGAATGCACAGCAGGGTATCAGGCTAAGTCTTAATATATATCAATGTGTATTATTAGTCAGTGAGGTCCAGTCTCTTAGATGTAAGAGATAGTTTTACAAAATTGTCTACCACAGTCATTAATGCCACGAAGAACAGAGAGACAACAGCATGAAGAGTTGAGGCTTCAGCCTCAGAAACAGACAGCATAGTAGGGGCTCTGAGGGAAAGAATCAGAGCCCAGTGAAAGTAGTAGTCTATCCTTAATGGCTTCCTAAACATATGAGATGCTTTACAACAATATCTTGCAGCCATGCTCTCTGACACTCAGGTAGTACTCCCTTGAATATTCCTCACTCCCAAGGTGAGAAACCCTAGTCCCTGGGGGTTTCTGTTAGCAGGTACCTGGCATCATCTCTGAAAGAATGTTGTCATGGATACTGTGGCCAGGACAGAGGCTGGATTGACATTGCATTTGTACAGATAGAAAGCATGTGCAAGGGCACAAGTTATTATTTGTCATATAACTTATTCCTTTAAAGTTAGAACTAGCCAAACAATCCCCATTAAATCCTGTTCACTCATCACCATGTCTGAATATAATATGGTGACCCCAACCGTCCAACCCAACCGTCCCACCATATTGTGATGTGGCCTGCTTTGCTTCTGAGAACACATACTTCCATTTTCAAAACAAATAAAACAGTGCTCATCATAAATTCTTTCATTCATGATACCAAAATTTTGGGCACAAATAAGACTGACTTTCCCAATCCATTCTTTATGAAAGAGTCATAATATCTGTCTGACATGCACAGACCACCTATAGCTCTATCCATATTTGCTTACACTTCAGATCACCTTTAATTCTATCTCATCAATACCCTTAAAGCAAAAACTAGCTTGGAAGCACCAATATCCTAAGGTTTATTTTTATTTATTTTTATTAGATATTTCCTTTATATACATTTCAAATGCTATCCTGAAAGTTCCCTATACCCTCCCTCCGCCCTGCTCCCCTACCCACCCACTCCTGCTTCTTGGCCCTAGCATTCCCCTGTATTGGGGCATATAAAGTTTGCATTACCAAGGGGCCTCTCTTCCCAGTGATGGCCGAATAGGCCACCTCCTGCTACATTTGCAGCTAGAGATATGAGCTCTGGGGGTACTGGTTAGTTCATATTGTTATTCCATCTATAGGCTTGCAGACCCCTTCAGCTCCTTGAGTGCTTTCTCTAGCTTCTCCATTGGGGGCCCTGTGTTCCATCTTATAGATGACTGTGAGCATCCACTTCTGTATTTGCCAGGCACTGATATAGCCTCACTCACACGAGACAGCTATAACAGGGTCCCTTCAGCAAAATCTTTCTGGCATTGTACAATAGTGTCTGGTTTTGGTGGCTGATTATCAGATGGATCCCCAGGTGGGGTAGTCTCTGGATAGTCCATCCTTTCATCTTAGCTCCAAATTTTGTCTCTGTAAGGATTGCAAGCTTGTACAACCACTCTGGAAGTCAGTCTGGAGGTTCCTCAGAAAATTGGACATAATACTACTGGAAGATCCAGCAATACCTCTCCTGAACCCAGAAGAAGTTCTAACTGGTAATAAGAACATCTGCTCCACTATGTTCATAGCAGCCTTATTTATAATAGCCAGAAGCTGGAAAGAACCCAGATGTCCCTCAACAGAAGAATGGATATAGAAAATGTGGTACATTTACACAATGGAGTACTACTCAGCAATTAAAAACAATGCATTTATGAAATTCTTGGACAAATGGATGTACCTGGAGGATATCATCCTTAGTGAGGTAACCCAGTCACAAAAGAAGTCATTAGATATACACTCACTGATAAGTGGATATTAGCCCAGAAACATAGAACACCCAAGATACAATTTGCAAAACACAAGAAAATCAAGAAGCAGGAAGACCAATGGGTGGATACTTCATTCCTCCTTAGAATAGGAAACAAAATATCCTAAGGTTTATTTGCATTGTGAATTATACTGTCTATGCAAAACTCTTTAGGGACAGGTATTGGCTTTCTGGGTAGGAAATGGAGGTAAGCCTGGTTTGGTGACACAATATTTGAAGGATATACACAAGTCTGGTCACCAATTGGGAAGGACTCAGTACTAAGGTTTGGGAGCACTGGTAATCAGTATCAGTGTTAGGTCACACCTCCTAAGATGTGGCTTCACAGATCAGACCAACCTGAAATCTTTCTTCCTCCAAGGCCTTCTAAGGGAGTTGTCAAGGCATCTTCTATGATGTTTCCCTTGCTCTTGCTGCTTAGGATCAGAAGCAACATAACTGAAGCAGGTGGCTTTGAACAACTTATTAACTATGTCAGTTGTCTTGTAAGGGACCCATCCATTCCCTTGGGAACCTAGCTATAACTAATAGCTATAGTTGGACTGGAGGCTGTCACTTGAAGGACAATTGAGCTCTATGCCTCCCTGTTGAGCCACTTCTGTTCTTCCTCCTGGTTTTATCTAAGACAACAGTTCTAATTCCTCTCACATGTATTTGCTGCTGTAAACTTATTTAAAACAAGAATTCTTTCAAATTAACATTATTTAGATACTCTAGTCTTTATATTTTCTTCTTAGCAGCTATTCTGATTCTTGGCTTTATGACATCACTCATACATTTATCCTCCCGCCCAAATCTTATCCAAGTCCTATTAATGCTAACTCAGTTCTACTCTTTCCTGTTGGTACAGTATTCTTAATAGGCACATGCACTCTATAAGTTAAGCAAACCCTGACCCCACTCATAGCACAAGCAGTGATTGCCCTATGTTCTGCCTAGTGAAAACTGCCATGTATTTTATTTACCTTTTTAAGGAGGATAAAGGAAGGCCAGATGTCCCTTTCCATGTGATACAATGAGCCAGCTGACCTCTAGTTTTCATATAATCCCATTTGTCTGACAGCGGCATCCCTCCAGTGTAGTGAGAGTGGACAACTCCTAAGGATCAACTGGAAAGGATGAAAGAGACAAGGCATGAGTTCCTAGAAAATCTCATCTAACTCATGCAAAATTGTGAGCATTCCTCCCCTTTCTTAGACCATCCCTCCTCTGATTTGCTTTGAATCATAGCACTGATTCTCTCTGTAATTTTCATATGATAAAGGGTTGAGAAATTGATGGGAAAGTTATCCTCACACGATTCCTACTCTGGTCCAAGAATAAAAGCCTTATTCATCACTCGGCCCCTCAACTGATAACATGTCTTATCATGTGTACTAAAATTCTAATATGTAAAAAAGGCCTAGTTTTGGGTGAACTGCTAATATTTTATCCTAATAATACAGATTTGTAGTGGAGGAAAATTTATTTTGCCCTTTCTTTTCAGACCCCTTCACTTAGAAGGTATAAATTACAAAACAAGAGAAAAACAAACAGTAATGTCTCAATACCTTGGATTAGTCAAAGTTTTCTAAAGGAGTGGAACTGATAGAATACATGTATATATATACATACATACACACTCTGTACATGTGTGATTTATTATAGCAAAGAAAAATGCATGGCTATGTAGATCAATTAGTGGTTAATCAAGAAAAGTACAGGAAACAGAGTGAACTTTGCCAAGCAGGTCTAAGCTTGTCATTGATAAGCATGTCAGAGAGTTAGCATCCTTCTGAAACAAGGTGGCACAGTCTCACGGAGGGGATAGCTGTAGATATCACTTAGAAAAGAAGAGCTTTTTCTTTTTGTTCTGTGTCTGGTTGTTTTTCAAAATAATCAGTTCAAAATTAGTCTTATGCCAAAAAAAAAGCCTATCTTGGGCCGATGTTATCTGGTCTCTTGAATTACCTCTTGTATTTTGTCACTAGACAACCATTTTCAGGAGGAATGACTGGAACAGTTTTCTCAGTTACTCCAAAGAAGCAAGGGGCCTAGCAGCAAGGGATGAAGGGAGAGAGTATGTACTAAATGTGTATTAAGTGATGGATTAATAAGCAAAGCTGTCTCTGCTTTGTTGGTACTTTCATATTTACAAGGTTTGTTTTGAATGATGGCTTTTACTCATAAACAAAAAAGATGACATGTTTTGCTCTCTATTCAAAAATGGATATTATACTAGTGATTAGCTCAAGGAATTGCAACAGAATTAATGTAGGCTTCACAAAATTTTGACCTTTTCTTATGGGCTTCATCTCCATCATGACACACGAAACTTACTGCTAATAGTATGTGTGTGTTTGTCATGCTTTCTTTAAGCATGTGTCTGTCTTTAAGACAGCCTGAGCACTAGAATGGCTCCTGCTATAACCATAAAAGAGTCTCTCCTTTTCTTCCTCTCATCCTCTCAGCTTCTCTGTTAGATCAAGGTAGTGCTTCCCTGTTTACCCCAGGAATCTCACAAGAACAACATACAAAGTGACTTTAAGTATATCATATGGAATTTTGTGTCAAGTTTAAGGGCACATCTTAGTCCTCATTAAATGAAGTAACTTTCCCAGTGGAAAGGGCATTTGTCTTCTTTCTAAGGCTTTGCCTACAACCTAACGTGGGGCTTGAGCAAAGCAATTGGTTTCTGTTACAAATTTGAGTCACTTCACTTCAAGGAATCCTAACATGCAGCAAGGCCTATGGGATCCTAATGAAGCTATTCTTTGAGCCTCATGTTCTCTTGTTTCTTTTATGAATTCACTTTATACTAAAGAGGAAAAAAATCAAGGGAAATGCCTTCATTCAAAAAAGAAGGCTTGGAGCCTGAGCCTCGACATACTGAAAGGGAGCTAGTGACCACCACTCAAGGTTAATCTCTAACAGGTCTCCCAACTCCTTTAGCACAATTATTTGAATTAACACAAGAAACAGGTTTGGTAAAACTTATTGATTTTTCATGGTCAAAGCAATTAAATGTTCAGCCAACTACTTTATATGAGTTTCAAGTCAAAAATGCCCTAGTTGTTATTCTGACAGCCACAAACATCTGTGCTCAGTACATTTTACTTTACCGTATGATTTTACCCTTTTCACACCAGGCAACGGACTGGTAAGAAAAAGATGCAAAGTTAATAAAAGCCATGTGAGACTTCATACTGTCCATGGTGATTAACTGACCACCAGTAGAAAACCTCTGATCCAGATCAATTCTTTTGAAACTACACTTCAATGAATTAATTAAGTCAATTATTTTTAAAGAACTTTCTCCTAATAGGTTATAGAATTTGTTAATGTTTATTATGGGAATAAGGTCTACTTCCTTTGCCCATATCCATGGGCATTGGTATGAATATGATACACTTCTGTTGGGGGGGGTCAATTGATTTTCTTAATTATCAAAGTGTCTTTCTGAAGATTAAATTACTTTGATGGACAACAAGTTTCCAAAGATTGACTTCAATTCCAGATATCCCATGATTATTTTAATATTGCAATTAAGGGGTTCAATTTGTTGTCATTAAACCTCTTACCAGGTTTTGAATGGCCAAAGTCAATTATTCAAACTGTAGCCTTTGCATCTATGGAGAAAAAATACTCATGAATATTTGGAAGAGAAGTCTTTTTGCCATCTCTCTAGATGCCAGTTTGAGAAATTTTCAGTTAAGCTACAAAGAATAAGCCTTGAGAAGGGCAAACATGTAATTTGTTTTTATAAACAAACCACTTTAAGACTGAAGGGGATACTGTTAATAACTCAGGATAATGGACAAAGATGATGACCCAAGACATCCTGAAATTTACCATCACACCATCATAGCCATCTCTTCTATGAAGTTTTCAGGCTAAAGTCCAAGTTAAAGAAAATAAATGATGTAAGAATTTTCTATGACCATGATAAATGACAGATGATGAAAACTTAATAATAAATCAATTTGAACAGCAAACTTAATAGTAAATCTCAGAATATTGGGAAACAGGAACTGGAGAATTGGCCCAACAAAGGGCATTTATTGCTCCTGCTGACCTGGATTAGTTTCCAGAGTCTATTTTGGGGACCTCGCAACCACCCACTATTCCAAATCCAGGAGATCCAACAATTCAGATCACCTGGGTCACACATTTTATTCATAAATGCTGAGAAAAGTGTTTATATGAGTTTCCATGATACATAAACTCTTAGAAAACTGCATGTTATTAATAATTTGCAAAAAAATACAATATTTTTATGATGGTATGTCAAGTGCTGAGATAAGATTGAAGGTCCCACAGGATTCAGTGTTCTCTAAGTCAAAAGACATGGCAGCAGAAGTAAAAGAAAGACAACAGAAATCTCAATGCTTCCATTGCAGGAAATACTTTTTATTTTTTATTTTTTATCTTTATTAGACATTTTCTTTATTCACATTTCAAATGTTATCCCTTTCCTGATTTCTCCTCAGAAAAGCCTCTGCTTTTCTCACCCTCCCCCTGCTCACCCCCCCACCCCACTCCTGGCCCTGGCATTCCCCTACACTGAGACATAGAGACTTCAAAGGACCAAGGGCCTCTTCTCCCATAGATGACCAACAAGGCTATCCTCTGCTACATATGCAGCTGGAGCCATGAGTCCCTCCATGTGTACTCTTTGGTTGGTGGTTTAGTCCCTGGGAGCTCTAGGGGTACTGCTTGGTTAATATTGTTGTTCTTCCTATGGGACTGCAAACCCTTTCAGCTCCTTAGGTCCTTTCTCTCACTCCTCCATTAGGGACTCTGTGCTCATTCCAATGGTTGGCTGAGAGCATTCACTTCTATATTTGTCAGGCACTGGTAGAGCCTCTCAGGAGACAGCTATATCAGGTTTCTGTCAGAAGCACTTGTTGGCATCCAGAATAGTGTCTGGGTTTGATGACTGTATATGGGATGGATCCCCAAGTGGGGAAGTCTCTGGATGACCTTCCCTTTTATATCTGTTCCACATTTTGTCTCTATGACTCCTTCCGTGTATATTTTGTTCCCCCTTCTAAGAAGGACCAAAGTATCTACTCTTTGGTCTTGCTTCTTCTAGAGATTCATGTGGTTTGTGAATTGTATGTTGGGTATTCCAAGCTTTTGGGATAATATCCACTTATCAGTGAGTGCATACCATGTGTGTTCTTTTGTGATTAGGTTACCTTACTCAGGATGATATTTTCTAGTTCCATCCATTTTCCTAAGAATTTTATGAATTCATTGTTTTTAATAGCTGAGTAGTACTCCATTGTGTAAATTGTACCACATTTTCTGTATCCATTCCTCTGTTGAGTGACATCTGGGTTCTTTCCAGCATTGGAAATTACAAATAAGGCTGCTATGAACATAGTGGAGCATTTGTCCTTACTACATGTTGGAAATATTTTAAAAGAATATATCAAGAACAAAAAGAATAAATAATCATAGAAGCCAGTAGACAACTAACTTTAGGTACTAACTTCAGTCTTTCTCTGGAGTTTGTAAACCTTCATTAGACTTTGGCATGTTTTATTTTAACATGATTTACACAAAAGGTGATCAGGCAAATGTGATGAATTATGTTCTTTTAGACCCTAGTATACATAGCCTCAGCTATACTGTAATGGTCACATAAAAATGAGTCCTTTCAGTTTTGCTTCTCTCCTCTCCTCTCCTCTCCTCTCCTCTCCTCTCCTCTCCTCTCCTCTCCTCTCCTCTCCTCTCCTCTCCTCTCCTCTCCTCTCCTCTCCTCTCCTCTCCTCTCCTCTCCTCTCCTCTCCTCTCCTCTCCCCTCCCCTCCCCTCCCCTCCCCTCCCCTCCCCTCCCCTCCCCTCCCCTCCCCTCCCCTCCCCTCCCCTCCCCTCCCCTCCCCTCCCCTCTCCCCTCCCCTCCCCTCCCCTCCCCTCCCCTCCCCTCCCCTCCCCTCCCCTCCCCTCCCTTCCCTTCCCCTTCCCTCCTCTTCCCTTCCCCTTTCTTCTATGATATCTTTTGATCATTATCTCTGTTTGTTTCTCTGCGTTTGTATTTCTGGGCATCAAACAATGGTCTTGAAAAATCAAGTGCATGCTCTTTTGAACAGCACTCTCATCCTCTTTCTCATTTTTACTCTGTAAACTAAAACATTTACCCTGGAAAGTCAACACAGAAACAACTCTGTATGGGACATGGCCATGCCTGCACTGTAAAAAGCAATTTTCAGAATATTGACTTGAGATTCCAGTCACATATTGTGGGTCCTCAATATGTGATGAAAATTTCTATTGCTAAATTGCAACTGAAATTTAATATATACTGAGAGGCTCTATATAATGAATTTTGAATGTCAATTTTATGAGTCAATTTTATGCAGTATATCACATGAATTTTTAAATTGCCCTTTAGGTCGATCAAAAAAATACCCCCCCCGAAAAAAAGTATCTTTCAAACTTAATATTATATATCATGGACTCCACAGATCATTCATCGTATTTAACAAATGAGCTATGATTTTTTAAGTCACCATTAAGTTCACAGAGATCACAAAGACCTAAAGGATGGACACTGACCACACTAAAACTATGTTCTAGTGACTGACAAAGCAACCATTTTAAAATATAGCTGAGCTGTTTTACTATTTAATTAAAAGTGACATTGCAACTCAAGGGAAAAGTCACATTCCTTATAAAATTGCACCTTGATAAATGTTTAGTTAAAGGGGGAAAAGTTAAAATCATTGTAATTTTATATAAACTTTTTAAAGTAATAATAAAGCTTATATGAGATGATATGTGACAGGCATTACCTTTTGTCTCTTTTAGCCCAAGTCCCATGTCAGTAGTCTATGGTGCATGGTTTTCTGAGCCCCACACCAAAAAGTAAGAAAACTTTAATTACTAAAATGTGAGGCTTCTCTCCTGTGTTCTTGGAGCAACCTCCTCCAGATATGTCTTGCTTTTCTTTGCTCTTTCCCCCACTTGCCTTTGTCCCCCCTCCCCAATCTCCCCTCTCCTTCCTTTTATTTTATTTTTAACTAAATATTAAAATATTTATTGGTGTTTAGTAATGATAAAATCTTTAAGAAAGATAAATTAGGGAAGGCTGAACAACCATAAGGTTTTTTTTATTCTTATTCTTATTCTTATTCTTGTTCCTCTCTCTCTCTCTCTCTCTCTCTCTCTCTCTCTCTCTCTCTCTCTCTCTCTCTCTCTCTCTCTCTCTCTCTCTTTCTTTGCACTCCAGATTTTATTCCCCTCCCAGTCCACCCTCCTACTGTTCCAAGTTCCATACCTCCCCATACTCCCTGTCTCCAAGAGGATGTCCCCAACCCCTACCCTTCATCCTTCCAGAGCTCTAAATTCCCTAGGGCCTCCAGTCTCTAGAGGGGTTAGGTGCATCATCTCTGAATGAACACAGACCCAGCAGTCCTCTGTTGTATATGTGTTGGGGGGCCTCATATCAGCAGGTGTATGCTGCCTGGTTGGTGGCACAGTGTTTGAGAGATCTCTAGGGTCCAGGTTAATTGAGACTGTTGGCCTGGCTTACCATCTCCCACCACTACACCCCCATCTTCCCTTTCCTCTTCCTGCCCTTCCTTTTGTTTTATTTTATCTTTTTCTATTGCTGGACTTGCCTCCCCTCCCCATGCCCCCATACCCTGATCTCTCCTTTCCTCTTCCTGTCCTTCCTCTTTATTCTCTTTCTTTTTTTCTTGAATATTTTATTTATTTTCATTTCAAATGTTATCCCCTTCCTGATTTCCCCCAGAAACTCCCTGTCCCATGCCCCCTCCTCTTGATTCTATGTGGGTGTGCCTCCACTCACCCACCCACTCCTCCCTCAAATTTTCCTGCATTGGGACATCTAGCCTTCACTGGACCAAAGGCTTCTTCTCTCACTGAGGCCCAACAAGGCCATCCTCTGCTACATAAACAGTTCTGCTATGTATACAGCTGGAGCCATGGATCGCTCCATGTGTACTCCTTGGTTGGTGATTTAGACCCTGGGAGCTCTGGTTAGTTGAAAATATTGTTCTTCCTATGGGGTTGCAAACCCCTTCAGCTCCTTCAGTCCTTTCTCTAACTCCTCCATTGGGGACCCCATGATCAGTTCAATGGTTGGGTGCAAGCAACTGCCTCTGTATTTGTCAGGCTCTGGCAGAACCTCTCAGGAGTCAGCTATATCAGGCTCCTGCTGTTGTGCTCTTCTTGGTATCCACAATAGTGTCTGCGTTTGGTGTCTATATATGGGATGGATTCCCAGGTGGGGGAGCCTCTGATGGCCTTTCCTCCAGTCTCTGCTCCACACGTTGTTGTCTCCACATTTGCTCCCATGAGTATTTTGTTACCCCTTCTAAAAAGGACGGAAGCACCCACACTTTGGTCTTCCTTCTTCTTGGGCTTCATGTGGTCTGTGAATTGTATCATGGGTATTCCAAGCTTTTGAGATAATATCCACTTATCACTGAGTGCATACTATGTGTGTTTTTTGGAAGTTAGTTACCTCACACAGGATGATATTTTCTAGTTCCATCCATTTGCCTAAGAACTTCATGAATTCATCTTTTTTAATACCTGAGTAGTACTCCATTGTATAAATGTCCCACATTTTCTGTATCCATTCCTCTGTTGAAGGATAATATATAACAAGGACACAGGCTCCACTATGTTCATAGCTGCCTTATTTATAATAGCCAGAAGTTGGAAAGAACCCAGATGTCCTTCAACAGAGGAATGGGTACAGAAAATATGGTAAATTTATCATTTTTCTATTGCTAGACAGTGATAATTTGGATCTGCTTCAAGGAATCAACTCTATGCTCAGAGTACACACATCCATCTCATATAAGAAGATGCAGTTGTTTAATGTGAGGCATTTCTGGTGGAGGAAGATGGCTAGTGCTGTTTTGACATTTTCTTTTGTTCCTCTGTGAGTCTTCCTTTTCACAGTCCTTCCACATCACCACATCACTCCAACAGTACCTTCTTTTTTTCATCTATTTGATTTCACAGAAAATAATAAATAAATAAAATCTCTTTGAAACAACCCCTTCACATCTTTCAAGTCATCTGGATACTCTTGACATTTTCCCCTCTAGTCAATTCTATGATCTAATGATCTCAGACAAACCTTGAATATTTTCATAATTTATATAGGATTTTTTTCTCTCTTTACTTCTCTTTGCATTTTCTTGACGGTATCTGCTATTCTCAACACTCTTTTTCACAAATAACGAGTTCCAGAGTCAGCTACAGTGGATTCAGTGTTAATTTCCATACTTGTCACCATATTGTTGTCCAAAAGGAATACTGTCAGTGTTCACAGCTGAATCTAGACCTCTTTTGTTTTATTCCTATATTATATGAGAGTACACTGGTTTTCTTTTTTCCCCATATTTTTTATTGGTTACTTCCTTTATTTATATTTCAAATGCTATCCTCCTTCCCAGTTTCCCCTCCATAAACCCCCAACCCCTCCTCCCTCTCCCTGCCTCTATGAGAGTGCTCAACCACCCACTCACTCACTCCAGCCTCACTACCCTTGCATTCCCCTACATTGGGTCATCAAACCACCACAGGACCCATTGATGTCTGATAAAGTAATCCTCTGCTACATATCCAGCTGGAGACATGGGTCCCCACCATGTGTACTCTGTAGTTGGTGGTTTAGTCCGTGGGAGCTCTGGGGGGGGGGGATTCAGATTGGTTGATATTGCTGTTTGTCCAATGGGGTTGAAAACCCCTTCAGCTCCTTCATTCCTTTCCCTAACTCCTCCATTAGTGTCCCTGCACTCAGTCTGATAGTTGGTTGCATTCATCAACGTCTGTATTGGTCAGGCTCTAGCAGAGCCTCTCACGGGACAGCTATATAAGGCTCCTGTCAGCAAGCTCTTCTTGGCATCAGCATCTTCTTGGTATCTGGGTTTGGTGTCTGCATATGGGATGAATCCCTAGGTGGGGCAGTCTCTGGATGGCCTTTCCTTGAGACTCTACTCTACTATTTGACCCTGCATTTCCTTTTGACAGGAAGAATTCTGGATTATTATTTTTGAGGGGGATGAGAGACCCCATCTCTCAACCAGAGCCTGTGCCTATCCACTGGATATGGTCTCCACAGGCTCTATCTAACCTTTATTTGTTTGTTCAGCTAATGACCTCTCTGTTGGGTCCTAGAAACCTCTTGGTTTTCTTATTGTACCAGGCATGCTTTTTATATGTGATGTTCTGTGAAAAAGACTTTATCAAAATGAGATTATTTTTCTGTTAGCTGATTTTCGGCAACATTATGCACTATCATTTTACTTTTTGGACCTGGGAACTGTACCAGAACATAGGAGCTCACCCTTGCTGGGCCTAATCTGTCATTGGACTAAGGCCCCAACCCTTAGGTTTATCTTTCTAAATGACTTAAGGAAACTGCTGGATGTTATTTGAACATTTAATAGTCCTCTATTTCTGTTAAGTTTATTTATTCCTATCAATTTATGATTTTAAAAGAATATGCCATGAAGCATACATTCTTTGAATCACAGAAAAGATCTCTAAACAATTATGCTTCATGGTTTTATGTTATATAGTTGTTACATTGGTATCACCTTCCATGGTTTTATTCTCTTTTTTTCAAAATTTTATTAGATAATTACTTCATTTACATTTCAAATGCTATCCCGAAAGTCCCCTGTACCCTCCCCCCCCCCCTGCTCCCCTACCCACCCACTCCCACTTCTTGGCCCTGGCCTTCCCCTGTATTGGGGCATATAAGTTTGCAAGACCAAAGGGCCTCTCTTTCCAATGATGACTGACTAGGCCATTTTCTGCTACATATGCAGCTCGAGAAACAAGCTCTGGATGTATACAATAGCGCATATTGTTGTTTCACCTATAGGGTTGCAGACCCCTTCAGTTCCTTAGATACATTCTCTAGATCCTCCACTGGGAGCCCTGTGTTCCATCCAATAGATGACTGTGAGCATCCACTTCTGTATTTGCCAGGCACTGGCAGAGCCTCACACAAGACAACTATATCAGGGTCCTTTCAGCAAAATCTTGCTGGCATATGCATTAGTGTCTGCCTTTGATGACTGATTATGGAATGGATCCCCGAGTGGGGTAGTATCTGGATGGTCCATCCTGTCATCTTAGCTCCAAACTTTGTCTCTGTAACTCCTTCCATTGGGTATTTTGTTCCCTATTCTAAGGAGGAATGAAGTATCCACACATTGATCTTCCTTCTTCTTGATTTTCTTGTGTTTTGCAAATTCTATCTTGGGTGTTCTAAGTTTCTGGGCTAATATCCACTTATCAGTGAGTGCACATCAAGTGACTTCTTTTGTGATTGGGTTACCTCACTCAGGATGATATCCTCCAGATACATTCATTTGCCCAAGAATTTCATAAATTCATTGTTTTTAATAGCTGAGTAGTACTCCATTGTGTAAATGTACCACATTTTCTGTATCCATTCCACTGTTGAGGGACATCTGGGTTCTTTCCAGCTTTTGGCTATTATAAGGCTGCTATGAACATAGTGGAGCATGTGTCCTTATTACCAGTTGGAATATCTTCTGGGTATATGCCCAGGAGAGGAATTGCTGGATCTTCTGGTAGTACTATGTCCAATTTTCCGAGGAACCACCAGACTGATTTTCAGAGTGGTTGTCCATGCTTGCAATCCTACCAGAAATGGAGATGTGTCCCTCTTTCTCAACATCCTCGCCAGCATCTGCTGTCACCTGAATTTTTGATCTTAGCCATTCTGACTGGTGTGAGGTGGAATCTCAAGGTTGTTTTGATTTGCATTTCTCTGATGATTAAGGATGTTTAACATTTTTTTCAGGTGCTTCTCAGCCCTTTAGTATTCCTCAGTTGAGAATTCTTTGTTTAGCTCTGTACCCCATTTTTAATGGGGCTGTTTGAATTTCTGGAGTCTAGCTTCTTGAGTTCTTTGTATATATTGGATATTAGTCTCCTATCAGATTTAGGATTGGTAAAAATCCTTTCCCAATCAGTTGGTGGCCTTTTTATCTTATTGAGGGTATCTTTTTCCTTACAGAAGCTTTGCAATTTTATGAGGTCCCATTTGTCGAATCTTGATCTTACAGCACAAGCCATTGCTGTTCCCATTGCTGTTCCCATAGTTTTATTCTTAAGAATGCTTTTGAGACAAGGCTGTCCACTTTCTCCATACCTATTCAACATTGTACTTGAAGTCCTAGCCAGAGCAATTCGACAACAAAAGGAGATCAAAGGGATACAAATTGGAAAAGATGAAGTCAAAATATCACTCTTTGCAGATGATATGATAGTATATATAAGTGACCCTAAAAATTCCACCAGAGAACTCCTAAGCCTGATAAACAGCTTCGGTGAAGTAGCTGGATATAAAATTAACTCAAACAAATCAATGGCCTTTCTCTACACAAAGAATAAACAGGCTGAGAAAGAAATTAGGGAAACAACACCCTTCTCAATAGTCACAAATAATATAAAATATCTTGGCGTGACTCTAACTAAGGAAGTGAAAGATCTGTATAATAAAAACTTCAAGTCTCTGAAGAAAGAAATTATAGAAGATCTCAGAAGATGGAAAGATCTCCCATGCTCATGGATTGGCAGGATCAACATTGTAAAAATGGCTATCTTGCCAAAAGCAATCTACAGATTCAATGCAATCCCCATCAAAATTCCAAATCAATTCTTCAACGAATTAGAAAGTGCAATCTGCAAATTCATCTGGAATAACAAAAAACCTAGGATAGCAAAAACTCTTCTCAAGGATAAAAGAACCTCTGGTGGAATCACCATGCCGGACCTAAAGCTCTACTACAGAGCAATTGTGATAAAAACTGCATGGTACTGGTGTAGTGACAGACAAATAGACCAATGGAATAGAACTGAAGACCCAGAAATGAACCCACACACCTATGGTCACTTGATCTTCGACAAGGGAGCTAAAAACATCCAGTGGAAGAAAGACAGCATTTTCAACAAATGGTGCTGGCACAACTGGTTGTTAACATGTAGAAGAATGCGAATCGATCCATTTCTATCTCCTTGTACTAAGGTCAAGTCTAAGTGGATCAAGGAACTTCACATAAAACCAGAGACACTGAAACTTATAGAGGAGAAAGTGGGGAAAAGCCTTGAAGATATGGGCACAGGGGAAAAATTCCTGAATAGAACAGTAATGGCTTGTGCTGTAAGATCGAGAATTGACAAGTGGGACCTCATGAAACTACAAAGCTTCTGCAAGGCTAAAGACACCATCAATAAGACAAAAAAACCACCAACAGATTGGGAAAGGATCTTCACCTATCCTAAATCAGATAAGGGACTAATATCCAATATATATAAAGAACTCAAGAAGGTGGACTCCAGAAAGTCAAATAACCCCATTAAAAAATGGGGCTCAGAACTGAACAAAGAATTCTCACCTGAGGAATACCGAATGGCAGAGAAGCACCTGAAAAAATGTTCAACATCCTTAATCATCAGGGAAATGCAAATCAAAACAACCCTGAGATTCCACCTCACACCAGTCAGAATGGCTAAGATCAAAAATTCAGGTGACAGCAGATGCTGGCGAGGATGTGGAGAAAGAGGAACACTCCTCCATTGTTGGTGGTATTGCAAGCTTGTACAACCACTCTGGAAATCAGTCTGGCGGTTCCTCAGAAAATTGGACATAGTACTACTGGAGGATCCAGCAATACCTCTCCTGGGCATATATCCAGAAGATGTCCCAACCGGTAAAAAGGACACATGCTCCACTATGTTCATAGCAGCCCTATTTATAATAGCCAGAAGCTGGAAAGAACCCAGATGTCCCTCAACAGAGGAATGGATACAGAAATTATGGTACATTTACACAATGGAGTACTACTCAGCTATTAAAAAGAATGAATTTATGAAATTCCTAGCCAAATGGATGGACCTGGAGGGCATCATCTTGAGTGAAATAACATAATCACAAAAGAACTCACACAATATGTATTCACTGATAAGTGGATATTAGCCCAAAACTTAGGATACCCAAGATATAAGATACAATTTGCTAAACGCATGAAACTCAAGAAGAATGAAGACCAAAGTGTGGACACTGTGCACCTTCTTAGAATTGGGAACAAAACACCCAGGGAAGGAGTTACAGAGACAAAGTTCGTAGCTGTGATGAAAGGATGGACCATTTAGAGACTGCCGTATCCAGGGATCCATCCCATAATCAGCTTCTAAACGCTGACACCATTGCATACACTAGCAAGATTTTGCTGAAAGGACCCAAATATACCTGTCTCTTGTGAGACGATGCTGGGGCCTAGCAAACACAGGAGTGGATGCTCACAGTCAGCTATTGGATGTATCACAGGGCTCCCAATGGAGAAGCTAGAGAAAGTACCCAAGGAGCTAAAGGGATCTGCAACCCTATTGTTGGAACAACATGATGTACTAACCAGAACCCCGGAGCTCTTGTCTCTAGCTGCATATGTATCGAAAGATGGCCTAGTCGGCCATCAATGGAAAGAGAGGCCCATTGGACTTGCAAACTTTATATGCCCCAATATAGGGGAATGCCAGGGCCAAAAGAATGGGAATGGGTGGGTAGGGAAGTGGGGGGGCGCTATGGGGGACTTTTGGGATAGCATTGGAAATGTAATTGAGGAAAATATGTAATAAAAATATTAAAAAAAAAAAGAATGCTTTTGTTTAGAATGTTCTTTGCCTCTCTAAATTTCTTAATTTTGGAGCAAGGGGAGAAAACCTTCTATCTTGATAAACTTTTCAAAAACAAAATAAAACATTTTTATTGCACAGGTAACTATGTATTTCAGTTTAGTTTTAAATAGGTTTCTCTTACAGATATAGAAAAGGTTCTTAAGGGCAACGGTGAGTTTTAAATTTTCATCTCTGTTTTTATTTATTTATATATTTATTGACCTCTTTTGCTTTTCTAATTTATATTAGTCTAAATTACAAATGACTACTTGTAAAAATCATTTAAAATATCTTACTCTCCATTGTAAAGTATACTGTGTAACTATTATAGTTGGTTCAAGAGAAAGAAATATTTTTCTGAGTTAATAAAAATGTCAGAATTATATTATATAGAAATTACTTATAAGACACTTTAAGGAAACATCTTTTCTTACAATTAAAAATTAACATATAAAACAACAATATGAACTAACCAGTACCCCCAGAACTCCCAGGGACTAAACCACCAACCAAAGAGCACACATGGGGGGGACTCATGGTTCCAGCTGCATATACAGCAGAGGATGGCCTAGTCTGACATCAATGGAAGGCTAAGCCTTTTGTCCTGTGAAGGCTGTATGCCCTAGTTTGGGGGAATGCCAGGGCCAGGAAGGGAGAATGGGTGGGTTGGTGAGCAGAGGGAGCGAGGAGGGGATAGGAGGAAAGTGTTTTTCAGAGGGGAAACCAGGAAAGGGGATAACACTTGAAATATAAATAAAGAAAATATCCAATAAAAAAAATTTAAAAAAGAACTTATAAAAGTATTTCATAGAATTTTCTCTGTTGTCTTTTCATGGCATTTTCTTTTGTTTCTGATATTTGAGCATCTCAAACAGGAAACACAAAAAAGAGATATCATCTAGATTAGCTCTGGAGGATAAGTGAAAAAGAGTCTCATATAGACTAGACAAGTGGCAGCTAAAAAAAACCAGATTGCTCTCTTTCACATTCAAGACACTCAAAATCAACTTGATTTCTTTCCCTTTTATATAGAGGCTCTGAAAATAAAAGGCATAAATGTATACATAATATAGTATATAGAAGAGAGAGAGAGAGAGAGAGAGAGAAAGCTAGTAAGGGAGGCAGAAGGATAGGTAGAATGATCTTTCTATCCACTAAGGTTATGAAATCTTCACTTCATATGGCCAAAGCTTATGGATCAGGCACTCACAGCAATGTATGGATTCCATCTCTGCCAATGTAAAAGGCATGTATATATATATAAAAAAAACTATTTAAAAACCTTTCAACATATGAGAAGATAAATCTGATCACCCCCAGAAACAATTATTCTCAGGATGTAGATGTATCAGAAAACAGGCACCAACGACTTTCATGACTTCTACCCAGGACACTGGGGTGTCGATATGGAATCCTCTGACTGATGAGAAAAACTCCCCACAGAGTAGGAAGATTGAGTCAAACATTACAGAGATGCAAACCAAAAGTAGAACCTCTTACTTCAACGTGGTAATTGATGGCTTCTAGAGCACTATTAACAAAACCCACATTGTTTCTCTGAATTTCACTGGTCAGTCTTATATGACCAGAGAGCTGTATGGGCATTGTCATGATATATTTCACAGTCAAGTTTTTTTTTTTTCCAATCTTAGCTCAAATTTCTCGTATTTATTTATTTATTTATAATATTTTTATTAGGTATTTTCCTCATTTACATTTCCAATGCTATCCCAAAAGTCCCCCATACCCTCCCCCTCAACTCCCCTACCCACCCACTTCCACTTTTTGGCCCTGGCGTTCCCCTGTACTGGGGCATATAAAGTTTGCAAGTCCAATGGGCCTCTCTTTCCATTGATGGCCGACTAGGCCATCTTTTGATACATATGCAGCTAGAGTCAAGAGCTCCGGGGTACTGGTTAGTTCATAATGTTGTTCCACATATACGGTTGCAGATCCCTTTAGCTCCTTGAGTACTTTCTCTAGCTCCTCCATTGGGGGCCTAGCAAACACCGAAGTGGATGCTCACAGTCAGCTATTGGATGGATCACAGTCAAGTTTACCAAGAGGGAAAGTTTCAGACATCAGTTTGTGGAAGGAAAGAGTTGGATATGGGGACTTTGGGGCCTTATTATTCTAAAGCATCAAGGATATACCTAGGCAAAAGCAATAGCTTGTATCTCCTGGAAAATAATAGCAATGATGTGTGGAGAGGGATGCACAGACACTCTGGGTTTCCTTTATGTTGAAATGAGAAGAATTTTATCATACAGTTTGCTATATTTAAAGGGCAGATCAGAGTAGGGCCATTGGGAGTGCCGGGCCTTGTCTAAAACATTAAAGGTCATGAAGGCTCAGCCCTACCTCCTGAACATACATCCCCCAAAAGGCACACCTGAAAGCATTTTCCTTCTTGCAGTCAGATTACCCTGCAGTTTTCTGAGGAAAGGTATGTAGGCCAAAGGGAAGCAGAACCACATAGGCTGCCCTTCACCTTAGGTTTGCCCTTGATAAAGCTTTACAAGACACACACATACACACTCACATAATACACACACACACACACACACACACACACACACATATATATATATATATATAATTCATTATCTCTAAGATACTCTATCATTTTTCATTATAAAAGTAAATCAACACTTGTATAAAAATCTGATGATACAGATCACCATAGTCCTAGACTCTGAAGAAACCTGTTAAATGATTTAAGCACTTATGAAACAATAGTCTATTTTTATTTTTGCTCTTTACAGGCCTATGAAGAGCCTGAGGCATCCAAAGAATTTGGAATATCTACAGGATATTTAAATAAACTTTAGTATTAAAATTATGGCTTTAAAATCAAAACAATCTTGAGATTCCACCTTTCACCAGTCAGAATGGCTAAGATCAAAAATTCAGGTGACAGCAGATGCTGGCAATGATGTTGATAAAGAGGGACACTCCTCCATTGTTGGTGTGATTGCAAGCTGGTACAACCACTTTGGAAATCATTCTGGTGGTTCCTCGGAAAATTGGATATAGTACTACCGGAAGATCCAGCAATTCCTCTCCTGGACATATACCCAGAAGATGTTCCAACTGGTAATAAGGACACATGCTCCACTATGTTCATAGCAGCCTTATAATAGCCAAAAGCTGGAAAGAACCCAGATGTCCCTCAACAGTGGAATGGATACAGAAAATGTGGTACATTTACACAATGGAGTACTACTCAGCTATTAAAAACAATGAATTTATGAAATTCTTGGGCAAATGGATGTATCTGGAGGATATCATCCTGAGTGAGGTAACCCAATCACAAAAGAAGTCACTTGATGTGCACTCACTGATAAGTGGATATTAGCCCAGAAACTTAAAACACCCAAGATACAATTTGCAAAACACAAGAAAATCAAATATAAGGAAGATCAACGTGTGGATACTTCATTCCTCCTTAGAATAGGGAACAAAATACCCATGGAAGGAGTTACAGAGACAAAGTTTGGAGCTAAGATGACAGGATTGACCATCCAGAGACTACCCCACCCGGGGATCCATCCCATAATCAGCCACCAAAGGCAGACACTAATGCACATGCCAGCAAGATTTTGCTGAAAGGACCCTGATATAGCTGTCTCGTGTAAGGGTATGCCAGTGCCTGGCAAATACAGAAGTGGATGCTCACAGTCATCTATTGGATAGAACCCAGAACCCCTAATGGAGGAACTAGAGAAAGTATCCAAGGAGCTGAAGGGGTCTGCAACCCTATAGGTGAAACAACAATATGAACTAACCAGTACACCCAGAGCTTGTGTCTCTAGCTGCATATGTAGCAGAAGATGGCCTAGTCGGTCATCATTGGGAAGAAAGGCCCTTGGTATTGCAAACGTTATATGCCCCAATACAGGGGAAGGCCAGGACCAAGAAGTGGGAGTGGGTGGGTAAGGGAGCAGGGCAGGGGGAGGGTACAGGGGACTTTCAGGATAGCATTTGAAATGTAAATGAAGAAAATATCTAATAAAACCTGGAAAAAAATATGGCTTTAATATCTGGATGTTGTTTGTGGGGCTAATCTGAGCTCTATGGGTTTACAGCCATGACTATAACAGGTAACAACTCAAAACCATATAATTTACCCACAGCAGAAATCTTGATTACTTGATATTGTTTCTGTAACATTTAGAAATTTTAAAATCCATAGTATTAGCAATATTTTGTGTCACACACCTATAAACTCAACACTTAGGACTTGGGAGGTTAAGGTAGGATGAAATTGATTTCTAGGTCAGCTTGGTCAACATGCTGAGGCCCCTTTTCAATAAAATGACTGTTAAAAACAAATGTCTATTAAGTCCTACAGAGAATGGCACCCTGTGCAGTCAGGTGAAACCACTGACCTACACCACTCCTTGGATAGAAAAACAGTTTATTGGGGGACAATCAACCTAGAGGGAAAATGAGGAAAGGAGATAAAATTTGAAACGTAAATAAAGAAAATATCTAATAAAAAATGAAAAAGAAATCATTCTCTTACAGCCCCTAGAGGCATTGCAGATGTGGCTGTTGTGTCATGTATGCATCAGTAGATGGTGGAAATGAGAAAGGACACATCTATGCTCAGAGTTCTAACCTGTGAGTCTAATACTCCATGAAAAAGAATGAGCCTGAGATGACCACCTGTCTGCCTCCAGGGGGCTCCTCCCCCCTCCGCCCACCTCACCGACAAGGAACTAGCCTGAGAAAACCACAACTACCAGTCAGGCACTACACAGGTCTGGATGAGCTCCCACTGTTGGGAAGAAGAAGCCTGCTTGGGTCCAAGGGCTCTAATGGAAGTGAATTCAAGCTTACCACCAGTCAATCACCATGGAGCCTGGACAGATGTTAACCTGAGACATCCCCAGTCTGTGCCACACAGTCCAGACAGGAAAAACCATGGCTGAGATAATCTCTGCCAGGAGCCATAAAGCATGAAGCAGGCATAGCACTTGTGAGAGCACTCTTGAGACAACCCCAGGAGCTAAAGGACCCCAGGCACCACTTATAGGAGCAAGTAAGTGCTATAGAAATGGAAGAGAAAGAGAAATAGAAGGATGTGGGCCCAATGAAGAGAGGCAGAACTGGATACTCAATGGTAGTAAGGAACAGCCTGATGTGAGTAGCCAGAGATGCCACCTGGGACCAAGATGGGGTCATGGCCTGTGTTGCCACTGGGGGCCACATCTGGGTTCCTGGCTCTACAGCAGCAGGGGTCTGTTACCACCAAAGGTCAGGAGGATGTCCATAGTCTGAGCTGATACGTAGGGACATGTTGATGTCTGAAGGCTATGCAGAATTAGCCCGACTCCTTGCCTGAGCATTATGAGAGAGCTGGCCCTGGGGATGTAAGAACAGATCTGTTCTTGTCCCTAAACAGCTCTAGTACTCTAGAGAGTGGAACCTGAACCCTGCCTGAACAGTATAGTAGAGCTGGCCCTAGATCTGGGTGTTGTCAGCAAGCCAGCCTGGAGGCCATGAGAGTGGGAGTGCTGGCTCTGTCCCTTTGCTGGTGGTGGCCTTGGATGGTTCCACTGGGGCAGGGCAGGAGAGGTAACCCAAGTGGTTGGAGTATAGGATAGCTGGTGGGATGTCCAGCTCAGATATCTCTTGGGCCCAAATCCAGAGCTTTGAATTGACCATCGACCTTATTGATGAACTGCTGTACTGGGGCATATAAAGTTCTTAATATTCGACATTAGGAAAGTCTGTAGATTTTTGTGTTTGTTAATGATTGATGTGAGAGGTTCTACATCACAGTGGATGGTCCCATCCCTGGGAAAGTTCTGAGGTCTATAAGAAAACGAGCTTAGCAAGCCCTGGAGAACAAGCCACTATACAGCACTCTCCATGATATCTGCTTCAGTTCCTGCCTTCAGGTTCCTGCCTGCAGCTCCTACATCAAATTTCTTTGATGTTAGATCACAATGTGGAAGTGTGACTGAAATAAATTCTTCCCTCCACAAGTTGCTTTAGGTCATGGTTTTCATCATAGTGATAAACAGTAAATGAAATCTCATGATGTTGTTATTTTAAAGTATTTACTGGACAATAAGAACAATGGAAGCCCAACATGTAAAATGGTGACTAGCAATTATTCACATTTACATTCACATTGCCACTCTTTTTTTAAAAAATGAGTAAAAATACTGTTGTTTTTTTAACATCATCTTTTATTAACAAAAAATTAGAATAAGTACATTTTCTTACTGTTCATGTGTTTTACTAAAATGGCTTTGAATTCACAGATTTCATATGCCTTGTAGGCCAACCATGAATATGTATTTTGGTAGATAATATCTGACCACCCTAGAATAGAATAATGCTTATTCTATGGGGATGACCATCTGCAAAACACCCCCAAAAGTCTGTACACATTTAAAGATGTTGAAATATAGACTATTACATTCCAAGGTCTTCAAAGTGCCCTAAGAATACGGTAAATAGAAATCTGTATGTCTTTCTAACCTAAGAATACAGTAAGTAGAAAACTGTATGTCTTTCTAACCTAAGAATACGGTAAATAGAAAGCTGTATGTCTTTCTAACCTTCAGAAAGCTGTCAATAAAGGGACAATGAAACAGTTGCAGTATGTAAACTACAGCTTAGAATAGAAGTTTCTTCTAAAGCATTATGACCATATGTGGGTGAAAAGCTGTTTTTAGCATACCTTCCAGAAAACTCTTCTAGTGCTTTTCAGCCTTTGGAAAGACCTCATTCTGCCTACAGCTCACCCCTGAGACTCATCAATTCAGCAGTCAGGCTGAATCATTTATTAGATTAGTGGCCTACAGAGAAATGCCCAGTGTGAGTCAGAGAGAGCTGTGAGTTGCCTGCAGGTTCTTTGAAGCTGAGTTCTAGCCAAGTGGGAGGGCCGGGACAAAGGGGACAGAAGCAGAGGGCAAACTTAAACTCCTCAATTGAGTGCACTTTAAACGTTAACAACCTGAGGCCCACTCTGTTGCTTTTTTCATTAGCTTTAGGCCTGTTTGAAGTGGTATTTCTGTCTTCCACTTAGGGGATGGATGCCAAGTAAAGGAACTAACTCAATAGATGACTGGGACAACTTCTCAACTCCTCCAGGTAGATCTCTGACTCCTCCTGCTTTCTCATAACCCCCGGGTAAGATTTCCACTATGTTTAATGGGTGCTTACCTGGATGTGTATTGTCAATTTGTTAATCTGAGAATTAGGATCTCTTCCTGAAAGTGATCTCAGAATGAATTAGTTTTGTATTGAGCCAGTACCAAGTCCAATGGAGAAAACGCATGATAGACCATATGGAATCCAGAATAAAATGATTCAGTAACTATATATTTTAAAACACTAAAAGATGTCTATTTCTGGGATTGAAAGAGAAAAGCAAGTGATGGTATAATTTTGACAGAATGTATTCTTTTATTTACTAACTGGGAAATATATGTGGAAATTCCATTCTACAGATAATATTTAAAAATTAAAAAAATGGCCTCTCTACCATGCTTTCTGTGGACATGGATTTCTATCTGTCAAGAAAAGAAGGTAAAATTTAGTTTTCTAGACTCAACCTTCCACCCTTCTTCTACCATGCATTACTAACCTGGTGAGATTTTTTTTTCAGTTTTGTTTTTTGCTTGTATGGTTTTGTTTTTCTTTCTTTTAAAGCACAATTTATAGTAGAATTTCCTTTTGAAGAAATACAGAAAGATTAAATCTGAATAAATATAGTCAGAATTTACAGATGCATTCTCAAAGGCAGATGTATTTTTGTGGCATTTTAAAATTATTTTCTAGTGATTTTAATTATGTGTTTTAGTTATTTGTGTGAACGAAAAGCTCATCATTCAATGCCCAGATGCTTTTTGAACTTTTTAAAAGAGAGTGTGATAGCATCATCTCTAACTAGGAGTTATCTTTAGCTACCTGAGATTGCTGCCTCTCACCCCACCACACACACACAAACACCCAGATGGTGCTTCCTTGCTAGTTCTCCCCAAGACACACCCCCTCCCAGATGTTGTGTCATCCTTGGT
Source organism: Mus caroli (assembly GCF_978045245.1). Classification (NCBI taxonomy): domain Eukaryota; kingdom Metazoa; phylum Chordata; class Mammalia; order Rodentia; family Muridae; genus Mus; species Mus caroli. The sequence continues at coordinate 80,322,891 of NW_028227258.1, read as the reverse complement.
ACCATTCTCCTTATCTGTGTCCATGTTTGGTCAGTCCAGCCTGAAGCTTGGATCCACTTGTCCAAGGTGTTTATCTTTGCTGTGTAAACTTGTTTAGCATCCAAACTACACTGCCTAGAACCACTGGCTGTCAAACACTGGCTCTGTGCCCCAGCAACTTTGGCTCTCTTAAAATCAGCAGAGACAGACTAGATATAAAAAGGTCTAGCAATTCCCTGCCCCTGTGACCTCACTCAGTTCAGTAAGACTAGATGTTTTACTGGACAATAGTAATACCTTTACATGAAATGAGGACTGAGTTCTCTCTTATCAGTCAGATTCATGAATTCCACATCTGGAAAATATTATTCATGCAAACCCCAGGCCAGTTGCTGGGAGTGACTAGTGGGAACAGTGGTTCACTTTTCCTGAGGGATTTTGGTTACTAAAGTGGTCTTTGGAATGCGTTAGAGAGTAAGAAAGTTGAATTTTTAGGACTGCGGATGTTATACTTGAAGGATGAGATCATTCCTCTGCTACCGCAAATTTCAATATGCTTATGATATCTGATGGTATACATAGTTTAACATCTCAGTATGATATTGGAAGTGATGGAGCCATCTGCAATGACTGTGCAAATTCAGGAGGAGAGTCATGGAAATTATGAGGTGTAGGTGGAACCTTGATCCAAGAGCTGTGGGCCTGGATCAAAATTCAGTTGACCCTAATCACCAACAGACTGGTGATACTCCTTCTGCCACCCTGTCTAGAGTATTGAGATAATTGTTTTTCTTCATGCCTTATGTTGGCTCTTTCTAAAACTGAGGTTTACAAAAGCTAAAAATACTATGTAAAGATACTTCTTCATTTATTCTAAGCCAGTAAATAATGTCTTTCTAGGTCAAGACTGACAATAAAGACTATTTTCCTTGCTTGTGGATGAACATTTCATTATACAATTTACTTTTTTCAAGCTCAACAGCAGAAATGCATGCCCGAGGGAATGTGAAATGGACTGTATGAGTCGCAGCAGCTACCACCATATTCCCTGCCTCAACAACATCTCTTGGTACACTGGTCTTGAAATTATGTAGAGATGAAACTACATAAAATGGTTTCTTTATCTTTTCTAAATACATGGTGTGTGTGTGTGTGTGTGTGTGTGTGTACTCACTGTGGAGATATCACAGGTCTCATTACAACAGGAGATATAAACAGAGATAACTAGAAGCCATAATCATATATTTCCTCAAGCAAAAGTTCATCACTTAGACAGTTAGGATACTTTTTCCTTTAATTAAAAGAAAACTGATCTTTCCTAAAGAGATCTCAGATAAGATATTTGGTGGACATTCTGTTTGATGGGAGACTGTTGACAGCCATTCATATCTACTGAGCCCAGTGTTCTGCCCTGTCTTGACATTTTATAAAAAACCTCTAGAGTTATTGAAAGTAAGTGCAGATGTTCTCAGTTTTCTTACACTACCTTTAACAAGTCCCCTGTGGTCATATTTTTATACAATAGCATAGTAAAATAAGGAATCTTTTTAAAACAGGGTTAGTCAGGGAAGACACAGGTTTTAGTCACTAGTTAAAGTTGCTTTGGCTTAAAATATGTACTATTTAATAACATGATGGAATTTGTGTGATAGTCTGAATATATATGTTCTTTTTGGACATATATATTTTTAGAGAAAAATGCCTTTATTCTTAGATATTATTACTAGTCTTCTTGTCATGGTCAAATGTAAATGACAACCTAATAGGAGAGAGAGAGAGAGAGAGAGAGAGAGAGAGAGAGAGAGAGAGAGAGAGAGAGAAATAATCATCTAATTATGATGTATAACCAATGGATGTGTGTTTCAGATAAGCAATCTGTGTCCTTTGACATCAAATCAAGAGCTCTTCACAAAAGACATCGCTGCAGATTTCAGAGTTAGAGATGGCTCTTCATGACCTGTGTTCTTATAGATAATCTCATTACAACACTAATCTGACCAGGCCCAATTCTCTGCTGCTCATTCATGTATAGAATTCTACTTAATGCAATTGGTCAGTTCCTAGGTTAATGAACTAAGATTGCATTGTGACTGTAAACATTCATATTGAGGTTTGTAATACACTTGGCAACAGAAAGAATAGTTTTATGTTAGTGAAATGTGTATGACCCTCTGTGAGGTAACAAAAGAAGTCCAGTTAGACAACTTTAAGATTATAGTTTCCAATAAGAAAAATATGGCAACTTCAATAATTAAAATATTATTATGACTAGTTTTCCAATTTCTGTGTGTCACAAATAGTACCTCTGTATCAACAGCACAAATAGCAAAACCTGACTGAAACAAAAAAAGATCTGAACAAAAAAATAAAATAAGTAAAATAAAATAAAACAAAATAAAACTGTTTTCCCTATTTAGAAGTTACAATTAGGGGGCTGAAGAGATGGCTCAGCTGTTAAGAGAACTAACTGCCCTTCTGAAGGTCCTGAGTTCAAATCCCAGCAACCAATTGGTGGTTCTCAACCATCTGTAATGAAATCTGACGCCCTCTTCTGGTATGTCTGAAGACAGCTACAGTGTACTTAGATATAATAATAAATAAATCTTTAAAAAAAAAAAAGATGTTACAATTGATAGATAGTCTTATCAGCCAGTCCTTGGTGTAGCAATCCCAACTAAATTTCAAAGTACTATGGTGAAGCAAAGAGATCACTCATAAGGTCTTTATTTTTAATTTCAGTATAAAAGGTACATATCTTCATAAAGAGATATAAGAAAGAACAATATGTCAATGGCTACAAGGGGGTTGGAAATAGAAGAAAAGTATAAAGTTAAGGAAAGGGAAGCAAAGGGAGAGGGTGGATGGGAAGAAGAAGAGGAAGGTGAGGGGAAGGAAGAGGAGGCAAGGGGAGGAGACAGGGAGGGACGAGGAGAGCAAGGAGAGGGTAGTGAGAGAAATAGAGAGGGAGAAAGAATGAAAGAGAGGTAGGGGAGGAAGTGAGAGGGGGCAGAACAGGGGATGGGGTTGGCTGACCCTATATTTTTCTTAGCTTTAAAAAGTCCAAAAGTGAGTATGGTTGTCAGAGTGTATTCAAGGTGTCACCATTGGAACCGCATATCACATTAGTGTTCAGGAGTCAATGGCCAATGGCCACTGTCAGACATGGAGCTCTGAATCCTTTCTACACTATTGACTGGCAGCATGTTCCATAACTTAGTTTTTATTTTGTATTAATGTCAACTTTCTAACCCTTACAAAGGAGACACTAGGTAGTCTAAATAAGTTTAAAGAGCAATAAAATAATGAACATAAAGGAATTTAAGCATACTGTATTTCAAATAAAAGGTATTTTCACTGTCTGCAGAACTACTGCTAGAAACAAGCAAGATGTTCTCACATAAAGAAATGGCAAAATCCAATCTCAGCATTAAAGCTATTTAAAGCTGTATTTTAGCATTATAGCCTCAATGATATTAGCCACATGGACAACGAAGCCACAGGAATGTAGTCGGTTTTGTTTTTGTTTTATTTTCAATACCTCAACATATGGAAACATATGAGAAGAGGACAGACCACTAGAGTAGATGGAGTTGAGCAATGTGAGACTCAGTACAGATGGATATTCATCATGACCTGAGAACATTTTCCTCTATGCAGGATTTCATGTTTAAAACATAAGAACAAAATAAGACATATTGCAGCCTTACTGCAGAGACTCGTGCCAGATATGCTTTTCTTCAGCTTTCTCTTTTATTGAGTGACAGGGAAGAAAGGAGGTACAAACAGTGTAGAATGGGGCCACGATATTATTCTGTCTCGTAACTGGAATGAAAACCCCAAATATACAATAGAGGAATGGGGTTAAAAGCTTAGAGTTATTTACTATAACAAGTACATCTTAATGATTACCAGCTGGAAAAGGGAAAGGGAGATATTCTTATTCCGACTGTCAAAAGAGAATGATCGGATGTGGGATGGCTCAGAGATGATGCACCTTGTCTATGAAGCAACTTTCCCCTGGGAATGATCCTACTGACAGCTGAGCTGTGCAGGTGCTGAATGGGAGGCATTTTCTGCCAGCTTGCTGATGATTTGCATCTCCACAGGATGTGGTTAAACAAAAACAGAATGGCCTATGTTGCCAGTATAACAGGTTTGCAGAGATGTAACTTATGGCTTTTATGCATTTGGTGTGGAACTTTCCATGGATCCCTCATATACCGGATGTCATCATAATCACTGCAGGGACAAAGATTAAATGCCTTTTTTTTTCATTAATTTACTTACTCATTTTACATCAGGATTGCTGCCCTTGCCCCAGTACCCCTCACATGGTCCCTCTTCCCGTTTCCCTTCTCCTCTGAGAGAGTTGGGAACCCTCTGGGTTTCCCCTCAAGCCTGGCACATCAAGCCTCTAAAAGGTTAGGTGCAGCCTCTCCCACTGATGTCAGACAAGGCAGTCCAGTTAGGGGAACTGATTCCACAGACCTGCAAAAGCTTTTGGGACAGCCCCCTGCTTCAGTTGTTAGGGGATTTCAGTTCCCCAATCTCACCAAGGGACAGGTCATTGAAACAAAATCTAAACAGGGAAACAATGAAATTAACAGATGTTACAAACCTAATAGACCTAACATATCTACAGAACCTTTCACCTAAGAAAATGCCTTTTCAGCACCTCATACAACCTTCTTCAAAAGTGACAATATAATCACTCACAAAGCAAGCCTCAACAGTTACAAGAAGATTGAATAAAACCACCTGAATATTATTACATTACCATGGATTAAAGCTGGACTTCAACACCACAAGAAAAACACAGGGAGCCCACATACTCAAGAAAACTGAACAACTCTCTACTCAATGATTTCTTGGTCAGGGAAGAAATAAAGAAAAAAAAAATAAAGACTTTCTAGAATTCAGTGAAAATGAGAGAAAAAACATACCCAAACTTATGGGACACAATGAAAGCAGTGCTAAGAGGACAGTTCATAGCACTGAGTGCCTTCATAAGAAATTGAAGAGATCTCATACTAGCAACTTAACAGCACACCTGAAAGATTTAGAACAAAAAGAAACAAACACACCCAAGAGGATAAGACAGCAGGAAATAGTCAAACTCAGGGCTGAAAGCAATCAATTAGAAACATAGAGAACAACACAAAAACTCAACAAAACCAGCAGCTGGTTCTTTGAGAAAATAAACAAAGATAATCAACCAGATAACCAACAAGACAGACAAACACTTAGCCAAAATAACTAAAAGGCAGAGAGACAGTATTCAAATTAACAAAATCAGAAACTCAGGAAATTTAAAAAAAAATCATTAGTTCTTACTTCAAAATCCTGTACCCCACAAAACTGGAAAATTTTAACTAAATAGATGATTTTCTAGACAGATAAAACTCACCAAAATCGAATCAACACCAGGCAAACTAAACAATCCTCTAACCCTTAAGGAAATAGAAGAAATCATTAACATTTTCCTAACCAAAAAAAAAAAAAGTCCATGACTTGATAGTTTTCGTTAAAAATTCTACCAGACTTTCAAAGAAGAGCTAATACCAATACCCCTCAAACCATTCCACAAAATAGAAACAAAAGAGACACTGTCAAACTCATTCTATGAGTCACAGTCACCCTGTGCTAAAACACACAAAGAAAGAATCAACAAAGAAAGAATCTCAGACCAATTTCTCTTATGAACATCAATGCAAAAATACTCAATAAAATATTCTCAAACAGAATCCAAGAACACATCAAAACCATGCTCAAGTAGGTTGCATCCTAGGGATGCAGGGATGATTTAATATATGAGAATCCATTAACATAATCTACCATATAAACTAAAAGAAAAAAATCACATGATCATCCCATTGAATGATGAAAAAGCCTTTGACAAAATCCAAAACTCCTTCATTTTAAAAGTCTTGGAAATATCAAGGATACAAGGAATAATTAGACACATACCTAAACATAATAAAAGCAATTTATAGCAAGCTAATAGCCAACAAAAAATTAAATGAAGAGAAAATTGAAGCAATCCACTAAAGTCAGGGACAAGACAAGGCCATTTTCTCCCTATTTATGCAGTGTAGTACTGAAGTTCTAGACAGAGCAAAAAGACAACTAAAGGAGATCAAGGGGATACAAATTGGAAAGTAAGAAATGAAGGTATCACTCTTTGAGGATGATATGACAATGAACATAAGTGACCCTCAAAAGTCTACCAGAGAACTCCTATAGCCGATCAAAAAACAAAACAAAACAAAACAAAACAAACAAACAAACAAAAAACAAAACAAAACTTCAGCAAAGTGGCTGGATACAAAATTAATTCGAAGAAGTCAGTAGCCCTCCTTCGTACAAAGGATAAATGGGCTGAGAAAGAAATGGAGACAACACCCTTCACAATAGCCACAAATAATACAAAATATCTTGGTGTAATTCTAACCAAGCAAGTAAAAGATCTATATGACAAGACCTTCAAGTTCCTGAAGAAAGAAGTTGAAGAAGATATCAGAAGATGGAAAGATCTCGTGCTCATGGATTGGTAGGATTAAGGTAGTGAAAATGGCCATCTTACCAAAACAATCTAAACATTCAGTGCAATCCCGATCAAGATGCCAACACAAGGTTTTACAGACCTTGAAACAGCAATTCTCAACTTCATATGGAAAAAAAAATGCACAGGATAGCTAAAACAATCCTGAACAATAAAAGAACTTCTGTAGGAATCACCATCTTTGATCTCAAGCTATATTACAGAGCAATGATGATAAAAGCTGCATGATATTGGTATAAAAGGCATTTTAAATGCTAAAAGTTAAAGTGGTAGGATTAGATACAGTATATATTAAAATTTTTAATTTTACATTTAAAATGGAGGTAAATGTCAAAATTCTGACAATATTTAGTTGTTCTGAACCTACTTTGAGTAACTTTCAACAAATGTTATTTTCTTGGAAAATGCCTGAGCCCTCTGTACAAAGCTGCAAAAATCTCTGCTGTTTCCTTCCAGAAAGCTTTCCTTTGATTCTGGGAATAGCCAATTTTTTTTCTATATTTAACGTTCTGATCATTAATTGTTAATATGGAACTTGTAATAATTTCTGTCCATGTTTTTCTTCATTTTTAAGAAAATTATGCATGCAGCTATGTTCTTATGTCTGATAAGATAAAGACAGGTTATAACTTAATGTGGAAGTAATATTATAAATTATCTCTGAGGTATTAAAAAGTAGTTTATTGTAAAATTGGGCTAGCATATATTCATTATACTACATGATGGAGAAACCAGCAGTTGTTTTATGAAATATACATTTTCATTAACTTTCAGAAGAATCATTAGATATGTAATTAGCATCATTCAAATTTGCCCAGTTTTCATTCTAATTGTCATGAAATTAGTTCAGCACCTGTAGTGCTTTCTGCATATGGGTCAGGACACAGCTCCTATTTCCTTTGCCAGCTTTCCCAAAAACTCACTACTAACATGTTGAAATTTCCCTTCAGAAGACAAACTTCCGGTGGTTCTTGTCTTGTCCCCTAAAGGCAAACAAGCTGATGCAGTGTAAATTTGTAATACAGTATCTGTTTCTGTTGTGTTCTGATTGGGCTACAACGTACAAGGTTAATCTAATGAAGACACAATACAGATTGTGCAATTTTATTCTTTCTAGTGGGAAACAAATTCCAGGGAAGACTTGAAGAATGCAAAGTCAGGGACAGAAGGGTCTGCGTCCAGAAGTGTTTCCAGCCTCTTGCCAGTTCACAGTAGAGATGGGAAGACTAGGAAGCACGGGGCTATCCTTTCCTGTCCAGGGTGTTTAGAAGTCTACAGCATACTTGACATCATGACATAAATTACTGTTTCCACAATGCTCTCCAGGTATGTGACAAAATTACCTGCCTTCTCCATATCAACACACCCTCAAATACCCCCAAAGAGCTACTGTCCTCTTCCCATCCACACATATACCCAAACTTCCCCTTGGTACTATTGTAGCATCATCTTGTGCTTTAGCAATGTCCTTAAAGTAGCCACTTCTATGCACTAAAACTAACTCAAGTTTGAACTTCAGCTGTGCTACTATTTTGCTGCGTGATCTTCTTTATATTTTTTTCAATACACAAATTGTAAACACTCTTGGTATAATTTTATTTACATAGATCAAATGAAAGCTTTTAAGAATATATAAAATGCTTATTGTAAATACATACGGTATAATTCTCTATTCCGTTATTAAGACAAAACACTGATATCAATAATCAGTAATGTTGATGACAGTGAGTTATGTGTTTCATCATGTGGGCTTCGGGTCATTCTTCCCTTAACTGACAAGACAGAACCTGGAGTTATAGCACTGAAGAAGCAGGAAGGGTTTCAAGTTCCTGTTTGCAGGCTCCAATACAGGCAAGGTAAGTAAATGGAAATATTTAGATGTTCTTTCTGGAAAAACAGGTATGGTGCTAATAGCAAAGTATGATAACCAGAAAAAGATTCAGGGAATTGGAGCTCAAAAAGACTGTCAATTCTGCCAGCCTTTATAGATACTAAGATGTAGAACTCCTTTGATGTGCACAAGGGCTGTAGCAGATGAGTTATTTGGAGATGGGCTTTCAGCTACTATGGAAGAAGAAAATGTTCCATCATATCTGGTGTGCATCTTTAATAGAACTACCTAGACATGTAAAGGTGGTGAGAGTGCACATTTCTGGTCCTGAGGCCCTGGAAAGATGCTCAGAGCTAAGCTTTCCATAACACTGAAGGAGCACCTCCTGAGGTGAGGGTTTCAGAATCACTGGATGCTGGATCCAAAATTATAAACTAGCACCTGAAATTAGGGCCTTTGATTTTTCAATATTTCATATTTTGTCTTATAATTGCTTTTGTTGACTTTTGTTTTGTGGAGACTCTTCACTACTGCTAGTCTTTTTCTTTATTTTTCCTTTTCTTTATTTTATTTTATTTTTTTTTAAACCTTCACAGTTTTATTATAAAAAAAATACAATTCATTTGAAACTATTCTAGTAGGCAATTAGACAGTTCGGTCAGGATTTAAGTAGCTAAAGATTCTTATGGAGAAAAGAGGTAATTTTGGCTTGAAGAGTTCAGTCATCAAATTCCTGCTGTCCTTGACAGAAAAAGGGAGAAAAATGACAGTTTGATTTTTTTCACCAAGCATGTGCCCAGGCTTCCTTATGAAACAGAGATATGTTTCTATGAGTAATCCGAACCTGTTCACTACGAAGTGAGGCCAGCCAGCCCGTGGACTGCCCCAAGTAACAGAGGTAATGACTGTGTGGGCTGGCCATAAAGTGTCTGAGGTGATGCCTGTGACTAAGTCATCACTACATCAATGTATCATCCAGGGATTGAGCTGGGGCACGAACCTCTCCCTGGGGGTTGTCATGGTCAGGCTCCTTTCCATAAAGCTCTAAGGCTTGGCCCAGGGCTCTGCTTGCTCTGATCCCAAAGAAGGAGGGTGGTGTTTTAAGACATTTAAACAGGTTCACTTCTGCTCTAAATTATGAAATAAACAATGAATATAACTGTATTAAAAATGGTTGAGTAAGTGTCAAAGAAAAGGAAATTTCCTTTTGGTAAATAATATTCCCTCTCCTGCAGGGTATGAGACTCACCTCCCCCAAGCACCAACTCCTTGAAGATGGGTGAGGCCTAGTGACTTTTTTTTTTATTATTATTATCAGAGCTGGAAAACCACAGAGAAGTAGTGTGTAGTGGAGATCCTGGCATACACTCTTCAACCAGGGATGTCACAGGACTTTCACATCCCATACCCAGTGTTACAGTCCAAAAACCAGTTGCTCAAGCCTAATCATGAGTAAAGGATCAGGCCAAACCAGGTGCTCTGGAGCCCGTGTCAAGCTGCTAGTACAATCCGGGGAGAACCTTTAAGAACACAAAGGCAAACTGAGAAACTGTCACAGAACAAAGGAGACAGGACATGAAGAGTAAATGAAATGTGGTTTGAGCTGAGCTGTGGAACAAGTAGAGACTAAATGAAAACTTGATGGAATTCACATAAGCACAGGGGTCCATTTTCTTAATAGCATCATTTTTCTCTTCACTACTGCTAGTCTTTTTCTTTATTTTTCCTTTTCTTTATTTTCTTTGGTAGTGTTTTGAGTGATAGTGAAGGCTTCACATATATTGGGCAAATGCTCTGTTACTCTGCTTTGTGCTCATCCATTTTCTGATAACATAGGATAGACATAAATTCTTGAAAACAGTAAGTGCTATAGTATTTAGGATGCAGAACCTGGAGGAAGATGATAGGTCACACCATGTACAATGTCCTGGGTCAGATTGTGAGGCTCCACTTCCTCTGAGCTCTGGTCATGAAATGATTGGTTTTATCTCAGCATGTGCTACCATGCAATTATGTAACCCCAGAGACCTGAGCCCAAAGCTGCTGTGTTTGGTAAGTCAGAGATTTTGTGTTTGAAGAATGTAGCCAAATGCATGACTTCTTGTAAAAGTAGAATGCTGTTTGTTACAGCATCTCAAATCCAGCATAAGACTGAGGAGTGAGTGCATAGACATGAGAGTGTCTATACATGAATTCCTAAGGAAATCCTTGAGAAGAGAGAAACATTCTAGATCTTGACTTCATCACTCCCAATTTCTTGATTGTGACACTGCATTAATGGTTGCTATCCTTGGAGAAAAGAAAGCATTCATATAACATCTCTCTGTTGTTTATTATAGCTGTCTATTAATGACTGTTTCCCAAAGAAAAAGATTAATTCTAAAAGAAATAGGTAACTTAGGAAAAATACTGATACCAAAACGAATATTTAGGAAATAAATACATTCTGTGTATAACTTCACAGTGAGCTTATGTAATAGAATATCTTCATTAATTTAGTCAATTAAGCTTCATATGAGCAGGTGCTTAAAAGTATTATGTAATGAACATCAATGGTAACTGGGCTTCTTCTGTTAATGTGGAGGTAGAGTACAGTAGAGCTTTGTTCTATTTCTGAATACCAGAAATATTGTTCAAATAGAAGGAAATTGAGGCTATGGTATTGAGTAAATGGCATTTTTAATGCATGGAAACTTTCCTCAACATGCTATCATCAATGGCTTGTCATTCAAATAATTAGCTCCAGCAGGTGACACTGCAAAACTGAGCCTCAACACTGAAATCTTTTATTTAAAAACATCCATATTCTCTGCCATGAGGCTGAGGTAACTCATCGAGTGCCATATGATTTGCTCGCCATGAATAAATGGAACTTAGCTGCCCTTGGACCCCCAAGACTCATCAGTGCCTGGTTCCCCACAAATGAAGAATAACCAAGGGTGATAAAGAAGATTAGAAGACAAGGAAAGAATTCTGAAGTTGGGATTGGACAACCCAAGATGATGGGAGGAATTCCCGCTCTGAACTGTGTTCTCCTGACAGGTAATAATGAACTGGGTGAATTCATAAGCAAAGACAAGCTTTAAGGACTTTGAATGTAGAAAGTGCCCTCCCCCAGCACACGAGGATATGAACCTTGACTTATGGGCAGAGCCAAGCAGACCATCCAATACTAACTCATGTGTTTGTTTGTTTTTGTTGTTGTTGTTATTGTTCTTTGTGTTTTTTGTTTTGTTTTGTTTTGTTTTGTTTTGTTTTTCGAGGCAGGGTTTCTCTGTATAGCCCTGGCTGTCCTGGAACTCACTTTGTAGACCAGGCTGGCCTCGAACTCAGAAATCTGCCTGCCTCTGCCTCCCGAGTGCTGGGATTAAAGGCGTGTGCCACCACGCCCGGTTGTTATTGTTCTTGATCCTAGTGAAAAGAAGTCAGGGGCTGGTGAGATGGCTCAGTGGGTAAGAGCACCCGACTGCTCTTCCGAAGGTCCAGAGTTCAAATCCCAGCAACCACATGGTGGCTCACAACCATCTGTAACGGGATCTGGCGCCCTCTTCTGGAGTGTCTGAAGACAGCTACAGTGTACTTACATATAATAAATAAATCTTTAGAAAAAAAAAAAAGAAAGAAAAGAAGTCAAAACATTGTCTATGAATATCATCTTGGTTTGTTTAAATTATGCAGACATTATATAATTGTTCAGTAATTAAATGGACTCTCAATTCTGTAATATTGTATAAGTTCTGTAAACTCTATATCAGGCTCCATTGAAAAAAGAATCCTGATTGTTAGACATGTCCAGAATAAGCTTCCATTGCCTACAAGGAACAGAGCAAACTGAGTCTCATAACCCGGAGAAAGTTCAAAGAATGCCTAGTTACTATGGTGCTGTAATAAGTCTGCACCATTACAACAAACACCTGCAGTCAATCACCTTATAAGAAAAAAGATTTATTTCAAGTCAACTTGAAAGTTTTTCTCTGTGATTGGCTGGCCCTGTTGCTTTAAATCATTGAAAGGCCATACATTGTGACAAAGAGCATGTACCAGACCAAAGTCACTCAGCTCCCCTCAGGGATGAAACAACAGAAGATGAAGAAGAGCCTTCTTTGGGAAAAGTTCTCCTTCTCCTGATACATTCCAGTGCTTCCATCCTCCACCATGTGGTTGGCCAAGCCTTTATCTGATTGACCTTTAGGGGACTTTTATGATCAAATTTCATGTCACCACAAGCAAAGTACTGACAGTGGCTTGGTATATATATTATGTCTCCCTGTGTTATGCAAAAGAGATCAAATCACCCTCATTAAAAGCTGTATGGAGGTTGGACAACTACCAGTTTAAAAGACCACTATATTACATATTTCTTTCCTTGCCTACTCTGAGGGTCCTCTGGAATTGAGAAGCCTTGGCCTTCATACTCTCCACTCTATTCCATTGGTGGGATAATGAGTAATCAGTGATCAGTAATTTCTCTGGAATGAATGATCCCATCCTACTCAGCTATCAAACAACACCATGAACAAGACACTGCTGGACTCCTTTCATGAGTGATATATATTAGATTCACCAAGATTGAACTATAAATCAAAATTTTCAAATGGAACAAGCCTTGTCTCCCAAACCTCAAATGGGAAAATCAACTTTGAAACTTTTGAGAAGAATGTAAAGAAAAAATGATTTATGAATAAGTGCCATGCTGTTCTAAGTACACAACTCCTTATCCCTTCTATGTGTCCTATGTTGCCATGGTTTCTTTTACCAACTCACTCATCAATAGGAAGTTAGCCATGGACTTACCAGCTATACTAATAATACATATTGTACTCAAGTAAATTACAATTTGATGATAGTCTACTTATACCTCCAGTAATATTTCTTTTATATTAATTAAATTTTTATTTTTAATTTAATAGCAGGTCTCACTATGCATTACTGGCTGGCCCGGAGCTCTCTATGTCAACCAGGCTGATCTTGAACTTATAGAGAGTTACTTGTCACTGACTCCTATGTGAATGGATTAAAGTGGTACACCACAAACCTGGAGATTTCTATTTCTTCATTGCTATAGAGTTTGACAGGCAAAAATGAGAATATATATATATATATATATATATATATATATATATATATATAATCACATAGTACAGACACTGTATCACAAAATGGGAGTTGAACATAATGAAATGATAGACACAGCAGGAAACGTGAATTAGTGAGGTCCAGCTCTGTTTGATTGCTGTTTGGGGAATTTGTGGTCCAAAGAACTTCACATTCTGGTTCCAGAGCAAGCCAGTGGCAGAAAGGAGAATCTGCTCTATTAAAATAAGTAAAAAAACACGAGCAAAAACTGGAGCTTCTCAGTTCACCTTGAAACTCAAGGCTGGGATGAGAACTGAACTTCCAATAATGCTAGTTTAAAAAACAATGTAAATACAAGCATACTCTCTAGCAATGATCAGGTAGTTAATTTTAATATATTTCATATATGCATACTGTCACTTCTATATTTGACTTAGCTTCTATATTTTCTTTTTTTATTAGGTATTTATTTCATTTATACTTCCAATGCTATCCCAAAGGTCCCTCCCCCGCCCCCCCCCACTCTCCCCACCCACCCACTCCCACTTCTTGGTCCTGGCGTTCCCCTGTACTAAGGCAGATAAAGTTTGCATGACCAATGGGCCTCTTTTTCCACTGATGGCCTACTAGACCATCTTCTGATACATATGTAGCTAGAGACCTGAGCTCTGGGGGGTACTGGTTAGTTCATATTGTTGTTCCACCTATAGGACTGCGGATCCCTTTAGCTCCTTGATTACTTTCTCTAGCTCCTCCATTGGGGACCCTGTGATCCATCCAATAGCTGACTATGAGCATCCACTTCTGTCTTTGCTAGGCCCCTGCATAGTCTCACAAGAGAGAGCTATATCTGGGTCCTTTCAGCAAAATCTTGCTAGTGTATGCAATGGTGTCAGAGTTTGGAGGCTGATTATGGGATGGATCCCCGGATATGGCAGTCTCTAGATGGTCCATCCTTTCGTCTCAGCTCTAAACTGTGTCTCTGTAACTCCTTCCATGGATGTTTTGTTCCCAATTCTAAGAAGGGGCAAAATAGCTTTTCTGTTAATGAAAAATATATTTTTCTCATGTGTGTGATTAAATGGATTTCCTCCCCCAACTCCCAGTTCTCACACAGACAAGAATAGGTACAGAGTAGAATCATTATAAATTCCTTAATGACAAATGTGAGCACAAGGCTCTTTGATCTTTCCATACCAGCCTCATGACTGACTATTATTTAATATAGTTGAAGAAAATAAGGTAAATCAAAGGAAAACATTTTTAATTAGTGCTTTAACTATGTGATTCATTGTGCCTTCTTAAAGAAAAGTGCTCCCACCAGAAAATGAAAAACTCATTACTTCTAAAAGCTGTTTACTTCTATTTAATGATTTCTTCTAATAGGCAGATAAATTGAACAACAACCTTTGAAACCTATTAGCCCGAATAATTTCACAGGAACCAAAGTTAATGTTGTGCTGTAGGTTGTTACTCAACTAATCTGAAAGTAATGCAATATCAGCCTGCAAAGTCTTCTGTTAAAGGGCACACAGCTAGCTTTTAACCAACTGCACAGCCCAGAGGAACTGACTCAAATAACAAAGTAACCAATGTATGTTAACAAATGAGATCAAGTTAGCCCTTGGGAAAACCTTTCTTTACTGGCATTTATGATCTGTGGTGCTTACGACATTAGTTACATGAGCAGAAAGAACATGTACCAGGAAAATTGGCAGAATTCTCATAAACTGTCTGATCATCATTTCTTAATCTGGGAGCTGAATGCAAAGACCTTGTAACATAGAGAGAGGGTCAAGCCCTTCATTCAAGCACACGATCCTAAGAACTGGCCACTAACATAAATGTATATCTATAAACTTAGCAGTGTCAAAGAACCATGTCCTTAGGTGTCCCTTGAATATGGTAGAGCTTCGGTTGATTGACATGTAGATTGGAGATGGTAATTTGACCTGTCTCAAAGGGCTATGCAACATGTACAATGACACATGCCAAGCATTTACAAGTGCAAATAGTTTATCACGTGTGTTAACCATTGTTGCTATTGTACCATAGTCTAATAAAATGGAATCAATTTTTAAAAATCACCAATCAATTTTAATTAATCGTCTAGTAACAGGAGCAAGCAAAGTGTCCTCAGGATTAAGAAAACCTGGCCCATTTCTTCCTGCGGTTCAGCACAAGTAAATTTTGAAAATGGAGTAGAAATATGAAGCTCACCTTCAATTTTTCTCCAGCACCCATAAATCACTTAGATTTAGCATAAGATGAGGGCTAATTTATTATGGCTTAAGTTTAATTTCCTGAGAGTGCTAGGATATTTGTTTATATAAGATAAAAGGCATTTACTGTATGTGTTTGAATATGCCTTCAATGGCTAGTTTTCCATCACATTTAATTATTCTGAGTCTGCAAAATATGCAAAGCTCCCAAATCCTTTCTCTACATTGACTGGAAGCGTTCTGATTCTTTAGCATATAAATGTTCATTTCTTCCATGGGGTTTATGTTGATGCAAAATGAAATGAGGTTGTTCTTTCTGGTCTGGTAAAACATTGAGTTTATTGTCCCTCTACACTTGGGACATTCCTTTCCTTCTGCCCTATGTTCCAATTTCTTCCTGGGCAGATCCATCATTTGAAATGATATCATGTGCATTTCAAACACTTTAGAGTTTACAGAGCAATCTCTCACTCTTCCTTGAATCAGTAATTCTGGAGCTCATACCCTAGCTTGTCACCATAGTTCTTATCTAATTTTATCTGGTGGCTCTTTTTCTGGCTTACTCTGACCCTGCCTTCATCATTCTAATTCTATATAAAACACTGGCTCCTATGAGAGTCTGTCTTTGACTATACTTGTAAACTGGCCAAACTATCTCTGTCTCTCAGTTAGACTACAACAACAGCAACAGAACCATATTCATTTATATGTGTATATGTGTGTGGATATGTGTAAATATGCATATAGATGCACATGGCAACCAGAAGAAGATGTATAATACATTTGGAGTTAAAGGGAACTGGGAACTTCCTGACATGGATCTTGGGAACCAAATCAGGACCTTCGTAAGAATAGTGCATGCTTTTTTTTTTTTTTTTTTTTTAAGATTTATTTATTTATTATATGTAAGTACACTGTAGCTGTCTTCAGACACTCCAGAAGAGGGCGCCAGATCTCGTTACGGATGGTTGTGAGCCACCATGTGGTTGCTGGGATTTGAACTCTGGACCTTCAGAAGAGCAGTCGGGTGCTCTTACCCACTGAGCCATCTCACCAGCCCAGTGCATGCTTTTAACTGCAGAACCATCTTTCCAATCACCACTTTCCCAGTTGTTCTTGACCAGTATGCCCACTAGATCATCCAGTGATCATTTAAAATAGGTCAACATTTTCAAAAGAAAATGAATAAATGATCAACAGATATATAAAAATCTGTTCAATATAACTAACTACCATAACAATAAAATTCAAAGCCACAAGGATAAAAGGAAAACTGTGACAAAATGATTAAAGATAACAATCAACAACAGGACAGACAATAAGGGGAAAGATTTGCACAATGTTGCTGTTAGTGTGTGTTATATTACTGTCATCATAGACATCGGTATGAATGTTCTGTACTACCACGTGAGGCAACAATCTATTACAAACGTATACTCAAAGCAAATATAATCAACATGTTCAAGGCCATGCAAGTCTAGTTGCCCATAGTTACTCATTAATGGAAATAACCTAAATGTCTATAAGTCAATAAATGATAAAGAAAACATAGAACACGTACACAGTGGAATACTATTCAGGAATTGAAAGGAATGGACTCTTAGCATTTGTGGCTGGAGACCCTTACGAAATAAGTCAGACCCAGACAAACACCTTGATTTCAGTCAAGCTGAATCTTCCAAAATGTAAAGTGACTTCATAGAATTTGTAAATGAATTAGATTCTTTGCAAAATGATTTGGAGTTAGGTACTAATTTCCTGTTAGACAAAAGTAACAAGTTCCTATGAACTACAGGTAGAAGGTGTTTACAGTTGACACTGATACACTGTATATTTCAAAAAGCTAGAAATAGGATTTTGAAAAATTTACCATAAAGAAGTGGTAAATATTTGAGGATATCGTTATATTTAACCTAATTTAGATATTGCACAATAAAGTGTATAGAACCACTACATGACTCAATTATTTTCTACAATTTTTACAAATCACTTAAAATAAAATTTGCATTAAAAAATGAAGGAATGGGGCAGCAGCGTCCTGTATTTCAGGAGAGTTTATGATTGCCACGTAAACACATAGAACAAAAAATAAGTCTGTTAAAAAAGAAAAACCCATCAATAGAAAGAACTGAGAAGTAAACAAAGATGGGGGGGGGCTGATTAGTTTTGACTGTCAACACAACAGTATTTAGAATTATCTAGAAGATACACTTTATGCAAGACTTAGAAAAGGAAGATCACTCTGAAAGTGGGTGGTATTATTCTACAGACTACTATTCCAGGCTTAGCTTAATTTAAAAATTCAACAAAGATTACTCTAACTGTGGATGATTTATTCCTCTCCTCTTCCTGGCCACACATACAATGGAACCAGCGGCCTCTTGCTCTGGATTCCACAGCAAGTGCAGCTCTCAATAATGGTGCCTCCTCCACCATAGATTGCATCTATGGAAGCCAACACAACCCTTCCGCCTTGCACTTGTCTTTGTCAGATATCTTATCGCAACAATGAGTAAGGCAACTAAACCACAAAAATGATATAGGAAGTGGGGTTGTTGCTGAGAAAAGCTTGACCATGTGATTTGCCCAAGGTCCATTTATGTAGAGAAATACTCCCCCCCACCCCCATAGGAAAGAGCTAAAGGTATTTGAGAATAGAAAAAGAGTCACAAATGTCAACATGCTCTTTTGAAATCTGACATCTTAAGTTTATACATTCAAATCTTTTGCCTTCTTTTGTATATGCTCCATAGATCCACAAATAATTTCCACTTCCTTCCTTCTTCTCTTCCTTTGGAAAATTAATCAATGGCTTGAAAGCCCTTCTGGAAGCTGTTTTTATTAAGCAAGATTCTCTGAAAGAATCTAATCAATAGACTGCATATATTAGAGTTAATAGATTGGCTTCTAGGCTAGGGGATGGAAAGTCTAATAAAGGCTGTGCTCTTGCTGGAGAAGCTGTGAAGCTGGTAGCTGCTCAGTCCAAGGACTGAATGCCTTAGCAGTTTCAATCTTCTCTAAAAGGCCTGGGGATTACCTAGAGAGCTGCTTGTCTTCAGCCTAGACCTCTTGACACTTGGGCCACTTATTAGAAATTACCATAGAGACTTGTCTCCCCATCCTTTAATTCTCTGGAAAATTGCCTCACAGACACACACAGAGATGTTTCTTCTATTTGAGTCCAAATCACAAGTTGACAACCAATTGAAAGCATCACTTTTATGTATCTTAAAATTTCTTTATTTTTATAAGTCTGTTCCAAATGGTATCATTTGATACGCTTATGCTTGCCAATGCCCTTGGTCTCTTTCAGTGGAAAAAAAAAACTTTTACTGCTTACATTGTTATGAATTTTTTCATTTGCTTTATTTGAACTATATGAATGTTTTACCTACATGTATGTCTTCCTCCATGTCTGGTAGGTACAAAGATGAGAAGGGGGTGGTATGTTTCCTTCCTTTTCTTTACTTTCTGCTAACTAACACTGGCAGAACAGATCTTGAAACATCATACAGAACTATTTAATATATGGCATAAGTATGTATAAATACAGACAAACTAGTACGTGAAGAGGAAAAGGACCAAGAGGGAGCCTGAATCTCAAGTGCTCTAAAACACACAAGATCACAGGATCATAGGATCACAGAGGAAGCTCTACTCCCAGAAGATCAGGCAAACCCAGGATCACTGGAGCTCTGACAAACTTAAGATCACAGCTAAGGCCACAACATCTTTCCCAACAACCAGCCTAATTGGGACCCCCCACAGGAACCAGGGAAACACAAAACCCCACCCAGCTAAAAGCATAAGTTCCTTCCATCTTGCACCAGGGCTGTAGCAAACCCAGGACACTGGCTCCCCACATACCACTGCAAAACCCAGAGAAAACTTGACTCCCAGGAGCTCTGACACAACAGGATCTCAGGAGCTTGATCACACCAGGATTTCAGAATCCCAGAGACAGCTTGACTCCCAGGAGCTCTGACAAACCCAGTTCTCAGGATCACAGGATCATAGAGTCAGCTGGAATCTGAGGATTTCTGACACAACCAAGATCATAGGAGGGACAGGCTTCAGTCAGAGACAGCAAGGGCAAGTAGCATGAGAGATAACCAGATGGCAGGAGGCAAACTCAAGAATACAAGCAACCGAAACCAAGGCTACTTGGCATCGTCAGAACCCAGTTCTCCCACTATAGCAAGGCCTGTATACTCTATCACAATGGGAAAGCAAGATTTGGATTTAAAATGACTTCACATAATGATGATAGAGGACTTTAAGAAGGACATAAATAACTCCCTTAAAAAATACAAGAGAACACAGCTAAACAGGTAGAAGCCCTTAAAGAGGAAACACAAAAATCCCTTAAAGAATTATAGGAAAACACAACAAAACAGGTGGAGGATTTGAAAAAAGTCATCCAGGATCTAAAAATGGAAATAGAAACAAAAAATAAATCACAATGGGAGAGAACCCTGGAGATTGGAAACCTAGAAAAGAGATCAGGAGTCATAGATGCAAGCATCAAGTGCACAATACAAGAGGTAAAAGAGAAAATCTCAGGTGCAGAAGATACCATAAAAGACATTGACACGACAGTCAAAGAAAATGCAAAATGCAAAAAGCTACTACCCAAAAGATGCAGGAAATCCAGGACACAATGAGAAGACCAAACGTGAGCATAATAGATATGGAAGAGAGTGAAAATTCCCAACTTAAAGGACCAATAAATTTCTTCAACAAAATTAAAGAAGAAAACTTCCCTAACCTAAAGAAAGAGACACCCATGAACATTCAAGAAGCCTACAGAACACCAAATAGACTGGACCAGAAAAGAAATTCCTCCCATCACATAATAATCAATACACCAAATATACAAAACAAAGAAAGAATATTAAAAGCAGTAAGGGAAAAAGGTCAAGTAACACATAAAGGCAGACCTATCAGAATTACACCAGACTCAGAGACTATAAAAGTCAGAAGTTCCTGGGCAGAGGTCATACAGACCCTAAAAGAACACAAATGCCAGCACAGACTACTATACCCAGCAAAACTCTTAATTAACATAGATGGAGAAACCACGTTTTTCCATGACAAAACCAAACTTACACAATATCTTACTACAAATACAGCCCTACAAAAGAGAACAGATGGAAAACTCCAACACAAGAAGAGAAACTACACCTTAGAAAAAGCAAGAAAGTAATCTTCTTTCAACAAACACACAAAAAAGATAACCACACAAACATAATTCTACCTCAAACAAGAAAAATAACAGGAAGCCACAATCTTCCTGAATATCTCTTAATGTCAATGGACTCAATTTCCCAATAAAAATACATAGACTAATAGACTGGATTATAAACAGGACCCAGCATTTTGCTGCATACAGGAAATGCACCTCAGTGACAAAGACAGACACTATCTCAGAGTAAAAGGCTGGAAAACAATTTTCCAAGCAAATTGTTCCAAGAAACAAGCTAGAGTCACCATTCAAATATCGAATAAAATTAACTTTCAGCCAAAAGTTATAAATTATAGGGAAGGTCAACTCATACTCATCAAAGAAAAAAATCTACTAAGATTAACTCTCAATTCTAAGCATCTATGTTCCAAATTCAAGGGCAATCACATTCATAAAAGAAACTTTACTAAAGCTCAAAGCACACACTGAACCTCACACAACAATAGTGGGAGACTTCAACACCCCACTCTCATCAATGGACGGATCATGGAAACAGCAACTAAATAGAGACACAGTGAAACTAACAGGAGGTATGAACCAAATGGATTTAACAGATATCTATAGAACTTTTCATCCTAAAAGAAGATACCTTCTTCTCAATACCTCATTGTACCTTCTCCAGAACTCATCATATAATTGGTCGCAAAACAGGCCTCAACAGATACAAGAAGATTGAAGTAATCTCATGCATTCTATTAGATAACCACAGAATAAGGCTAGCCTAAAGTAATAACAAAAGTAACAGAAAGAGCACATACATATGGAAGCTGACCAAAGCTCTATTCAATGATAACTTGGTCAAGAAAAAATAAAGAAATTAAAGATGTTTTAGAATTTAGTGAAAATTAAAGCACAACATATCCAAACTTATGGGACACAATGAAAGCAGTGATAAGATGAAAATTCATAGTTCTGAGTGCGTCCAAAAAGAAACTGGAGAGAGCAAACAGTGTCAGCTTGACAGCACACCTGAAAGCTCTAGAACAAAAAGAAGCAAATACATCAAAGGAGAGTAGACAGCAGGAAATAGTCAAACACAGGGCTGAAATCAACCAAGTAGAAACAAAAAGAATTACACAAAGAATCAACCAAACCAATAGCTGATTCTTTGAAAAAATCAAGAAATCAGACAAACCTTTAGCTAGAATGACTAGAGGGTACAGATACAATCTCCACATTAACAAAATCAGAAATGAAAATGGAGATATAAAAACAGAAACCAAGGAAATTTTAAAAAATCATCACATCCTACTACAAAAGCCTTTACTCGACAAAACTGGAAAACCTGGATGATGTGGACAATTCTCTACACAGATACCAGGTACCAAAGTTAATTCAGGATCAGATAAACCATCCAAGCAGTTTTATAACCCCTAATGAAATAGGAGCAGTCATTAAAGTCTCCCAACCAAAAAAAACAAAAACAAAAACAAAAACAAACCCCTCAGAACCAGATGGGTTTAGTGCAGAACTCTATGACACCTTCAAAGAAAACATAGTACCAATACACTTCAAACTATCTCACAAAATAGAAACAGAAGAAACACTACCCTATTTGTTCTATGAAGCCACAATTGTGCTTATACCTAAACCACACAAAGACCCAAAAAAGACAAGGAACTTCAGACGAATTTCCCTTATGAATATGATGCAAAAATACTCAATAAAATTCTTGTAAACTGAATCCAAGAATACATCAAAACAATCATCCATTATGATCAAGTAGGCTTCCTCCTAAAGATGCAGGGATGGTTCCATATACAGAAATCCATCAACATAATCCACTACATAAAGTAAGTCAAACAAAACACATGCTCATCTCATTAGATGCTGAGAAAGCATTAGACAAATTCAACACCCTTTCATGATAAAAGTCTTGGAAAGATCAGGAATGCAAGGCCCATACCTAAACATTATAAAAGCAATATATGGCAAGTCAGTAGCCAAAATCAAACTAAATGGAGAGAAACTTGAAGCAATCTCACTAAAATCAAGGACTAGACAAGGCTGCCCACTCTCTGCTTATCTATTCAATATAGTACTTGAAGTCCTATCCAGAGAAATTAGACAACAAAAGGAGGTCAATGGGATATAAATTGGAAAGGAAGAAGTCAAAATATCACTATTTGCAGATGATATGATAGTATGATAGCTTAAGTGGCCCCCAAAATTCCACCAGAGAGCTCCTAAATCTGATAAACAACTTCAGCAAAGTGGCTGGATATAAAATTAACTCAAACAAATCAGTAGCCTTCCTCTCTTCTAAAGATACACAGGCTGAGAAAGAAACTAGGTAAACAACACCCTTCACAATAGCCATAATAATATAAAATACATTGGTGTGACTCTAACCAAGCAAGTGAAAGATATGTATAACAAGAACTTCAAGGCTCTGAAGAAGAGATGGAAGAAGATTTCAGAAGATGGAAAGATATCCCATGCTCATGGATTGGCAGGATTAATAGAGTTATAATGGTCATCTTGCCAAAAGAAATCTACAGTTTCAATGCAATCTCTATCAAAATTTTAACTCATTTCTTCATAGAGTTAGAAAGAGCAATTTGCAAACTCATTTGGAATAACAAAAAAGCTCAGGATAGCAAAAATAAGAGAACTTCTGGGGGAATCACCATCCCTTACATCAAGATGTATTACAGAGCAATAGTGATAAAGGCTATATGGTATTGGTATAGAGACAGGCAGATAAATGGAATAAAATTGAAGACCCAGAAATAAACTTATACACTTATGGTCACTTGATCTTTGACAAAGGAGTGAAAACCATCCCGTGGAAAAAAAGACAGCATTCTCATCAAATGCTGCTAGTTCAACTGATGATCAGCATGTAGAAGAATGCACATTGATCCATTCTTATCTCCTTGTACAAAGCTCATGTCCAAGTGGATCAAGGACCTCCACATATAACCTGAGACACTGAATCTCATAGAAGAGAAAGTGAGGAAGAGCCTCAAACACATGAGAACAGGGGAAATTTTCCTGGACAGAACACCAATGGCTTGTGCTCTAAGAACACCAATGACTTATGCTCTAAGATCAAAAATCAACAAGTGGGACTTCATAAAATTGCAAAGCTTCTGTAAGGCAAAAGATACTCTCAATAGGACAAAACGGCAACCAACAGTTTGGGAGATCTTTACAAATCTTACATTTGGTAGAAGGCTAATATCCAATATATACAAAGAACTCAAGAACTTAGACTCATAGAACCAAATAACCCTATTTAAAATTGGAGTACAGAGCTAAACAAAGAATTCTCAACTGTAAAATATCAAATGGCAGAGAAGCACCTAAAGAAATATTCAACATCTTTAGTTATCAGTGAAATGCAAATCAAAGCAACCCTGTGATTCCGCCTCACACTAGCCAGAATGGCTAAGATTAAAAACTCAGGTGACAGCAGATGCTGGTGAGGATGTGGAAAAAGAGGAACCCTCCTCCATTATTGATGGGATTGTAAACTGGTACAACCACTCTGGAAATCAGTCAGACAGTTCTTCAGAAAATTGAACATAGTATTACCCGAGAACCCAGCTATACCACTCCTGGGCATATACCCAAAAGATGCTCCAACATATAACAAGGACACATGCTCCACTATGTTCATAGCAGCTTTATTTGCAATAGCCATAAGGTGGAAAGAATCCAGATGTCCTTCAACTGAGGAATGGGTACAGAAAATGTGGGATGTTTACACAATGGAGTTCTATGCAGCCATTAAAAACAATGACTTGATGAAATTCTGAGACAAATGGATGGAGCTAGAAAATATCATTCTGCTTGAGGTAACCCATTCAAAAAAGAACACAAATGGTATGCACCCACTGATAAGTGGATATCAGCCCAGAAACTTCAAATACTCAAGATACAATTGAGAAATACTCACAGACCACATGAAGCTCAAAAAGAAAGAATACCAAAGTGTGGAAGCTTCAGTCCTTCTTAGAAGGGGAAACAAAACATTCACAGGAGGAAATATGGTGACAAAATGTGGAGTAGATATTGAAAGAAAGGCAGTCCATGGACTGTCCCACCTGGGGATCCATCCCACCAAACCCAGATACTACTGTGGATGCCAAGAAGTGCTTGCTGATAGAAGCCTGATATAGCTGTCTCCTGAAATGCTGTGCAAGAGCCTGGCAAGTACTGAGGTGGATGCTTGCAGCCAGCCATTGGACTGAGCATGGAGTTCCCAATGGAGGAGCTAGAGAAAGAGCTAAAGGAGCTGAAGGCGTTTGCAACCCCATAGGAAAAACAACAATATCAACCAACCAGACCCCCAGGAGCTCCCAGGGACTAAACCACCAACAAAAGAATACACAGGGAGGGACCCATGGCTCAAGCCACTTTTGTAGCAGAGGATGGCTTGTAGGGTCTCAATGGGAGGTCCTTGGTCCTGTGAAGGCCTGATGCCTGATGTAGAGGAATGGGTTGGGAGGCAGGAGTTGGTGGATGAGTGCAGTAACACCCTCATAGAATCAGGGGGAGGGGGATGGAATAGGGGATTTTCATGGGGGAAAACCAGGAAAGGGGATAACTTTTGAAATGTAAAGAAATATCCAACTTTAAAAAAAAAAGAAAAAAGAAAAAAAGAAAGATCTTGCCTGAACAAATAAGATAAGATGCATTTTACATGTGATTATTTTCGTTTGGCTAACAATATGCCATCTGCAATAGTTGAGCTTAACTTGGATGCTTATTATAAAAATAGACAATAGACATTTATAAAATGTGTTATTTTCTTCAATTTTGTGACCTCCTGAAGACATAAATCAATAAATGTAAACGAAGACATGAATAGTTTTGAAAGTGTCTATTCTTACCATCCTTCCTAACACTATGAACCCAAATGCTGAGATTCCAGCTGAACTTCCCCACAGGACCAGTGCTGTCCTCAATTACAGACACAAAGTTCCATCCCTGTTCTACTCAGAGACCTCAGATAGTGCAATATGAGCTACAGGACAGCAGGACTGAGTCCCAGGTAATGATCAAAGGAGAACAAGAACACATTCACACCTTTAGTTTTTAGGACCCAAAAGCACCAAATGTGAGTTCTATTCTTTGAACTAAAGAGTTGGAGAACCTTAATGGTTAAATGCGAGAAGTGGAGCCAGTCACTAGAAGGAAGTTTAACTTGAAAAATTCAGTTCAGCTAAAAGCAAACAGAGGTTAAGATATTTTATGTGGGTGGATAAGTAACATTGACAGCTGCAAAGGATTTTCTACTTCATGTGCAATAGTCTCCAAGCAATGTCTTAATGCATACTGTAATAAACACATTAGCAAGCCTTCCACTCATCAATTAATTCTCTTCCTCAATTTTACTGAAACTCCCCAACAAGCATTTTCTGAGAACCCTTTGAGATTAACTAGAAATATCCCTTAAAAATGAAAAAGAAAAAAAGACAACATCTCTCTGTCTCTCTGTCTCTCTCTGTCTGTCTGTCTCTCTTTCACACACACACACACACACACCAGTTTATACATTTCATGAAAAATATTATGAACCAAATTTGCTCACTTTTTAAGATGTAAAACGAGACATTTTTATGGAAAATGACCTTGAAGGCCAATAAGTGATCTAGTTACTCAAGATTGGACATCAAGATACTTATATTTAAATTCCTTTTGTTCTGCAGAACAGGCTTGTCATTGCTTCATGAAAAGACTATAAACATCATTCAAAGTCACAGTGCATGAAAACATTGTTATTCATTTCCTCACTATTTGCATACCCAGTTCACTCTTGCTTATGTTGATATAGATGGTTTCTCAATTCCACCTCAGGACCTCTGTGGATGAACTGCTGAGTGTTTTCCATAGCAGTTGGGACTGATTCCAACTAATCACATCCTGTGCTCGCAGATAGATCAGAAACAAAATAAGAGACTGCTGCCTCAGTCTCTCTGCGCCATCTTGCTAAAAGAAGAGTGAGTTTTCCTGTGTGTGCAGCTTCTTCTGTTCCCTATTCCTTCTGACAGCCCTGCTGAAAAGAAATTCGGAACTCATTCTCCTCTCTCAAGTCTCTCTAATAAACTGCAAATTTTATGGAAATGAATAAAGCAAGAAGCCCATTCCATGGTCTCAGACATCATAAGCAACACTGTGCAGGCAGGAGCAAAATGAGATCTCAGTACTTAATAGCCCTTCACTTAGGGGGAAAAAACTATCCTGGGTTAACTCTATTCAAAACTGCTCAATTACACTAATATGGGGATTTAAGAGAAACAAAAACATTAGTGCTGATTAGAGCATCACTGAGATATGTAACAAATTGTACATTGAGGTTCTTCTTAAGAATGCCATCTCTCTCATGGATGCCGACAGGACTGTAAAATAGCTTTGGCATTTTAATGCTAGCGCATTATAAAGTTCCAGATGACAGCTGCACAGCCAACACTTTAAAGCCATCAGAAAATTCGAGCCGCACAATGGTCACAGCTGGACCCATCGATCAAACTGTTTTTGCTCGAATGAGATTCAGTGGTTGTTGGGTAATTAAGCACTGCATGTTCTGGAGTTTTGAATTTTAATCATGGGAGCTCGATCTGGAAGAAAATGAAACGCATGCTCTTACCTTGCCTGTGATGATGGTATTTTGAGTCATACAAGAATCTAGGGTATTGAGGCATGCCCAGGGCAGAATCAGATCCAATATTTGTCATTAGCTCTCCTGGCCATGATATTTGAGAACATGTAAATGTCAAGGATTAAAGCCAAATAGTCATACTTATCCTGGTGACAGCAGAGTGCTCAATGTTTCTCCCTTCTTGCTAGATGGGCGCAAATCAGAATTTATTACAAAAGAAACTCAAAGCTCCAGGGTCTCTGATACAGTAGATGTTAATTACATTATTTCCATATGTCGCAAAGTAATCTAGGAATGCTTTTTCCAGAGGACACAAGAAATTGTGAATCTAGTGGCATTTTTGAGGCCAGCATTACAAAAACACTTTCAAATTCAACATGGTTCCACATTCAGACAAGTTCTGATGCCTCCATTCTATCTTGGAACTGCTTTCATGGTACATTATTTGATTAATGGCTAACACTTACTAGAACGGAGCCAGTCTCAGCAAGTGCTTCAAATGTGCTTTTAGGATATGTATACTTCAAAAAAAAGTGACTTACTATTTCATTCTCACAGATGAGGGACCTTGAGGTAAATATTAATGCATCTTATTTATAATATTTTGCCAATATACATTATTATTGTTCCATTAAAAAGTAATGGAAACAAAGAAGAGATTTGAGAATAGTCACAGGTTCACGGCTCTGGCAAGTGATGAATGCAGACTTGAAAACCATCACCAGCCTATTGACTATGAAACCCATATTTTTATCCCTTAAGCCATTCAAGATTCTTGTCTCAATATAGAACAACATCGATGAAAATGCCCTAAGGACACAATGTGTCTTCTGTGTGTCTTAAGGGCAGAGGAATTCAGCCCTTTGTTTTCATCTCACAGGGCAAGAGCATTGACATTAGGCCCTCTAAGACTTTAACCAATTCTTCTTCTGGCAGAGTTCTGACATTCAGACCTTATTAATCCTTAGGTCAATGGCTCAGGGCCTCTGTGATGTTCCATATGCAGCCAGGCTGAAGGAAAACAAGGACTGTCTATTCTCTCTCTCTCTCTCTCTCTCTCTCTCTCTCTCTCTCTCTCTCTCTCTCTCTCTCTCTCTCTCCTCTCTCTCTCTCCTCTCTCTCTCTCTCCTCTCTCTCTCTCTCTCTCTCTCTCTCTCTCTCTCTCTCTCTCTCTCTCTCTCAGTACAGCAGACACAACTCATACTGTATGCATGGATTGATGAAATACTGGGTGCATAAAATCAAATATTCCTTAACCTCTGTTATATCCCTTCAGCATTTCAAACCATGAAGATTTTATGCAGACCAGCATCAGAAAAGAACAATGGCCTAAGCACTCTCATCAACCCTTTGGATAGTTGGCACAAAGGGAATTCACTTTTTTCTTTCATGGATGTTTGTTGAAACTTTCTTTCTAATAGTTTATAGTACTGGAAACATGGTAAGAAATAAACATATGTAATTACACTTAAAAAAGAAAAACATATACTCAAGCATGTGAGTGAACATACTGATTTTAGAGGGAGGAAGAGAGTAATGGGACTGAGCTGAGGGAGTTGGGCTTGAAGAGATAACATTAGATAAAGGCATAAATGATGTAAAAGAAATGATGGTTGTCAATGTTGGACTTCATGGCACTAATGACGAGCAACTAAATCAGCTCAAATTCCAGCCCTGTCATCCACATGTACATTTCACTGATGTTTTATGCATTTGGTTCCTTCTATAAAATGAAGACCACCCACAGTTTACAGGAGCATTAACTAAGTTATCCTTAGTCACAAGGCATTATCTAACATGCCAAAGGTCCTGGAAGAATATAGACAATACCAACCACTGGATCCATATGCAAAATGGTACCCAGGAGTGGATGCTACCAGTTACCTGCTTGGGAAGACAAAAGATACTGGGGTAGGAACAGGGGCAGAAGAGGGGAGGGCAGTGGGCAGGTGGGAGAAGCTAAATGAACACAGTAGAATGTAGTATGCAACAACTCTCAACTTGAAGGTGCAGCTCTATAGCTACAAGGGGATCACCATCGGATGAGTAAGTTAAAGAAGCCCTGGGGGTAAAGCTTGAATATCTGATTCTGAAAGGCAGGCATTAGATGCTGACATTTGGCCAAAAAGAAAAAAAAAAAAAAAAAAACACTGATGTAGGCCTGTGGTAAAGGAACAAGTTTGAATTTGATTCTAAGAGAAAAGCCAAACCGTTGGAATGTTGGTGGCATCCTGCCCACTTCCTACCTCCACTGCATTTATGCATATAAAATTCTTAGCTATCTTGAGATGTGTCGCATTCTCTTAGATTTGAAGAGTCCTGTGAGAGACTCTTCTTTCCTGGGCCCTCCCACACTGTTTCTTACATCTCCAGAGAACCACACTTGGTGAATTGTGCACCTGGGCATGCCATTCAAGAAACTAAGTCAATATCACAAAGCATCCATCTTCAAATCTTATACATTAAGTCACAGGCTTTTCTTAGGAACAAGCAAACCCTAAGTGAGCTTTACAGCAAAATCCCCAATTGCTTTAGTAATCGGGCCACTACAATAAACTCCCAAATGTTGGGTGCTAAAGCATGTTGAGATCAAGAGTGATTTTGTTAGAGTACAGAGCTTCATTTGAACTCGGATGGAAGATCGCACATGTCAAGATGTCCAGTGATATTCTCTTCAGCACTTCAAATGATGTGACCCAAGCATAATCAGAGTTCTAAGGTTTATATTCATAACATAAGTAATATTTTATAATGATGCTTTTAATTTTGGAGCAGCTTTTAAAAGCATGAAAAAGTCATAGACAAAAATTATGCCCTCAATTGAAACTGATCTAACGCATGTCTCAAATGTGCAGTCTACAGCACAGCTAGAGCTATACCTATATTTATGTGCATAATTTATGTTTATGGATAACTATCTGGTTTATGTGGCCATAGTAGACATCTGGCATGTTATAAATTTACAGATGACTGAACATTAAAATAAAAAAGATTATTGGAGAGGGGACACCTGGAGTACCTTTCCATATAACAAATACTAAATAATAGGTTGTTTATCTAATAATTTGTCCTATGTAGATTCTACATAGGACAAAAGCAGTCATTGTATATCTGAGTTTTCCTTGTATATCAGGATTCAAACAAAATAGAAGTTAGAGACTGTCTTGTACATTCAGTCCAGGAGAGCATTTAAATGGCTGGCCAACTCCAGTTCACATGGTGATATATAGTTCTCCTGGGTATGGACTGTGAAACTGAGTTAGTGTCAATGAAAGAGAATGGGAGATGGGCTTTCAGATGTCCTCATTCAGCCAAAGAGAGAAGTACAGTTCAAAGAGTTTTTACCCACTGAGCTTTTGAAATAACCATCCAGTACAATGGATGTATTGCTTTGGAGGGAAGGCTCAGAGGGATACTAAAGAAACTGATAGATATCATCATTTTAACAGTGACTCCAGGGTACTTCATCTGTCCTTCCACCTCTAAAGAGCAAGCATATGGTAATCAGCCTGCTTACAGGGCCACTTAACTAGATATGTGAAGGTAGAATCTGTGTGCTTTCAGCCAGCCAGCTCTCTGCTATGACCAAACCCATGATCTCAGAGCAACTAAACTAATAACAGCCCTTGTCTCTAGACCACTGACCATCTCTCTTCTTTAGGAAAGAAGTCAGGAAAGATACCAAATGGGCCCATGACCCAAACAGTAGCACCAGTCACAACAATCTGGATGTAATCCGCATGCATATATATATATATATATATATATATCAAAGTGTTGTCTATATGTGCTGAAATGTAAATATAAAACTTAAAATGTCTCTTCAGTTCAACTTTTATACATGTTGTCATCATATATATTATTCACTGGCAGCCATGGCTTCCCCTTCCTTTTGTGAGATTTGGACATTCATGCAGCATCTAAAAGCTAAATATTTTGAGCTACCTCTTTGCATGACCTCTGCCAATAAATTCATCAGAAAATATCATCACCTTCTTTGTCAATAAAACAAGGTCTGTGTTGCCATTTGGATATTTCTAGCTTTTATGAAGACAACAGAAGAGCTAATGCTTGATATAAGAATCCGAACCTCACTAGTGTATGCAATGGTGTCAGCGTTTGGAAGCTGATTATGGGATGGATCCCTGGATATGGCAGTCTTTAGATGGTCCATCCTTTCGTCACAGCTCCAAACTTTATCTCTGTAACTCCTTCCATAGGTGTTTTGTTCCCAATTCTAAGAAGGGGCACAGTGTCCACACTTTGGTCTTCGTTCTTCTTGAGTTTCATGCGTTTAACAAGTTGTATCTTATATCTTGGGTATCCTAAGTTTTTGGGCTAATATCCACTTATCAGTGAGTACATATTGTGTGAGTTCCTTTGTGATTGTGTTACCTCACTCAGGATGATGCCCTCCAGGTCCATCCATTTGCCTAGGAATTTCATAAATTCATTCCTTTTAATAGCTGAGTAGTACTCCATTGTGTAAATGTACCACGTTTTCTGTATCCATTCCTCTGTTGAAGGGCATCTGGGTTCTTTCCAGCTTCTGGCTATTATAAATAAGGCTGCTATGAACATAGTGGAGCATGTGTCCTTCTTACCGGTTGGAACATCTTCTGGATATATGCCCAGGAGAGGTATCTCGGGGTCCTCTGGTGGGTAGGGGAGTGGGGAGGGAGTATGTTGGGGACTTTTTGTATAGCATTGGAAATGTAAATGAGGAAAATACCTAATAAAAATTAAAAAAAAAGAATCCAAACCTCAACAGAGTTGGATAACATGGAGCTGATCATTGAAATCAATATGTCCACGCATAGACTTGGTCTCCAGTTAGCGAAGCATTAGCTTGTCTAAGACCCTAGGGTATGCTAGATATATATTTTGAATAGTTGCACCTTAAAATTTCAAGTTGAGTTAGATATTGTGTTTACATTTTTCTGCTTTTAATGGGTCTCGGGAACAAAATGTGCTTGAGCCAAATCTCTCGATTTCTATGACATTAATAATCGTCTCTACAGATCTTCCCTTTTGTCCCATTACTCTTTTCTCATCTGCTAAGAAATAGCTTCCAGGGTGTGGATAAGAGACTGGTGTTTGGCCTGTGTTCTCAGCTGTGCAGTGGTGCCAATCAAGCTCAAGCTATTTTGCAGTTTCTGTTTGTTTGCCTTGATTGAGGTCGTTTAGAAAGGATTCAGTTGATAGCCTAAGCTATTCTGGAACCCACTCTGTATCCCAGGTTATCCCCATACTTATGGCAATGGCATTCCTTCTGCCTCAGCTTCCTTAGTGCTGAAATTATATGCAGGAACCAATACCTAGCTCTTAAGTCATTTAAATCATTATATATAGGAATGAAATTCAAAACAAGTATAAAAACTAAGATTCAAATAAGTCCTCAGATATTAATCTATGGAATAATTGCAGCATCAATGAGAGAAAACATGTTCCTTACTGGTAAAAGTTAAGGTATATAATATATAGGAAGCATCAAACTTACGTATGCCATAGCTTAATGATAAAGTAGTTTTAAGCAGACCCACAGAAATTGTGAATAGACCAGGAATATTCAACCAAATACTGAGTCCAGACCAAGTATTAATTCTCAAGACTCCCTAAATTTCGAAGCTTAAGAGGCTAGGAGTATAGATATGTATCAGATAATGTAATCTGTGGTTTTAGATCCTGGAAAACTAAAATGAGAAAATCTTAATAAAGCTCCCAGCTAATGCTTGTTTTCAGAGTTCTGCCAGTATCTACAAAATTAAAAAAAAATATTGAAGGTCACTTTCTGTGCCTGGTCCTGAATTCTTCCTCTTCCT
Organism: Mus caroli; assembly: GCF_978045245.1. Taxonomy (NCBI): domain Eukaryota; kingdom Metazoa; phylum Chordata; class Mammalia; order Rodentia; family Muridae; genus Mus; species Mus caroli. Next base: position 80,289,544 of record NW_028227258.1, on the reverse strand, counting down.
TCTCTTGTCATTTACTCTTCCAAATGGAAATGGACAGAGCCACTGGAAAGTCTGTACAGAAGCTCACAAAGAGGAAGTGAGTCACTTGGTGAACATGTGTCAAGAAAGAAAGCCTGAGTGGGTCCAGATGGCAGGGTGCCACACAAGGCTAACACAACTCTTCATCTTGGGCAAAGCAAGAACAGGCAATGTTTGTAATGGCGTGCTAACATCAGTGGGCAGAGGCAGTCTCCATGGCACCAAAGCACATCATACAAACAAAGGAGAGCCACAGGGAAGCCAGGGCTGCACCATCTTTCTAAGTTTTAAAGTAAAGAATCAGGATGCTAACTGACAAGGAATGATCATAGACATTTGACATGTCTGTTTAGCATCCCCATGCTGAACGGATGCCTTCATATCCCTTTAGCTACAATAAACAAAGCAGACACTCAGTGTGAAGCCTGTCTGACTGGCCACCTCCATTGGTGGCAGTGGAGTCCCAGTAGAATAAGGGCTGGCTTGGACATGCTATTTACCTAAGTTTTTCCCACATCCATCACTTATTAGCTGTTCATCTCTGGGTAAGGTTTTTCACATCCGTTGGGTACGGCATGCTGTGTAAATAAAGAGAAGAATGTCCTATTTATTAAAAGGATTCATGGTGACTAGATCTAGAGCAGAGACAAATTATGTACTAATATGTACCTACTAGTAAAAGCAAGGTTTCTTTATGCCTTCCTTAGCAATTATCTCATATAGCTTTCATCAAGCTCCATACTAGTCACTATAAGTAGTTTGTTGCTACTATGAAAATAAAATGAATTTACATTTTTCCAGCCACATTTCCCAGACACACTCATTTGCATGCTCTACTCCAACCACTGGATGTCATCTTGCAGGATTTTCATAAGGTATAAATATTTATTGTTATTAAAATGCAATCCTGTGCGAGATAAAATTGCAGCCTCAGACCTAATTCAGTCTGCCCCTCCTGCCTGTGCTTAATATGCTTATGAAATGATCTAATGAAAGACCTAGGTATCTCAGTCACTGTCTCTTCCACATACTTCAACCTTATGCTCTTACCTGACAATAACCGACAGACAGGTAGGGAACAGGGGCAGGTGTCCTTGGGCAACAGAAATCCACTGCTGTACCATGGGAGACACTGATATGCCTCTATCCGAGGCAGACCTGCTGTGAAATGACATCAGTGCTGTCACTGGCATGAACACAGGTAGGAGATGCTCTATAGATTCCCCTCATAATTCTCTGCAGTGATACCAGGGAATGGTGCCATCTGAACCCTCCAGTCTCCCACAACTCTAGCCCTTAATAGTTCACCTGAGACCACGCCCTGGGGTTCCGTGGCAGGGCACCTTAAGGCTACCTTTGGAGAGTTCCACTGTGCTGGGAAAAGGTATTCAGTCTTGCTACACCCACATGACCAGGATTGCTTGTCAGTTCCTCATCTTCTATGGCCTGCATCTGCCTTGTGTAGAAAGCCGGAGGCAGGCAGGCAGGCAGGCAGCTGTGTTGGTGAATGGGAATTCCAGTGTGGCTCAGAATGCTAGGTTTCCCTGTTGACTCTCCATCCTTTCCAATGTTTATACTCTCCATCTTTACCCTGGCTGCTGTTTAGCAAAGACCTTAGTGCTGTAATCTCTGTTGGGGTTGGTATGACTCAGGGCTGCCCTCCCTGAAGACTAAGAACTCCTTCCTCCTTTCCTCAAATCCCTCCTCAGACAGGCCTCAGGCACAGGGCTGTTATTTTCCTGGTCTGGTTCTGAGGATGTCTGGCCACAATGATTCATGGTGTTTTTTAATATGTGGCTGGAAGCTATTGTTAGCTCTCAGATACAGACACCTACAATACACACAGTAAGGGAAAAATCCTCACCCGTGTTTGATTATACCATTGTAGTACGTAGAATGAGAACAAAAATCCCATTAAACTTTAGAGTTGAATAAGTGTCAAAAGTACAGATATTTGTCTGTATGTGGTTTTATTTACCTTCCACAGCACATGTCATATCAGAAGGAATGTCAATCATGGAGCTCGCTTACTTCAAAAACTCACTTTTAAAGGATTAAGGAAGTGTGTTCTACTCTTCCTGCTGTCATCTCTTCTTTCTGATGCTTGATGAACAGTGCTTGTCGTGAGTTCAAGGTCACCCACGGGAAGCTGGGGAAGAGTCATATAAAGTGTGTCAAGTTCATTCAGGCTGCCTGAGGTCCAGTCCATCTTAGCTGATAGCTCTTGGGTCCTATTAATCCCCAAGCTCTGTCTCTTGGCTGAATTGCAGCTGGCTGTGAGACATGTAAGAGTGCTTCTGTTGCCTGGGATCAGCTGCCTCTCCCTGATGACTAAGCCCTTCCCTGGCATGTAGGCAGCTAGCGACTTCATATTCTCCATCATATCCTCTAACCTCAATCGCCTCTGAGACAAGTTGACCCCACCTCTACCGTGAAGAGCCACAGCAGACATGCAGGCCCTCCACACAGAATCTAGAAAGCACGTGAATTTTTTTGTAGACATGAAATACCATGAAGAGCTGTGTTACACGGTCTCTCTTTTGGCGCTCTAAATGATAAGGCCTCTCTGTTCTCCATAAATGGTTTAAATGTGCTTTCTTTGTATCTGTCAGTCTCCTTTGGAAAAGTTTAATCACCAGTGAATTAAAAATCTGAGCCACCATCTCTTTCCATGAGCTATCCCAGAGTTCAATACCTCCAAAGTCGCTGTCAGAAGAAAAGAGCCATTTTTTGTTAGTTACTTTGATAGATTAGCATTACTTATTGCTTCAATTTAATACAAACAAAATCTTGTTGCATTATGATTGAACCCACTGAAGACAGAAAAGTATTTCTTAGTGTATGCTATGGAGTCTTGCTGAACAAAGATTATAAATGGTAACAAGCAGTAACTCCACTCATTATGGCTAATTAATATCTCCACAGCTTATGCTGCTTGTTCCTTGTGGGAAATCATACATTAATTTCATTTAGATCCTGTAAGTGTGGGGTCTCTAACCTGACACTTGAGTATACAGTTATCTTTAACATTAGGAAATATCACTTCAGAGGAAAAGATGATCCTAGTCAACAATTATATCTCATTCATCATAGAAGTTATTCATTAAACATCTACTGCTATTGACCTCTAAGGCTGGAGATACTGAATAGAACATGCTGTAACTTCATAGTTTCAAAACCAATACTTCTAAGTATATAATGTAAAAGTATTTCTATCTCAATTATCTTTGAAAATATGCTTATGTTTACTTAGCTGATTTATTTGTAACTGTACTAACACTTGTTTCTGATGGTTATACAATATAATAGAAATAAGAGTTATTAATGTGATCATGAGTGAAAAAAATATATATATACACTTAATCACATGAAATTTTCTCATAGTTGAATTTTCTGAATATTTGGAGGAGAAAAATAATTTGGCCTTTAATTCAGATCGCAGGGTTGTGCGTGGTGATGCACGTATCAGCTAGAACTTTGCTTCAAAGTGTGATATGGATTTGCTGCTTGCCATTAACATCAATGTTCATTCCTTCCAAAAGATTGGTTAGTATCTGAAAACAAAGATGGAATTCATTGCAACAAAGAGTCTTTTGTCAGCTCTATAGTAGCAATGTGAAGTGTAGAGCAGAGGCAATTAGCAACAATTACTGAATACTCAACTCTTCACAAACACTGAGAGTCTGTGCCTGCCAGTACCGTACCATTAAAGGGAACAACATTCTCTTCAAAGTGCTGAAAACTGAGGAGGAAAATGCAAAAACCTTCATTACACTTAAATGCCCTGATAGCATTTTTAAAACATACAAATGAGCAGTCAGTGTTTTAATCTTCAACACACATCTTGTAGTGAAAAGGGTGTTCCCACCATCCCCACCCACCCCCCTTGTTTGGAATGGAAACTGTCTAATAAAGAAGAACTGAATGCTAAATAATAGAAAAATTTTCTCTTATAATGATGGGGAGTTATGACAGGCTTCCCACATTAGAAGAATCAACAATGACATATGCAACTGTAAAGATGACATACAGTTTCCTTAAACTCTTCCGCAAGTTCACTGGGAAGATTCTCTGGGCAGGTACTCGTGTCTCTTTTCACAGTTTCACCTCAGGAATACTTTCTGGTATGAAGAGATGATACCAGCACCTCACAGGCCAGAATGGCTTCTTTCCAACGACTTGCTTTTACATATTGACACAGGCAAATCTTTACTTGTTCATCATGGATATAAAACAAGTATTTTTTCTGTTATTTTTTTTCCTCATTAATACATTTGCTATGTTTTTCGTGGTCCTTTATCAGTGTTATGGTAATGCTATGTAACAGACACCCCTGCTAAATTTTAACGGACCAGAGAAACAATCATTTTTCCTTCCATGTTTCGGGTGATGAACAGTCTGTGGATTATCTGATGGCATCAGCACTTGCCTAGGCTCTCCTGCACTAGAATGAGCTATTTCAGGTCTCTATCTCAGTATCCAGGCTGAAGGATGCTCCTGAAGGTGTGTCTTTCTCAGGGCAAACAGCACAGGCTCCAAGAACATAAGCTGATGAAATTCAATATGCAAATCGAGGCTTCAGCTTGTAACTCATACTCCATCATTCCTAGGTACTGTTTGATCGGCAGAAGAATGCATCATTTGACTGTCTAACAAGAGAGCTGGTGTCCAAAATAAGTGAGGGAAAAAATGTTATCTATAGAGAATTTATGGAGGTACAGCAGAAATGTAAAGATCAAAGCCAAATGGCACCACTGAGCCAGTCATGCAAGTAAAAGATGGCTGCTACAGTCCAGTGTCTGGTGCTGTGGTACAAACACAAGGTTGGAACATCACAGGTACTATAAGCAGGAGCAGCTGTATCTCTGTCCTGTCATTTCCTCCCATTTTGTTGCAGATGCTTCCCTGGGTTGGCTACACTGCACAAACTGCCTTGACTTTCATTTGCCCCATTTGCCTTATTGTCTTGATAATGCTTTGCCAAACAGCATTTTCTTATTTTTTTTATTCAGCTCTGGTCTCTGCATAATCAATCTCATCAAGTCTTTATTGTTATGTATTCAACCAAAGGGAACTGCTTCAAATATTCAATCACCCATCATAGATTAGATCCAAGGTTCATCATTAGAGTTTGGCAGACTTCAACTGTCAATCTCTGTTTCCTACCATTAAATAATTCCGTTTCTTTAGAAGAGCAGTAATTATTCCTCAGATATAGAAATTATAAATCAATGTAACTCTATAATGAATTTAGACTATTTAACAGACTTAAAACCTCATTAGGTTTTATATATTGCATTTTTATTTTAAACAAACAAACAAAAAAAACCCACTTAAGTATCAGCAAGCTCATGAAATACAGTAAGGCAGGACAGACAGTTCATGCTTTCATCCTGACCTCTGTCATTAAGATTTATAGGTTCTGAACACATAATACATGCCCTGCTTTTGATCTCCTGGTAACCTCATTCAAGCATAAGCTTTGGGCTTTGAAGTTTTGTGGAATCCTGGTTGGTTGATCCTAAGCAATACCAACAATATCCCAGAATTTTTTATTTTAACTTAAAACATACAAGCCCTTTTATTCAAATTGATCACAATGTAATACACATTAAAATTTAGAAATTCTATACATCTGTGTTTCTAATAGAAAACCAATATCCAAAGTTTTACTTAAACATTTTGACCTAAACTAGAGACTTAGGTTCGAATCTGACTTTAATTCTCATAATCTTAATTTTAATTTTTATTGTAATTTATTTCTAAAGGCATTTATTGATACTTTGTTTTGGATAAAGCATGGAACATGCAACAAAATACACCAGCCAACAATACCAACAAGGTTTTGCCATAGTAAATTCCCTGATGTTATATGGTAGGGACACAGATAAGTGAGCCAAGCAAATTCAAAAGAGAATTGTAGTTTTGCTGTAAAAATTTTATGAAGAAAATAGCTCCTAGTATGTGTGTTGCTTGAGAGAGTAAGAAAGACAATCAAAAGAGTAAAATGAGCCAGCAATATTGTGTTGTGAAAGAGCAAATCTCCTTTGCGAATGAGTATATGTCCTTCAGCTGTCACAGGAAGGGAAAGGCCAGATGTGGATGCCAAGTAAGCAAAGGAGAACATGGTACCCAGGAGACTCATTGCAGTGGGCAGGGGTCGGGCCAATGAAAAGTTCTGACAAAGATAATCATGGTGTCCAGGAACAATCTGTGCAGACTACCCACAGTAGCCAGTTTCCCTTAGAAGAATAAAAAATACTACCTCTCTGCTCATCACACAAACTTGGAAACTAAGCCATTCTTCCTTTGTATGGGTAGCACCATATTGAAAGCTAGGTTTTCAAAGTACTTATATATGTTAGCAGAGTCAATTAAACAAACAAACAAACAAACAAACAAACAAACCATGAGTTAACACAGCAACTAAAAACTAGGATGTATATTAAGAATCCTCACAGTAGGCTGAACACATTTGGAATCTGCTGTTCCCCTCCACATCCTGTGTGGTTTGGTGCCTTGACATCATAAGGAGCTGAGTGAAGGAAAGAAGACAGGTGAGATGGGAAGGAAATGACAGATATGGATGCAGAAAATCTGAGGTCAAGTGGAGTGTGCACATTGCAGGAAGTGGCACCAACTCTTCAGAAACCCAGCAGCACCTCAGCTCCTTTAATACACACAGCACAGTGGGGCGGAGTTAGTAGGCTAAGTATGAGGTGTCTGTCTGAGCAGTGTCAGGCTGTAGACAACCAGGAGGAAGCTGTGGTTGCTTGTTTCTGCACATTTTGCTAATACTTGCACACAGAGCAGAGTAAGGCGTTGCCATTCCTGAGCTTGACCCTTAGGGGGAAGGCTTTATCAGTTTCTCATGAGTCATTGCCAAGCCCATGTCAGACAAAACACATTCACCCAGGCAGGACTTCATTGGCTCTTTACACATCCACTCAAAGCTTCCTAGGCTCACATGGTCCTTTCAGAGGAAATTATAAGATGCACAGCTTTGTAGCTGAGCCAAGTAGTATCCTAGCAACAAAATGCTAAGTACTTTCTTTGCAGTCAACTAATAATTTAATATTCTCATATACGAAGGGAAGGAAAAGGTCTGGTGCTCTGATAGAAGTGAAAATTCCTTCACAATAGAAATGATAGAACCTGTGTGTCCATCCATCCAGCACATACCTGTTAAATGCCTGCTAAGAGCCCAATACAGTAAGATTCCTTGGGACTCACAGGTCATTGTCAACATGAGATCAAGATTCTTATTTAACACGTTATGCACTGAACTCACATATAGTATCAGCTAGCAATCACTGTCAAATTGCTCTCTGATTTTAACTGAAAATGCATTAAAGACAATATGAATTTCCATTACCAGAACACTTCAGACAAAAACAACCAACAACATATATACAAAGAGAGACACTGGTTAAAGAGATTGTTCCACTTCGTTAGGGAGGGTGGCATGTCCCAGGATCTGCAGGGTAAGTCAGGAAGCAGGAAGCTTTGAAGATCAAGACTAGCCCCAGTTCCAAAGTTCTGTGAACCAGGAAAGCTGATGGGAAATTCGGGTCCAGAAACCTGAAAGCATGCATCTTGGCAAAGCAAATGTGTCCATTCGTGTCTGGGAGCAGGAAACAGCCAGTGTCTAATGTTAAAGGCAACCACGTGCAGAGAAATCTGATGCCCAGAGAGTCTGTTCTTCAGACTGACCACTGACTGATGCCAGCTCCCGTCCCCCTACAATTATGGACAGCAAGTGTCTTTACCAGCTCTGTCCCTGAAAACACTTTGTCCAAGAACATCCTTACAAAACCATTTAGCATCATGTTTAATCAAACAGCGTCACCCTCCCTGACTTGGCAGGTTGACGCATACATCACCTATCACAGGGTCCATTTTACAAGGTTGTTGGAACGAAGCTGTGGTGAGCAACCATAATAGCAGTAGGGAAGAAAAAGAACCTGGGAAGACAGGTAAAGACCTGCAGGAGGCAGAGGGGCGGGGAGAATTCAGCTGTATAGGAAGACTTTTCTATTTACCTACATTTTCCAGTCAATTTTTAACTTACCTGAGAAGTTTGGAGAGGGGGAGTTTCTGAGGCAGAACGAAGCATCCCCACCCCTCCGCGTGTCTGTTGGCCATGATGCCACTGGTGGAGAGCAGGCCTTTCACGATTCTCACTAGGTTTGTGTGTATTTGTGTGTTACATAATAATTCTCACGAAATGAACATGTATTTGTATGTTATATAACAAGGTGTGGGTGTGAAGACATAAAAATGAGAAATGTCAAGGCAGCACCGCCGTGCCCTGTTCCCGAGGTTGCCGTTCTTTCTCGGAGACAATGATGGAGTGTGAGAAGAACTCACGAGTGCATGATTGTGAAGAAAGTACTAATGAATACCCTAAGAATTACACGCTTCACGTTTCTTCCTTCAAGTTTATCCTAAAAGTCTTTTTGGAAATGTTAATTCTATCATTTTATTTGTCTAGCTCTGCAGAAAGGAACATTTCTGAGGCTAAATCCTTATTAGAAATGTTCAATTTCATCCGAAATGTTTCCACACATAATATTACAGCATAATAAGAAGTCTCTTAAAATATCTAGGTGCTTGCTTAATGTAATTATTATTACCTGTTTTAATGTCAATTCGTTCTCCTGTCTACCTTCAAAGACATCAATTGTGTGAGGGGACTTGTAAATTTGTCTCCTTGGACCTCAATTCCTTCAGCTGGAAAGTGAAAATTTGAATAAAAAGACCATTATAGAGTCCTCTAGCTTTAACCTTATATTCATGATTTTTTTACACGCCATTTATACCAGATTCTATCCTTGGCGCCAATGTACTGTCTTAAGAGGTACTATGCTGCCCTCATGTGGTCAGATATGAGGATGCACACAAATCAGTAAATCTTTTTTGGCCAGTTTTGTCTTCAAGTTCATGAATCCTTAATAACAAAATTAATTAGGAACATATATCCCCCAAATTCTAATACTTTGACAAACAGTAAAGGTAGGAATTATCACATATCAAAAATAATATGAATACACTAATGGTATTTAAAACCAACCCATTAGGTAATATAAATATACATGCCACATTTTTTTTTCAAATCTGTAATATTCAGATGGTAAAATTAACAGTTTCACAATGTTCTGAGAGGCTGTGATACATATTGTCTGATTCCATAACTTAAAATATTTCAACACTGTATTATCTTCCAATACCTTAATTTTGAAACATTCTATTTTTTTCATATTCCTTTGTGTCTAGGAGACATTTCTGAGGAAATAGGCATAAAATGTTTAAAACTCTGGCTGGATATTATGTGGAAACTCTACTAACACAACAGCCACCCTGAAATTAAAATGCAAAGGGAGTTGATTTTTTTTAATCCATTTATCAAATTGTGACCAATATTGATGATTTAAGGTAATGAGAACTTGATAGAGATCAATGGTCTTAGGCCTCCAATAAATGACACTCTTCTTATCAATTCACTGAAGGGTAAAGCTATCAACCGGAAGTTACTCTGTGATCACTTCATGAAACAGGCGAGCAGTGGCTGTGATTGTAAAAAATATCAGTGATGGTTTTAAAAGCACAATGTCTTAGAGAAACTAAGAACTGGGTGAAACCAAGAGTCAGATGAACTAAGAATCAGGGGAGGCTCTGCGGCTCGGAGCCCTGCAGGCTGCCTGAGATGCATCTGAGGTCATCTGAGGTCATCTGAAGGACGTGCATCATCTGGCAACCAAATACCACAGCTGCAGGAAGGATTTGGAAACCCCCTAGTCAGAGGCTGTGTGCTTCATGAAGCTCTTGAACCTAAATTGATCATTTCAATTCCTCTTTCAGACCCAGAATAACAACTTTCTCCTCCCCACTGTAACTCCATGTCTTGGTACCTGCCATCAGACGTTCTCAGCAAGGCATATAGGCACCTTCATATAGTATTCTCCCTTCCCATACTCCAGGACCAAATAACAGTTCCTTCATTCCTATTCTTCCTTCCTTGCTTGCATCCTTGCTTGCTTGCTTCCTTCCTTGCTTGCTTGCTTGCTTGCTAGCTTCCTTGCTTACTTTTTCTATTCTAAATGCCCAAATCCTCTGTCCATTTATTTGTGACTATAAAAGTGAATAATGATCAAAACCTTTCAATATTCTCTGGGTCAATGCAAATATTCAAGAAGGAACAGATTAGGGAGGAACTGCTATACTTAAAATAGATAAGGCAAATGGATGGACCTGGAGGGCATCATCCTGAGTGAGGTAACTCAATCACAAAAGAACTCACATGATATGTACTCATTAATAAGTGGATATTAGCCCAGAAACTTAGAATACCCAAGATATAAGATATAATTTGTGAAACACATGAAGCTCAGAAAGAACGAAGACCAAGGTGTGGATACTTTGCCCCTTCTTGGAATTGGGAGCACGGCACCCATGGAAGGAGCTACAGAGACAGAGTTTGGAGCTGAGACGAAAGGATGGGCCATCTAGAGACTGCCATACCTGGGTCTCCATCCCATAATCAGCCTCCAAACACTGACACCACTGCACACACTAGCAAGATTTTGCTGAAAGGACCCTGATATAGCTGTCACTTGTGAGACTATGCCTGAGCCTAGCAAACACAGAAGTGGATGCTCACAGTCAGCTATTGGATGGATCACAGGGCCCCCAATGGAGGAGCTAGAGAAAGTACCCAAGGAGCTGGGGGGGATCTGCAACCCTATAGGTGGAACAACAATATGAACTAACCAGTAACCACACACCCCCACACCAGAGCTCGTGTCTCTAGCTGCATATGAATCAGAAGATGGCCTGGTAGGCCATCAGTGGAAAGAGAGGCCCATTGGTCGTGCAGACCTTATATGCCTCAGTACAGGGGAACGCCAGGGCCAAGAGGTGGGTGGGTGGGAGAGTGGGGGAGTGGGTGTGGGAGGGTGTGGGGGACTTTTGGGATATCATTGGAAATGTAAATGAAATAAATACCTAATAGTAATAATAGTAAAAATAAGATAAAGTCAGGAATCATATTCCCTTGTGTTAAAGACAGACAGCTTTTACATTATAGGATTGTGAAAAGTTCCACCTTAGACTGTCTCTCCCTATCCATATATTTCTTCCCTGAGGAAGCCTATATTTATTCACATCTCTCCTTCTGAGTAATATGATATTTGCACAGAAGATCAAAAGCATGATACTTGCAGGGTCTGTTTAACGTGTGGGAAACACATACTTACTAAATCACCATACAGCATTAATGTAAGTGGCAACCATGAGATTAAAAAAAAAAAAAAAAAACAGAAGTATTTCTGTAGACAACAAAAATTAGGCTTGCTTGCTATTTTAAATTGAGAGAGAAGGAGAGTTGTTGACATTTCTGTAGTGGATAACAACACTAAGAGCCTTTACAACACCAACCCCACCCCACATACACACACAGCAGGTCAAAAGCATTCATCTCTGCACATTTGCTCAAATGCCTTCGGAATAAAAACAGACTGAGGTTGCCATAGAAACTGCTCATGATTTCAGGTGTTTTTCGGGGGCATTTTGTTCCACTAACTGGGTGGAGAGGGAAGTATGCATCGTGGCTTCTCATTAACTCCATTCTCCCTCTTTGTTAGAGGTTGGCTGCAGGAATCCCATGTTTTCCTGGTCTGGCCTGTGTTCCCAGCAACTTTTCTCATTGCCATTTGCTGTGCCCAAGTGGCACAAAGCCACTTTAGAAGGTTGGCGACTTCTACCCATTTCTGACTGCATTTTCCTCCCTTCTGATCAGCAAGGAAATGCGAATGTTACTTCCATAGGAACTCACATGACATGCTTTCTTGTTCAGACTTTTTTACCATCCATCTGGAACGCTATCAGTGTAAGATATTAAAAACAACGGCAATGACTGTGAAAACCCAATTAACACCAATAACAGCAAAGATTTAAACAGTGTGTGGGGGTGGGGGGCTGGGGGGAGTCTGTCATGGTGTGATGCTATGGATCTGGGAAGACCTGCTCTCTAGAATGTCTTGACTGAGATACTGGACTGTAAACATGGAGAAGAGGAACTGGAGAGCAGCATCCATCATCGCTCTCTGTTCCTAGTTAGATGTGATGTCACCATGTGATGTCACCAGCTCACTCAAGCTTCTTCTTTCCTGACACCTCCCCAACCCATCATTATTGACTGAACCCTTGAGCTGTGAGCCAATCTGAACCCCTTCTCTTTTAAGCTGCTTTTTCCTTTTTTAGGTCCCTTTCTCAAAGCTGTTAGAAAAGAAACCAAGATACCTGACACAAACCAAAATACAGATGCAAAATTTACCTATGTGTTGGGTTAGCATGCAGTCTCAACACTCTAAGTGATGAGTATAGAAGATCATGAGTTTGTATCCAGTTTAGACTATATAGTGAATTCTGAGGCAGCATTAGGCTACAACATGAAACTGGGTCTGAAAAAAACAATGTTAGCAGGAAAAAAAAAAGATAAAAATGAAATCTTTCATAAGGCTCTCAGTAATTAATTCCATTAAGGAATGATGCTCTCCTCATAATGTAGGTTGACAAATTAAACATTATGAAAACAATTCAATGTGTGGAGAATTTATTTATTCACATGCATTCTCAAATGTCAGCTGTGTCTCTAAGTGATGTGAAAACATGCAAATCTCACGTCACTCTGTAGAGGTGTGAATAGCCCCAGCTCTACCCTGTCTCAGTCTGAGACTCAAACTATTCCACCATCTTTAGTTTTGTTGAGTTAGTTTTGTCTTATTTTATCATGATGTCCAGAGTATGTCATGCAATTCATTATTGCTATTAATAACCAAGTATGCTGTATGCCTTGAGAAGACGTGAACTTTATGATAAGTTATGTCCCAAGTGACAATGAAGAGCTGATTGGTGATATGAGAAGGGTTAGTGTCAAGTTCACAGATTCCAGTCTTAGACATGTGTGACTAAACACACAACCTTGAGCATGTAGCTGATGGTCTCAGTGCTTCTATTTTCTCATCTTCAAGTGGAAATGGTGATGCTAACTACAGTAGGACCTTGCTATGAGATATCTAATGTGAAAAAGTCTTATTCTTTTCTTATAAGAAAAGTTAGAATTTCTGAAATGTTTATAATGCTCAGTGGTTCACAAATCATAAATACCTATACTTTTTAAGTAACAGCAAAAACAAACAACACAACTTCCCAAAGAAGTCATTTATGATTAAGGCAGAATGATTAATGACTGAAAAAAAACTTAGAAGATTCCAAAAAAAAAAATGAAAACACAGGAAATGAGGATTTGAATACCATAAAGGTTGAGGAAGCATCAAGGAGATGACAATTATGAGTATATAATGACTAATGCCATTATGTAAACACACACACACACACACTCATGGCAAACATAAAACAAAAACAGAGGGAGTGTAATCGGCCTCTAAGATGGCAGCTGATGGTGGCTCACTTAACACTTCACCTAAGTCTGTGGTCTCCCAGCTACAGTGTTGTTCTAGACTTATTCCCTGATAGACAGAAGAGCTGATGTGCCCAGGATGGATTTAACATCTCTGCTCTGGTCCCTTTCTCCTTCCCTTGCCTGTGCTCTGCATCCGCACTGACCCACTCCATAGGAAATCAGCTGTTAGCACAGCTGAGAAGTCATGCTTACAGATCAGAAGGAAGTCCTATGAACTTCTGGTAACTTCACATTTCATCAGTGTCTGAGACCTCAGCCATGACCCTGAGCCATCAAAGCCCTGTTTGTGTCTGGCACAAATGAGTACACAGGATTTAATATTGTAAATTCCCATATTTGGAGATTATTTTTATATATAGTATAGATAACTAAATCAAGGTTGAAATAACTTCCCAACATTATTTTATACATTTGATGAAATTACCTTCTCCTATGCAATGTCATTCTCTGTATTTTATACATTTAATATTTGCATTGGTTATTTGATATTGTCATATATATCATGTATTTTATCATATTCATCTCCCACTCGTTGAAGACCTACTCTCATCCCATCTCTACTTGACTGTCCCCTCTTTTATGGTTGATTTTAAATTTCAAAATCCAAGGAGTTCAATTTGTGCATGCCATAAACTCATGGTTATTAGACTATCTATTGAATCCATCTTTCAGTGGCTGTATCCTTAAGGAAACCTTATACCACCACCTCCATCCACACACCAACAAATATTAGTAGTTCCTGCCACTCTCCTCTATGTGTAAACTCACTCCCAGATAAAAGCCTTCTCAAGGTCCCTAAAATAATTGTGTAATTACTCTATAACATATAATTCTAATTACAGTCTTACATGGCCTCTGAAGAGCTACATGATCTCTGCTTGGTATTTATCTCAAACACCCATCCTTGTTATTTTTAAACTCCATATGTCTGCATTTACTGCCTTTAGGTCTGTGGAGCATACTGCCTGCATTTCTACCCGCAGGCTTTTGAATGTGATGTTTCACTAATGGTCACACGCACCAAACTGTGAGTAGCACGAAGAGGTCTTCAGTGTCTCTTTTCAGATCCCTCTAAACAAGGGGAACCCAGAGTTGATCCTGTAGTCTGGATGCTGAGTTGCCCTGGGGCCCGCTTGTTAAACGCTTGGTCTCTGGGCAGTGCTACTGAAAGACAATGAACACCCCAGTGAAAGTTCTTCAGGTCACACCCTTGAAGTGGCTCTCTGACTTCAGGCTCATGAATTCTGTCATTGCCACTTCTGCCTTGTTCTTTCATCTGTGACAAATTGCCAAAGGAATGTAACGAGTCTGCCCGATCTTAGACTGAAACCTTCATAAGCAAGAGCCTAAACAAGTCGTTTTTCTTTGTATATTGGTGGTGTCAGCTATTTTGTTATAGTAATAGGAAGCTGGCTGATATGGCTAGGTTATCCATCTCAGAGAAAATTCTGTCTGCTTTTCTGCACATTTCATCTCTGTTTATCTCTGTTGGGTGAGCAATGGCCTGAGAAGAATGTTCCCTTCTTAGGGCTACAGACATGGTTACAGAGGTCATCATTGTAAAGTGAAAATAGAGGCCTCTTTGCTCATGAAGTATTATGAATTTTACCTCCAGTGATAGTGACTTCTATCGCCCACTTTATCACTGCCACGATGCATGAACCTGGTTCTCCGGGGCCCATTATAATCTATTTTAAATAATGTTTCCAGATGCCTTCACTATAGATATCGTTGCCCTCTTACATCTGCAGAACCAACATCTATCTGATTTATAGCTTTAGTTTTTATTAGGTACAAGGGATAACTGTTCTCTGATGCAAACCTGATGATAAAAAATATGACCTGGTGTGAAGAGACCAGGGAGGTCCTTTAGTCCCTCAGTGATAAGATGCTGTTCCTATTGGAAAGTTTAGCAATGCAGGCGTAACTGAGATAGCAAGGAGCCCACAGATTCCTGCTTAATCTCAGCACTCCTTCTGCAAGTGGCCCTTCCTTGTAGCCTACTCATCTCTATGCATTCTCTCCTGCTATCACTAAACTGAAGTTATTTTTCTGATGACAATTTATGTCTTTTGACAATCCTTTGAGTTAGAACATTTATGCAAGATAACTGCTGTGATCAAAAGAAAGTTTATTTGGAATAAATTTAATAAGTTTATATCAACAAACATTTACTGATTGAATACCCACTATACGTTGTTGGTGCATAAGAGACTAAAGAAATGAAATTGTCGCTCCCACGAAGCTGGCATTACAGAAAAGTGCTATGGATCAAAAGGCTACAGACTAAACACCAGAGGCAATGGGGGCAGTATTAGAAGAATAGGGTAGAGAGGGGGAGAGGGTTAGGGTTTTAAGTAGGGCAGTCGGAGTAGGTAGGCCTGGGAGTGAGGGAACAAAGAAATAAACACTATGATTATTCAGATACATGCCAGGTTGGAAGCTAAGAAACGATTCAGGACATTCCGATTTCTGGGAACCTGGTTACAGTTTGTCCACAAAGGATCTGCTTTTGGACAATAGAGAAGGGGTAAAAAAGAAACACAGAGTAAAGACTCGTTCTAAAACAATAATTTGCATTTTGTGTGCATAGGCCCTTCTAAGAAGCAGCGGGCTGTCTTCTCCCAAGGGTAACCAGCGATTTGTGATATTTGATCTCAGATCTTAAATCACCCAGTCTCCTTAAAGGAGAGCTCTGCAGCACTGTACCAGAAACCTCTTTAGCTAAGATGTGAGTGAGCAGACATATTGACTGGTTTGAACATGTTCCCCCTTTCCTTTTACACTCTGTATACCGGCACCGTGGTAAAAGGAAACCAGATTTTTAAAAATTACGTCAGTCAATTATAGCCGGGGATAGAAAGTGAGGTGGATGGATTATGAAGTAAGCTAAGCAAGAAGAAAAAAACATAATAAAATAATAAGAAAAATTAAAGCAACCTTAACAGTGAAACAAAGAAAAGCACAGGACGTGCTCAGCATATAATGAAGTGTTTAGAATTACTTAGCTAAATTTCATTACAAACTTCGGAAGCGGGTGCAGCTTTCTACAAGTGGAGAAATGGCCACAAGATATTGTGCAGTTCTGTGCAGCAACAATTTTATCAAGTATTTATAAGCATCCATAGAGGGAAGTGTGTAAATTCGCACACACTATACATCCTCATACAACCTGCTGGATTCAATGTACACACACTCAATGAACACATATTCAATTTAAACAGCAGGAAGAAAAATGAAGTGCTGAATCTCAGACAGCAGGAAACACAATAGTTTGTATCTTCATGCTGTTGTGTAAGTCAGGTTTTACTCTCTTTCTTATTAAGTAAGAGGGAAATCCCAGATACCCAATAACAGCACAAAAGCTCAATAATAATCCTAAGAAGCACCAAACAAACAAAACAGCTGGGACCCCAGCAGCTTTCTGCTTCTGGGCGTGCACAGGACACAGGCAGTGGGCGGAGCCGAGAAACCGAAAGAGAAAGCAGGCTGGGTGCAGAGGACCTCGGGCACCGGGATGAAGCCTCAGTTGGTGAACCTCTTGCTACTGTGTTGCTGCTGTCTCGGCCGCAGGGTCGCCAGGACCTGGCCTTGGAGCCACCAGCGGGAGGCCGCCGCCTTGCGGGTACCAAGCTCTCTCCCTCTACTTGTTCGCTGTCCCGGGGCTCCTAGGGAGGGACCCAAGCTCCAAGCGCTCATTTCCCCAGTAGAGCTGCCTCCTAAAAGTTTGATTCCCCAGGGCAAGGATTTCTGTGCTATATCCCAAAGCACCAAAAGATGTCCAAAGCAAAGCTAAGGGGAAAGAAGTATCCTGAATCCTAAAGCCTTTCCCACACCAAACCTGTCGCGTAGAAAGCCGCCTGCAGGGGGCACTGGCTCTCTCCTCCTATAACTGGAAGTTAATGATTGATTTCTCAGTCCTGGAACTGTCTACCACCAGAAAGTTCTCTCTGATTTGGTGGAGACGACTGATGTAGAACAGAAGGAGACATTTCATTGCCTTAAATTCGGATTTCTTTTTAAAAGTTTTCATAATAATCCTTCAATTGCTCTCCAACCTTAAAATTCTGAAGTGGACGGGTTAGCTGACCACGGATATATTTTCCCAGTAACCAGGGAAACTGACCGAAATGCAGATTCACAGTTGGCCTCAGTTGCTATACTTAATGCTCTCTGAAAGGTTTTTAAATCTGAAAAAAAGAAAATGCCATCACGATTTTATTAGAGGAGGACTCACCTGTTCGACCCAGTGTCTATCTGAATTAAGGAATGCTGCTCTTGGGCCATTTAACTAGTGTTTCCTGATGTTTTCTGAAATTTCCATAGAACCCCATAGCTCTGCCCCTTTCTCCTTGTCCACTTTGGCCTGAGAAGCTCCAGTATTCATTCAGTCCGGCCTTCTTTAGCTTCAGCTACCCTTGTGTTGTACTCAAATCAAAATGCTGTGCTTTTGTTCTCCTTTTTGTTACTTTTGAGCTCATTTCTTGTTACCAGTCTATTTCTCAGTGTCTATTTCTCACCGGAGTCCTTGGCCTGTGTGTTACTGAGACCTGTCCTTGACTCCCGATAGGGTGGGGTAGTCAGTGTCACAGATTGTTGATAAGATGTTTATTGGCTAACTAGGTTTTTTTTTTTTTCTAATCTTGAATATTGAAAGCTAACAATGTAAGTGTATAATTTCTTTTCTCCTTGCTGAAATAAAGCAAAGTTGCCAAGAAAAGCAACTTAAAGAAAGTAAAAAAGGGTCTATTTTGGCTCACACTTTCAGGGGACAGTCTATCATGATAGGGATGTCATAATGACATGTGTGTGGAGCAGACAGCCACACTACATCAACAGCCAGGAAGAGGAAGACATGGATACTGTATCCCAGCTTACTTTCTCATCTTTATTTGGTCCAGAACCCCAGCAGGAGACACAGTGCCTCCTAAGCTTACCAAGGCCTTCCTCCCTCAGTTACACCCACTTAGAAACATCCTCCGAAATATACTCAAAGGTTTATTTCCATGGGCATTCCCAATCCTAGTAAAGGTACAATCAAGATTATAGTCAAAGTCACTGAAAAGTTATTACAAAATAGAATTTGTGTGTGTGAACTATAATTTCCATGCCTACTTGTATTTTACTCTTGAGGAGGTTGCAATCCCCAGACACATGTCTAGATTCTCTTTGGAGGAGAGATGCAACCAAGGTTCCATATAGGGAGGTAAAAGGTTGGAGGCTGAAGAAAACATTTCAAATCTTAGTACCTTTTCTTAAAACTTAGGGTTAAAAACACCGAAACTGCTTTGCAAGCAGTTCCTGTTGGCAGGAATTTGCTGTTAAGTCCGGTGACCCGTTTTCTGAGCACGTAGTCATTAAATGATAGCTACAAACTGTGAGTCCTCCTGGAGAGTGTCAGCTGGAGAGTTGGAAGCAGTGGGCTTTGTTTCTTTGGTGACTAAAAGTATTAAGGATTCGTCTGGCTTTACAGTATGGGTTAAAATATATGGTAAGTAAAACTCAGCTTATAAGTCTAAAAAGCGTCATTTGAAAAAGGAATGTTTCCATTGTAGAATTAGTTGGTTGGAGATTATGCTGTTTTCTTACATGGCACATTGTGTACAGAATCTACAAAATTCCATTTGTTTCGCAATGAACTGAAACATTTTAAAGTAGGTTATAAAGTAAAATTGAGCCACGGAACACTCTAAATCCCACTGAATATTCCTTAACCAATAAGGTAAGCAGCAGCCCTGCTAGCTGTCATTATATTATTATTCAATGAGACAAGACTCCTCAATGGCTTATTATGGATTATCTTATGTGCTACCTGAAGGAAACGGAAAGGAATGGGAGTCACACTCCTGAATGGTGGACTGGGCTCTTTGTTCTTGGTCTCTTGGTTCTTGGTTGTTGGCTGATGCTCTTCACTTTCTCTTTGTTTTTCCTGTGGAAGGCAGATGAGACTTTTTAATACTGTGACAAAAAAAAAAAAAAAACCTTAGGTGGCTTACTTAAATAGAGGAGAGCTTTGTGTTTACTTAATGTTTCTGACCATGCTTGGTGGTAGATTTGAATCTGTGGGGACATAGTGCTCTGGGGAGCACACAATAGAGGAGACCTGTTTGTCTCTCTGACACTGGGAATCAAAAGGGACATGCCAGGGCCCTAATTGCCCTCCACCAGTCACCCAAAGCAGTCTGCGTTCTTAGCCTAGGAGGACGTGAGAGGCTAGAGATGCATCAATGGATTCAATAAAAGCTGATCTTCAGACTCCCTTCAGAATACTCTTGAGAAGTCACCTAGTTGGTGGCTTCACATGCAATGAGGAGCTTTGCCTTAATACTGTGATGGCTCATGCTATGTCTTCACTATGTTGTGTATGTGTCCGAGCTCATTTCTATATAAGCAGATTATTATAAGTAGATTATTTAAATGAGTGCTTATGATGAGCCACAGATATCCGGGTTATCTCCTCCATAGTCTACCTCATCTGTGGCTGCTTGGGAACTTCCATGAGGAGGTGACTTTGAGAGTAGTCAGTCCAGTTCCACAGAGATTTTAGGATGATTTTTAGTTTAAAGCACACATTGTCTATATGGAAATAAAGTAAAACTTGTAAAAACCTTAGATCAGATCACGTTCGTTCGTTTTTCCTTCTGACTATCTGCTTGTCCTACGATTTATCAGTTATCCTGTGTTAGAAACTGATGTAGATGTCCTTGGTGACATGTGAAGAATAGTGTCTCTGGAGGCCTCCAAGAAGTTACGTTAGACTGACACATGTCACCCCAGTAGTTACAGTAGTTGAGAAGGTGGAAACAAGTTCCTCCAATGTACCCTGTCTGAAAACAAACAGCATATTATATAGGTGGGGGACTAGCATTCATTGCTAAAAAACAGTATGAAATCTTGTACATTAGAAAATAGATTCTCTCATTTCATAAATGCACATGTAAAAAGTCCCCCTTCTAATAAGGGATAACATATTTCTCACCTGGGAATTCTGCATGTGAGATTTACAATTCCCACGTCTTGAGAGAGATTCTCAGCAATGATTCCATGCTGAGTATAATCTGTGCATATTTGTCCCTGCTTAGATTTACCAGACCTTCCAGAGAGAACATTTCCCATGCATACATGGAACTGACTTATTACCCACTGCACTCTAGCATTTGCCAATGAGGGCTGATAAGATCAAAACTTAACAAATAATGAGCTCAGAACGGTAAAAGAAAGTGACCTTACAAGATGGGCAATGGGTTGACTTCATCCAGCCCTAGTTACTTGACAAGCTAAGGCAGGAGGGTCACTGGAGACATGGTGTTCAAGACCAGCCTTGATACATGATGAAACACTTATCTCTGACTTTGAAGCATGAATAGATGAAGGGCATGAGCTGCAAACACAATCATCATCAGAAAGGACTATCTTCGCTTACATTGGTAGAAAGCAATAAACCAGAGTGAATACAAGAAAGCCTAGCTAGCAATGGAGAAAAGATGTCTAATTTCCATGGTCGTCTCCCCTAATAAAATCAACATAAAGACCCACAATGTAGATGTCCCCTGCCACCCCCCCCCCCCCGCCTGTGCCTTACAGGTTGGATGGCTGAACCCATGCTGGTTGGATGACTTTAAGAAAAACATACCCATCTATGCCTCAATTCATTAATTCATCAATTCATTAATCTGAGGTGAGAAGATGAGGTGAGCAAGTACCTCATGCAGAAGTAGTAGTTCAGAGAACATACTTAAAACAGCACTACAGTTTAGCTAACCTTCCCATCCCTCAACTGTGCTTGGTAGCTATGAACATTCCTCTTAGAGAACACAAAGCCCAAGAAATTAATCCTCAGATTTGCTTCTTTCTCCAGATATTATTGAACACATGAAAAGAAAAAATGTATATATCTAATTTGTTCTTTATATTAACAACTAGCAAGAAAAAAAATTCCCCAACTGCTCTCCTCTAAGGGGGTAGATTGAAGACCTTGCCAACACCCATAGGTTTCTAGTTGAAGATATCCGTGACCATCAACTGTCATAAACAAATCTATCTTGTGCCACTTTGTTTCTCCTGCTTGGAAAGGTCTGCAGAGTCAGGATGCCAGAGGTGGAGTGAGAGGCTTTCTGATTTCTCAGAAAAATATTGGTTTCTGAGGAATGTTACAACTCCAGCCTAATTTCCACATGAGAGCAGTCCAGGCCTCTTATCTGCAGAGCTATCTTTTATGTCTACCAGATGCAAACAGCCCTTTCTGCTTCTGACTTCCAGTAAACATTGTTTTTGTTTTTTCTGACTATGGGGTTGGAAGCATTTCCAAGCAATACTAAAACAACTTTGCTAGGCCAGTAAAGCAAATTAGAATAAGAAAGAGATTACAAGAGTACATAGGATTATCATACAATTAAAGTTTTGTTTTGTCGTGTGAGCTATATAAGCATGTATGCATGTATGTATGTATATATATATATATATATATGTATATACACACACACATATATATGCATAACTGCACACATATACACATGCATGCTGTCACATATATACAGGTGCATGCATGCCTATGCATATATACATGTTTATAAATGTATGCATGAATGCATACAAGTATACAGAAGCAAGGTTAAGTAATTGGCAGGGGTAGAAGAAGCTTGGCTGTCAGAAGTCATTGGAAGGGAAGGGTAACAAGACAGGGTTTTCTAGAGTTGGGATCTTAAGATGCAGTGTTGATTAGAGAGGTTTGTAGATGTATAGTACCTATCAAAATCAAAGACGCAAGTTTTCTCCTATATTTTTTTAATAAAAACTGGAAATTTTCCTCAAATTCTTTGTCCTTAAATTCTTTTCCACTGAGGCAGCAGATATCTAATTGTACATCAGTCAATTAAACAATATAGAAAGTAGGTTACTGTAGTTATCTTCCCATTTTTGTCTGTTAAAAGGCTCTTGTTTGTCAGCTGTAAGTTTTCCTACATAAGGACTGTCTGACTTCCTCTTCATGGCTTTCCCTCTTAAATGCAGTTGTGATTCAAACCTAAGAGCTGAGGTGCAGTTCAGTGGTAGAATATGTACTTCACATATGTAACACCCCATGTTTTACCCCAATGCCAAGAACTAAAGGCTTAGGTCTTTCATTTGAGCATTGCATGTAGCTTTAGAGATGGTTACCATGTGACTGCACATCATCATAGCCTCTTCTGCTTTACAGTGGAACTCCCTAATCATCATTCCCCTACTATCTATCCTAATACACAGGGTTTTGATGCAGGGAGAGGAGACATATGCAGACTCGCAGCCACCAAGGCTTCAAGACATTAGCTTCAATAGTCAGAATTGAAGGCCACAAATACAGTGACTGGAAAGAACAGAAAAATCCCAGAAATGAACAACAGTTTCAAACAATGTGAGCCTCATGTTAGGTGAAAACTAACATTGAGTTCTAGTAAAGGAATGCATGCTCTGAGGTAGCCTGTTCTGTTGGCATTGCTGCATTATGAGTACAATAGCAGGTTGTTTACTATAGCTAGCTAGTCTTCATTTGTAGTACAGCAAGAAATACTTGCTGCGTTCTAACCTATGCAAGGTGAAAGCATGGTCTTCGAATGAGGTTTCCTATAATATTCTGCTTTTAAGAATGAAGGCAGAGCTTGGGGAGATTTAACTGGACATTCATCCTGCTATTATATATACATATATATATATATATGTATATGTATATATATGTATATATATATATATATTCCCAACAGAATTACAGATAGTCCCTATAGTCTAGTAACCAAATTTGTCAATTAAGACAGTGGGGTACAGAGAGATTGAATATTTATCTTTATATTACATTTCAATAGTAAGATATTCAGTTTATTTTTAAAATCAGGCTTGTACACATTTATTTGCACAGGGATTTAAGAGAATTATGATTCCTCAGAATCTG
Source organism: Mus caroli (assembly GCF_978045245.1). Lineage (NCBI taxonomy): Eukaryota > Metazoa > Chordata > Mammalia > Rodentia > Muridae > Mus > Mus caroli. Next base: position 80,266,121 of record NW_028227258.1, on the reverse strand, counting down.
GTAGTGGGGAGTTTTGAGTGTTGCTAGAGTTAAAAGAGGGAGGTGAAATTAGGGAATGACAGAACATTTTGTTTTTTTGCAAGACATCAGCCAGTGATAAGTAAACTGTTCCTGGCAGAGTGCTAGAGGGCTGTGAAAGGCAGGAGTGATTGCAGGGGTGATAACACTGACACTTGGAAGCCTGCAACCAGTGTCTGGTTTAGCAAGTGAAAGAGACCATCTTTCACAGGAGCCCTACATGGGCGGCTGCTGCGGGGGGTGGGGGGGGGGCACTGTGAGATCCATATCTTAGAGAAGGTCTGGCAATCATCTTCTAATCATTTACAATTAGGTCTACGAGTATTTAAAATACTCTTGCTCTAACTACTTGGCAAACAGATAGATTGATCTTTACAAACCCCAAGCACACTGAAGATCCCAGACAACATACACCATCTTATAGAAGAACTCCATGTCATTTGATTCCCTATTCTGTTAAAGTGATTCCTTATGTTCATGTTTTCCTGTGCTAGTCTGTGTACCATTTTTGTATCTGCTCCACTTGACCATGATGTATTTTCTGTCTAAAACACTGTTGGGCTTGATTTGTTAGTATTTCAGTAAGGATTTTGCATTTGTACTCAAGAGAGTTATTCATGTGTCATCCTGTTTTCTTGGGCTCCCTTTCTGGTTTCGACTCAAGGTCACATTGGTCCAGTTTAAGCTCTGAAGTATCCTTTCTCTTTGTTTTCTATCATACTCTTGTCATTTCTTTCTTATTTGTATGGAATTCATCACTGAAGCCATCTGGAACTAGTGTTTTCTTTCTGGGTCAGTTTTCTATCATAATGGTAATGCTGTGAGCTGATAAAGGTTCGTGTTTTCTATTCCATTCATGTTTAGTAATCTGCTTCTTAAGTGGTTTTCCCATTTCATACAAGTTGTAAAATTTATTGGCCAAAATAATTAGTTTCCAAATGCCAGAAGCATGGTAATCATTGGGCTTTTCCTGCCCAATATGGTCATTTATGTGTTGTTTTCACATTTAACCTCATCCTAGGTACATACCTATGAGAGAACAGGGAGAACCAGGATCAGCTGTCTACTGCAGCCTAACACTGACCTTGAATGAGAGAGAGAAACAGAGAGAGTTGTGACATAAGTCCTGGGTTTTTTGTTTGTTTGTTTGTTGGGAGAGTTGCTGTTTTTCTTTTCTCTGTAGGTCACCAAGTGGCTGTAATTTAATAGCAATCTATCGGAAGACTCTCTGGTCTGCCCTATATAGCCAACCTTAGTACTCAGGCATCAGCTGTTTGCCACCATGGCAACTGCAGCTTCCTGCAGTGGGTTTCTGACAATTCAGCCACCAGCAGCTCAAGACCCACAGCTGGAGGTCTGCCACACAGGTTCTCATGGCTGCATGTGGTCATGGCTACGAAGTGTGAAGTGTTCCAAACATCCTGCATTCTCTATTCCTGCCCTGTCTTCCCTTGCTTAGAAAAGTAAATCAACCATCTTATGAATGTTTCCTGTACATTCCTTTGCAGCTACCCCTCGGCGGCCTGTGTTACCACTCTTGTTATGCAAAATTAACTTCTAAATTTAGTTTTATTTTTGGTTGTATATCTGTTGGTTACATTCAAAGCATTGCTTCTCCAGGAGCAAGTTCCTGAAACTCAAAAGGACTTCTAAAATTCACTGGTTAGCAGTCCTTCTAGGTACATTCAGTTAGAGAGAATTAAGCAAGACCCTGCTGAGTCTCAGCTGTGATCTTGCTGAAAACCAACTGATGAAGGATATTAAGAGGAGACCCTATGAAAATTTCACATATATCATTATTAAAAAGTAGATGGCTTTTGTGGAGCTGTTGTTTTTACAGCCATGTCTTCAGTGCTGGTCACATAGTGATAATTCAGACTGATAAACTTGTCCCAGTTTTGCTTACTGGTTTCTAAGTCATAAACAAAAACACCTAAGTGCAAAAGTCAATATGTACGCAAGCTAGCATGGAGAAAAATGGTCCCTGAATTTCCATGCAGCACACAGGATGAGCCAGTGTTAGGAAATGTAAGAATATTTATAGAAAAAGCAAACCTGAGATAAATTATGATGAAGTACAGAGCTATGGTTATTTTTTTCTTCCAGCTTGGTAGGAAAACCAGAACTTCTTCTTGGGAGATCCCTAAGACTGAATCTTTTGTAAAAATCTTTTTGTCCCAAATAAAAATCTTGTAGAAAAAATGCTTAAGAGAATGGGGTTCTTAATTCGTTTATCAACTTTGTCCTTTTTCAGGCTTTGCTACTCTGCACAGAGAAAAGTAAATGCATGGGGACACAATTCCTATATGTAATTATTTAATTACAGTGTGTCACCAGTGTCTAGTGCTTGTCAACACTTTAAAAACTATGAATGTGATATTCTCAGCTTGTGTGGAGAGTCATGGAAGAATTACAGATGCATACGGCAAATTTTGCCCTGCCTGAAAATCAAGTTTGACATTTGCACCACCCCCCCCCAAAATAATCTCCAAGTTAGTTATACCTTTATGACTTTGGGAACTGCAATAGTAGATATATAAAGTTTGTTTTCATTATTTTAGGAAAGCCTAAATAGACACCGATACTTGAACTCTTTTCCTCATGAAAACTCCACTGCCTTCTACGGAGTAAATCAGTTTTCTTATTTGTTTCCTGAAGAGTTTAAAGGTAAGATCTGGCAGTACTATTGATTAATTTCCCAATTTTAACTGTTTGGATAATTAAGGAGTGGTTTAATTGAAAGTGTTGTAAACTGTGTGATGATTGGTATTTTTAAAATGCCAACTTTGCGGTATGTGCCATGTGCTGAACATAATGGAAGTGAATTTAAGAACTACCTATATTTCTATGCACATCCACGTAGCTGTAATCATCAATTGTCTCATTATACTGGAAGTTGTCTAGCACCATTTCTGTTTAGAATATTCATGTCTGTGTGAGTAATAATAAAGGAAACAATGTCAATTATACACATTTTTCATGAGTGGCCCAATTCTACCAAGCAAGTCATGTTACATCACCTCCTGTCCCATTGCTGAAATTTGCATTCCTAGCTTTCAGTAAAATGCATTTCCTATTACAGAAAAGCACCGAGGAAAAATCTCATGTGACAGATTGGCTAGGTAGGGACTGTTTTGCTTCATAAGATATTCCAAAAACAAGTCCCCAAAGTAGCCCTTCATCTAATACTTTCTCCATGATGTCTTCCTCCTTCTGTCCAGCTTTGTATTTAGGCAGCAAATCTGCCTGGGCTCCCAGATACCCAGCAGAAGGACAGAGACCTATCCCCAATGTGTCTTTGCCATTGAGATTTGACTGGAGGGACAAGCATGTTGTGAATCCTGTAAGGAACCAGAAGATGGTAAGCATGACAGCATTTTACTCTTTGTTGTCTAAGCATTAGAAGGTACCTAATGGTCAATTCAAGGAAACCGTGATTTTTTTTTCTACATAGAATCACACCTCAGTTATACAAAACAGAAGAGAAGGCTCCGTGATAGAGGAGAGGTAGTGATGTAATTCTGACTTTTAAACCTGCCTGGGTGTGCTTACTTATCTATGACCATTGCACTCGCTGCATGTACACCTCAAGGATATATCCCAGTAGCCATACCACGATGCAAACCAGGAATTCTGGGGACGAACATCTGAAAGGTCAACACCATTTCTGGCTGTGTGATTCAAAAGGAAAGTGAACCAGAGAGTGAAATGAGTCTAGTCACACAGTGTCTGGATTTTTAACCTTCACTTCAGCCTATGAGCTTTAGAAGACAAGGTCTGCTTGCTCACTCCCTATAACATCCTGTATCATCCAACCTGTGTCCCTAGAAATGCCTTCAGTGTAGTTCAAGCCTGCATACGCTTGTTAAAGATCAGCTATGTCCAAGATTTGATGGTAAAGGGAGAGTGGATAATAGAACAACCAGATTATGTCATAGTGTTTAAAAGCTTTGTGAAACATTTTAAAACAAGTAAAAAAAAAAACCCTAATAAACAAAGCAATACATTTTGGTTTTGCTTGCTGAAGGATCTACAAATATATAAGAAAAACAATAGATATAAAAGTGACAATGGACTATAGCATGAAAAGGACTCACAGGGACCCGTCTAGTTTGAGCAAGTTTAAAGAGTATGCCTGTTTTCTTTTTAAATCACATTTCCTAGTGCAGTGTATTCCACCATCAGAACTGGTTATGTAGCCAATCAGAGAAGATCAGGTGTACAGTCACAGACGGTACTCCCAGGTGGCATCAGCAGCTATGTCCTTCCCCCTCTCCCTGGTTCCCATCTGGTTAAAATGTTCTTTCCTCACTCTCAGATTCAATGTTTATAGTTGGTCATTATAATTTGCCACCAAACCATTGCGTGTGTGTGTATGTATGTGTGTGTGTGTGTGTGTGTGTGTGTGTGTGTGTGCATGAATCCAGTCCTTCCCAGAGGGTAGTGGGATTCTGTAGGATCTGCCTCAGTGGCTTAACTAATGTTAGCTGTGGATGTGGTGTTCCCAGTCACACTCACACGTAGATTTGGGGATCAATCCATCTTCAGTTGCTGACTGTTTTCCTTTGCTGTGGGGACTGAGGTTAGAAACCTAAGTAAGACCTTTGAAAACCACAGTGTTGTTCAGAGCATCACCCCACAAGTACACCCAAGACTCCCTGTGCTAGTTCTGCAGGATATGGTGTGGTCTTGAAATTATGCCAAGTTTTTGGATTCTTGCCCCATCTCCCTCCTTTCCTCTCCCTCTTGCAATTTCTATGGATTGGACAGACTTTCATGTGGCTCCTGTTCCACTCCTGGGGCAGCTCTTTTCCTTAGAACCCCTTCTCTGTTTTCCGAGAAGCAGTGGTTCACAAGCAGAAGTTATGAGCTAATCATAAAACACTCATCCCTCTAAGTGTTCTCTTGACCTCCCCTAATTCATTAGCCTGGCCTGCTTAGTTTGTAGTAGTGACATTACTGACTTAGTCTTAAAAAACAACAAGGCGCACCCATGGAAGGAGTTACAGAGACAAAGTTTGGAGCTGAGATGAAAGGATGGACCATCTAGAGACTGCTATACCCGGGGATCCATCCCATAATCAGCCTCCAAACCCTGACACCACTGCACACACAAGCAAGATTTTGCTGAAAGGACCCAGATAGAGCTGTCTCTTGTGAGGCTATGCTGGGGCCTAGCAAACACAGAAGTGGATGCTCACAGTCAGCTATTGGATGGATCACAGGGCCCCCAATCTGTAACCCTATAGGTGGAACAACAATATGAACTAACCAGTATCCCCCTCCCCCGAGCTCGTGTCACTAGCTGCAAATGTATCAGAAGATGGCCTAGTCGGCCATCAGTGGAAAGAGAGGCCCATTGGTCTTGCAAACTTTATATGCCCCAGTACAGGGGAACACCAGTGCCAAGAAGTGGGAGTGGGTGGGTAGGGGAGTGGGTGGGTAGGGGAGTGGGGGGGTATGGGGGACTTTTGGGATAGCATTGGAAATGTAAATGAAGAAAATACTTAAGTAAAATATAATAAAATTAAAAATTAAAAAAATTAACAAGGTGCCCATGCTCGAGAGAGAATTTTAATTTCATTTTGAATGAAGAGTTATTTTATAGGTTTCTGCTTTCTGGAAACTTTCTGTTTATTATTATTATTTTCTTTATATGGCTGTATCTATAGATACTGATAAATTTGACTTAGATACTGTGTGCTAGCATTCAGTAATCCTGTCTTCTGAGCAGTGTGGAGGATGCTGGGCCTTCAGCGTGGTGAGTGCAATAGAGTCAGCTTGTGCAATCCAAGGGAAATCTCTGGATTACCTGAGCGTGCAGCAGGTCATCGACTGCTCCTTTAGTAATGATGGCTGCCACGGTGGCTCTCCTCTCTGTGCCTTGCACTGGCTAAATGAGGTAATCATCTCTGCTTTCTATTCCCAGATTTCCTCTTACGTACTGTGTTCACAGAATCCAATCACTCCTATATTAAGCAAAGTTCAATGTTCAGAAAGGGAAGTAGACAAAGCTTGAATGACTTAATCAGGAAGAAGATATACTGTAGGGAATCAAGCCAAAGCCAGGCGTGTGTTAGGCCAGAGTTCAAGTGTGTTACATCACATGCCCTGAAGATACTAGAAGTAATGGCTTCCAGGTAAATTAACTATCAATCTATCAAGGGTTGAAGACATCTTAAACACATTTGCAGAAAGGTATTGGAAAGATTTCCTCACTTTTCTTAGTAGGTAATTTTCACATGGAAACCACTCAGATCATTTCTCAGGGAGATGAGGATATGCAGTTACTAGTTTCCATGGCTGTCCTGAATTACATTAGGTGGGACACCACAGGTCAGCTAGTTTCATAACTATAGATGAAGAAATGTGCACTGGAAGTTGGAATCTTGTCACCAAGCCCCCAGCCTCCCACTTCAGCCCTTTGTCACAGTCTAGTTTTGTCATTTTTCTCTCTGACTCTTCCACATCCAGCACCTGTGGCATGAAATGAGAAAACAAGAGGCCATTGTAAAAGTCATCAAATCAGTGTTGTCCAAACCCAAGTGTCCTCCCATTCCAAATTCACTTTATAGGCCAGTGACTGCTGTAGACACATTATAGATAACAGTAATTGAGCCTCCTCCCTTTTAAGAAGCTCAGCCCGTGGACCTGTACAGACAACCACAAGAAATGCAGCACAACAAGAGATATTTTGATAATATCAAGGAAGAATATTTGGCCACTGTCGGGCCACAGAGCATTGCTGCCTTGATCTTAGGAGCCCTGGAAGAAAAGTGTGTTCCCCTAGCATGCACTCAGGAAAAAGGATGACAAGACCTTATTAAGATAGATAGATAGATACATAGATAGATAGATAGATAGATAGATAGATAGATAGATAGATAGATAGATAGACAGATAGACAGACAGATAGATTGTAGAGAGGGAAGGCATAAAAAAATGAAAAGTTAAGGATTCCAATTTTCTTGGATGTTTAGTACAAGTACCTCCTTGTGCTATCAGTTAGAATTTTAAGATCAAACTGCCTATGAGCAGCTTTGGTGAGGCCTGACTTCTTCAGCTGCATTGAAGAAGCAAGCTCTACTTCACCTTTCCAACAACTGGCAGTGAACACTTTGTCAATGTTCCCTCTAGACACAGTTGAAGTTGGTGGCAGATTCACAGTACCCATTCAAGGCAGAAAATGGCCTGTGTCACTACTTTCCTCAATCACAAGCTGGAGTTTCAGTCAAGGATTTTTCTGCATATGACTTCAGGTAACTGACGTGTGTGTGTGTGTGTGTGTGTGTATTTCTGCACGATCTGTTTTCAGAATTAATGACTTTGATAAAGGTACCCTTCCATACTCTCGGTTTAGAACCAACTTCCTACTAAAGAGTTCAACTGATGGTCACAGTGGTGTGTCAAAGAAGCCTATTAAAGTTAATCTACGTGTTCTTCTATATACAGTCACACTATAAATAAATTTAAAATGAATAGCTTTTAACTGAGTTTAAAGCTGCAACTTATATCTACCACCACTCACAAAATTCAGATGCTAAAACCATGAGCCCTTTTTGCAGTCTTAATATTTGAGTCTGTCCAAATTCACATTGTATAGAATATAATGGATTTGGATTGAATGTGGAATACAAATGATTTGGATAATCACTCCCAGATTACGTACCCAAGAAACCCATAATATTTCTTGTAGTTTTCAAGTAAGCAACTATTGCAAAAACTCAAGACAAATGTATTAAAACTTAGAGCTAAGACTGTAGTACTGAAGATAAAATAGATAGCATGCTTGTAGTGTGAGTGTGAGGGCGATGCAGGATGAGTAAAGGTGTCAAAAGGGAAGAAAGAATGCTGGACATTGAAAAGCAGGGCGACTCCGGGTGAGTTCAAGTGTAAACAATCATTTAAATACCTTTAAAGTCACATGAAAAAAGTCAAAGCTGGCCAGAGAATTCTTTGGGCCATTTAGTCCCACAAATGAGTAAAATGCACCGTTAGAATAAGAAGTCAGACAACAGAAGGGAGCAACTCTGGAATCTATTGTTAAATGCTTTTTGGGTTATTGTGCCATTGTTAAAACATCATCAGGAATAAAATCATTTAATTCAGACAAGGGCATAGACTATCTTATGGCTACTGTTGCTTGGACCCAGTGCCATCTACATGGGACATAATTGCAATCAGGGGTGAAATTAGATCTTTGAACAAAATATGGCCCTTTAAATAGACATATAAGTGCCCAGAGCACTAATGATTGTCAACACAGCTCCTGCTGCAAAGGACATGAAAAGGGCCCTAAGAACAGCAGTAGAACTTTCCTCCATGGCTGGCTGCACAGGGTTCTGGCTATAAGGACCTTGGCCACTGTCTCCTTAGGGAGTGAAAGTAATCCCCTTCCTGGAGGGTAAAGTAAAGCTATTCACAGAAGAACCCAGCCTTCCACATGTAAGTAATTGGAATCAAGGGATAACTGTTACCAGGGAACATGATCGTTAGTGGATAATAGGGAAGAGACAGAAGAATAGTTTCACCTGGATGAGTGGGGGTGGGGAGGCTTGTGATGAATGAGGATAGAGAAAGAGAACACTCCAGTACTATATAATCCCTGCAGCCATTTTCTGTATTTAAAAAAAAAAAACCATGTCCTAGTAACCTCAAACTGTAAGAATGAAGCTTCAGAAAGACCATGAATTTATGTATTCATTCCTTTATTCTGATGACTACTGGCCAGTGTTTATTGTTGGGGATTGGACAACAAGGAGCATAGACAAAGTCCTGTCCTTGAGGAGGCTCATGCTGTGGTGATGGAGACAGACAAATAACACAAAGAGAAACACGGTGTGTTTGGTGAATGAGCTTCTAAAAAGAACAAAGTAAAAGATTTGAAAGAAGCATCCTCTCAGGGAAAGGAGAGTATGCCTCCAAGAAAGGGCTGCCTAGAGGAGCCTTCCTGAGAAAGGAGTTGGAGCTAATGAGCTCATGAAGGAAGAATCCTTGCTCCAACCAGAGGAAAGGAGTGCAGAGGTCCCGAGACAGAGGCCTGCCTAGAAAGCTTGCAGAGCGAGAAGGAGACCAATGTGTCTCCGGTAGAACAAAAGATCAAGGCCAGCATATGAGGACCTGCCAGGGGACTAGAAGAATACGGAGGTGAGAATCAGAGTTCATGCTTCTCATGAGGGCCTGGTACTGCACACTTCTTGATGGGAAAGTCTAGGCTTTTCAGACTGAAAAATTGAAACACTTGAATTAGCAGAATGGGGCAAAGGGGTCTCAGGCAAGAGGAGAGTGGCAAGGAACTATCAGCACAGTTGAGAGATGTGGGCAGTGACCACGAGACACCCCAGCAAGGGAGAGGAAGGACACAACAGAGCAAAGTGTTCTGTTCTTCAGCCAGAATCTTACTTATGACTTGAGGCCAATGACTGAGGAACTCTGGACTCAGAGGTGAGATGCACACTTCTTTTTTTTTTTTTAATTAGGTATTCTCCTCAATTACATTTCCAATGCTATCCAAAAAGTCCCCAATACACCCCCCCATCAATGTAATCAATTATATAAACAAACTCAAAGACAAAAACCACATGATCATCTCGTTAGATGCTGAAAAAGCATTTGACAAAATCCAACACCCATTCATGATAAAAGTCTTGGAAAGATCAGGAATTCAAGGCCCATACCTAACCATGATAAAAGCAATATACAGCAAACCAGTAGCCAACATCAAAGTAAATGGTGAGAAGCTGGAAGCAATCCCACTAAAATCAGGGACTAGACAAGGCTGCCCACTCTCTCCCTACCTATTCAACATTGTACTTGAAGTCCTAGCCAGAGCAATTAGACAACAAAAGGAGATCAAGGGGATACAAATCAGAAAAGAAGAAGTCAAAATATCGCTTTTTGCAGATGATATGATAGTATACATAAGTGACCCTAAAAATTCCACCAGAGAACTCCTAAGCCTGATAAATAGCTTCGGTGAAGTAGCTGGATATAAAATTAACTCAAGCAAGTCAATGGCCTTTCTGTACACAAAGGATAAACAGGCAGAGAAGGAAATTCGGGAAACAACACCCTTCTCAATAGTCACAAACAATATAAAATACCTTGGCATGACTCTAACTAAGGAAGTGAAAGATCTGTATGACAAGAACTTCAAGTCCCTGAAGAAAGAAATTAAAGAAGATCTCAGAAGATGGAAAAACCTCCCATGCTGATGGATTGGCAGGATCAACATTGTAAAAATGACTATCTTACCAAAAGCAATCTACAGATTCAATGCAATCCCCATCAAAATTCCAACTCAATTCTTCAACGAATTAGAAAGGGCAATCTGCAAATTCATCTGGAACAACAAAAAACCTAGGATAGCAAAAACTCTTCTCAAGGATAAAAGAATCTCTGGTGGAATCACCATGCCTGACCTAAAGCTGTACTACAGAGCAATTGTGATAAAAACTGCATGGTACTGGTATAACGACAGACAAGTAGACCAATGGAACAGAATTGAAGACCCTGAGATCAGCCCACATACCTATGGTCACTTGATCTTTGACAAGGGAGCAAAAACCATCCAGTGGAAAAAAGACAGCATTTTCAACAAATGGTGCTGGCACAACTGGCGGTTATCATGTAGAAGAATGCGAATTGATCCATTCCTATCTCCTTGTACCAAAGTCAAATCTAAGTGGATTAAGGAACTCCACATAAAACCAGAGACACTGAAACTTATAGAGGAGAAAGTAGGAAAAAGCCTCGAAGATATGGGTACAGGGGAAAAATTCCTGAATAGAACAGCAAAGGCTTGTGCTGTAAAGATCGAGAATCGATAAATGGGACCTCATAAAGTTGCAAAGCTTCTGCAAGGCAAAAGACACCGTCAATAAGACAAAAAGACCACCAACAGATTGGGAAAGGATCTTTACCTATCCTAAATCAGATAGGGGACTAATATCCAATATATATAAGGAACTCAAGAAGGTGGACTCCAGAAAATCAAATAACCCCGTTAAAAAATGGGGCTCAGAACTGAACAAAGAATTCTCACCTGAGGAATACTGAATGGCAGAGAAGCACCTGAAAAAATGTTCAACATCCTTAATCATCAGGGAAATGCAACTCAAAACAACCCTGAGATTCCACCTCACACCAGTCAGAATGGCTAAGATCAAAAATTCAGGTGACAGCAGATGCTGGCGAGGATGTGGAGAAAGAGGAACACTCCTTCATTGTTGGTGGGATTGCAAGCTGGTGCAACCACTCTGGAAATCAGTTTGGCGGTTCCTCAGAGATGCACACTTCTAAGCCTCATTAAAAATACTATCAATCACATTGTAAGACCCTTGTAAGAGATGAGGGTGCGTCTGAGGTAGAGGTGGCCATGCTCTCATGATTCCTGGGTTTATTAGAAGGTCACCCCTATTCTGGGAAGTAGTGGTGTGGACTACTGTGCTGGGAGCTGGGGCTGGAGGGTCTTCCTTGCTATCTGCTTCACTGATTAGAGTCCAGATCTCCAGCATGTCTGTATCATTCCTTGCACCAGATTTTAGCCTACGACTTGGGATCACTGGGTTACGGACTATAAGGCTGGGATGAAAAACGTGCCTCTTCACTTCTGAGCCTGTTCATAGCACTCTCTAGTTCTGAGATCATGGACTCTAGTTTTCATGGTCTAATTTTCAAATCCTATCATTCAAGGCAGAGTGAGTCAGCCGATCCTCCACAAAACACTGTGCAGAAACAGAAAAGATCAACAAAGAGGGTAGAGTTGAAATACAAACATCACCTAGACTTAAGGCAAAACACTATCAAGCTAGCTGTCTTCCACGAAGTTTTGTTCCTCAGATGTGGGGCTTAAACTACTCAAACTGATAACCAAAGGGAAGGAAGTGACTGTGCCCTGCAGGGATCCAGACACAGGACAGGGCATATTATCACACCAAGCTCTCGGGAAGAGGACATAATATCCAGATGTCAGTAACAGAAAGTATTGACCTTAAACAATGAACCCTGTGACAAAAAAAATCAGGATGTTCTTTGAGGACTATAGATTTTATAAGTTGTTGATTTGTGGAATAAAATGTAACCACATGGAAATCAGCAATGTAGTTCATCTGGGACTGACTGAGGGGACACAGATAGCGCAGGCCATAGGGTTTAACTTGGAGGAAGCCATGCTCTCTGCAGAAGAAATGATGGCACTGTCACTTGTTCAGATATCAAAGATCAAATGGAGCAGCTATCTGAGGGTCATGACCATGGGCTACCTAATATCTAGCTAGCACCTTCTCCATGTTCCCTCGGTTGGCTCTAGGTGGAGATTGGTACTAAATTATTGCAATGACTCGTACTTGGCACTGAAGAATGGGTACATTCTGAAGCTTCTCTGCCTTGTGTCCTTGAAAGTGGATTGTTGATGAGAGGAACTTATTATATGTCTTTTGTTCTCTAACACAGATGGGCACTATTGTATTCGGGTAAATATAGAGAATATATATATGAATTGCAAAATATTCAAAGAATTTTAAAACAAAATGGTTGTGCTGTATATTACAACTTATGCTGAACTGAATTTGTTCTTGGGTAACTGAGAAAGCAGAGAAAGATTATAAGATTTGAGTAAACCATATAAGATTTATTATAGATTTATTATATAAGATGATAACTCGTGCTAGACATGCCACACAACATACCGTCTATTCAATTCTATAATTTTATACTTGTGTAGTGTATGGATGTTAAGATGGTATAACTATAGTATACAGGTGGGATGTGAACCCAGCATTTGAGAAATCTGAAGCCAGCCTTTGGGTATGGAACCTTTTAAAATTTTATATTCCTTTCCCTCCCCATATTTTTTGTGATGCTTCTGTGTAGGATGTTAATAGAGCAAAAATCCCAAGTGTAAAAGCTGACTATCAGGTAATAGTTGGGAAGACCCCTTGTGTACAGCGAGGTCACCATTTCTGTTGTAGTCAGTTGCACTGACAGGCTGTCGGAAGACCTTCATTTGCAGACTGTCCCCTTGCTGGAAACGGGCCGCAGCAGGCACAGTAAGGAAGCATTTACTCCGAAAACCCCTAATCCTTCATAGCTTGTGGTAGCAATAAACCACCACATGCTATCTTTACGGCCTTAACTACCAGTGCCATGGTTTCAGTATCCTTCACCCACAGGCTGGCCTTTGAAAGATGTAAATAGTGCTTTGATCATACACATTTAGGATGGACGAAAGCCAAATGTTGGGTAAGCTTAGATTTTGCTATAAACCAGTAATTGTAAAAGTAACAACTGTTTGCTTTGCAATCTTGGTAACCTAGCACCCAGTTCTCCGAGCATCTTGAAGTTTTCTTATTTTTGGACTCCTCTTTGGTTGTGTTCCTCTGCGGGAAGCTCCTTTGTAATACGGGCATTAATGTTCGCTGACAAAAGTGGGTACTGTTGTTTTCAGATATTCATCTCTCGAGGTGTCGAAGTATGTACAAATATCAAAACTTTACACTTTCTTTCTTTTATTAAACTGAACCCTGCAGTTTAAAGGAATGCTTTGTTTACCAAATACAAACTTTTGTCCATATCTCCTTATAAGCCTGAGCTGGTTCTATAACTGAGTTCTGGCCAATGAGATTCATACACCCAAAAGTGTTATTTCCTGGAAATCTTCTCAACAGGGATACAGAATTTCTCTTTTTGTGTTTCATGCTGATTGGAATATGTGCTAAATATCTGGAAGGCCAAAAACCTTGGTCCCTGACAAGACTGTAAAATAGATATATTTCATAGCAAAAGATATGGAAAGAGGGTGAGCTCCTAACGTCCTTGAGTCCGGTACAGTCCTGAACTGTCAAACTCTCTTGCATTTAATATCTGTGTGTAGTCTTTTGTGATTGCTTTTAAACATATACTGATACAACACAGATTTAAAATGTCGTGTTTTACTTTTGCCTTAAAAAGCTAAATTCTTGACCTGTGTCTATATCTTCTTTCAATAGTGGCCAAGAGGATGAAATGGCCAGAGCACTTCTGTCCTTCGGCCCTTTGGTTGTGATAGTTGATGCGATAAGCTGGCAGGATTATCTGGGGGGCATAATCCAGCATCACTGCTCCAGTGGGGAGGCCAACCATGCCGTTCTCATCACAGGCTTTGATAGAACAGGTAAGTACTAGCTCCCCGAATTTCTCTCCAGATGGGGCTCATAACTAAGGCTACCTGAACTGGACGCCGCTGAGGTGTTCTGCTGTGCCTCACAAGTTGCTTGTCTCTGATTGCCCTCATGGAGTTGTCTCGACAGATCAATCACGTTTTGACAGCTCCCTCTCTCCCCATCCCCTTCTCCCCCTTCCTGAGTGTGTGTGTGTGTGTGTGTGTGTGTGTGTGTGTGTGTGTGTGTGTGTGTGTACACGTGGTGCTAGGCATTCAATCCTGTGGTTTTCATATACAGGACCAGCGCTGAGCCACAGCCTAGTCTGTGAATGATAATTTTATTCACATAAAGTGAATGTTTTATCTGTGATATTTAGGGTAAGTGTTGGCAGGAGTGAGAAACCTGATAGTTTCTCAAATGTATTTAACACTCCACCTGCTAATTCCATGGGAACGCATTTGCCTTGGCCTATTTGCTTCTGTAATAACAGAGTCTGCCGTATAGGATGACAGAATAAACAGTTCAAGTTTATGGAGCTGCCTGCAGAAAATAATTTGCAGAAAGTCAATGCACTTTATCACTGTATATTTATAGTATGCTTCTCTTGCAGCAATTACATTGATGGCATACTCAATTTAAATATGGAAAGTATTTGCTCCTAATCAATATGGGTTTATCAGTGCATCTTAGCATCTTAATCTTTGTAGGAAATACTCCATATTGGATGGTACGAAACTCCTGGGGATCCTCCTGGGGAGTAGAAGGCTATGCCCACGTGAAAATGGGAGGTAATGTTTGTGGTAAGTCGTACATTTGTGTTGAAAACTCCAGGTTAAATATGAAGGGCTTTTTGAATATATTATCATGACAGACATGAGTGCTTCCTATGGGCTCAGTGCCCTTTTGTGGTGTTAAGCTCATTGCTTATCCTGTTAATGAGAAATGAAGTTTTTCATAATACACTATTAAACACACATACAAAATGAAAAATATATTATATGTGCGTATGTGTTAAAACACAAAATAAAACAATAATTTAACAAAACAACTACTTAAAAAAACAGATTATCTACTCCATCTAGGTTATTAAACGTCCCCAGAACATGCCCCTGCTCCGGATTGACTTTTTACAATGTATGACTTGCCCTAATTGTTCAAGATGGTTAAGAGTAGCTGAGGCTATGGGTCGGTGTGAGGCCATTTGAGTAGCATGCTCAAGGCCCTGGAGTTGATCTTTGATGTTGCAAAAGCAAGGGAAGCATGAAAAGAAAAAAAAAATCAGGAATCAAGTTTTCTTTGTGTTAAAGTCGAAAATCTGTACAGCACACTTATTTTTACTTAATTTGGACCTTGTCACCTGGAAAAGGCTTACAAAATGCCCATAGAAACCGTAAGACTTACCAAATAGGCAGATGCCTTTATAGTGTATAACAAACCTAACAAAAAGGCAAATGGAAAGAGGTGGTTCAGGGTTCTACCACTGATGCTGAAACCTGTATTCAGAACTGTAGTGTAAGATTGGGTCTGGAAAATCAGCATATTTTCTAAATCCTTGAGTTAAACTGAATTGCATGGAGAAACACTCGTTTCTCATTTTAATGAGTTCTAACAATGGGGCACACAAATCTTCACAACTTGCAGGCCCTTTATCCCTCTGAGACAGGTAAAAGTTACAGCAAAATTTGAGAGTAGGTGTTTTTGCTGCAATCTAGTGATCAATGTTCACTTACCCCAGGGCATAGAAGCGATGAAAATTAGTAATTAACCTGTCCTATTAGACAGCCAAATGGATTCCATATTGGAAATAGCCAACTTCTCAGAGCAGAGGCCCCTGCTGCTCCATCATCCTCATGGCTTCTTTTGTGCCCTTGGAACTCACAGCTGAGAGTCAGCTGCCCAGGAGCCTCTGCTGCTGATTCACATAGCTTCTTAACGCAGCAGGGAGCTGTGTCTAGTTTGCTCTAAAAGTTGACTGTGTTCAAAGCTCTGCCAGGACTGTGAGTCTGGTGAGTCCAGTGCACACAGTGAATATGTGGTTCACAACTGCCTTCACGGCTCTGCTTTTTCTCACCTCCCAGATGTCTTCTTCCCTCTACCTGCTTCCACGGTCTGTGTCTCCAGAGGCCTCCTGGTTACTGATTGCCCTGGGATCCAAATGCCTCCCAAGCTTATTTCCTGAACATTGTATACCCAGTGCTGCCCACAGTATTACAATGAACAGGAACAAAAGGCAGAGACTATTCCATAATCCAAGCAAATTAAAAAAATATTGGTCATTAAAATGAAATTCAGTTTCAAATGGGCTCTTAACGCTCTTACTGTGATGGCTAGTTCTATATGCTGATGCACTAAGAAAGCTTATAAACACTTATGTGGTATTAAATTGTAGTGAACTTCAAATCTAAGAGCTTACATTTTTAAACATTTTAAAATAAATTCCATAAGATATTTTAAGTATAAATATCCCTTAGGAAATACATATCATGGAAGCGTAGATCTAATATATGTTCGTGTATTATGGCTTGATTTTTAGAACAAAAATCTTAAGTGTTCTTCTAGTGTTTGCATTTAGTGTTGCCTTTCTTATACTGGCAGCTAAGCATAACTACTAATTTGGTAGTGGATACTAACATATTTCAACATAAGTGAAAATTCAAATTGTCAAGCAAATTGTGCAGAGGACATTTCTCTTAAAATTTTATCCTTTTTTATCTTTTGTACTAGGCATTGCAGACTCTGTCGCTGCTGTCTTTGTGTGATCATGAAATGTCTTGGAGTCACCATGAGACAACTACTAAAATGATGCACTTCATAGTGTGATCCAACATAATACTCAACTCTAAGCATTATGCACCTCCAAGTTCCAACAATTTGTCTACAGAGAGGTTCTAAGAGCAAACTGGCATTTTGTAAAGCAACCTAGAACATTCTAGTTTTTGCAAAGAGATGGACAGCCAAACTTCATAGGAAATCCCCAGGATGTTGACTGATCAACGGACTCTGTGGGATAGTGTGCACCTCTGAGAGTTTGGTGGGATCAGAAGTCACATAGTATTCTCCATCTGGAAGCAGTTGGGACTTTTGCTTGCTTGTTGTCTTTCTGGCTGTCTACTTTAATGAAGTATTTTGATCAGGGTGAATTGAAGATATGATGAGCCTTTGTTTTCCTTTGTGACTTATAATCACCAGTCTTAGATTACCTCATCTACACGAACTCTCAACCTGATGCAATGGGTACCTCACAATTAGAATGGCCTTCTGTTCCATGTGGACAGATTTGGAATATCAGTTGTTTTATTTCAGCAAATGGCACTTACTCTAGACAGTAGAACAAATGTGCACCAAGATGAAACAACGAGGCACAAAGAGAATCCCATCTTCAGAGAGATATTCCAACTGGAGTTAGATAAACACGTGACAACAGTGTGATAAGGAGTACACTCTGCCACTTCCAGGGAGTCATAATGTCTGTAAAGCTTCACTGTTAAACATCCAAAATGTTTAGCTTCTCGCCTTCTTCCCTCTGAGGTAGAGAATGAAGTATTGTCCACATTTATTCCCTCTCTTGTCCTCTATGGTACAAGTCCTATGGTTTCCTCGTGGTTTACCTTCCAGTCCAAAGTAACTCAGTACCGTTGGCTGTATTCCATTTCTGTTACCCAATCTCTTACTTAAAAAAAAAAAATCTCTGACACAGGCTCACATTGCTCCTTGTTTATGTCCTTCATTAGAATACCAGCATCAAGAACAAAGCTCCTTACTCTTTTGTCTGCACCAGTGAGAAGCAATCTCGAATGTGCAGATCATGGAGTGTAAAGGTTTACAGCAGAAGACATTTCTTAATGTTTTGAATAAAGTAGTCTAATTATCGAAGGAATCCAGGAAGGAATTTAGTTCAGCTATAGTGTTTCTTAATGACTTTCATTATGTTATCAGCAATATTTCTAATACCCACTTTCAAATGCAGATAAACTTGAAATTTTCAAAATCACTGTTACTCTTTAAGTATTCTGGATTGATAACATTTATAATAATACAACCTACATTTGACTTTGAATTAAAAATAACTTATTCTTAAATATGTAGTCTGTGATTTATTATTATTTATGAGCACTAATAGATATTTATTAGTATTGATAAGCTTTATATTTACATTTTCTTGGATTTGAACCCTTAGATCCAATGTGGTTTTCTCCATAGATGATTTTAATTCCACCATGTCCAAGATTCCTCTCATCATCCTCCCATATCTGTTGTCAATGCCCAGTGGTCCTCTTCTCCTTACCTTTTCTTTCTGTCAGCAGCATTGCTATTGTATAAGCAGGCCAGAGAGTCAAAAGGAATTCTAGACACTCAATCAAGTTGACTCCTCCTTAGAACCCATTCCTACATCTGTCTCCATCCTCTCTTTCACGCATCCTTTCTGGGAGGTACACTTTTTATTATCTCCTATCTACACTCTTCAGTTGTTTCCAGCCAACCTAAAATAAAAGGCTAAGGCAGATTATGTGGTGATAATGAGTTTATTGTTCCACAGTGAACCCAGCTAGAGATGTATATGAGTGTGTCTAAGAGGTAAAGGGAGACGGGATTTTACTGGTAAAACAAAGATCATTGAGGTGTTCTGTTACAAAATGACTACCCAGAGCCTCAGAGATCTACACTCAAGCTTAACTAGGTAGTCACCCGGGAGATATCTTCATGAAAGCTTAGGGTTTTTTTGTTTGTTTGTTTGGTTTTGTCTTTTATTTTTGTATAGAGTTATGATGAGTTTTGATGTGATGCACTTCAAACACTTTTTGTGATAGTTTTTGTTATGTATCAATTATATGAAATACCCCCTTTCAGTGACTTGTTAGCTTTTTTCCTTTTGTTTTCTTATTAGTGCCTGGTATAAGTAACTCCCTATGATTTTGACAACCTTTATTAGTAACTAAACTATATGACCTTTAACACAGTAGGTCCTGAACAGTAATCTCCAGAGCAGAACAGATGGCTTTGAAAGATGCTATTATAATGTGTCTATTATATTTCCCAGATTTATATTTCTAAAATGATGTTATCATTTTACTCACAAGTTTTACACCACTGGGAATCTGTAAGATAACATGCAATTTTTTTCAAATAAGCATTATGGAGAGGTCTCTCTCTACCTTTGTATCCCCTGTAAATAAGTGATGATACATATACACCAGCTCATGGATGCTCCTGCCCCAGAAAACCAGAGACAGAGCAGCCAAATGTATTCCTTACTACACAGCCTTCATACTGAAGATCACCAACAGGTCCTGAAAGTGATATGACAAGGTCCCCATTGCAACTGTTAAATGGGTCAACTTTGCAGTGACTTTGAAATATCCCATCACTTGGGAGGCAGAGGCAGGTGAATTTCTGAGTTCAAGGCCAGCCTGGTCTACAGAGTGAGTCCCAGGACAGCCAGGGCTACAGAGAAACTCTGTCTCGAAAAACCACACACAAAAAAGAAGAATTATCATTTAAAGTACCCCCTTTTCTCAGTCCCCAGAGCAAAGGGGAACACGGTCCAGTGGAAGAGTCATCAGTACAAATATGACATTGCATTATGTACTGTAAATATAAAGTGCAGTCAGCGCTGTGATATTTACACTAAAAAATTGTAGGATCCTTTGGGAGGGGGAATTGCTGTAATGGTTTATATAGTTTAGTCATCAAGAAATATAGATACAAAGAACTCCAATACTGAGTCTATTGGAGAAAGCCAAACATTGACAGGTAGCACTTACTCCAGGATTCTAAGGCATTCAAGTCATAAAACATCTATTTACAAGACTTTTTTAATTATATGATGAGAGAAAATGAAGCTTACAAAATAAGTATTCCCCATTTAAACAGGAACTGGTGTTTCCTTAGAAGTGTACCACACAGATAGTTACAAAGGACCATTTCAGCATTTACTCTTTAGCCTACTGATTTCTGAGATTTTGCTGTTAGCCCATGGTATTTTCCTCTGTATTTATATCTGTTTAACCCTCACTGTGTGTTATGTAAGTACATATGTGAGTGTGCACATATGCACACCTTACATACACACAAGTGGTGTAGTTGAAATCCATAGTCATTTTCCTTCTATAACCCTGTAATACCAGTTCCAGGAGCACCAAAGGTCCAAAAGTCCATGGATGCTCAATTCTTACATGTGAAGTGTCATTTATTTTGATATAATCTAGGCATCTTTATACTCTTAAGTCATTTCTAGGTTAGCTGTGATAAAATAACACAGTGCATGCTATTATTATGTAGAGAATACTGACAAAAAGTCTGCAAAAATACTGTATTTCTTCCTTTACATATTAAAAATTGGAAAGCCAATAGATCCACAATGTGGAACCTAGTGAACAGATGGTCCCACTTTACATGCATATTACAGAGCATCGAAGAATGATACTTATGGTGTTTAGTTGAGACTGATTTATAGTGTGCTTCTTTCAAGAACTTCCTGTTTCTTCAAAATAACTTCTTAATTCTAATTTTGAATCTTTAGAAAATTTACCAGTATTTTGTAGGCTTTCCCATATCAGCAACTCAGCTAAATGCTGTCAATAGCCAAAACAAGCTAGACAACAAAGACTAAGTCTCAAATCTGATATAAACTGTAGGCATCATGTTCTTGTTACAAATGGACATGATTTCTGTTTAATCAGTTGACCTGTTTAGTGGGTTGGGAAGATCTTTTTCTTTCCAATAGAAGCGGTACTTATTTCTGAAGCATTTCTGTGTTAGCACTGACCACGTCTTCAGCATTTGAGCAGGAAAAAGTGTCAGAGTCCACAGTGTAAGGAACAAAATGCTTTACGACAGCCACCACTGACACAGAAGAAAGAAGAGCATCTTCAAAATGTATCAGGGTTAAAATATTCTGGGAGCTGAACTGGGTTCCTGTGATATATTTCTTAAGTGCCTTTGAATTCTGGGAGCAGGTGAAATAATATTATAGTATCCCTCAGGCTAAGCCTCAGATATATTTCTGCCACTGCTCATCAAGATGCCCATAAAAAATAAGATTCCAGAGTTTTTACAAGCAATGAACATCCAACAACTAAATTTATTACACAAAGATTTGTTTGAATAAATTTTGTACAGAAGGGTAGTATTTATTGTATCTATAATACAAAGTAACTGCTCAACAAGCTTTATAAGGTATAAAGCAATAAGGTAGTAATTATATGAAATGGTTCTACAGAGGTAAATGTCAGGGTAAATTGAGTTGTAACAAGAATTTATCATATGTATGATGATGCTAACATTTTACTAAATCATGTATCATAATGCTTAATCCTCTTAATCGCTCATCATCATGATATGCAAGATCATAAACTTTTTTCCAGGATTGGACCAAAACATCATAACACTGAACTACACATATAAATAGACTACACCAATCATGTATTCATAAAAATTTATAAAAAGCTGACTGAGAATCCTGTAGTTTTCACTGATGTTCAGAAGAACTCAATCCGATTCATCGCTGCTGAAGTAAGAGCTGTCACTGTACTCAGCTGTGTAAAGGAATTTGTGAATGATCGGATTCATCTTTGGCACCCAGTGTCTGGGAACCAGGTATGTTGAGAGGTTAAATAAATCCACAAAAACCTTGTACCTGTCGCTGGAAAGATATACATGCAGACATGTTAGATGGTGGATATGAAAGCTGTTTTACTTCATATTTCTTCAAAAATATTTCACACAAATAGCTAATATTGAACATTATATTTTACATGTCATATATATTGTGTATAGGTTAGTTTCTACATAGCATCAGTATTAATATTATGTAAATGTTAATCACTTCCCAGATTAATGTTTATAGACAGTAATGTGTTTGATTCAGACCAGAGTGATATAGATTAATTATTATGTTATTATACTCATATAGGTGAGGTTGTGTCCTTATTTCCTATTTGTTTAAAGATTTAATTTTATAATTAAAAATATATTTATGTGTATGTCTGGATGCAAGTATGTGCATGTGTTTATAGGTATTGGTGAGGACAGAGGTGTCAGGTGTCAGGTTACCCTGAACCTGAAATTACATGCAGTTGTAAACTGACTTACATGAGGGTTAGGAATCAAACTCTAGAGGAACAGTAAATATTTCTAACTGCCAAGATATGGCACTAGGTCCTTCTTTTTTTTTTTTTTTTTCATTGTAAAAGGGTGGTATTTAAAGTTATACATTTAAAGTACAGAGTTCTTAGTTACTCACTGGAAAATATTTTCTAACTGCAAAATAGCTATCAGATAACTTCTACGAAGTATTTATAAATTTAAAGATCATCTTGGCTTCATTGCAAATATTTATAGACTGCTTTTCATATGAAAAATGCTTTTCTGTTTGTTAGGCAGCTATTTGAATGAATAGTTTTAAAGTAGCGCACCCTGGTAAACTTTTATCGAGGAAGACCCTTTGCATTTGAAGTCAACTAAATCTGGCTTGGAATCCTGCTCCGGTCACTTGTACACATCAGATGGGGCCATGAATATGAAGCTAAAGAGTGGAACTCTAAAGTAAGCCTATATCCTTCCTCTGGCCAGCATGGTGTGAGGATTAATGAGATAAAGATGCAATAAGATGAGAATCATCAGAATACATGTATGAAAATGCAAATAATAAATTTGTTTAAAAAACAAACAGAACAAGCAAAAACTTGAGCTGGATTTAATTGAAGACTTTTCTTCCTGGATGGCATGCCTGCTGATTCCTCTATGCCACTGTTCTCAACCTTCCTAAGGCTGTTATCTTTTAGTACAGTTCCTCATGTTTTGGTGACCTCCAACCATGTTTTTTTGTTGCTACTTCATATCTGTAATTTTGCTACTGTTATGAATTTGCAGATGTAAATACCTAACTTTTCCTGTATGGCCTTAGGTGACCCCTGTGAAAGGGTCATTGGGTGGTGACCCACAGGATGAGAATCACCGCTCTATTCCATTGCTGACTCAGAAGCCATTCATCCCAGACCACTCTTCCACACAGGCTGAAAATGATGAAGTTCTTTGACTGAGGATTTTATATTATTACCTTCAGTTTCCACAGGATTATTGGCATCTAACTAGAATGTGCTGTTAACAACTCAGACAGAAGCAAGAAATGATATGCATAGGCTTAGAGATGCCAAGATTTACAGACCTTGGTGAGAAGCCCAACTTACCTCACAGTAGAACGCAGGTAATGATAGCCTGAGGATCCCCCAGTGCCAGCCTTGGTGCCCAGCATCCTGTGCACCATGCACACATGATTATCTAGGCAAACATACAAATTTACTGCATGAATATTTCTCTGCCATTAGCTTTACAGAGTTCTGAAACCAAAGGGTTGGTAATGATAATTGCTTCAGCAAAGGCTGACACCTTATCTCTTAGCCAGATGGAAAGGTCAAATATGAGCACCAGATGAGACCATCAGGTTGCCTAGCATCCCTGTGGCTTAGGCTATACACATCTTAATTCATTCTTCATTGCTTTTGGCCTGTGAGCCCAGTAACTGAGAGGAAGGGCCACAATGTGGCTTTCATGAACCCTTCCCATTAGCTACTCTGCGGGATCCCTCTTCCAGGAAAAATAAAAATTAAAGCAAAACCAAAAAAAAAAAAACAGTAAAAGTTATGCATTGGAAGTTCATCATGTTAACTTATACAAGCCATGACCCAGGACAGATGGAGAAACTAGGGAATGAGGGAGTCCTGAGGAGTAAGATAGAAAATACTGCAGGTTTTTTCTCATTTGGGCCATGTTTTAATAACATACATGTGAACATACAATGGGGGCCATGAGCAACGAAGAAGGCATCAGATAGAGATGGAATGAAAGAGAGGGTGTTGGCAGGAGAACATAAGGTACAATGATGGCTGGGTATGTAAATGACACAATGAAACCCATTATTTTAACTACCAGCCAAGAACTAACTAAAGGCTAATGTCATGAGACAAAATAAAGCAAATAATGTCACTTTAAAAGGAATTGGGATGGGGATTGAGATATTATGTATTAAAACTGACAGAACATTCATTTTCTTTTCATTCTAGAATACTTTGTTTCCCCCTGAAATGTCTTTGTGGTAAAGGCACAGGATGCGGGTGAGGGAGCTTGATGGAGGAGGACTTACATCTCCATTTGGTCATGAGCGTGTCAATGTCCATAAGTGAGGTCAGCAGCTGGAAAGGGACCTGGAATCGAGGCTCCTCCCTACAGGAAACAATAGGAGGAAGTCCTCTCTGATTAAGAAAATCCAGTGCATCGAGACAGGCCAGAGTGTCTGTGTGTGTGTTGGCCCTGATCAACTTGGTACTTAAGAGCTATACTACCTCAAGATTGTCTTCTCAGTCACTAGTCAGAGCCCAGTATTTGTGTGATGTGTAGACAGTTCCATGTAATTTATACGTAATATATATGAGGTAACCATCCAAAGAGTCATGCCTAATATGGACTTATTGAGAGGGAGATATGCTAGAGTATCTTATATAAAATTCTAACAGCTATCAAATTGTTCGAAGCAGATTCTAAACTGTGCAAACAAAGACAATTTCTATGTCCCCTGGTGTGCTGGGATTTCTTTTTCCATTGAAGCCATAAACATTCTTGATACATATTGTACTTAGGGTATCTATTTATTTTGAGAGGAGAAAGAAAATGCTAAAAGATTTTGTTTCTTTTGTTGCTGAAGAAATAGGTCCAATAGAATTTGCAAAATTAGACTATACATATAAAATATTCTACAAACTCCCCCTTGAAGCTTGTTTGCCACGGGAATCCTCACTGCCTGAACACACATTCATGGGACCCAAGGAAAGCGTAAACACTCAGCAGGATCTGCAAACATTTTAAAAACTAAAGGTGATTTTATATAAAACCACTGACCAAGGAGACAACTGTTTATAAGATATTTTCCTTGACATACTTTTTAATTTTAGTTTTCATTATATTTTCTTTATGCAGGCCATGTACATGCAATGACTCGAGAACCTTTGGACAGGAGACAACTGGAGGAAATGAGCTCTGTCCTACCCTGTAGTTTCTGGGAATCAAACTCAGGTTGTCCAGATTGGTAGCAAGTGCCCTTCCCCACCCACCGATCTAACTGACTTCTAATTTCCATTTTTTAAAATAGAGAAATCTCTGAAACTATTTTCTAATAAAATAATAATTTCACAATTGGGTTTCTAAGCAAAGATTTGCTTTGATCTTTTGGGTCACTTAATGACTGACACACAGTGCTTTCAATAAGTAAAATACAATGTGTGTTTGTTTGTCTGTACATGTGTATAAACAGCCCACGGCATGAGTAAAGACAGACTTGTTATTTAAAGTAATAATTTTCAGTGTTTTTCCCAAAAACTAAATTAAATTTTGATTGCAACTTATAGACCATATCCTTGTCATCTCCATATCCACTCTTCAATTTTACTTCCAGATTTTGTTATAATTTTCTTTTTACCTGTAAAAATATATCATCAGTGCTCCCTGGAGTGCACGGTATGACAGTCGTCGTTCACCTGTAGGATATGCAGGAAATTTTCAACATTAATATTTCTTCTTGGTGCTAGTGATGGAATCCAAGGCCCTAGCATGCCTGAGCCAAGGAGTTTTAGCACTGATCTGGAGTTCACAGCAAGTCTCAACTCAATAGGAAATTTAAGACAATCATATTAATTTGAATTATCATCTGAGTTAAATGTACTATGTGTTTTCAGAGAAAAGAGCCAACATTTAGTTTAGATTTTTATTCCTAAGCTTGTACTTAGTAATCTATAGTTTTAAAGGTCAAATTAATATATTATCTATATTTTTAATATCAATATACTAATCTATATTTTTAGTATTATCTGTGTTTTTAGTATAATTTTAGTGCATATATATTATCTTATATTCTCAAATGTTAAGTGCTATATTAGAAAAGTCTGATATAAAGAATAAGTAACTCCTGTGATACATGTATTTTTCAGTTACTTCAAAAACTAAGCAAGATTCACTTCATTCCCTATTTGAAAGTGATTTGCAGTTTGTCTATGTTTGATTTGTTTGTTTTGGATGTGGTGGTGAACATCTGTAATCCCAATACTCAAAAACTGAAGCAGGAGGACTACGGATTTAAAGCCAACCTGGGGTACATACTAAGATCCTATCTGAAAATTGTAGTTTTGGTTTTGTATTTGTTTGTTTGTTTGTTCTAATTTATGTAAAATTCGTTTTCTAGAGTGTGGCATATAAGTTAAGAAAATGTTCTGCCCATCATGGTGAGAAGTAAAGATTAGCTATGGTTCACTGATAATTATAGATAATGGAGGCTAGCAACTGATGCTCACCTCATTCCACTGCTACACTCTGTATTGTATGATGAAAAAAAATAAGTCTGTTTTGCATATTCCTAAAAGCTTATACCGAAGTACTTTACAATCACAGTTTACCTTGGTACCCTTGTGTGTAGCACATAGTATGGAGATGTTTGCTAGTGTCTTGTAACTACACTGAACAATCAAAATGGTCAATGTAGGGCTGTCAGACACAGTAGTAACCCATTTCTTACTTCGCTGAGTAGGCAAACAGTTTAGCCTGACTGCCCCCAAGTTTGTCCTGATAGACCAGCTTATGGCATATCTCTATCTTCATGCATATACCCTTGAGGTCTAAGACCCCCGGACAGCACATGTACCTTTACTCAGAAGGTAGTCATGACGCTTCTCATCAAACAAGCAGAGCAGCACCTCCTTCTGCTTCCGGAACTCTGCCATCTGTTCCTCTTTTTCTTCAGAGTCGTTTTTAGCCTTATGGGAAAATATTGCTTTAATCTTCCCCAGCAGAGAGCAGACTGCTGCTTAACATTTACTTTTTTCAGAAGAAATAGATTCTCAGCGTATAACAAGTGTGTATTTCAAGTATTGATCTTAGTACCCAATACTACAATACGGAAGATACGTCTTCCAAGTAGGAAAAGTTCATACACTTGCTGGTCTCTCATTTTCTTTATGTTTAAAAAATTTAATAATGCCGAATACTCTTGAGGGAACTCCTTAGAGATGGACCAAAATGAATAATAAGTGATAGGTACTGATCTTAAATAATAATCATTTAACATAGAGATGTCGGTCTTAACGAATGTTACTTCTTAATCAGAACCAGTACTAATGCTATTTAAATTCATTAAAATTCTTTGATTGGTTAAAGAAACTTGTTTTATCTGCCTACACTCCAGCTCCACTTTCAATTGGTTATCTGGATGGTGGCAAAGCAGCCAGCCCAGTTAGCCTCAATGTGTCAGAGCAAGTACAGCAGCAGGGAGAGCCTGGGTGCAATATTATTGCTAAGGATTACTCATTTATTAAGGAAATGCTCACAGGAAAGTAACAGACATAAAAAATGTGAGCAAAAACTAAATCACCTCACCTCAAAAACGTTCTCTTATAGGAATAAGATGGGATACATTTAGTCACCCATGCACAGCATTAAAACCATGAACAGCACTATACAAAAATAGAAAAATCACCATAGGGGGTGACAGCAGCCAGAAGGTTGGCAAAGATAGAATGAATGTTCTGCCTGCTGACAAACATTTTAAACTGAGAGAATTCAGAACACTGAGCTAACTCAGCTAGTGGGAACAGCACAGTGAGGTTGGCCCATGTGATATGGGAAAGCTTTAGGGTTTGTGTTAGAGATATCTATCTATTTATTAAAAACAGCAATGGAACACGAGAGGTTTTAAGCAAAAGGCAGAGACTATCAGGTTTTCATTTTGGAAAGACAACTATTACTGCAGCACAGAGAATAAACTGGAAAGCCTACGGTAGGGAAGGGATAGGACAGTCAAGAGACTTTAGTTTTAGTTTTGGTGGTAGGTGTAAAAAAAAAGACGTGTAAGAACTATTGTAAGATACAAAGCTGATATAGCCATCTCTAAGAAATATTGTTGAGGGACTGGAGAGATGAGAGATTGCTCAGTGGTTAGGAATACTTGTTGCTACCCATGATTCAGTTTTAACACCCACATGTTCACTCACAGTTCTCTGTAACTTAAGGCCCAGAGATCCAACACTCTCATTTGACCTTTGTGGACACCATCTGGGGCACACACATATATGCAGACAAAATACTCATAGGTATAAAATTAAAGTAAATAAATCTTTTTTAAAAAATCATGGTTGAAAAGGAGTAGGAACAAGGACCATTCCTAGGTGACTTATTTGACAGTTGAAGGCTCTTGGGAGGAAAACATACTTAACTCTGACAAGACTGGGTCAAGGTGAGGACTCCTGGGAGGAAATTCTTCTACTCAATTTTCTTTTCTTATTTTAAGAGAATCAGGAGAGGATACAAGTAGAATGTAAAAATACATGATCTGCAATCTAAGGGGACATCCAAGCTGGGTATAAATGTTTGAGAATCACTGGTGAATACCTAGAGTTGAAGCAGAAGTTGAAGTAAGCAGTAAAGAGCTGGGGAGAGAACAGTTAGAGAATTTGTTGTGGGAATAATGCCTGTTCCTGAGTGGTTAATAACATTGAGACAGGTTGTTGGATTAATGCATATGAATGTCAATTGAAAATGAGAAAGTACGAAGGCAGGGTGATGAGAGTTTCGTGGGAGACAAAGCTACAAGTAACGTAACTATCAAAATGCTTTAAAACATGAATACACAATCATAATCCTTTGGAATAGACATCCTTACTTTACATTTGCCCTTAAAGAAAAATTATGCAGGAAGTAATATTTATTGTGACAGAGGTCTACCATTTAAATGAAAGTGGAACCTATATCACATGATTTTTTAGTACATGGTTTAAGAACCCATTCTCAATGTGGCAAGGTTGAATGGCTAAAGAAGTTAAACCATGAAGACAAGGTGCAAGACCTGTATTCCGAAGAATATTTGGAGACAATTTCATTTAAAAAGTAAGGAT
Source organism: Mus caroli (assembly GCF_978045245.1). Lineage (NCBI taxonomy): Eukaryota > Metazoa > Chordata > Mammalia > Rodentia > Muridae > Mus > Mus caroli. The sequence goes on along the minus strand of NW_028227258.1, from coordinate 80,237,032 downwards.
CAAATGGGTATTGTCTGTAGCCAATGGAGAGGACCTAGCAAAAATAATAGCAAAGGAAAACATATGTGGTTAAATATATTTTCCTAGTTTCTTTCTTCTGTGCCACTTGGGTCTTGAATTGATCAACATATACAATTTTCAATTAGAACAAAAATTTATCAATCCCGTGTAAACAATATGTGATTACAACAAGTAAAAATCTTTCTTTATAATGAAGGTCTTATTTTGGCATAATTTTTATACCTATGGAGAAAGGTAATTCAGTCATGTAATATATAGTCCAAGAAGATACATTTATAAAAGGAAAATTTAAAAGAAAATTATGAGAATAACAGACAATTTTTTGGGTTAAATTTCTAATTCTTTCTCAGTAAGTTTATGGCATCAATTCATAATTACCTGAATCCTTAGAAATTCTTCTTCCAGGCCTTTCAAGATATTTTTTTCAAACTTTCCCCAGAAATTAAATCCATGTGGCTCTAAACCAGGTGTTCTTTCCAGCCATGCCTTAGGGAAAGAATTATTTAGGTTAATACCTGGTAAACTTAAACTTTTAACATCTTCATCATTTTGAGAAACATGTTAGCTGACTTGTAAAACTTTGCCTTTTCCTTCATTCTGTTAATTTAGGAATTAATACCAGTATATTTTGTCTACTATTTTACTGTTTTACTAAATTACTAACCCTGGGAAGACGTTAAGTCCTTTTACCTCTGAGCTATCTTTGTACCTCCTCCTGTAATCGTTCTAAGATTACAAATGACCTGGAAACCTGGAAATCAAACTGACTTTATAAAAACCTATTATTTCTTACTTAACATGCATTTAGTTTTGGAATCACCTTTTTATTCATTTTTCTCCATCTTAATAAGTTCTTTAATAGTATGTAGGCAATAATAATCCAAACCACACTTACAATACCCAGGAGAGTAAAGAACCAATTCATTAGAGAAAAATTTTAATTTCTAAGAGCAAAGCTTAGTGATAAAAATCAAGACAAGTCTTGTATTATGCTATCATAAAAATCAAATTAACCATCCATAAACAGTGTTTATAAATTCCAAGAAAATTTGAATAAGGGATTTTTTTATGAAGAGAACATTTATAGTTATTTAATTAGTAAAAATTCTCAGTACAATTTTTCAATTATGCAATTTTTTTCAGAGAACCAAAGTTGATTGAATAATCAAGCACAATCAAGGCAAGAAATCAGTTAATTGCATATTTCTCAGTAGGAATATTTGATAGAATAATTTAATGAGATGATCATGTTCTTAGACATTGACATACAATTATATAAATCTTGTTGAATTTATCAGTCAGATCTTAATATTTTAAATATTGCAGCAAGCTCATTTACAAGTTTAGTTGCTTTGTTCCTGTCTTTGTTTATCGTTAAAGTAACACCATTTTGATAAGAGTGTTAGAATTCTGATACAACAGACACTATGATACAAGTAGGTTGGAGCACTACTTGAGGGGCTGCTCAGGTGCTCTTACCTCCACGAGCTGCAACAGTGTCTGCTCCTGCTCTGATTTCAGCAACAGCTCATTGTAGTCTCCTCCAAAGTTATCACGATAGTGTTTCCTGTTGTAAGGGACTCTCAAGCTCTGAAGAACACCAATCTTATTTTCTAGCAGCCGGAACTGTAGACTCTGGAAGCCTGATGCTGGAGATAGGTATTCTCTGAGAAGGGAAGGAAAAAAACAAGGAAAAGATGAGATTTTTTTTATCCTTGTAATGTTTTCTTCTAAAAAGATATTTTGTCAGAATAGCTATCAGGGGCAGAAAGGCACCTGGATTCTACATAAGAAGTTCCTTATATAAATAAGAAATATGAGGTACTTAAACATCATTGTCACTGTGGACCAATTTGAAGTTAGTTAGAACTTTTGATAGTTATGAAATGTCAGATATTTTAATATATATAATATATACTTTAGTATATAGTAATATATAGAAATAATATATAAATTTCCAACTAGGAAAAGTTGATTAAATATACACATCACTAACTGTGCATTTGTGTAACACTTTTCCTTCCTAAGAAAAAGACAGGTGAATATTAGGAAATTTTGTTTTTCTACAGTGGCAAAGATTGTATACAAATATTATTTAATCCTACCTACCAATTCTAATCATGGATATTATTATTCATCCTCCTACCTAGACAGCTATCAGTGAGGTAAAATAGCACTAAACAATGAAATGCTGCCTGGTTCATTCAAAGATGACCAGCAATGCTACTAAACCATCAAAACTCTTATATCTTCTAAATCCCCAAGTGATGCTGAGACTTTAATTTCTTAGCCACAACCAAAAATAATTCAACTCCATTTTCTTTTACTTTGAAATTTATTTGAAATTTTGCCTATTATACAATATGATGGGTTCCTTTTCAATTTCTTGAGAAATTTTATCTAGTTTTAGAAAAAAAATGCTTGCATGTATACTTTTTAAAGATGTAAGTCTATATTCAGATGCAGATATAAACATACAGACATATACAGATGGCTTTGTGTGTTTAGGAGGTTGGAGCCAAAATTGACAGTATATAGTGAACACTGACATTTTAGTTGTCATATTTATTTATATACTCATGCTATTTCTCATATATTTATATCATAAGTTTACTTAAGCTGATTCACATATAATAACCTTTGTTGTGAAAAACAGGACACAGAGACTGAAATTAGTTGATCCTCTTAGTTCTGAATCTAAAAGTGTGTCATGGGATGTTTTTAACCACTTCTGAAGTACTTGTAATCAATGGGCCCAGTATCCTCTAAGCCCTAATGGGACAGGCTTCTCCTTTCATCCCACACCTGTTCTTCTTTTAGAGAACCAGGATGAGATTGTGAGCCTCATTGCACTCTAAATTGGGAAGTACTCACCTGAAGTCATTGAAGTCCAAAGCAGTCATTGTTTCCAGAACCGAGAATTGCTGTACCAGGAGCTTGAAGATGACCACCACACGATGCATCCGAGCTATCACCTTGAGCATGTTCCTCTCATCCCTGACCTGATGTTGGAATGTTGGGGGATAAAATGCTGAGTGGCCAATTGGATTTAGAGAAGATGCAGAATAGATTGGGAGTGACAATGTACTGCTATCAGTCTTGTGTTAACATTAACAGAGAAATTTGGAACAGAATTTTGCCATAAATATTTTAAGATAAGAACAATTTTGAGTTGCATGAAAGAGATTAATACAAACTGGATTTTTAAAAAATAAAAATAGGCCTGGTGGTGGTGGCATATGCCTTTAGTCCTAGCACTTGGGAGGCAGAGTCAGGCGGATTTCTGAGTTTGAGGCCAGCCTGGTCTACAAAGTGAGTTCCAGGACAGCCAGGGCTACACAGAAACCCTGTCTGGAAAAACAAACTAACAAACAAACAAAAAACAAAAACAAAAAAAAATAATAAAAATTTAAAAAGTTAAAAATTACATAGATACAAGGTAGAAGGTGTAGGGGTGGTGCAGATGCTATGGTCCAGTTCCTCAATTGGTTCTTAATCTGTTAGTAAGGAAGCCATGGGCCTATTGCTAGGTAGAAAGTATAGGTGGAACTTCCAGGTCCCTGGAGGCAAACAGACAGATGCAAGGAGAGGAGAGAAGAGTTCACCATACTTTTGATGGAAAGGTTACCAACTATGTGAGATCTCGTACAGAGTGGCCACACTACATGCAACAAGGAGCTATCCAAGAGAACAGCTTTCACTGATTTCAAAGCATGTTTCTGTTTTATTTTTGTTTCAGAGAAGAAAGCTGAAGGAAAACCATTCTAGGAAAGGATGAGATACGTAGATAAATCTCTTCATCTATTCCTCACTGAAAGCCTAGGTTGCCACTGAGAAGTCAAGATCTTGTATTCACATGAGAGGGGAGGAGAGAGTAGAAAAGAGGGAGAGGGAGAGACAGAGACAGAGAGAGAGGGGGGGAGAATTTGAACTGCTGCTCTTGGAGCAGAGACTCACAGATGGGACTTATGATGGTATTTTGAGCTCAGGGAAGGAAGGAGAAGGAAGCAGCTGCTTCTAGTCCCTGGGTGCTCTTCTGTCTTCTCTCCTCTTTTGTCTTCCTGCCCTTTTCCCCTCTTTCCTTACTCTTTCATTTCCCTCATCTAGTCTATCTTGCCTTCCTCCACCTATCTTGCCATAGGTAATACTAAGTAGAGATAGTGTTCTCTTACCTGTTATAGGATCTTCACTATTTGGGCTTGCAATCTACCCCATTTATAGCAACTTAAAGAGACCACCAATGTGTCTTTTAAAGCGATTTGTAGATGTGAAATATGTTGAAAGTTCTGAGAAAAAAATCTCCAAAACTCTTGAGTTGTTTTGGTATTTAGCTAAATAGAAATTGAAATGCTGACTTCATACTTTCTAAATGCTTTTAGAAGTTATACAAAATCAATCAGTTCAATGACATTGAAACTTACATGGCCATTTTGGAATATTTCACGAACAGAATCTAGTTCCCAGAGGATTTGTTTAAACCAAAGTTCATAAGCTGTAAAATTTAAAAAGCCAGTTAGAAAGTACCCCTTTGACTGTAAAGGACAGATACATATAACAAATAAAAAAATTAACTTTAAAAATAATAAATGTGAGCATGAACTCATTTATGTTAGAAATTAGTATTTTAATCATCTCTAATTTTTAAATTTCTAATATACTGTATATTTAACTTTAACTGGTATATACATTACTATTACAGTGTTCCCTCCTTAGGAACATATTTCTTTGGATCTTTTAGGATAGCCCATTCTCACTTCTTGCACAGATACATACTCCTTAGTGTTACCCCTCCACAGAGATGAACAATTTCCCACCTAGATGAAAATTGTAAGGTCTAAAGTAGTGTTTTGTTGCTGCTGTTGTTTGCTTGCTTGCTTGCTTGGGATTTGTTGAGTTTGGCATATATATATATATATATATATATATATATATATATATATATATATATAGTGTGTGTATGTGTGTGTATGTGTGTGTACACTGTAGCTGTTTTCAGACACATCAGAAGAGGGAGGGCATCAGATACTGTAACAGTTGGTTGTGAGCCACCATGTGGCTGCTGGGAATTGAACTCAGGACCTCTGGAAGAGCAGTCAGTGCTCTTAACTGCTGAGCTATCTCTCCAGCTTTATTTAAACAATTCTAGGGGCCTGTAGTCTCAAACCAGAAGAGAGAGCAGACAGCTCTCTGAAGTCTCATGCTAGTCACATTATGAGTTCAAAGGCCCCTCCCTGTCTTCTAAGTGAGTCAACCAGTCTGAGAATTCCTGCTTCAGCCCAAGGCCCCCCTTAAGCCTGAATTCTGTGAGAGCATTTTCTCTGAAGAACATAAGGGGGATTTGTTCCTGAGAGTTTACTTTTGACTTCCACGGGGCCACAAAACAATACAACTGGTACTGAAAATTCCTACAACTCAGCAAAGGAGAAAGTGCATAGTGAAGGCCATAATATCAGATTAATGAAAATATCTTTTGGGATAAAGAACTGAATGTACTTCAGTGTCAGTTATCTAATCCCTCTGTACAGTGACCAAAGGGTTATCTTTCTGTAAGTGGGAGCTTGTTTCACACTATTAAGATTTATAGTAAGAACATGACAGCCATGGGAAGACAGTTTGATTCACTGTGTTTCCAGACTGCTCATGGAAAGTGAAATGATTCTTTTCCACTAGTTTGTCCTTCACTGAAGTGTATAAACCCAACAAAAGAAGAAATTTCATCTTAGTTGCCTATGTTTTCCTTCAGTAACCAGCACAATGCTTGGCACTGACTGTACACATAATGAATTAGCAAATAAAGTCATCAGTGTAATAAGTAGATGAGCATAAGGGCTATCCCTGGTGTACTACATGTGGTTCCATTCAATAGATAAAGCCTGTATCTGTGATAATCAGGAAAGTAAGCTCAACTATAATTTTTCAATTATGGTTAATATTTGGAGGAGATTTAATTTTTTATATTTAGGTAATGAACAAATCAAATGCTTGCTAATTATTTTGCATGTCTCTTTCCAGGGCTAACTTCGTGTGGGTAGTTCTATGAGCCACTCTCAGCATACTGTAACTAAAGTGCAGAAGACAATTAAATCATGGTGACTACAGTCTGTTAGAAGCTTACTGTGTGTTAAACTCTCAGTGTTTACTGGGAATTATTTCATCTCCTTGGTATGGAAACAAGTATGAATAAAGAGTAACTGGTCATTTGGTGTAGAGGTTGTAAGTCTAAGTAATCTGACGAAGATTGTGTAATTTGCCACAGTAGAGATGCGATTCAAATTTTGCTTTGAGCTCCATTTATGCTGATTGTCCAGGATTCCTCTCTTACTGATTTTGCTTTAGTACAACCCAACAAAAATGAAAACACAAAGAAACAAATGAAAGACAGACATAATACAATGTGCTTACTCTTTCCAATCATTCCTTTCTTCACTAAAAGGGTTTCTGATGTAACTGAGGGAAGTACGAACTCATTTGGACAAAGGACAAGAACTCATCAAAAGGAAAAAGAATCTGAGTGTGTAGAATAGAGGAGAGCTCCTGGACAAATACACAGAGCCACATGGAACTTGACAACCACACAGCAAGCACTCTTAACGTGTGTGAAACTGTTCATGATATCTTGGAGAACAAGGCCCTTCTGAAAACACAGACTGCTTGCCTGAATACCATTATCCAAAAACAAGGAATCTGAAAAATATTACCAAATATAAAAACTATACATTTTTTGCTTAATATCCCATTTTTATAAAATTATATGAATTTGTAAAAAAAAATTAAAAAAATAATTCTATAATGCAGGGTTTTCAGTACTCCGTGAAAAAAAGTGGCATTTTACCTTGCAAATCCTTTGTGAAATTTTGAGAGCTGAAAGGTCTCTCTTGAATTAAGGACAAAGCTAGGAGACAAGTATAATCTTTTGTCCACTGAAAGGACCACAAAGATAAGGACCAAAGTTCAGAGAGGCTTCTGGGAGATTTTATGTGACACAAAATATCCTCATGAGTATCTATGGACAATTTCTCAGTCTTTTATGACCTTACAGATAAAGACACATTTGCACTCTTGGTGACGGATAATTGCAACACTCACTGCTCGTTGCTCAGCCTTAAAGCTCACCTTGATGAGTTATGATGAATAGGTGCTCGTCATGGATTTTATTCCCTTTTACTTCACTCTGAAGTTCTTGTGCATTCAAAATCTTTTCCAACTTTAAATAAGAAAACGAGAAGATGGATCTTAAGATTTCAGCTCTTGGGTTGTGCACACAGACATTTACAAGAAGCAGACTACAATTCTGGGAAAAGTACCCCTAAGTCCAGTACTCTCAAACTGTGATCTGTCTTTTAAAAACAAATAGTAAATGAGTTCCCTCATCAACAACAAAAAAGTAGGTTAAATTTGCGATTTTAAGAATAATTGTAGTTGCCATTCTTCTCCAAAATACTCAGTGAGAGCACTGTCCTCTCAAATGCCAGTGTTCCCAGGACAGTATGGTGGGAAGCCAACCATTTGCTTCAAGTCTGCAATACTTTTCTTTCCTCCTACTCAAAGGCTTCTGGCAGGTTTTACATTCATTATCACTTCATCCTTACAAAACTACCAAAGAAGTAAGAGAACTTTAACTATTTCCCACCTTAAATTTTTAATCTGAAAGCTAACCAAAATCACCTCCCAATTCCCGATGGCAAGCTGTCTTTTGTTTCCTAATGGTTTTGAGAAGGTTCTGTGTACCTTTAACGTTTCTACATTGTAATGTGGAATTTGCAGATTTCCTATGGGGACTTGGGGTTCTGCCCCCATGTTTTTACATGTGCTGAGCAGAGCCCGTCTGCTATCTGCCCTATGCTTTATCTTTCACAATCTCCTGTCCAGATACAAAACTTTCTGCTCTTGCGGAACCTCTTCTAGGAAGGTACATTTCACTGCTCAACTTGCTATAGCAGAATTGAATAGGCACAGAAAACTACTAGGGATTGAAAAAAATACAGTCAAGTGAAAGGCCACTTAGAGACAATTTAGTGGCTGATGACAGCAGCGAACGCCAGCAAGGGGTTGCCAGCACCTACCTGCAAGTAATTGCCATAGATAAGTCCTCCTTTGCTGGCTCTGTTTACACCAGTTTGAGCTCTGTCTTCTTCATTGTCTTCCAAGGATAAGTTTTTCAAAGTGTATCTGCATTTTGAGTGAATGACACACAAAAAAATTAAAACAAACAAACAAAAAACCAAAAGCAGAGTGACCATAAAATAAGAAAGTACAATTCTGTTACTAATTCTGTCTGGTTTATTAATAAATGAAGAAACTAATAAGAAGCAAGGAATTAACTTTGAAGTCCAGGAATTTGACTGTTTATAGGCTAAGGCTGGAAAGTTCCCTTCCATTTAAACAGAGATAAACACTCACCCTACACTGTTTCCTGCAAACGGGCACCCACTCATAGTACTGAAGTGTCTCAGGACCACACAGGTTTGCTAGGTCAGGAATAGTATCAACCTTCCCAGATACTTTAGTGCTTGCCTTTTATGTATCCTGATTACCAGACACAGCCAATCAGCATCCAGCTTACACTCTTAGCCAGGATCTCATTCTTACTGGTTCAGAACTGAGCCTCTGTAACTTGAGGGTGGATTTTTGTTGGGGCACAGCTTGTTTGCTAGCAGGGCGTGCCAAATCGAACCCTCTAACTTGCCAAGTTGAGCTTTTATATCCAACATAGAAGACATCAAATAAATCAATAGAGGCCAAGTCCATAGACATTTACACTTAACTACTTAATTCCAATAAAGCTTTTCTATTAGCATAAGAATCCTTAAAGAGAATGGCATTATAGGCAAAAGTTTAACTTCTCCCAGTAGGGTAGTCTCCCAACTTCTGAGAAACAAGCATTGAAATGTCAGCCCTACTCTGTAGTGGGAAAAGAATAATCTCTGGGAAGTAGAGGGAGAGAGAGATCTAGGAGGGAGAGAGGAGGGGTAGGGAAAAGGGAGGGCAGTTCAGATATGGGAGGAGATGGGGGAGAAGTACAGAGGGTCAGGAGTTTGAAAGTAGCTATGTAGCAGTGGGGGAAGGGGAATTGGGAGTAGCCACTAGGAAGTCCCAGATGTCAGGGACCCAAGAGGTTCCCAGGACCCAAGAGGGAGAACATTAACTCAAATGCCCAACAAAGGGGAGATAGAACCTGTAGAGCCCATATCCAATGGATAGGCATGGCCCCTAGTTAAGGGATAGGGCCACCCACCCACCTCAAAAATATTAATCCAGAATTCCTCCTCTCAAAAAGAAATGCAGAGAGAAAAAGTGGAGCAGAAACTGAAAGAAAGGTCATCAAAAGACTGCCCCACCTAGGAATCCAACTCACCTGCTGACATCAAACCCAGACACTACTGCTGATGCCAAGAAGTGCTTGCTGACAGGAGCCTAGTATAGCTGTCCCCTGAGAGGCTCTGCCAGAGCCAGACCAATACAGATGCAGATGTACAGATTCAAACATTGGACTGAGTGTCGGGACCCCAATGGAGAAGTTAGGGTAAGGACTGTAGGAGCTGAAGGGGTTTGCAACTTCATAGGAAGACCACCAATATCAACCAACCAGACCCCCTAAAGCTCCCAGGGACTAAACCACCAACTAAAGAGTACACATGGAGGTACCATGGCTCCAGCTAGATATGTAGCAGAGGATTGCCTTATCTGGCATCACTGGGAGGGGAGCCCCTTGGTCTTGAGGAGGCTTGATGATCCAGGATAGGGGAACACTAGGGCATTGATGCAGGAGTGGGTGGGCAGGTGGGGGAGCACCCTCATAGAGGCAGGGGAAGGGAGGAGGGGATAGGGGACTTGTGTGTGTGGGAAACTGGGAAGAGGGTTAACATTTGGAATGTAAAAAGAATTGGAAAGTCCTTGGCAAATGAGATTCTCTAGAACAAGCTGTTGCTGCTTAAAGCCACATCCAGTCCATATTAGCTCATCTGGCTTAGCTCTTTTCTCATAATCAACAGTAGCACACTGTACCAACCTTAAGAATTATACTCAGCTGAGGAATGCCAGTGACAAGGAGTGACCCATCCACGCCCGTGCCTGGTGCAAAAAAACAAGCAATTATCACTTGTCTACAGTTCTGAAAGATAGTAGCAATACAATGGCCTTTCTATAAACTTCCTGCTCTCATAAATAATGGCTTTGAGTTCTGTTGAGCCAAGACAGAAGTTCCATCACCCTGCCCATAGACAATTTGCACTGCTATTAGGAAATTGACACAGACAGTGTTGCCCACTTATTCCACTCTAAAAGAGATACTTCAGCCTCAAGTTTCTCAGAGTAATCAGAAGCCAGAATCTGCTTCTAGGCTTTGCTCTAACTGTAATTGGGTAATATGAAAAAAAAAACTGATTTAAATTTTATAGTAGCCGGACGGTGGTGGCGCATGCCTTTAATCCCAGCACTTGGGAGGCAGAGGCAGGTGGATTTCTGAGTTCAAGGCCAGCCTGGTTTACAAAGTGAGTTTCAGGACAGCTAGGGCTATACAGAGAAACCCTGTCTCCAAAAACAAAAACAAAAACAAAAACAAAAAAATTATAGTAACTTCCCAAAGAAACTAAGCCTTTAATTTTTGTAATTTGGTAGAATCCAATGCACATTTAATTCTTTATGCTATTACAGCTTAATAAATTTAAATGTTTAATCGATAAATAGTATAAGATAATGAAATGCTGTGTTCCTGGAGAACTTGGAAATCACCAAACTCCTCTGGCATATCAGCCTCACAATCTGTGTTCTGGCAATGGCCTGGTCGTTACTTATTTATGAGACCGAGCATTAACTAGGGAAGGGCTATGCTCACTGCTCCATTTCCTGATGACCTGGCCCAGAGGGTCTGGGTCAGAGAACACTTGATTGACTCCATTTATTGACTTGTATTTTCAGCTAGGTAGGTACTTACAGGAGAGAGGGAAATGACTTATTTGACTTTCTTTAAGGCTTTTGTGCTGCAAAGTGCTCTTTATTTATGGATTATTATACTAATACAAAGGGAAAGAAAGGGACTTTTTCTCTATCAATTAGAGAAGTAGATTTTTTAAAATATTTTTTATTAGATACTTTCCTCATTTACATTTCCAATGCTATCCCAAAAGTCCCCTACATTCTCCACCCCCACACTCCCCTACCCACCCACTCCCATTTTTTGGCCCTGGCATTCCCCTGTACTGGGGCATAAAAAGTTTGCAAGTCCAATGGGCCTCTCTTTCCAGTGATGGCCGACTAGGCCATCTTTTGATAGAGAAGTAGATATTTTAAGAACAAAATAATTTCCCTTTTGTAACATTGCATTCTGCGTGAATCTCCTAAGAAGTCTCTACTTAGTGGCTTCTTTTCCCAATTCCAGACAAATCATCCAAATATTTAAAGCTGACGCATCAGAGGATGGGTTAAACTTATGGAAAGTAATTTGCCTCCTCCACTCAGGGTGAGCAACTGCTGTTGCAGAGCCTAAATACATTCACTCTTGATAGTATTTGCTATAACAACCAAATAAAATTTGTAAGTAGTTAGAGTCTGGCCAATATGCAATTATTTTTCTTCATGGAAAAATTTTTGATTTGAAGTTTGTTTCAGACTGGTAAATTATTTCTCCTTTGTTTTTTATTTTTATTTTTTGGTTTCTGTGTGTTCGTTTCCATATGGGGGTAAGAATGCAGTACCTCGAGCATGTTAGGCAAACTCTCTGTTACTGAGCTACATGCCCAGCCCTCCTCAGTACTGTATTGCAAAGTTTTACAACTATCCATACGTGGTACCCAATAAATCTTATGGTCTCCCCATCGCCCTCTGTATTTCTCCATCCCTTCCTTTCTCATCTCTCCTCCGTTCACTTTTCAGCACCAGGGATGGAAGCAAGGGGCTCATGCCTGCTATGCAAGTTCTCTGCCCCAAGCTATGCCTCCACTCTTATACTGGGAATTTCCCACAGCTCTTGAGAAAATACACTCTAATTCAAAGTAGCAGATCTAATTTAGGCATTATGGAAGATCCAAAGAATACATGGGCACAGGCAATGTCCTCTAGTAATATTCTGAACTCATATTTCAAATGCATGTAATTATATATACATGGATATCCAAGGAACTGTCCTGGAGGGAAAACTTACCGAGGCCCCCAATTGAAAGATTCAAATTATAACTAATTATCAGGCAAAAATGGTCCCCCAAAACCATCTACTGGAAATCTTCGAGGCAAAACATTATTTTATCCTGGTTTGAAATGTGAAGAAGGGATAAGTTGTTGTTGTTGTTGTTGAAAATAGATATTTTTTCTCACATACCTTCATTATGGTGTACCCTAGTACCTTTCTACCTCCCCTCCCAATTGGATCCATTCCCTTCTGCCTCATATTGGAAAACAAACAAATAAACAAACAAAAAGTTTTCTAAAGGATAATAATAAAATACAATATAATAAAAGACAATGTAATAAAACAAAAACTAACACTTCGGATTTACATGAGACAAACAGAACGAAAAGAGCTCAAGAAAAGAGGCATGGAAACAGAAGCCCACACTCAGGAATCCCACAAAAACATCCAACTGGAATCCTTAATGTATACACAGTGACCTGGTCCAGACCTGTGCCAGCCCAGGGCTTGCTGCTTCAGTCTCTGTCAGCTTGTTTATCTCTATATTTTCTAGATTTCTAGCGAGCAGACACCATCCTGTGAGAGTAGAGCCAGGAAAAGGATATGCAGGGAATTCTGTTGGGCCACAATGAGACACTAAATACTGCTAAATGCAACGTTTCCAGACATGATAGTGTTCCTTCAACAAACAGCCCATCTGCTCTAATGTACATGAGTCCTTGTCTTCCATTGACTGCTCCCACCTTCCAAGCCAATTGTTCACTTTTTAAAATGTAACATCTCCATACTGCAGGAGGCATGAACCCACTGATCTCGTAGGGGTACTACCATGAGTCAATGCTCCATTGCTGCCTAGATCTTTGGTATGGTCTTTTGACTGATTGAGTCATTGATTGGTTGATTTATTTTATCAGTCTGACTCACTGACTGTCTGAGGAAGGGTCTGATTATATAATCTAAGATGTCTAAGAATGGAGAAACAAATACACCAGCCTCCAGAGTGCTGGGATTACAGAAATGTCTGCCTAACTGCTTATTCCTTTTGTTATATGTATAGATTTTTGCATGCATGTATGTATGTGTACCACACCAATTCCCAGCACACAACAAAGGAAGAAGAGGGCACCAGAATCCATGGAACAGGCTCTTTTGAACAGCTATGTTAGTGCTGGGAACTTAACTCAGGCCTTTTTGAAGAACAGTAAGCCATTTCTCCAGCGTCCCCCTCCCCCACCAAGTACTTATTCTGATTTCCCCTCTTTGCTTAGTGACTGCACCTCCATACCCTTTCACTATGTTTACCTAAAAGCACCAGTCAAAGAGCTCCCCAGGTCTACTGAGGCTATGATTTTGAAGAAGGCAAACTCCTGTATACTTATACCACAAGGTCTAATACATTTAGAGATGAAATAATTGCTTGCTATTAAGTTTTAATCATTTTCCAGGCAAAGAAGTGTCAGTCATTCAATGTAGTTGACAGGTTGAATCACTGTATTGAAGTAGCTTTCTCTCGATAGTGTTTGTTTTTTTTTTAAATGATGGGAGTCTAGAAAG